>NW_023336388.1:0-600000 GCF_012971845.1 Lasiodiplodia theobromae | reverse complement strand
GCAAGGCTGATCGTCTCCAGCGGCTCGTTCGTCTCGGGTCTCGGTCCTGTATCCTTTGTGCAGCTTGAAGATTTTCTGCAGAAGGAAGAGTCTTTCAGAGAGCGTGATGACTTGGTTATGTCTTCGCGTGTTTGGGAAGCGATTCGCCGCTGCTGCGTTGTGGAGGGAGAGTATTGTGGATGTTTGAGACTTTCAGAGAACCGTTCGGAGCCGCTGTGAATCAAATTAGAAAAGAAAATCACACTGTGACAGCTGCCATCCTCTGCCTCTTGAATATGGTAAAGCCCTGTAGAGAGTGGAGTAAGAAGTTGGGCAATGAGGCAGAGGCGCCAGCGCTGAACTCGTCGAGGGTGCGTGATCACAGGAGCGATCTCGATGGGCATGATGGAGTCCCAGCACCAATTCAGAAACGCCGAGCTCAGGCTGTCGTAAGACAAAGCTGTCGTGAAAGTCCGCCATGTGGGAAATCCTGAAAAAAGACACCGGTGTTCCGAAGCCTCAGTTCGCCAGCAGCTCAGAGAGAAGGAAACTCGTGAGATATGAGCCGCAGCAAAGGATGACGAGGCAATGAACCAAGGACTCGCGCAAGGTGCAATGATCAGTAGAGAGCGATCGTGTTGTAAAATCCCCGCTGCACCGAAGAGAGAAAAGGCGCAAGTCCTGGCTGCTGGTACACCGTTCGTGTCGAAAATCCGCCATAAGAAAAAGGTTGACTCCGGCCTTCCGAATAGCCTCTGCATGCTAAAAGCCCGAGTGAAATGCGTAAGGAGGAGCATGGGCAGCAATGGAGAGAGGAAGTTTGGACGAGGCTTGCTCGGGACTCGCGCAAGGTGTGTAATCATCGAAAGACAGCGATGAGTGAAATCCCCGCAACACCTGAGAGAATAATAAGAAGAAGCGCGAGTCCAAGCTGGTGGAAGGTCCGGTAATCGGAAATCCGCTCGAAAAGAAAAGTTCTGACAAAGCTTTCATCTGCCTCTGTGCTGCTGAAAATCTCGAAGAGAGATAAGGACGTGAACAGCGAGCAGTGATGAATGAGGAACATCGTGAACAGGAAATCCGCACAAGGTGCTCGATCAAATGAGGAGTGATCGTACCCAGACGCACCGAAGGAGGAGTGCAGATTCTCGTCGTAGAAGAGGCGTAAGCTCAAGGACTCGTGCAAGGTGCCAGATCAGAAATGGTGGTCATGATCGAAAATCCCCGCAGCACCAGAAGAGAGGGAAGCACAAGTCCGAGCTCGCAGAAAGCCGTAATGTCGGAACAGAAAAGGTCGAAATGCCGTGCCTTGAAAGCCTCGAAATGCCATGGGCGCGCTTCAGAATAGGGAAGAAGCCAGGACCCGAAATGGAAGAAAAGGCAAGGAAGAAGAGGCGTCAGCTTTGGTTCGCACAAGATGCCCGATCGATGAGGTGATCGTCAAGCCACAAGGCCATTGCATCTGAAGAAGTCGTGGATCCAAAGCCATGGAAAGGCTAGCATGTCGATATCCGCCGTAAAATAAAAAGGTTTCTCGTTTTTGGCATGCGCAAAAAAGGACTTTTGGGTGGCGTGACCGGCAGCTCGCGAGAATCGATAGAGGTCAGCCGAAGAGAGGAAGAAAAACCAAATGTCGATGCAGCAAAGCATATCCGGGTGACAGCGGCAACTCCAGAAGAGTCGATGAGAACGAAAGCCGTCGGGAAGGAAGAAACCGGAAGCGCTCCGCAGAATGCGCGAGAAGTGCAGCGTGGACAACGCATCATCAGCGAGGAAAACAACCATGGAGAGGCCGAACGCTGAGAAGAGAGGATGTTGCCCAGAAAAGGCTCGGAAGTCGAGAAGAGGTCGTCGAAACAAGCCAGGCCGCACGAAGAAAAAAAGCCAAAATCGTTGAAGCAGGTGAACCGCAAGTGGAAGCCGAGGTCGCGAAACCGAAGACTGGCACGAGCAGTTGAAACCGTGGAAAACAATCGATAGAGAAACCGTGAACCGTCAAAAGCCACCCTGGTGGAAATGAGGAGGATCGGAAGAGGAATTCAAGGCGCAGGGAACAAGTCTCGGCTGATGAAACCTACTCCTGAGCATCCGTAGCCTCCCTGGCTTCCCTCTCCTGCTGCTCGCCCTCGAGCCTCTTCGCGAAAGCCATGACGGCAGTACCGAAGTACCTGCACTCTTGGTCAAACGAGCGTTCGGAGCGACTTTCATCGTTCGCGGCATCCTGCGTGGCTTGCCAGTTGTCTCGAACGGCGAGGTCGTACTTCCAGCCCGTGGCGAGCGAGTCGCACATCTTCTCGAGCTCCGGCAACCACTCAGGGTGCGGAATGCGCCTACCCAGGCGGCGGAACATCGTGAAGTCGTAAGACGTCGTCGGGATGGAGTAACTGGCTGGGAGCGCGGGCGGGCTGTCAACGGCGTCGCCATCATCGTCAACGGAATTGTCGTCGTCGTCGGAGACGTCGTCGTCGTCGGAGACATCGTCATCGTCGGAAAGATCGTCGTCGTCGTCGTCAGCGTCAGCGTCAGCGTCAACAGCGTCAGCGTCGGCGTCGGTGACGGTGGCGGGAGCATCGTCGGTGGCGGGAGCATCGTCGGTGACGGTCAGGGTGGCGGCCTCGATCGGGAAATCTCCCTGCACGCTCTCGTAGTCGGGCAGATCATCCTCCTGCAGACTCTCGTAATCGGGCAGGTCGGGATCCTCGGGAGAACTCTCTTCCATGGCCTCGTCAGTAGCGGCCGGATTCTCAACAGTCTTCGTCTTCCCGGCAGCCGAAGCATCCGCTCCCAACGTCGACAAGTTGCCGGAAATGGTGGGAGCTCCGAGGCTGATGTCGTTCGCCAGGTCATCCAGGAATGCACCTGCAAGAACAGACGGAGCGACAGGAGGGGGGGCGGGCAGAACGGCAGAAGACGTCGAAGAAACCGCCGTGGCGTCACTACCAGCTGGCTTCTTCTCCTGCGCCGGGCGAGAGAGGGAGAACGAAGAGGTGGACGAGCCGGCGCTGAAAGCGGAGGACGACACACTCGACGAAGCCGCGACGGAAGAGAAAAGACGAGAAGAAGCCGAGCTGGCAGAGGACGAGAACGAGACGGTGGAAGAGCCGAAAGAGGCAGCAGACGAGGGACTAGTGGTCGTAGGCCTGTTGCAAGCAACAGGGGCGCTGCTGCTGCCCATCTCCACATCACCGACAGAGCTTCCGCCGTCAACGTCGGCGCCAAAGGCAACCTCGGCATCAAGCATCCACTCGGCGCAGACAGAGCCGTCAATCTCCACGTCCCACTCCGAAGAGCCACCCGCAGGCACGGACATCTCGACTTCGTGACTCGCCGCTGGGAGGGGGAGGCGAGCGGTGGAGACAGCACTGTCGCCGGTCATGGCGACATCAGTGACAGACAAGCTGCCAGCAAACGAAGCGACGACGGGCGCGACGACAGCGCTAGCGTCCTGCATGGGAACAGCAGGCGCGGGGGCAGCAGCAGGCGCGCTTGAGACACACGAGGTCTCGTCGTTGTCGGTGGTGGTGGTGGTCGAGGTGGTGGTCGTGGTGGTCGACACAACAGGGGCCAGACCTGTTTCCATGGCCGGCTGGGGAAGGCCGGCGGGGACATCATCGGACTGGGCGGTGCGGAGGTCGGAAGACGCGGCGCACGACGACGGCTGGGGGGTCTGGACAGGAGCGGAGGCCGGAGCCGGCGCAACCTGGGCAGCCGTCGTCTGTTCCTGGGTGCCAGACGGGACACCAGACGCAAGACCGGGACCAGAACCAGAGGGGGGAGCGACCGATGTGCTAGAGGCGGGGACACCGGCGGACGAAGCTTGTTGAGCTTTTTGGAGGGCCCAAAGGCTCTTGGCTGTGACTGTGCTCAGGCACACCAAGACGATGTCGTTGTCGATACGACGCCGTTTAATGCGATCAATCGCATACTCCTGCTCTTCCTGAAACGGGCGCTTCAGGAGCTTGCCGTCCGGGCCCGGGCGCAAACTCTTGCACATAGCTGGAGACTTCTCAGCTCCAGAAGTCTCAGCCGGAAGCTTGTCGGTGAGGAAAACATCCTCCATGTGGACGTCCTGGTTGGACGACGCAAGGTCCTCGACATGGACCTGCGGGCTGACACTGGAGGAGCTCTCCGACGTGAGCTCGATGCCCTCCATGGGTCCGGAGGAAGAAGAAAACTCGACTCCCTCCATCTCGCAAGGAGACATGGCGAACTCGACGCCCTCCATGAACTCGGCGGTGTACTCGGAGATCATGGTGAAGATGTGACGGATGTGAAGAAGGTGAGGTGGGCGGATTGTGAGCGGAATGTGGCGGGTGAAGATGGTGGTCGCTGAAGCTGCTTCGGACTTTGCTGAAGATCGCTGGTGTAGACGCTCGCGCGGGGAGGCGGCAGACGTACTCGTGGATATCGCGGTGTCGACGAAGAAGCTGGTAGGAAAGAGAGGAGGGTTGGCCGGAGGAGGACGACGACCATATGGACCGTGGAGGCTCGCTTAGCGGGCCACGGTGAGGTTTCACTCCGGGAAAAGCGAAGCTGGCCAATCACAGGCCTGCGTGCTGCGCGCTGGGTGAAGACACTGTCACTCATTCGGCAGCAATGGCCACTGCGGAACCGCCTGAAGCAGCCTATGAAGGCTCGGAATGCATGAAAGCTGGCGAGCTGGCGGTCTTGGGCGAAATGGCCATGAGAGGCATGTCTACAACGGGCGAGCATTCGGGCAAGGCTCAAGCAGAATATACTTCAAGAGATGAAAGCCGTAGATGGCAAGAAAGCACACAAAATATGTATATATCATTGACTGATATCGCATCTATCTCAGACAGATGGTCTCGTTTTGTATGGAGAACGATGAGGCCCGGAAGGCTTTTATACACAAACATCTGGGGCCCGCGGGCAAGCCGCCAGCGCAGGCGCAATCAAGGTCGCGCGGATTCAGCTTGCACTCCATATTTGACAGAAGATCGCATTCAGTCCTATCTATAGATTTCAGAGTCGCGCAAAGCGTTATGGCGACACAATTCCTCGAGGCGCAAAACAATGCTCGCACGACGTTGACGTGGTCCGTGCGCGTGGTGTTGCGGAGAGCGCTCCACCCCCGGACGCCACACGCCAGCGGCGCGCCCCGCAAAGCTTGAATCTGACGGCGCAAGTCAGCGGTCTCACAGTCTGAATCACTGCCGAAGACAGCATTGATAAGCTCTGGTTCTTTTCGTCGCCAGCAAAGCCCAACGCTAGCGTGGGCGCGCCGCCCGCGACGTGCATCGTGACAACGAGCGACGGTTCTCCCAGTGACGTCATCAGCTGCGGTCGTGACAGCGGGCGCGCGCTCGACGCGGGCGAGTGAAAAAAATTTCGCTCTCAGGCAGCAGCGGTGCGCTCAGGCAGGAAGTCGCGTGCTCAGTGATGCCAATTGGCGGGGGCTGCCTGTGGCCTCACTTCGCGTTCGTGGCAGACACAGGTCTAGATCTTCCGCCGCCACCCTCCAAATTTGCAGAATCGTGCCGGAAGATCTAGCTCTCACCTGGGGAAAATGCCTATGCCGCTCCTGACCGCCCAATTGGTCACTGAAGACAAAGCGGCCGCTTGTATGGCAGTGGCGCCATCGCGCAAACACTTGAGCTTGCTTCAATGAGCAAACAGCAGAAAACTACCAGAGCGCCAGTCATCAGAAAGCAATACATTTCCGAAGCAGAGAGCGCATAAGCTTGCTCGCGTGGAGCGGCGAGCGGGATCCCCAGCCCATTCCTCAGCTGCAGTCTGGCAGCGGCGGGCAGCCGGAGCATAAGCCGTCCTGCCATAATCGGCGCTTGGGTGGGCGGCCAGCCAGCCGCCGACAGCAGCAGCGCTGGCAGACCTGGTTTGCGGTAGGGTGGGTGACCATGGGCTACAGCGGCGGCGGGCGGGCAAGTGAAAATTTTTCACAGGAAGCAGCTTCAGCACCAGCGGGCGTAGTTTGCGCTTCGGTGGGCGGCCATGAGCGGCGGGGGCTGCGAAAAGCGCTGTCAGCGGGCGTGGATTTAGCGATCGCGTTGACTGGCAGTCCATAAGCCAGTGTTGCGGAGGGTCACAGCGGCGCTGTTTGGGGGGCCCCGCCGCTAATTTTAGGGCCTAATTTAGGCCCCCTCCCGCCTGTTGCAGGGCCTGCCAGGCACCCTCGCCGCGCGAACGTCAACGCGGCCTGTTCAAAGTTAGTCGGTTTTGCTTGAGCAAGCGGCGGTCGTCCAAATTTGCGGCGCCCCCAGAGGCTGCAGCGCCCGGAGAGTCATAGGCCCCTCCCCCGTCCGCTCTGGCCGGTACTGCCTGCGTCCCGCCCCTCTGCTCGTACACATTGCTCTTGCCGTCGCTGCCTCCGCCGCCAACGATTCACGTACCTGAGATGCTCTACAGCACACACAGCGCCGCGCATCGACACAGTCGCATTTTCTCTCTTTCTTCATGCGCCCGAACGCTCCACCTTGATGACACCCTGCCGTCAGCACTCCACTCCAGCACTCTCAGGTCCAGACCGGCCCTCGATTCGATTCCGCACTGCCGCAAATCCCTTCTGTTCTCCACACACTTTCGCCCCTGAGAATATTCTTGGACATACTTGGCACAGCGGGAAGGCGGATAGATGGGAAATGTTTGCGCCAATGGAGAATGCACCTTCCTGATGGATGGCTCAAAGGAGCCCAACGCAGCATGCCTGAGGACTGGAAATTGGGTGAACAAGCTTGAGTAAAAGAAAATCGTATGCCCAAGAGAGATAGACACGGATGGAAAGAAAATAACGCCTTGGAAGCGGAAGGGGAAGGCCATCTTGCACGCACGTTGTGAAGGACGGAAGGCCCCAGCGGTGGTGGGATCTCATCCATTAACCTGTAATGGCAACGTTGGGGGGTTCTCGGCCTCGACTGTAGTAGTGCGCCAGAAGCTTATTAAGGTCCTCTCTTCCAACTGGCATTGATGGCATCCGTCTGAGATGGAAGTGGGTAAGAGTCCTTTTCGGGAATTCTCCTCAGGCATCTAAAGTCCACCGTTACTCTCTGTTTTTCCCCTAATCAGAATCCCTCTTCTCTTTCTACTAAGTATACATCGATGACATTACCATGTTTGACCGAACTTTTCAAGGAGAGGCAAGACGAGAACTTCGGCGAAACCCTGTTCAACAACATATGGACCTATGAAGACATGAAAGGGAGGCATGACGAAGAGGAAGCGCTGGATTTCGTCGTGATTCAATGCTTCATGGCCAAGAGCTGGAGCGCTTCCACGAATTGCAGTCTATTCTTCGTGAGCAGCATGGGATCTTAACGTCACAACAACCAATCCACGTCAGACAAAAGATATACCTTTGATCTCAAATCCATAGAAGAGAGAACCGAGGCGTTGGCCAGCAGAGCAGGCCCTCTGAAAGTAGCGATCATCTTTCAAACATGAGAGCAAGCCCAATATGCTTACAATCTCACTGGTCAACCGTAAGGAGCACCGTCTCTCTCTAGCCTGGAACGGCGGTCAAGTTGTTTTTGTGTTCAAAAGTCCCCCTTAAAATCCTTTCCTTCTCATCGAACGCTGTCATATAATTCTCCGTATAGAGATACCATGCCGAATAGAAATAGCCAAAAGTAAATGACATATCCGCTGTTTTTTTCTATGTATTTGTGATCTGTAGAAAGGCTGATTGATTTTAAAACTTAATTTGCTAAAGGGCACTTACAATAATTAATCCACCGCACTTCAAGCGAGACTCACGTCAATTCTCCATGGAACGAAGCATTTCAACCCTGCTTTACATCCCAGCTTAGTTCTTCAAAATACGAATTACCTTTTTGGGCAAGCAGTGCGGCGATGCAACGCTGACAAACCCTTCCACCAATCCAGACTCTTCAGTGGAATCAAATAATTCTGGGTAGATATTAGTTTGGTCATCTGTGCGTCATTTGCAGTGCCAACAAAGCATTAAGGCGTTTCAATTGGCCAAACCGAACAAGGTTTTACTTCCCATCGAGTATGCGTCATCCGCTAAGCATCGAGAACACTATACTTGTTTCCATGAAAGGTGCGCGAAAGCATTGCCCCTGCCAGATCCAGACCCGATAGGAAAACGGATGATGGGATGAGACGATTGCGGTATTCTGAGCCGAGAGCGGGGTCATGAGGCCACACTTTAATAAATGATCGGGGATGTGTGGAGAAGTAGCTAGGCTGAAATGCAAGAAGGGGAGCCCTGGTCTGACCTCTCCGCCAGATTTCAGCTGAAGGTTGCGCACAACGCAACAGAATCAATTCCTCCTCTCATCTGCTCACAACACTCCATCCCAACTCTGTCAAAATAGACCTGGCAGCCTGAATATCTCCCTTCTCGAAATTTCCGGGGCAGCCTCACCCAAAGTAATATGCCAAAGCCTATTTGACGTTCCACGCAGGCTTGTCAGCTGCTTCGGTTGTGCAGCCGAGGCAAAAGATGTGGACCTGCATCTCCGCACGCGCCAAATGTCTTTCCCCTGTTCCTGACTAACCACATCAAGCTCCGAACTGCCTATGTGGGGTAGTTTAAGCTCATCTTTCCCGCCACTACCCCGGATTTTCTCCACATCTCGCCGATCACATTCTCTCTCCCCTCGTTACTCGCTATCATGTGCGTTTGTAATTATTGGTCTGCTCATCATTGCCACAGGAGGAAATGGTGCGCTGAGCGGGGGAATTTGCAACCTGCTGTTACCGTGATGAGGGGTCCGAATTGCTGGAAACCAGCAGGATTCAGCCCGGGTATGACACGTTTTCGCGTTGATCCAGGGCCTCTTTTAACCGCACAGCGCCCGTTTCGAGGGCTTAAATTTTTCTCGCGGTTTGGTTTCAGTCAAGTACTCCGTCCCCGAAAATAATTGTTTTTTCGAAGAATCCAAAACAAGAAACGTCTCACCACCATGCAGTTCAGTACTCTTCTGGCTACCCTTTTGTATTCATCGGCCGCCCTGGCCATGCCGACGGCCCCGGCCAGACAGAACATCGACAAAAGACTGCCAGCTTCAAGCGAGACCAGTGAGAGTGAAGCTGTTCCATCCGGTGCTGCGGCTTTCACCCAGGCGCTCGTTACCATCGGAGACAACCTCAAGACGACCAATACGACACTGAACGAGTACTCCGGTGGTCTGAAAGGTATCGCTCAGCTGCTCAAGATCCAGTCAGCAACCAATGATCTTGGCGATTCCATCACCGACGCAACTGCTGTCGCGAAAGCAACGGACCAGCTGAATCTCACGGACTCGTACTTCACCCCTGATCACCTTACTTAGACCGGCTACTGACCTACGTGTAGCGCCACTGTTGGCCAGCAATTCTTGCAACTTCAGCCGCAGATTAATAGCTTGTTGGACAACATCAAATCCAAGAGACCGGAATTCGACAATGCGGGCTTCGGCCTGATTGATGTCATCTCTCTTCTGAGGTCAAACCTCGAAGACCAGAAGGAGGATTCCAAGGAGCTTGGCGACGCTGTGAGTAAAAGTTGTTTTGTTTCTCTCCCTTAGCTGCCACGATATCTAGCATCTCGGTGTCATACTTTCGCAAATTAAAATCCGCAAACTCTATACTTACACCTCGTTAGACCATTGCCATCTTGGATCCAGCCCTCACATCTACTGCCACGACCATCAACGAGGCAATTCAAACCAAATTCGATGAAACTATCGCTGTGTATCAGGGTCGTGGCGGACTCATCACAATTCCGCCAGGCCTTATCGGCTTGCTCGATGATGGAAGCGGTAACTGAAGCATCGCTGCTTCATTTATGGATGGAAAGGAAGTCATTTGCATGCGCTCCAATTCAAACCCACGAGATGATTAATCCATGTGTATAGGAAAATGTCAATTTATGTTGAAATGTCATAAATGAATGCACGTGCAATGTTGATAGTGGCTGAAGAAAGGAATGGGGCGGCGGGCCTATTGCTCACCATACTTTTTTATTCATTTAATTGCCCTTGAATCAGAAGAGGAGGACGAAAGTGGTGGCGCTCATTAACTTTCGTGCTCATGTATATTTCTCTGGCGCTAGACTCCACCGAAGTTCGGCCCGCCCGCGAGCCCTGAGCGTGCATTCCGCGGACCCCGACGGCCGTCCAGCTTCACGCGGCCCACTTGTGGCCATCGCGTGGACAATGCAAAATTTACCGCACGGCAATATCCTTGGAGTCAAGAATCGCTGAGGCATCCGAAAGGCGAGCTTCCGACTGAGCAGAGGAAAAGATGATTGAGTGTTGCCTGCCTCCCGCCAGCTGCAGCGTTGAAACACTAAACCTTGTGACATTGCCACAGCGCAACACTCTCATCACAGCCATCGCCATCACACGCCCCTCATGCACCACGCCTCAACAGCGACGCGCAAACATCCTCTGAGCCTTGCTCGGCACCGCCACCACCAGGACCACGGCAAACAAGCCTCACTCGCGCCCGTACAACCCGTGCCGACTTCCACTCTGCGCCACGCCCGTGACGTCACGCTTGTGCGCTGATTCGCCGCAGCCCCCTGTCGGCACTGCCGCACGGGCCGCGATCCGGATCGCTCGGCGTCATCGGGCTGTTGGTGGTGCGTCTGGCCCTGGCCTTTGCCTCAAAGCTTGTTGCTTTTATTTAAGGGTCGGGGCAGCACCTGAGGCATTTCGAATCTACTCTTGCACTGCTTATCTACTGCGACTTCTGCCCGTTTGACGCGAAACGCATCTTCTACTCTGAACACTCAAATATCGACTACTTCGACACACAATATGTCCAACCGCCCGCCTTCTTCGACGGTGAGTCGCCTTTCCCTTGGCATATCTGGTTTGAGCTGGGACATCGACGGCGCGACGCGTGCTGCTCATCGCCGATTTGCTGGACGGATGGATGCGTCGGCAACGCGTCGCTGGTGCGGCTCCCACAAGTTCCACCTCCGCAAGAGAGCCTCTCGATCCCTTGCTGTCGAGCAGATGCGAGGCTGGGCGCTGAGCATCTCCGGTCTGTCTGGCGGTGTGCGGCGTTGTGAGATGGAGTCACCTGCATCACGCCTCGACGCGCTCGGACGTGCCTAATCAGCACTCAAGCAACATCAAGCTCCACGAATCATGACTCCGCACTACTCCAAAACGCTAGTCGCTGACGACGCTTACCACAGTCTGACGTCCTCCTCTACTTCCTGGCGCTCTTCGTGCCGCCTGTTCCCGTTTTCATCAAGCGCGGCTGCGGCGCCGACTTCCTGATCAACATCTGTTTGAGTATCCTCGGCTGGATCCCCGGTGTGCTGCGTAAGTTGCCGCCTTTGAATATTTCTTCGTGCAGTGTGCTGATGAAGCGTAATAGATGCATTCTGGATCGTCAGCAAGACCGAGAGACCCGCCATGTAAAGCCGCTATTGCCGATGATGGGATGAATTGTGGAGGGCTGTAATGCTGGGATGAAACGGATGATTTTTTGTTTGGATATGGATACCCGCTGCTGATTTCGCTATTACCCCGCCATTGTACTTTTTCTTTCTGATAATCCACATTCCTCATAGCGCTCTTTCCCCCGCCTCGCGTGTTCCCGTGCTACCGTGCTCCCACGATGGATGCTGACGTCAAGACGGGGCTGCCCCACAGTGACGCTTGGAAATACCACGGCTGACAAATTAGCGTCCGCGAACATCACGTCTTTATAAACTCCGGGGAACAACTCCGCCTCCGACAAACAGTGGAATCACAATCAAGAGACTGATATTGCCCAAGATGACCAACTACGCACGCGTTGCAGCCGTCACAGGCGCCAATAAGGGCATCGGCCTCGCAATTGGTCAGAGCTACCCCGCAGCCACAGCACCCCACACGATTGCGCAACGCTCCACAGCAACATCCCTCCACACAAATGTCCCACTCCCCTGACTATCGCTGCTCCGTTCGGATGATCGGAGCCTGGTACTGACATGGCAGATCGACGACCGCAGTCCGCAACCTCGCCCTCCAGTACCCGGGCTCTGCCCTCAACACTGGACCCCTCATCATCTACCTCACCGCCCGCGATGCCTCTCGCGGAGAAGCCGCGCTGAAGACGCTCGAGTCAGATGACCAGCTGCTTAATGCGAAGGTGCTGAAAGCCCAGGGCGGCCCCGTCAGCCTCGCCTTCAAGGAGCTGGACATCAGCAAGAAGGAAAGCATCGACGCCTTCGCCGCCGACCTGCAAAAGGACCACGGCTCCATCGACGTCGTCATCAACAACGCCGGCATCGCCATGGAGGGCTTCGGTGCGTGCTCCCCCTTCATCCCCACATCCTCCCCTCCCCCCGCTCACGCTCCCCCCCCCCATCACGAACCCAAAACTAACAGCCTCCACCCCCCAACAGACGCCAACGTCGCCACCACCACCCTCGCCACAAACTACCACGGCACCCTCCACTCCACCCTCTCCCTCCTCCCCCTCCTCAAACCCTCCCACTCCTCCCGCCTCATCAACGTCGCCAGCATCGCCGGCTCCCTCTCCAAGTACCCCCCCTCCCTCGCCGACGAATTCCGCGCCGCCGCCCGGTACCCCCAATCCCAATCCTCCTCCCAACCCCCCATGACCCCCAACTCCCCCCTCGCCGCCACCGCCCCCGCCACCGCGCTGATGCAAGTCTTCACCGACGGCGTGCGCGCCGGCGGCACGCACGCGGAAAAGGGCTTCCCGAGCGCGGCGTACGCGGTGAGTAAAGCGGGCGTGATAGCGATGACGAAGGCCGTCGCGGGGTGGGAGGCGGTCGTGGCGCGGGAGGAAGGGAGGGAGGCGCGGGGCGTGCAGGCGTGTTGCCCGGGTTGGGTGGTGACGGATATGACGAAGGGGAAGGGGGTGAAGAGCGTGGATGAGGGGGCGCGGACGCCGGTTTGGTTGGCGTTGGGGAGGGAGGGCGGGGAGGTCGTGGGCGGGTTTTGGGAGGGGGAGAGGGGGGTGGAGTGGTAGGTGCGCTGGGATGGGGTGGGGCGGGGTGAAAAAAAGTCTTTGTGCTGTCGAGACTAAAACTTCAATATGGCCTCTTTGCGCTGTTGTGCTTCCTTGTCGGTTGGTTGAAGGGCCAGATGCCTGCCTGAGGGTGATGTGCTACGCATCAGGTGCTTTCTTATCTTCGTCTGTCGGCCAATACTGAAAGTGCGGGAAACGCCTTTGCCCTCTCGTTGGAGTGTATACCGCATTGTCTACTTTTCCGGAGTTGTTCATCACTACTATTTCATCGCTTTGCATATTCTGCCCCGATCTCGGGCGAGTCCGACATGGTCGTGGTGCGTTATTTTATAGCGATGATCCATCCCCAGATCTCCTACCTCTGTGAATTTTACTGAAAGGATAGATAATCGACCTTGGCCATGTCGTAGAGATTTCCCTTTGAGAATACCTTTGTCAGCTCTAAGGCAATTCCTTCATTCATTCTAGGACAGTGCATCTACCGATTGGTGTGTAAAATTGCCCACTCGGCAGCTTTCAATATTTCCCATTCTTGTTTCTTTTCTTTTTTAATTGTAGGGTCGTTGATTGATTTATTGACTGTTTGGTTCCTTCCGATCTGGACAAGTCATTGCAAGGCTTGCCTGTGTAGGCTTGTTGGCCACTTTCAAGCCACGCGCTACCTAAAAAAAAAAAAAAAGGTAGAGTTCAGCTTACACCACTCCTACTCGTGCCCTTGCCTTTCATCTTATCTTCAGTTTTCCCCTGATAACTGACCTCATCTCTCCCTTCAAGGTTCCGAAAAGCTCTTGCTGCATCCTCTTGACCTACGTATGAGGTAAACTTCTAGGTTCGAAGGTCTGAGACGAACAATAATTCCTCGGGACGTTTTTTAGGCACCCCAATCTATTTACTCTCAGTCTGTCTGATTATCTGTTCATATGCCCGGACGGATCGACATTTGGGATCCATTTCTATACGGCGCCCCCCTTTTACAGTCTACCGCACCCCAATTACCTATATCCGACAACCTCACCCCCCGCTTGCGCGCGTCATCACCATCCACACAACCCATGCTCAACTCTCAGGTGCACTAACACATTTACCACGTCCTCGAGAATTTATATGTTGTCGGAGATGCCAACTTCACGATATTCGCCACTGATTGAATGATTGGCTACGCTGTCTTTGCTGCTGCTGCCGGTCATAATAGCATCATTACCAACCTATCATAGGGCTTTTTGAAGCGATTGAAGCTACCCATTAAAGTTGCATACCCCTTATACCTGACAGAGCTTTTGATACTCAGTGTAAATACGGTCAGTTAGCCTTGTGTCGTACTGCATTCAGATTGAGGCAAGCTGGGTATATACTGTACATTGTCAAATATCAATGTCTTCGATTCTCCTTCGATTACGACTTTTATTCCAAACAAACACAAACAGTGGCAGATCAGGAAGACAATGTTCCAGAAGTTCCCCGCCGCCTTAGCAGCAGCATTGACGACCTAGAAGGCCCAAAATCTCGGCGCCAAAATGCAATACAACAACAACAAGGAAGCAAACGAAGGTGTTCTCGACATAGTCTCTTAACACTCCTATATAACGGGTGAAAATTAGGACAGGTAACACGAACAATGCATTGTCCAGGGTGAACACCTTGACATTCACTGGAGTCTCGCTCCCTTATCTTTCCTGCTCATCCCCGGCCCTTCCTTTACTTCTCCACCCCGACACACACTTCTTACCTTCCTACCGAACGATCAACCCCAAAAGCAACAGCCATGGTCAGTCTCCGCAGCGGAAGTACCACTGATGACGTTCAGCCCTACATCAAGCGTAGGTCGACAGCCGGGACGCCCAAGAAAGATGACAACGACGACGCATGCTCAGTCAGTTCGGAGAGCAGCAGCGAGTCGACGATAGTTGTAGATACGAGTTTCCGAGGCCGCGCTCAACCGCCTCTCGCGACGTTCAATCGCAAGAAGGACGCAAAGTCAGCGACTCCCGATGTCGAGATCGCTTCTCAGAGCGAAGGCTCGACGATCGTCGTTGACACCGGTATCTGCAGCCCATCCCCTCAAGCACCTCCGATGGCGTCCTTCACCATCACCGCTAGGCCCAAGCCATCTGCAGCTGGCACCAAGACCGCTAGGCCCAAGCCATCCGCGGCTGGAACCAAGACCGCGAAGAACGTAGCAAGCACCGCGCCCTCGGGATCCCGCAACACCACCGCCAACGAGGCCACCTCTGCCTTCAACGCTCCCACGACGACGGCGGCGGCGGCGGCCCTCCCGACCTCTGCCACGAACGAGATGGAGATCGACGACGCCATGGACGTCGCCGCCGACAACACTACCGCCGCCACGGTCAACCAGGGCGACAACAACACCAACACCCCGGTGGCGCCTGCCATGGTCTACAACACCAACAACACCCCGGCGGCGCCTCCTCCCATGGTCTACAACACCAACTACCACCACGCCGGCGCCCTCAACCCCAACCCGTCCAACACCAGGGAGTTCTGGATCTGGGAGGTTCTCTACGCCGCACACCACCGCCTCCCCGAGGTGCTTGACCTCGACGACCGTCCGGACCCGACGACCACCGACGTTCCCATGACCTACTTGGACCCCGTCCTCCCTGCATTCATCAGCAGCGAGGATGACGACGAGGATAGGCTTTCGCCCATCTACCTCGCTACCACCACCCCCGCCGGCCCAACCACCGCAAGCACCACCACCAACGACCACCAGACTACTCCTCCCACCGGCGGCCCCCCGGACGGCATTCGCCAGTTCTTCGTCGATGTGCAGTACGATCCGCTTTCGACGCACCCCTGGGGTGCGGTGCTCTGCGTCGGCCGCCTGCCGGCGGGAGGACAGCTCATGGGCGCGACGATTGACGTCCAGCACCTCGTCGATGTGAGGCGTCTGGGGTGGCTGCAGGCGATTGGCGACACCGATGCGAGCGCGTGTCTTTGGCTGTGGAGGAGGATTGTTGACTGGACGGAGGAGAACGCGAGGGGTTGAGTAGGAGCGAGCCCCTGACTGTTTTGAAGGTTTTTTTCTGTGATCGGATGGTTGGATACGAGGCTTATTGAGCTTGAATGTAAGCGAGAGATAGAGATAGAGATAGAGAGAGATCTGCTTAAAAAAATAAAATAAAAAAACTCGAGGGGGAGGATGTATGCCTCGCGTACTGATGGAACGGTTCTTGTGGAAGGTCTCTGGGTCTTCATGAGCAAGGATCCCTTCAGTACAACCCCTTGAGTAGCTTTAGCGATATAAAAAATGTCCTGACTGAAAAATTGTGGTGTTCGAAATATGCATGAGTAGCCATGCACTTGTGATATAGCAACCCCGCGATGTCTCCCACCTTTGAATGATATACTCACCCATAGCTCACAGCCTACAGATCTCCTTCTTGTATGCTGTGGAAGCGATCTGACTGGTAGCCCGACGGCTGAGCCCTCATACACCGAGTTCGCTCCAATGGAAACTTCGCGGGCTGCGTCCGACGTAAGGCATGATGAGAACCTGCCACATGCTCAGAATCCTTTTTCCGTAGCCTTTCTGAGTACCATTTGGTGGTACCATTGATCCTGAGTATTAGACGCGGTTTAAGCCTCCATGAAGTACGAGACAGAGCTTTCCTGGGCACACATACACTCGCTCGCCGCAATGGCCTAAACCAAAAATGACATATCTCCGTCAAGGTCCAGTCGCTCTCACTAAACGATGACATGGATGATCTCCCCAGCTTTGGGAATATTTCGGGCACACTTTGGGGTTTCGAATCACTCGCCGCCAACCGCGATTCGTTCTTCATTCTGTCCCGTGTGTGTCCGGTTCCGTCGTTAAGCATCACTCGACGCGAAGTGCTGTCGCACTTTCAGCCGATTTCTGGCTTCCTGGAGTGTTTTAGTCGGCTCCATAACTCTCGTTGCCAAATTAGGTTCATCATTTCGGTCAGTCTGTCAGCTTTTGGGCGTTCTCGAAGTTGTCGTCGCCCTCAAACGCTCGATCTTGCTGGTTGTCATTGTCCCTTGAAGAGGTCATCAGTTCAGTTCAAACCCGCCGTACATTAGTCTCCTCTCCTCACTCACCTTGGGAGGAAGCACCGCCGAAGACTACAATCTGAAGGGAAAGCTGGGAAGTGCACGAGAGACCTTGCTTGCTGCCGAACCAGACAGCCCCAAGCAAGGCGACGGACACGAGAAGGGTGCGAAGCCAGGCCTGCAACGCAGAGGCCTGTGTCAGGTTCGCGGACAACTGGCGGGTGAGCGCGGCGGCTACTGTCAGGGCTCGATTTCTCGCTTCGCCGGCGTGTGCCTGAAGAGGTGGTGCAAGCTGGTGTTCGTCGTTCGGAAGCCGCCGCCGAGCGCAGTGTATCTGGACAATGTGCCGCCTTTCTAGAGGGTGGACGCTGTTGAGAGATGGCGAGCCTCGCAGACATGGCGCCAATGTCGCCAGTTAGGATTTTGACGCAGCTGCCACGCTTGTAGACTCCGAGCGCGATCGGAGGCGAGCCGCTGCGCTTGATGGAGAACTTTCTGCCAATTTTCAGCTTCCACACGTCCCTTTCTGACAGCTCCATGTATATGTGTCTCTGCACTCTACCCTGTGGCCACCACCGCGTTGAAGAAGGTCACACTATCCGTCAAGGAGCCGGAGAGAGGCTTGGTGGAGCAGCTTTCGGGCTTCGCAGTGTGGCGGGCGCTGAAGGTTCTGTCGCTGGGGAGTCATGTGCACTTCTATGAATCTTAGTGAGACGGATGGCTTTGTGCACAAGCTTCTTGGATGACTTGCCATAAGAGGAGAGTTTGCCACCAGCACCGGTATCGCCGCGACTTCGCTCGGCTCCTCCGCTTTGCGGCCGTTCAGCTTCGCCTGGCAGGAAGATGTGCGTCCCCCGAGCCCCAGGAACACCGCACCGTCGGCGGCCCAAAGCCGCTGTCACTCTATCACCTGTCAAGTGTGCCCACCCAGAGTCGTCGCTCGTCAATAACAGCACAGCTGTTCCTGCCAGACGCATAGAAGCGGCCTTGATAGCCCGCGGCGTGCTGATGTGTATGTCGTCACCGAAACCAACCGGGGCGTGGTGCATCGAGCGAGGTGAACCTGCAGAATTGTAACACGGAGCTGCCGTGATCGAAGGGGACGAAGGGAATAGCGACGAACGGAGACGGATGCTTCTGCATGGTCAGACGAACGTTCTCTTGGTAGAGCTGCGCTGTGACATTGTGAGCTTGAGGAACGCTTGGAAGTACTTTCTGGTCCCCTCTTCCTGGGAAGTAGATACAACTGCGTCGGTGCTGCAGCGGAACATGCTGCTTGGACGTGGCGAGGCTCGCTGAGACGAAGTTGTCGGTCACAGCGGGGCTCTGGGTCAGAGTGAGGATGTGGAGTCTCGCTCTGCGGATCCAGGACGAAGGGCGATAGGGTTTACAATGCAAGGTCATTGAGCAAGTCACCGCTGCAACGAGACGCTGGTCGTGGATGTCATTGCGACGCGGCTAGCGGCCGTGTTGGCGAGCTGACGGGCACTGCGGCCGGCACAGGAGGACGAGACGCGCTTCCATCTGGCAGAGCCACCCCGAGCGCGATAAGCAGTGCCAAAGAAGCCAATTGAACAGACCTTTGCAGAGATTTTGACTGCTGTAGAATGATGCGCAAGCGCGCACTGCGCAAGTGACAGACGGTAGTCGCGCAGGCTCAACACCACGGCTGCGCAACACGAAGCGTCACGACAACGACGCGCCGTTTGCGAGCGCGATTTACCACCGCAAGGACGCGTTTTCGGGCTTAATCAGCTGCGATCATGCCTTCACCATGTTAACCACTTTGCTGCTCACCCGTCTCTGATTTCAGTTTTTTTTTTCTCTTCCTCAAAAGCCGGCTTAAGGCCAGGTAATTGACGAAAAGAGGTTCGCGTCAGCCTCAGATAGTGCAATAGAGGCGACACTGTGGTCTGGACGATGAGCGGAGCTCAGAGCGCCCGAGACCAGGTGCCAAAAACTAGTTTAATCAAAAGAGCAAATCCCGCGTAGGGACGTTCTAGAGATTAAACTAAAAAGAACAGCTACTTCACTTGATCTAAGCCAAAAGGCAAAGAGAGCTGAAGAAGAAAAGAGGAGCCTTGGGCGAGGCATCGGGGGGTATTTATAGGCGCGCCAAGCCCACCAATGGGTGCTGGCACGGGAGCGTCGCCTGGCTGGGCAACACCAACGCCCCACAGAGCCTTCCGCTTCGAGCAGGCTTGGCGAGCGGTCGGCAGGCACGGCCACAGCTTTGCGCATGTGAAAGAACTGAGCAGAACGCCCTGGAGCCGCGCAGGCACGGCGGTGCATCAGGCGTGCAGCATTGGGGCCGGACAGGCTCTCTTTCTGGCAGCTACGTCTCATCAGCAGGAGGGTGAAGCACTGCATCGCATGGCTCAGACGCGGCGATGGCCTGGAAGGCGCGTTAAAACAGCGTCCCGTGTCCGGCAGCGGGCAGAGCAGCTGCTCACGGCATCCCAGAAGCGCGCCTGCGGTGGGGCAGGATTGGCGAATGTGCAGCGAGCCTTGTTGCCTCTCCTGGCTGAGAGCAGACGGCGGATGATGCAGCTGGTGCTGCTGTCACAGGTGAGCGGTCCGCATGCTCATACTTCTTGCTGCAACGAGCCTTGAGCTTGAGTCTGGCATTCGCTCGTAGATGGCCTGGATGTGATCTTGCAGGAGCCCTCCTACTTGACATTTGCGCACCGCTCAGGCTCGTCATGCAGCTGCGTCAGAAGCCACATCAGCGGACCCGCGTCGGACTTGGGCGCCGACTCGCTCTCGCTTTCTACGGACCGGAACAGCATGCGCCATTGTCCTCTACTGACAGTGCACGCTAGCTACACCATGACGTCCGCTTCAGGCTGGCACCACATCCATCCGCCGCCCCATGGTGCCCGCGAGTACCAGAGTAGAGGAGGTGGCGACCCTCCCCGCAAGCCCAATGGCAACGGCAACAACAACAACAACGGCCACGACCGCGATGCTGCGTAGATGTTCTCATATTACTTGAAATTCAGGAGCTGGCATGTGTCCTACGCAGCGAGGTCCTCTTCATGCTTTGCGATCGTTGCGGACAGCTGTGACGTTTGCAAGCTTTTATTTTGGTCACTCTGTGGAAACTCTAAACACATGGAGTTGGCGGGTTTGAAATCTGTTGCCTGGAATCAGCAAGCACAGCAGGCTGGTGAAGAGTGATATGGCCAGAGGTCGACGAGGAGAATCTCAACGCCACCAGTCTGCAACTGCACACCGGGTAAACTGCTTTGCGTTCATGACCAGAGTTGTGAAAGAATAACTGCGAGAGAATCAGCACTTGCCGTGTATCATCTGGAAAATAGCATCGTGAATTGTTCGGCGATTGATGTATATTGTTGGGTTCTGCAACCGACGGTAATACAAGACGACTGGTTATATGCCGTGATTGGACTTGTGGCTTTCTTCCGTCAACATGGCATGCATATTGTAGGCGACCCAATTGGGTTTGTCTCTGATTCCGTTTGTCGCATGCAAAGTTGAGAGACGTTGTCTCATTGCGTTTCAGATCACCGTTCTTGACAAATAGCGATGTCAGGCATAGTTGAGAAACAAACTGCACACAATCGGGCAAACTTCTGATAGATACACAACAAACAGAATCCAGGCCGATTACATATATTGCGCCGCTGTGCACAGTATCACCAGAGCCATTCCTGTCAGGTAAAACTGTGCGGTCCAAATCCGAACTCCAGGGCTCCAGCACCGCCCTTCCCATTATCCGACAATACAGCAATTCATCATTGCGCAGCTGAAGCATGACACGAAAAAGAAAATGGTTGTTATCGATAGCTTATGTCTTCATGGGGAAGGTGTTATGGTTGGTACGCATCTGGGGGAGGACCCTGAACCACCTCCCCGGGCTTTCGACTTCTGCCTACCCGCGCCGCAAGCTGCCCAGCGACCCTGAACCACAACTCTGAGCTTTCTACTTCTGCCTATCCACGCCACAGGCAGTCAAGAGTCTCCCGGCAGCCAGTACATATACAGCGTTCTCCTTGTCTAGGCGGACTCTACGTCAAGAAGTCCCCTGCCACCTGACATTTCGGTCATAACACTTTCTGATATATCCAATCAACACTTGTACACGTACATTTCATACATTCACAAACAACACATTCACTTCCTACCTCCGCTTATCTATATATTCTGTTGCTCTCCTCGACGTTGCTCTCCTCGACGGAAGAACATCAACAAAACTTCGCTTCAGCATGCCTGCACAGAAGAACTCGACTCCCGCCTCATCTGGTGCCCCCAAGCCAGCGATGAGCTGGGCTGCAGTGGCCAGAGGTGCTAACCGTCCCTCTGCGACCTCTCCTCAAGCGCCTCCAGCTTCCTGGCCGGCCCTTCCAGGCGCGCGTCAGCCTGCTGGTCCTCCACCTCCCCCCAAGCCCACCCCGAACCGCCCCAACGTGCCACAGGATCGCGACGCCCCTCGACAGACCAACTCCCACGATCCCTGCAGCCCGACCCCGACCGACGGACTCGCAGCAGACGAGCCGAACAACACTGCCCAAGCCCAAGCGAACCCGAACTGGCAGCCCCTCCCGCCCAATACGTTTGCGGACGACTGGGATTCGCGAAAGAAGGGGAAGGCCAAGCGTGCTGTCCACTACACGTCCCCGGACCACGCCGACCGCCTGGTCTGGGCCCTCGACAACGATGCCCTGCTCGTCTGCATCGACGTCGAGAAGTGGATGGTCCCGCCCTGGATGCTCAGTGGGCTCGAACGCGCGCGCAAGATCAGCACGCCGACAGAGCTGGGAATCAGCGTCTCCGACCCCCTGGACCTGCCGCCCGCCGATCGACTCAACCTCAACCAGCGCATCCTCCATTCCCGCGCTCGACACGTCCGTCTACAAGAGCTTTGCCACCTGAGGAACCCGCGCCGGCAGTACTACAAGGATGTCTGCAAGAAGGGCTGCGAGAACCACTTCGAGTTCGGGCAGACCGAGTTTGCTTCGATCGAGCAGACGAAGCAGATTCTGAGAGAGATGCTCCTGGTCCCGAGGCGTCCAGAGGACCAGGCCGGCGGCCTCCGGCCCGTGGCCCTCGTGTTCCACGACGGCAGAAACGATGAGAAGTGGCTGCGGGAGGAATTCGACGTGGACCTCAACAAGCCGGAGTTCGCTAGCGTCTTCACCGTTGACACCCAGAAGGTCGCTGGCGGCCAGACCAAGGGCAACCAGATCGGCCTCATGACGCTGCTTGCCGCTAACAACATCGCGACGGACCACTCGCACAACAGTGGCAATGACGCCATCCGCACCCTGGTCGCCGGCCTCATCGAAGGCATCCGCAAGGTCGAGCAGCAGGAAGAGGAGGAGAACAGGCTGTCCTCCGCGGGTACGCCACCGACGGCTGGTTCGGGATCTCTGGTGAGCGGCAGCGAATCCGGAGAGGAGGACCAGATCGTGACGGGGGTGGCAGGCCTCCAGCTTCAGCAGCCGCCGCCGATGCACCCTTATGAGGCTCTCGAGGAGGTCCGTGCAAGGTGCCGGGGCGTCCACCAGTTTCCCAGGGCGCAGACCAAGGGCCTTCGGGTCTTCTGCAATCGGTGCCGCTCTAGTAGGCACTCTCGTCCGGACTGTCGTGCGAGGGTCGAGTGCGGGCGCTGTGGAAACAAGAAGCACACGTCTGAGATGTGTGTGCTTGTGCATGTCCAGGACTGCAAGCTGGATGGAAATTGTCTCCGTGGTTGCTTTGCGGAGTAACTGCCAAGGGGCTTGTTTATAGGAGGGGGTTGCAAGAGGTTCTCAAACAAAAAGTGTATATACTATCTGCAGACAACATGGCAGAGGCGGTGGATCAGGAGACCATGTTTTCATTGTCGATGCTCAGCAAGTTGCCCTGCGCCAGGGTGACAAGAGGAAAATTGGGCTGAAGGCGCTACTGGCTGACAACTTCATTAGCTCTGATCATGCTCACAACAGCGGCAACAACGCATTGGCTGCTGGCATGATCGATGGCGTGCACAAGGTGGAGGAGCTAAAGGAGCAAATGCTACTCTGACAGGCATCTTGCTAGGATTGTAAGGCCAAGGTGCGGTGACTGATTGGAAGTCTTCTCTAAATAGCTAGTGTTGCAGTATTGGTGTACTAAATGGACCGATTGGAGTTATGAAATTGACTTTTTACTTGTCTGATTGGCAACAGTGAATCATGTTTGCAGAAATGAACATGGATATGCTATGAATTTCAGCCGCAACTAGTGTATTGGTACAGATTTCTAAGCCTTCAAAACAATGCAGCTTCTGCAATGTACAGTGTGAACAGCGGTGTGGCATATCCCAGCCTGTGAACAACGCAGTGGATGCCATGTCTCACACCTTCTGGGAGGATTCTCCTTCTGTTTCTGCTTTTACCGAATCAGTAGCTTGAAAATGACTGTACGACATGTGGATTTCGCTTTTCCACGGCACGTTAACCGAATGCCTCTTCTCCGATGTGGCGTAGACAACACCTCAACCCTCAACAACCCAAATTGGGTCATACGATGCCTGCATGGATCCGTGCCGCATGCCCCGCTCGTCGGAGAATTCCATAGCTGTCACGACGCGCATCCTTTCGCTTCCGGATTAGCAGGTGTCCCAGTAACCCGGAAAAGTAATGATGCGCCAAGGCAGCTTTTCCGTCTTGGCCACGCTTCCCCACGGGGATTCCGAAAAAGGCCAAGACTTCCTACCCCATGGGGTTGGATTGGCCTAAGCGTTTTTCCTTGGTATGGCCTGGAGCTAAGCGATGGAGGCGTTTGTGATAAAACACTGTAAACGAACCGACTGCTGCACGCTACCTGCAGCTGCACGTCGCCTCCGCCCTCCGTATCATCAACCCACCATCCCCTCCTCCTCTCCGTGTCTCTTTTCTACTTAATCCAGGGCCGCTCCTGCTGGTGATTGAGAGCTCGAGTCTTTCATCATGGCGAAGCACAGCACCGACGAGAAGTTCGCCCAGATGGAGCGCATCGAGCATGTTGAGACGACAGACGATGTGGTGAAGCCAAAGATAGAGAAGGTCGACGAGTTTGGCGCGCACTCGAAGACAGACCCGAAGGAAATTGCGATCGTGAAGAAGATCGACTGGTACATGCTGGTGAGTACTACGCGTGGTGGTTGGAGATGTCTGCTGACCGCCTGTTCAGCCCATCCTATGGCTCATGTACTTCATGAACTTTCTCGACCGCAACGCTATGATCAACGGCAAGCTTAACAGTCTTTCCAAAGACCTGGGGCTCAAGGGCAACCAGTACAATACCTGCGTGTCAATTCTGTTTGTCGGGTGAGTACCTTGCCTCTGCGAATCATTTGCATGGACTGACCAAAACCACAACAGATACTTGGCTGGACAAATCCCTTCCAACATGATCCTCAACAGAGTGAGACCGTCGATGTTCATGGCTGGTAAGTACACCAATGCCAACACTGTTGACAACACGATCAGCTGACATCGTCCTTCTCAGGGTTCTCCATGGCGTGGTCCATTGTCAGTTTGCTCACCTACTTGACCCATGACTACAAGACCATGCTTGTCTGCCGCTTTCTCCTTGGCATCGTGGAAGCTCCGGTATGTTCAGCTTGCAGAAGCTGGAACGCAACCCACAAGCTAACGAATCCCGCAGTTCTACCCCGGCGCTCTCTACATGCTTAGCATGTTCTACACCCGCAAGGAGCTCGCTACTCGCATGTCCATCTTCTACACCGGCAACATGCTCGCCAGCGCCTTCTCCGGCCTCATCGCAGCGGGCATCTTCGCCGGTCTGGACGGCAAGCACGGGCTCGCCGGCTGGCAATGGTACGTCTCACCTCCCGCACTTCCCCCAACCTCATCTAACCACACCGCACACCCACAGGCTCTTCATCATCCAAGGCGCCGTCTCCATCGGCGTGTCGATCGCCGCCTTCTTCCTCCTCCCCGACGCGCCCCTCAAAACCCGCTGGCTCACGCCCTCGGAGCGCCAACTCGCGCACAACCGCATCTTCATCGACACCACCGACCGCCAAGAGTCGGGCACGTCCGTCTGGAAGGGCCTGCGCGAAGCCGCGACCGACTGGCGCACGTGGGTCTTCTGCTTGATGGACAACCTGCACCTGTCAGCCAACGGCTTCAAGAACTTCCTGCCGACGGTGGTCAAGACGCTCGGCTTCGACACGACGGTGACGCTCGTGCTGACGTGCCCGCCGTACATCGTCGCCGGCATCGTGTCCATCCTCGTCTCGCACAGCTCCGGCCGCTTCAACGAGCGCACCTGGCACACGACCGTCTCCAAGCTCATCGCCTGCGCCGGCTTTGCGATCGGTGTGGGCACGCTGAACACGGCGGCGCGGTACGTCGGGATTATGCTGTTCGTTGGAGCGACGTATGGTGTCAATAACATCATTTTGTCGTGGACGGCCAGCGTGCTGGGCCAGACGGATGAGAAGAAGGCGGTGGCGATTGCCATGTGCAACACTTTCGGTAATATTGCGAGTGTGTACACGCCGTACCTGTGGCCGGATACCGCGGCGCCGAGGTTTTTGGCGGCGATGCTGGCGAGTATTGGGTTCTCGATTGGCGTGGTTGCGTGTGCGTGGGTCATGAGGTTTGCGCTGAAGAGGCAGAACCGGAAGATGAAGGAGATGGATCCGGGCGTGACGAACTTGTATGTGTACTAAGCAGTGGTAGATGAGGGAGAATTGGTGGAGAGGATGCGTAGATGGAAGCTTGAGATTTTGACGAAGAGGAGGAGCTGTTCTGAGAAATAGTTGCTTACGAAATATCATGAATTTACGTTCACTTCGTACCTGCTTGGTGAAACCTGACTACAATACCCGAGGAAACTTTATTCATACTGCGCCAGGCACAGCATTCTGTCGACGGCCAGCGAAATCGCCTCATTGCTTGATGCGGAAGACAGCTGGACCACTGAGTATCTGCGGCTACAGCACATCATACCAACCCTGAGTCAGCTCAAAGTATCCATGCTCCGCAAGACTCAGCCGCGGATTGGGAGGCTAAATTGCTTATCTTTTCCGAGGGAAGACTCGCTTGCCCATACCCTTTCCGGTTGGCCTGGACCTCAGACACGGGAACAGGGTTGTTTTGCGTAACGTCGCATCTCACACCGACACTTCACACCTCATCATCATCATCTCAACACGTCTCTCATTTCATTCTACACCACCAACCTCTCTAATTAATCTTCGCCTCAATCTCGCCCATGGCGCCATTCTCGGTCGCCCACTTCTCCCACTCGCCCTCGGCCAGCTTGCCCCTCAGCGGCAGCCTGCCGCCCTCCAGGTTGCCCAGACCCAGCACCCTGTAGATGCCCTCGCGGATGCCGATGATGCCGTTCTTGCCGATGAACTCCTCGGCGGCGGAGACGCGGAACTGCAGGTCCTGCATCTCCTTGAGGGTCGCGTCGTCGACGGGCCGCTTGGCGGCCAGGCTGAACAGGCGCGACACCGTCTTCGGGTAGATGGCGGCCAGGCCGTCGATGACGCCGGCGGCGCCGAACAGCACGATGGGGCCCAGCTGCTGGCCGAAGCCCGAGAAGACGCGGAAGGTGGAGGCGTTGATTTGCGGGTGCAGCGACATTTGCACGTGGTGCGAGACGTTGCCGTGGGACCTGTGCGGCATTGTTGTCAGAGAGAGCGAGAACGACGCGGAAAAGAGCTTGGGAGAGGGCACGACTCACATCTTGCAGCCGACGATGTTGGGGTGTGCGGCCAGGCGCACGTACGTCTCGGGCGCGACGAGCAGGTTGTTGGTGACGCCGGGGTAGTTGTAACTGCACATCATCAGTACTCTCAACTCCATCCCACTCTCCACCCCACCCCCCGTCCACTCCCTCCCAGTATCTTCCTTCCCAGCAAACTCACATCAAAATCGGAATCGGACTCCTATCCGCAACAACGGTATACCACTCGACCAAATTCTCCTGGCTCGCCGCCGCGCCGAAGTAGCCCGGCGCCAGCACGAGGCCCCACTGGGCGCCGGCGTCGCGGCTGTCCTCGAGCCACTCGAGCACCTCGTCGACGCTGTTGGTCAGCACGCCGGCCATGATGGGGTAGTCCGGGAAACCGGCGGCGTCGAGCCCCTTGCGCACGCCGCCGACGAAGTCGCGCCGCTCCGCCCGCGACAGGTGGATCGCCTCGCCCGTGCTGCCGAGGAGGACGAGCCCCGTGATGCCGCTGCGCGCCAGGTGCACCGAGTGCGCGACTTGCGTCTCGACGTCGACGGCCGGCTGGAGTGACGACGAGGACGAGGCCGGCTTGAAGAAGGTGGGGACGGGGACGAAGACGCCGTCGGGGGGGATGCGTGCGCCGGCCATGATGGTGTGGGTGAGGGGGGTTGTTGCTGCGGTTCGAGAGGAGGAGTGCAAGCAAGAGCTGGAGGGATTGGGAGATTTTTTTCCCTCCCAACGAAACGGTTTTGTTGCCCGCTATGTATGATCATAGGGCGTGGGGGCCCCACGCATCGTCGTCCCTCATTGTCCCGGGCCTCCACAATTAGCGCGGGGCAGGGCGCGTGGGATTGGAGCTCTGTGTCGTGCTCGCTGGCGGATCGGAAAACAGCCCCGCACCGGCAGCCAGCCCGCCAACGTCGGAAAAGCGGGGTAAATGAGCTGCTGTCGGCGTTGCAACATTGCACCGAATTCGACGCTGCTTGATTTTGGGCCCTCTGGCAATTGGAGCTTAAAGAAGCTGTTTCCGCTCGACTCGGGTCGCATTCGCCAATTTACGCGCCTCTCCAGAAATCGCCCTTCACAATGACTTCCAACCGCTCTTACAAGCTCAACTCGGGCTACACCATGCCCGCCGTTGGCCTGGGTACATGGCAGTCCGGCCCGAATGAAGTCGCCAACGCTGTCGCCACGGCTCTCAAGCTCGGTTACAGGCACATTGACGCCGCAGCCGTCTATGACAACGAGAACGAGGTGGGAGATGGCATCCGCGCCTCGGGCGTCGACCGCAAGGACATCTTCATCACCAGCAAGCTGTGGAACACCCACCACAAGCCCGAGGATGTCGAGGAGGCCCTGGACCACACCCTCAAAGACCTAGGCACCGATTACCTCGACCTCTACCTTGTACGTAGCATTCCCAGCCAGAGAAGGAGAGTCCTACGAAACTAACAGCACCCTACAGATCCACTGGCCCGTCTCCTTCGCCAAAGCCGCCGACATCAAGCAGCACTTCCCCATCAACCCGGAGACTGAAGCTGTGCACGTCATCTCAGTGCCCATCGCCGACACGTGGCGGGCAATGGAGGCGTTGGTGGCGAAGGGCAAGATCCGCAGCATCGGCGTCAGCAACTTCACGCAGGCGGCCATCGAGGAGCTGCTGAAGACGGCCAAGATCCCGCCGGCCGTCAACCAGATCGAGGCGCACCCGTACCTGCAGCAGCCGGCGCTGCTCGAGTGGCACAAGAAGCAGGGCATAGTCGTCGCCGCGTACTCGCCGCTCGGCAACAACATCTACAACCTGCCCCGCGCCGTCGACGACCCGGTTGTGATCGAGGTCGCGCGCAGCCTGGGCAAGGAGCCGGCGCAGGTGCTAGTGCAGTGGGCGGTGCAGCGTGGGACCGTGGTGCTGCCGAAGAGCGTGACGCCGGCCCGCATCGAGAGCAACTTCCAGGACTTTGAGCTGCCGAAGGAGGCGTTTGATAAGATCACGGCGCTGGATCGGAATCACAGGTACAACTTCCCCATCAGGCTCGGCGTCAACATTTTCGGCGAGCACGATGAGGCGACGTTGAAGAAGGGCGTTTCCGATTGGGTGGCAGCGCAAAGAAAGCTCAAGGAGCAGGCTGCGGCGGCGTAGATGTGTGGCTCATTCGAACGGATAGATTAGAGAAAGAATGCCATGTAATGCTCTTCACAACATCTCTTCAGCTTGTGCACATACTCGGCATCTCTCAGCCGTGAAGCTTCACCAACTTAGCATCACGCCTCAAGCTCAGACCAAGAGAGCCGTCCAGACCTGCAGCCACACCGGTACATACCGTCTCCTGACCTTGGCTTTCGCCTACCCCTCAGAGCTACGCCGCAAGATGCAAGGGTCTGGCAGGGGACGTAGCCGCATGGCAACGTCCGGATAAAGACGAAGTGCGGGGTAGGGCGCAGCTGACTCGGGCCCGGAAAAGGCCTACTAAAGCCCTCGCTTTCCCGGACCATTGTCTGCGCCCTTTTCCGAGCTTCCCATCCCAATCGTCGACCCACTTTTGGTGTATGTCCTCGAAATTGTTCCACAATTGATCGTTTCCCCGCGGAGCTCGCTTTTCCAGCACCGAAGCCATGGGCGATCGACGTCAGCAGTCCTCCCCGGGGATCGGCATTGTCCCAACCGACGACCCCAGATCCGACCACTTGAGCAGCTCCGCCGAGCCGCAGCAGCAGCAGCATGGCGCCATTATTCGGAACGCTCGCCGCAGCTCGAGCGGGGAGCCTCCAGGCAGCAGATCGGCCAAGCGGCGCAAGGAGAACCACGTCCGCAGCCGAGTCAGCAGGGCCTGCGATCGGTGCAAGTCGTGAGTAGTATTCCCCGTTGCCCTACCCCAACCGTCTCTCCCACCTCGGCTTTCCCAATCTGGAAATATGCTGCGCCGCACGCAACACCACCGCACCATCATCTAACCAGGAGGCAACGGGCGTGACCACACGCCCAACGCCCACATTCCAGACGCAAGACGCGATGCTCGGGCAAGTACCCGTGCACGCTCTGCTCCCAGCTCGGCCTGACCTGCCAGTACGAGGCGGCGTACACGCGCGGCCGGCTGCCATCCATCGAGCTCGAGACCGACGACCGCGTGTTGCAAATGGCGGCCGCGACGACCAACACCCCTCACAACAACCATCGCCGCCACAGCTCGTCCGTCCTCACGAGCAGCAGCACCAACAACCGCAGCAATCACCGCATCACCTCCCCGCGCCCTGATGCCGCCGACCACCACGTCCACCATGCCGCGGCGGCGGCGGCAGCAGCAGCAGCAGACACCATCTCCCTCCCCAGCCCCATCAGCATCGAGCACCCCGACCGCCTCCCCGTCGACGACCAACCACTGCCGCAGGCGGCCGGCCCCTCGCAACAGCAACCGCCCTCATCCCAGCGCCATACCTCCGCCCAATCCTCGCGCAACTCTCCCGAGCCGAGCCAAAACGACCAACAAGGCCACTACGTCGGGCCCGCGTCCGGCGCCTCCTTCCTGCTCCGCATCCAGCGCAAGCTGCTGCGGCAACAATCCGGCCTCATGTCGTCCGCGGGCAGCGAGTCGGCCAGCATCTTCACGTTCGGCGACCTGCCGCTGCCGGACGACGAGCCGTGCGGCATGGACGGGTCCTTCTTCGTGCTGCCGCCGCAGCCCGACGCCGAGGCGCTGCTGGCGCGGTACTTTGACTTCGCGGCCGCCACGCATCGGTTCTTGCACCGGCCGACGGTGGAGGGGTGGTTGAGGGAGCTGTACGAGACGAATGGCGCGATGAGGGAGAGGGCGGCGGCGAGGAGTCGGTTGGCGCTGTTGTTTATGGTGTTTGCGCAGGCGGGGAATACGAGGTGCGCGGGGATGACGGGGAGGGAGTATTCGAGGTGGGCTTTTCTACCTTTTTTTGTTTTGTTCGCTGGGAGAGGGGCTAACGTGCGGTGGCGTGTAGTGCGAGATTCTTCTCTGCGGCTGAACATCAGCTTTCGGCGGAGAAGGGAGAGATTCGGCTCACCAGCGTGCAGGCGCGGCTTGTGCAGTGCTTTTGGTTGCTTGGGCAGTCGCGGATCAATCATTGTTGGAGTTTGTTCGGGACGACGGCGCATCTTGTTCTGGCGCTGGGCATGCACAGGAAGAGGCGGATAGACTCGAGTGTCGATTATATCGACTTGGAATGCAGAAAGAGGACGTTCTGGTGTGCGTATAACCTTGACACATATCTGAGTGCTGCTCTGGGGCGGCCGCGCACTTTCCATGATGAGGACATTGATCAGGTACGTATATGGTCCAGTTAACATTGAATCCCCACAGCTGATCAGCATCTTGCAGGAATTCCCGACGTGCGTCAATGACTCGGACCTGCATGTTCGGCAGATGCACCCTTCTCCCAATAAGTCACAATCCCTGATGTCTGGCTGCATTGCACACATGAGGTAAACGCCCACATCCACTCAGCTCTCTCTCTCAGCGGACCGTACCTGACACCCACCTCCCCTCAGATTTTCCCGCATACTAGCCAACATCCTCCGCGACCTCTACGGCATCCGACCTCCGTCAACCGAAGACCGCTACCGGCTAGCAGCCAAGTACAACGACGAGCTGAACAACTGGCGCGCGTCGGTCGGCTACCTTCTCGACACGGACGGCGTCGACCCGTCCCTCTTCCAGCCCATCTTCCTGCGCCAGCGCAACGTCCTCAACCTCGCCTTCTGGCACGCCCAGATCCTCGTCCACCGCCCCTTCCTCCTCAGCAACTTCGCCGGCCTGACCAGCTACAATCTACACCGCGGCCCTGCTGCTGCCAGCAGTGGTGGTGGTGGTGGTAGCGGCGGCGGAAAGCTGACTTGGCACGTCCAGCGGTGTCTGGACGCTGCGACGAATATCGTTCGGGTGGTCGATGAGTTGACGCGGTCGGGCCAGATATACAGCACGTTCTGGGTACAGAGCCTCCCCTCTCCTCCCCCTCCTCCCCATACCTCCCCCCTATCATCTACTGACAAAAAGAAACACCGCAGTTCACCCACTACTTCGCCTTCTGCGCCGTCGTCGTCCTCTACGTCCACACCATCCAACAGCAACAAGGCCGCCTCCCCCCCGCCCCGGATCCCTCCTCCCCCTCTTCCTCCTCGGCCTCCTCCCTCTCCCCAGACTACTTCTTCCGCGCCGCCTCCCGCTGCCACGACCAGATCGCCCGCGTCGCCACAAAGGGCTCGCTCGCCGAGCGCTACGCCGTCGTCCTGCAAGAGCTCCGTCTCGAGCTGCTGCGCCACAACCACCACTACTACGGCATCATCAACGGCGAGGACAGCAGTAGCAATAGGGCGACAGCCAATGCTGGGCTGGGCTTAGCGGCCGCGGTGCTGCCGCCGGAGATGGTGTTCGGTGCTGGTGCTGGTGGTAGCGGGCAGCAGCAGGCGGATGAATTGGCGGCGGCGGCGGGGTTGGAGGGGCTTGGGCAGCAGGGGGGTGGGGGGCTGGATGGAGGTGCGTTTGCGGAGGCTAGTCCGAGTAGCTCGATTGCGCAGATGACGGGGTGGGGCCAGTTTGATTCGTTGGTGAGTTTGGTTGCCTTTCTCTTTTTCTTTTGTTGTTGCGGGGGGGTTTACGTGGGTTGGGTGAGCCCGGGCTAACCATTTGTGTTTGCAGGTTGTCGGAGGCATTGGGAGTTTGGAGAGCTTGCTGGCGGATAGCACGGCGGGCTGGGATCTGGATTTGGGCGGGGAGTTGACGGGGATTGCGTGAGGGGGGTCAAGATGGGGGATTGAGGTCTGACTCGTGGGATCAGGCAATGGTAATCGAGGAAGATGAATTGGTACAACTGGTCTCAAGAGCTTGCGTGGGGTAATTCGCAGCGGGCTCAGAACAAGCGCCGTTCCAAGCGCGGGCAGCCCCACCTCCGAGCGAGACGTCTCTAAGCACTAAGCAGAACAAGCAATCTGGTTGGTAGCTTATCGCAAGTAAGCACGTATAAGCACTATGGAAAGGCTTAATTCTTCCAAGTATAGGAACGGCTTGATGCGCTAAAAGATCAAGTCTGAAACGTAGCCAGTCTGGTTACTGGTTAATTCAATATGACGTATCTAATGATAGCTAAGGAATGACTTCGCAGAGATTTTTGGTATCAAAGGCCTCTTAGCCTACTTTCTTGTAAGCAGCATTTTAATAGACCATTGAGGGACTTGGTTGGTAACTCAGCATTCAGCAGTTGGACCGAGCCGCCCACAAGCGAGCGTCTGAGGTATTTCACCCCAGCGCATCTGCGAGAATTGATTAACATGTGTTGAGCCATGAGGATTCCGCCACCGCAATTCATCCATCAGGCTGTACTAAATCGGCAATAGCGGATGTTTTCCGCGGCTACGGAGGTTTTCCACATATCCGTCTCTTTTCCGCCACATCCGACGAGCGGAAAAGGCTATCCGATTCCGCACGTTTCCCCGCCCTCTCCACAACCACCGGAACTCAAAGCCTTCTTCAATGCCAAGTACCGATGTAGAGACTACGACGGTGGCGGGAGGATCTCGTGCACCTAGTACTCTTATACGCGAAAACAACACTGCACAAGCAGTCACAATTCCTCCATTCTCCCAGACCGCTCCTTCGACATACACCATGCTGGTCTCTACAACATCCACTCCTTCCGGCCTGGACGCGCCGAATGCGTCCAAGGTCTCGAAGCCAGACCAGATCAACAGCATCAACGACCTCCTCCTGCACAAGGCCGAAACGATACCAAACACGCCGCTCATCGCGTATCCGGCCTCGGAACACAGCAGCAGCGATCTAGCAGAGTACACGGCAAAAGACCTCGATGCATTCGTCGACGAGGCAGCAAAGGAATACACCCGTCTGGGTCTCCTGCCAAAGGTACGTTCCCCTCAACCCAAAACACCACCAGCTGCTAACCCGCACGCACAGGAATCCCGCAGCACAGCCAGCGAAGTCGTAGCGCTCCTCGGGCCCTCGAACCTCGACTACGTCATCACGCTCCTCGCCCTCTCGCGCATGGGCTTCGCCGTGCTCTTCCTGTCGACGCGCCTCCCCACCGAAGCCTACGTCTCGCTGCTGCAGAAGACATCCTGCACCAAGATCGTCGCCTCCCCGCGCTTCGCCAGCACCATCGTCGAGGACATCCGCGGCGAGGGCGGCTACCCCATCTCCTCCTTCCCGCAACTCGACAAGTCCATCTACGGCCGTCGGCCCTCGTCTAGCGCGCGGTTCCAGCGCCGCACGGAGCTTGTCAACGAGGAGCAGTGCATCTCGTTCATCGTGCACAGCTCGGGCAGCACGGGGCTGCCCAAGCCCATCTACCAGACGCACCGGGCCTGCCTGTCCAACTACGCGCTCGGCTCGGGCATGCGCGCCTTCGTCACGCTGCCCCTGTTCCACAACCACGGCCTCGCCACCACGTTCCGCGGGATTGTCAGTGGGAAGCGGACGGTGCTGTTCAATGCGAGTCTGCCGCTGACGAATGCGCATCTGGTGGATGCGATGAGGGCGGCGGATGCGGAGAGCTTTCATTGCGTGCCGTATGCGTTGAAGGTGTTGGCGGAGAGCGAGGAGGGCATCGAGCAGTTGAGGAGGTGTCGGCTCGTGTTGTTTGGGGGGAGCAGCTGTCCGGATGAGTTGGGAGATGAGCTGGTCAGGAGGGGGGTGTATATTGTCGGGCATTATGGCGCGTATGTCTCCCGCTTTCTTACTCTTTTGGTGCAATTTGCTGACTTGACTGCTTGCAGGACGGAAATGGGCCAGCTCATGACGTCGTTCCGCGACCCGGAGTCGGACAAGGCGTGGAACTATGTGCGGCCACTGCCCAAGGTGGCGCCGTACCTGCGCTTCGTCGACATCGGGGCGGGCGTGTACGAGTGCGTGGTGCTGGACGGGCTGCCGTCCAAGGTCATCTCCAACTCGGACGAGCCGTGGCCCAACTGCTTCCGCACGCGCGACACGTTCGTCCCGCACCCGACCATCCCGGACGCCTGGAAGTACCTGGGCCGGCTGGACGACCGCGTCACGCTCATGAACGGCGAGAAGGTGCTACCCATCCCCTACGAGCACCAGATCCGCCAGCACGAGCTCGTCCAGGACGCCCTCGTCTTCGGCGTCGGCCGCGCCTTTCCCGGCTTGCTGGTCATCCCGAGCGAGAAGGCTGCGGGCATGAGCAAGGAGGAGCTGCTGGACGCCCTCGCCCCGGCGATCAAGACGGCCAACGCCCGCGCGGAGAAGTTCGGCCAGGTGGAGCGCGAGATGGTCGAGATCCTGCCGCTGGGCACCGACTACCCGCGCACCGACAAGGGCACCATGATCCGCGCCGCCTGCTACAAGAAGTTCGACGAGCTCATCGACAGCGTCTACGCCCGCTTCGAGTCGGGCGAGGGCATCACGAAGCGCAAGCTCGACGCCGAGGGGCTGCGGACGTACCTGGCCGACCTCTTCGCCAACCGCGTCGGCGTCGCCGGGCTTGGTCTCGACACGGACTTCTTCGACGCGGGCATGGACAGCCTGCAGAGCATCTCGGCGCGCGGCCACATGCAGCGCGAGCTCGACCTGCGCGGCGCCGTGCTGGGGTCAAACGTCGTCTTCGAGCATCCGTCCATCGCCCGCCTGGCTGCGCACCTCGACGCGCTTGCCAACGGGACCTCCAACACCATCGACCCCGAACAGGCCGAACTCGACCTCATGCGCGACCTCGTCGCCAAATACAGCTCCTCCCTCCCCGCCTTCACGCCCAGCAACCCCCTCCCCGCCCCAGACACCGACACCGTCCTCCTCACCGGCGCCACCGGCTCCCTCGGCGCCCACATCCTCGCCCAACTCCTCCCGCAGCCCCACATCGCCAAAATCTACACCCTCGTCCGCGCCCCCTCTCCCGACGCCGCCCACGCCCGCGTCCTCGCTTCCCTCCAAACCCGCCACCTGTCCCCTGACCCCGCCCTCCTCGCCGCCAAGCTCGTCGCCCTCCCCGCCGACCTCTCCCAACCCACCCTCGGCCTCGACGCCGCGACGTACGAGACCCTCCGCACCACGCTGACGTCGGCGATCCACTCCGCCTGGGCCGTCAACTTCAACCTCGGCGTCAGCAGCTTCGCGGCGCAGCACGTCGCCGGCACCGCGCACCTGCTGCGTCTCTGCCTGAGCGTGCCGTGGGCGCGCCCGGCGCGCTTCGCGTTCGTGTCGAGCATCTCTGCCGGCGCGGGGACGCCGATTCCGGCCGTCGTAAGGGAGGCGCTGGTGGAGAGGCCGGAGCATGCGCAGGGGATGGGGTACGCGCGGAGTAAGTGGGTGACGGAGCATGTTGTTGGTGCTGCGGCGAAGGCGGGGGCCAGCAGCGGGGGCATCAGGGTGTTGAGGACGGGCCAGATTGTAGGTGATAGCGTGCACGGCGTGTGGAACGAGACGGAGGCCATTCCGCTGATGGTCAGGGCGGCGAGGGGCATCGGTGCGCTGCCGAGGTTGGATGAGAGTCCGGCGTGGTTGCCGGTCGATGCGTGTGCGGAGGCGGTGGTGGAGCTGAGTCGGGCGGGGGTGGCGTTTAAGGAGTGGGTTGAGCAGAGCGAAACCGAGGGCGACGGCCTAGTTTTCCACGTCCAGAACTCGAAGACGTTCAGGTGGACAGAGGACCTGCTGCCGGCGCTAAGGGCCGCGGGCTTGGAGTTCGAGGAGGTGGGTCAGCGCGAGTGGGTGCAGCGGCTGCGCGATGGCGAGCAGGATCCGAAGAAGAATCCGACCGTCAAGCTGGTCGATTTCTTTGCTGAGAAGTACGATAATGATCGGCCGGGCCGCAAGGGGCTGGTTTTCGCGACGGAGAAGACGGCCGAGAAGAGTAGGGTTATTAGGGAGGGGGTGGATGTTATTGGGGAGGGGGTTGTGGATAAGTGTGTGAAGGAATGGTTGAAGAGCTGGTAGACGGCTTTGGTACATAAACAAGGGCTGGTTACTTCAGGCGTTTGGGCTTTGGGTATGCATATACGCAATTACAGTTTTCATGTTTTTTTTTTTGGTCTATCTGTTAACGCTGCCATTGATGCCAGCAGCTCGAAGTTTCTTTTGACGCCTTTCCTGTCCATGCTTTGCCGGGGTATTACGCTTGAGAAAAGACACTCTGAGAAATAAAGCAACCCAGTAAAGCCAAATTTTCATCCCCTTCACAGTTTCTTCACCTTTTTTTCATCCTCAAATCGAATCACTGGAGAGCGCAGTCCTCTGACTGCTTTCATCGACCTCCGACGCAGCACCAGCCCTTCCACGCAAGGTTAATGAAGGCGGCAGAAGTAGTACCACAAATACCCCTCAAAGCGGCGTAGCAGGAATAGTAAACGGCCAACCCGAGTTCAGCGCCGCATGGCGGGCGCGGTGTGCTTCCAGCTCGCGCAGGATACCCATGTCTGCAGGGACCCTCTCCGTCCACTGCGGGAGGAAGCCAGGCCCGACGATGCGGCCCGTGAGGATGTCCGTGGTGGCGTAGTCCACGGTAGGCTCCTCGTCCTCCTCCTCCACGACAGCACCATGTTCTTCTCCTTCTTGTTCTGCAACGACTTCTCCGGCGGTCTCCATAACGACGTCTCCGCCAGTCTCCACCACTGCTTCTCCGCCAGTCTCGACATCCATGGGCTCTCCGGCTTGTTCGTGGTGCTGCAGCAGGTCTTCTGGTTCCGACTCGCTATCCGCGATCTCCATAACGCCGGTTGCTCCTCTCTGCAGCTGGTGCTCTTCTCCCTCTCCCTCATTCTGGCCCCCATCCTGGCCTTCATTCCCCTCCCCCTCCCCCTCCTGGGTCTCTCCTTGCGCGGCGTGGTCCAGCGGCGCCAACGTCCCATCATACGGCGGATACCAGAAATTAACAAACTCCCCATTCGCCTGTATCCGCCTGTACGCCTTGACGGCCGGGTCGTTCTCATCCGGCGACTCCTCGCCGCTGTCCTGCTCTTCTTCCTCTCGCTCTCGCTCTCGCCGCTTCTGCTGACGACGGAGACGGTCACGTTCGCGGCGGCGACGACGGGAGGCGGCGGAGGAGACGATCTTCCGCTTTGTTGTGCCTAGCTGGGGACCGCGTGCTGCTGAAGCTGCGGCGGCGGCAGAAGCAGCAGCAGAAGAAGCGATGGCAGAAGCCCTCCTCAGCCTCTCGCCGCGTCGAGGAGCAGCAGCAGCAGCAGCAGCAGCAGCTTCAGGGGTGGCGGCGGGAGAAGAAGAAGAAGATGCTTTGCGCTTCTCGCTGCGGCGCCGAGGACGACGAGCCGTGGCAGGGGCGGCGGCGGGGGAGGGGGACTTGCTCGCGGCTGGCGAGGCATGGCTTGAAGAAGAAGAGGGGGACGAGGACGAAGCGGCATCGCTGCTGCTGCTGGAGCTCGTGCTCTCCTCGGTGTATGTTCCCGGCCTGATATCGCTCGTAGCAGCGCGCGCGGCGCGGCGGCTGGGAGGTGTCTCCGCGTGGGCTGGGGATGGCGAGAGCGTCTTGCTGGGGGAGCGCGCGATGGTGATGCGGCGATTGTTGGAGCGGCGGCGCGCTGGGCCGCGGCTGGGGCCAGGCGTGCTGGGGCCGGGCGTGGTGGACTTCCCGGCGCCGCGGCGGGTGGTGACCATTGTGGGATTGTGGGAGGGGGTGGAGGCGGGGGTGGAGGTGCTTGAGTTGTTGCTGGAGATGGACCTGGAGCTGGAGCTCGGGTTAGTACTTGGACTGGAGATTAGGTTTGTTGTCTACGAACAGAGGATTATATAGAGGCTCCGGGATTATTGCAGTAGAGTAGAGGTGGAAGGGTTGTGGGTGCTGATTGGCAGAGATTGGTGGCTCTTCTTAGAAGAGCACTGTGCGGTTGCGGCAGGCGGGATGCGGACGCGGGTGTGGATGCCAAGGAGTGCAGCGCTGTTGCCGGGAGAAGGCGATGCGGAGCTTGGTCAGGCAAGCTTGCGGCCGGCGACGGTTTGCTTTGTTTTCCCGCACGCGCTCTCTTAGGGGTCTGTATCATGCGTAGAACGCTATAGAACGCGGTAATATGCAGACAGCCAACAGAATATCATGAAAGGAGACCTACGATTGCTTCTTTCTGTTCCGCACAGCACAGATTCTTTCCTGCAAGGCATAGCTTCCTAGACATACATGTCAGCGAAGCGTAGCTCCTCGGGGGACACGATTCATAGGCCACCCGTACTGAGCTCCACCATTCACCCAATTAGACAGTTTTGTGAAACAAAGCGTGTTATTTCCCTTCGCCATCCGGTTTGTAGCATGGGCATAATTGGGCGTCTTCTTTGCACTGGTCTCCGCCGTAAAATGCCTCGCCAAATGCATTAGGAAATATCCGGGCCAATTCCCGCTCATAATTCACATACAACTGTCTACCAGACCAAATATATATGTGTAAGAGCATCAAAGACATGTCACTGGTAGTTCAAGAATAACAAGAGCAGCCGCTTGAATCACAGAGAACTCCAGACTTTTATACCAAGAAGCCCCTACGTATGCTACTTATCAACCAGCCGGGGAATCTTACGCCGGCGACCTTGAGGATGGGAAAGGAGGCGATGCCAACGACTGGGACTATCGAGTCTGCCGCAGCAGCAAAGGGGACCCCACTCGGACGATATTTCTGATAGTACAGAGGCGAGGAGTTGAGAAGAAGGTCCTGGGGTTTCCAGTCGCGGTGACCGTAGTCCTTGACGTGGATGAACTCGAGTGCACCCGCAATCTGCTTCAGCAAATGCCGCTACCGCTTCTATCAAGCGGTAAAAGACTCCAGAAAACTCCCCATACCCCAAGCAACCTAATCAAAGAACGTGAACCGCGGATCCTTGAAGAACAAGCTCCGGCGAACAAAGGGCGGCCGCATCTACAAACACCAGCATCAGCAAACACTCATATCTGAAAGCACACACAAAGCGTAACCTACCTCCTCCCTCGCCTCATCATCCTCTTTCTTCTTCTCGCCCTCATCAACCTGCTTCTCCTTCTCCTTCTCCGGCTTCTCAATAACCACAGGAGGCCCGGAATGCGACCAGCGCTTCAACACCATCGGCGACGACATTCCCGCCGCGCCGCCGCCCTGGCCCTGGCCCTTTCCGCGCTTCATCTTCGAGACGACGCTCGACAGCTTGTCCGGCGAGAACGAGGTCTCGCGCTTGCGCTTGGGAGTGGCGGGGGTCTTCGCGCCGCTGGCCTTGGTGGGCGACTTGTTGTTGTTGGTGGTGGTGGTGATGTTATTGCCCGTGATAAGGGGCTTGTTGGGCGCAGGGAGCGGACGCGGGAGAAGGGGTGCCGGGCTGGCAGGCGGGTGGTGGCGAGCAGCGATGCGGGAGCTGCGGCGGTTGGGGGTTTCTTCGGGGCCGGCGGTGGTGACGTCGGGGGGCGGAGGCGTTTGCAGCGGGCTGCGGAGAGGCTTCGAGGGAGAGGTAGAGGTGCGGCCGGGGGTGGGGCGTGCCATGGTTGTGGTTGGTGGTGGAGAGGGAGATGTGGTGGGGTTTTGGAAGGAAGTGGTGGTGGAGGGATTGGGAGGAAGATCTGGGTGCTTGGCTTTGTGGGCGCTATCTGTGGGTGGTGTTTTCTGTTTTGCATTACTGAATAGAGCAGAGTGCGCGTGACTGAGCCTCACTCACCTTCCACTATTCACTTTGCTTCGAGGCTCACTCTGACAGCCCAGCGGCTGTTGACTGGGAGTTGTTATCGAGGTACCACGAGCCATCCAGTAATAGATGATTCATCTTCCGGCAGTCGTCTCATTTTGTCTTTCTTTTGAGGCTAACTATTCTTTCCCTTCCCTAAATTTCGTGTTCCATTAGTTTTAGTAATGGTCTGCCAAATATATCTTGAGCCAGAGTAATTAATAGACAACGTAAATCTTACACACATCGAAAACCTGATAAAATTCTTGTCTGTCCATGTTTCAGACTTGCACAGAATGACGAATACGGCGGATTGGTATCATGGGTTCAATATCTCCTTCTGTCTTCATGTATTGTGGTAGAAAAGGTAACGAAATTTACTTTGAAACGAATTCAACACAGAAATACAAATAAAATATTCATGCCACATTTCTTCGCACAGTATTGTAGAGATTTTCCTCGATTATTTTTCTCTAGCACAGATGAGTATTATATGGGATTTTACCAAGTCGTAGAGTAGATGTTGATGGATGGATGTCTTCTCCAAGTAGAAAGGTAAGATTCTCCCGATGAGGCCGTGCGATGCAAACTCCAGGCTGGACTCTTGTAATGATTTCTACACCTTCTCACATATCGCCGCCTCCCACGATTATTTGCACTGAGACATATACGTAAATGACGGCTTTGCTCATTGTTCTTTTCCCTGTGTTGAAATAAGAGAGGAGGGTGATAGAGGTCCGATTTAAGTTGCACCAATCAGCGCAAAGTCTGGCTCGCTTGACACCGTCCCAGAGACAGTTGTTTCACGAGTGGAACCATGCCCGCAAACACTTGCCACCACAAACTTGAGCCCCTGACTTCCACAACCATTGCTTTTCTGCACGCACTGCTGGCATAGCTCCTCCGTGTTTTCACGTCAGCCTTGAACTTAAGGCAAATACTGCACGAGGAAACACATCAACAACAACCAAAGGCGTTGTGGCGGAGTGGTTATCGCGACAGACTAGAAATCTGTTTCCTTCGGGAGCACAAGTTCGAATCTTGTCAACGTCGGTTTCTTTTGCCTCCTGTGCGGAGGACTATCTTTTTGCTTGTTGGCGTTGTCCGTGGTGTTTGAAAGGGGTGGATGAGAAGTTTCAGGTGCGGAGATGCAGGGGTCCCCGGCTCAGGGTCCAGAGGATCAGGGGTCCAGCTGGTGAAAGAACAACAGTCGGAAAGCGAAACTGCCGCTATACAAATGTGATGAAAGAACTTCCGCAGCCTGCAATTGAAGAGCGAAGTTTTCTTCATTTACTGCTCTTTTTATCTTTTTGCAACATTTGGAGTGAAGGCTGCGCGTTTGCCGCGGTAGAAGCCGACGTGTCGGGCCGGAAATTTTTTTGCTCTCTCGCTTCACACATCCCGAGGCCCACATGTCGCACTCCACAACACCAGTGCCGCGCCTTTCAAGCCGTACTTTTGCAACGGACATAAAGGCAGCTGGTGAAACTTTTTCCCACCATCCAATAGCAGCTTTAGCTCACTTGGGAGAGCGCCAGGTTAGTAGCACTCAGCCTACCAAACTCTCTCAGAACTCATCACTAACATCTCACCAGACTGAAGTCCACTTCAGCCAACAGCATCATCTGTGCGGTATCTGGAGGTACTGTGTTCGATCCACAGAAGCTGCAAGGAATATGAAGTCCTTACCAGTCCAAGACTGGTTGCAAGCCTTTCTTTTTTGCCTTTTTCTAGGTGATCTTTCTTTTTTTTTTTGCTCACCGCCATCATTTGCACACCAGGTGTATAGTACAATAGGACCGCAGAGTCCCTTTCGTTTTGCTTATGATACATGTGGTGGATTACTCCATCTGACTGCTAGCCCTTACCACGGACTCAACGACCACGGCCTTTCGCCATTATCCCACTTTGCCGGCTCAGCACCCATCTCGAAGACGAGCTCCCCACCCTTCGCGATCTCCGCGTGCGACAGCCATGCCCGGTCTAGAGCAAGTCCGTTCAGCGTCACACGCTGTGGATAGACCGATGTGTCGGACATGTTGACGGCCTTGATCTGCAGCGACGTTGTGTGCGGCGTGCCATCGAAGAGACGGAGTGTGAGCGAGGAGAAGCGCGGAGTACCGAGGAGGTAGAGCGGCTGGCCTGCAACGGGGAACTGCGAGTATCGTTAGTCCTTTGCTGTGCCAGATGCTTGATTTGACGTTGGATGCAGCCAAGGGTCGAGGTGGGCATGAGGAATGAAAACGTCAAGCATCACTTACCAAACCAATCAGGTTGAATATGAGCCAGGACGGTATGGCACCGCTGTCGATATTGCCGGGGTAGCCATTGCGTGCATCGCTGTAGAACGTATCTACGATGGAGCGGGATTGGTTGACGGCCTTCCAATTATAGCCCGGAACGTAGTTGTAGAGGAAGGGGGTTGCAAAGGACGGTTCGTTGCCTGTAATGAACGTCAATCTCCTCTCCTCTCATCGCGCAGACCACTACTCACCAGGGTTAAACAACGCCGACCCAGCATCATTATTCGCACCAACACTCGTCCCAAAGCCGGGAAGGAAACTAGCATCCAGCCTCTTCACAAACGCCTCATCACCCCCCATCAACTCCACCACCTTCGCCATATCATGCGGCGCCGCCGCAAAACTCGTCTCCCACACCTTCGCCTCATAGATATCGCTGCCCCACCCACACTTCCCACAGCTCCGCGGATCATACTCCGTAAAGTTCCACTGGCCATCCGCATCCCTTGCCCCCACGAACCCCGTAAACGTCCCGACGCCATCCAGCGTCGTGTTCGCGTGCGGATTCCACTGCCCCTGCCACCAGTCCGCGCGGTCGCGGTAACGCGCCACATCCTCATCCGCAACATCCACCGTCGTGCCGTTGACCGCGCCAGAAGCTAGCCCAGCCGCCACGCTCCAGACGGCGAAGTCGTTCTGCGGATACTCGACGCCGCGGCTGAGGCTGCGCGTGTGGTTGCGCGTCAGGTAGCCGAGGCGCAGGTACTCTTCCAGCGCGCCGCGGCCCTCCTTGGTCGCGCCGTCGAAGGCGACGGGGTCGATGTTGTGCGCCGGGGCGACGTCGGCGTCCTTGACGAGGGCGGCGTAGGCGTCGGCCCAGTCGGTGGGGGAGAGTGCGAGCTCGTGGAGGCCGGTGGTGTTAATGGACAGCGAGCGGACGGACTTGACGAAGGCGTCGGCGAGGACCGTGTCGGCGTGCGTGCCGCCTTGGACGCGGCCGTTCCAGTTGGCGGCGCGGCCGGCGGGGAGGTAGCCTTCGTAGCGGAAGATGTTGATGAGGCCTTTGAGGATGCGGGTGTAGGTTGAGGTGAAGAGGAGGTGGTAGAGGGGGAGGGTGGTGCGGTAGGTGTCCCAGAGCGTCTGTTAGGCGGGTGGTTAGAGTTTGCGGTTCTGAGTTGTGCAGAACTACACTTTGTCTTCTCTCTTCTCTCCAAGCGTCAGGGGCTGCAAGCAAACTTACGTAGTGATCATCAAAATACGGCTTCTCCGCGTCAGACTCCCACCACGGATTCTCCCCCGTCTTATCCGACGGCATGAGACCCGTCTGGTACAACGCCGAGTACAGCATGCGCTTCAACGTATCATTGCCCCCGCCCACCTCTCCTTCCTCATCAACAACCACACTCCCCAACACCCTCTCCTCCCACTCCCCCCTCGCCCTTTCCACCACCTCCTCAAAACCAACGCTTGCCGGCAACTCCTCCTCCACATACCCGCACGCCTTCTCCGCCGACGTATACGATATCCCCACCCGCGCCTCCAGCACCAGCCCCTCAGTCCCATTGCCGCCGCTGACCGCATCGTCTTCCCAGCTCCAACTAAACAGCCCTCCAATCCCCATCCCAGAGCCCGCAACCGTGTACACGTCCGCGTACGGCCTTACGGCCGGCGCGTCGGATGGCGGGATGGCCGGGTTGTAGGGGAAGCTGAACGTGCCGGCGGAGGCGGACGCGGCGGGAGCGCTGAAGTTGCCGCAGAAATGCAGCGTGTGGATGGCCGGCTGCGACCAGCCGCCGGTGTAGGAGGCGGTGCCGAAGTAGGAAGGCTGCTGGTCGGCGTCGTCGTCGTTGCCGCCGCGGATGTGCAGGGAGCCGGAGTGGTATTTTTGCGAGTAGGATTGCGCGTCCCAGTCCCAGGCGGGGAGGACGTGGGTGAGGTCGATGAGGACGTGGGCGGTGTTGGGGGAGGAGGAGAGGGCTGGGGTGGAGGTGTTGGAGGAAGAAGAGGACGCGGGAGGGAAGGTGTAGCGGATGAGGGCGGAATGGTTGCTGGAGGTGATGTCGATCTTGATGCCGTTCAGCAGCGTCGTGGAGAAGTGGCCGACGGTGGCGCTTTCGAGGTCGAGGGTCCGGTTTTGCCAGTACGTCGTGTTGTCGCCCAGGTTGATTCCTTCGAGGCTTCCGAGCAGCGGCATTTGCGAGATTAGTCCGTCTGTTTATCGTGTTAGCATCTTTCTCGGTCTTCGAGACTCTCAGGCTTCCAGGTGAGACTTACAAGTTGGCACTCCTCCGGTCCCGCTGACATGCGTCAGGCTCACGGCGGTGACGTTTCCAATTGGGCTGTAACCGGCATTACAGTCATTGCCCAAACCCTCTGGAAGACCGAGATAGCTCGTATCAATGCCTGCCTTTACCATGCCCCACGGCAGTGCAGCGCCAGGGAACGAGTTGCCTCCTGCGATGGTAGAGCCCGGCGTTGGTCCCACCGTACCGATCAAAGGGTCGACAAAGTCCGTAAGCCGAGCTTCCGCACCCGCCCAGCAGACAATGCCTGCGGCGGCCGAAGCCAATGTCTTTCCCAAGCTCTTTCGCATCATCATGCCACCAAGCGCTGATGTGGTCGGTTAGCGCGTTGGCTTGGCGGTCTTTCCCGGAATTGATGGTCACCCAAAGAGCCGCTGAAAATCCTGGCAAAAGGCTGGGGAAGAGAGGCTAATAAATACTTCATCTCACTGACGGCATCTTGTATGAAGACAGTATAGTGTACCTTGCTGATCGCGAGACCTGAGTCAAGAATAGCCGGCCGGCCGGCCGTGCGGGGTATTGGAACCCGAGAAAACGTGGAGAACCCCGGCAATCTCGGATAATAATCCGCCGCTTTGGGAAATTGTTCTGCATCACATTGGGTGGTTTGGTCGACGATTGTGCTATTTTTAAAGGGCATTGGCGTGAATGGCCCTTGAAGTTTGAGTGCTCGATGCGGCAAAGAGGCTGCCGGAGCTCGACAACGTCAAGAGGACCAGCCGGAGATAACAAAGATGAAAGGATATAACAGGACCACGGTAACCGGTTTATATACGGTGCCAGAGATTCAATTGAACATTGAGGACGCAGAAAAGAAGCAGGAGAATTGAGAAGAAGACTCTAAGTGGAACGGCGCTTCAGCCGTAGGACAAACTCCTTACGTTCTTTTCAGCCATATAATTGCTTGATATCTGTTGAATGCCTTGCCTATGGACACAATGTCGGCTTCTGAGAACTCTTGGGTCAGAGAACTTTCGCATTTACATACGAATTAACATTTCGTCTGTCGTTAGTGATGCCGCTATAACAACGCACAGAAAGAGGGGATAGAAGTAAGCGGGGAGTCGCTCTTAAATTATTTTACTCGGCGTAGCTGTCTGGGATGCCTTAGCATTAGTCTGGAGTCAATGATGAGGCTTTTCTGAGTGAAATGCAGCCACTGCGGCTGGGCCGTGGAAGTGATAGAAGCAGCTGGTCGAATCGCTGGAAAGCGGTAATCTCTGTAGAAGCCTTTGCAATGCCGACATTAAAGAGTGTACAACCGGTGTAGTAGATGAAACGAATTTGGATGGAGGGCCCGCAATTACGATGCAGGCGACACCGACGCAGGGATGCTCCTTCATTCTTAAAGTCTGCAAAGGCTCTCCATCAGCACCTTGTACTCACCTTCCTCTGCATCAAGGTCTCATCACAGAAGAGGGCAAAAGAGATATCGCAAAAGCAACAACGGACGGTTGTTGTTCACCACTTGTTCCAATTGTGCCTTGCGCCGTTTGCCACCAACGCTTCAGCCCTGCTCCGGGCCGAGACCTCACCTGTTCACCAAGTCAAAGGTCCAACCCCCAGCAAAAGAAAATTGCAAAACGATGAGCTCCGAAGAGCTGGCTCGTTCTTATGCCCACACCCGGAATCGAACCAGGGATCTTCGCATTACCGTAAGATACGAGTGCGACGCTGTACCACTAAGCCATGCGGGCTGATGCTTTATTGTTGAGGTCTGCATCAGAGCAGAGCACTTATGTAGCGAGCATAAGTGCGTAGCGTTGTTGCAGGGAAAATCCGATCTTCTAGCGAGACTCTGCTGGTCAGAAAGGCCCAGAGGCATTTTCGATGTTGCAATCGTGTTCTCTCTCGGCCCCCTGGCGCTGTACAGCCGTAAGCGAACAAATCAGATGTTGAAGGGCCGAAGGAGACGTGGGGAGCGAAACCCGAGAGAGCCGAAAATCTTCCAGGCATGGCGCTCGAAGTCAAACTTCCTCCCGGTCCGGCGAAGAATTTTTTCACCAAAAAGTCATGAGTCGTCGCTCTGTGTGCTGGATGAGATGGACGGTTTCCGATGAAGAAGGTTTCTCCTCAGGACTTCGTTGATGTCTGTACGCCGGGACCAAGTCCATGCGAATCCGTCCTGGAAGAGAATCCATGAGGACCGATGCAGACTCGTGGTGGTGGAGCACTGGACGGGCAACGACGGCGAAACAGGACACTCAGCCGTTGGAGGCGACAGCGGCAGCAACAGACCTGGAAAACGCCTGCGAAGGGGTCAGTACAGTGCAGGAGACGATATCGGCATCCATAAGCTTCCTTCGGACACGGTGCAGAGCTGGAGGAGTGATGTAGCGATGTCGTCGACGAAGCGACGTTGGAGAAATGCTGTTGGGTAAGCGACGCGCGTGAAAGCGCCGACCACGACACGACCACGACACATGTCCGGACTCCGAAAGCGACCGCCCCGGATTTTTCCAAGCACGAGAACAATTGCATTTCTATAGCATTAAAGTCTCCAAAAGACTGTTGTCTGTTTCTCCGTATCCCGTCTCATCAACCAAGAATTTTCTTTTCTGAGCTCAATCCGTTTCATCCTCACACGCTTTGGCTGGATGTGGCCGAACGGCAACGATTTTCGCTTCTCTCCCCAACAGCCCCAAAGACCTTGCTCAAAGAATATCCAAATAAGCGTCGCAACGCCTACTTCGCGACGTCCAAATGCTGAGGGCCTTCATTCTCCTCGGTCGATTGCTCGGGATGAGTCTGTTCCTTGTCCTCAGGCAACTGGTCGAGATGACTGTGCTCCCCTCCTTCAGCACACTAACTGGTATCCTCCATCTCCTGGTCGTGATGCCCATCCTGGGGTCCAAGATACTCCTCATCGTGCTCAATCCAGCTCTGGCCCAGCTCTGAATCTGAATCTGGCCAATCGATATCGGACATCGGCTCCTCTCCATTGGCCAACTCGACGCCTCTCTCCTCAGCCGTCCGGACAGTGTCGGTCATGGCCCGTTTCCAGTTCTTCTTGGCCTGCTCCGTGTCAAAAGGTGTCAGCCCACACATCCACCCGCAACTCTAAAAGCGCAAAAGAAAGAAGGAACAACATACCCTCTCCCTGTAACGCTTCTCCATCCGTTGTCTCTGCTGCTCCATAATCTCCTCCTTGTGCTCTTCCTCCCACTTGATCCGCTCCTCCTCCTTCTTCCTGCACTCCTCCTCCCACTCCTTCCGCTCCGCCGCATCCCACTTAGCCCTCTTGATCATATACTTCCGATGCTTCCTCTTCCTCCTCATCTTAAACTTTGCCAGCTTCTCCTCAACCCTCTCCTGATACCCCGCTCCATTCATCAGCCTCTCCGGGCTCGCCTGCGCCTCCGCGTTCAATCCGCCGCCCTTGCCCCCCTTCTTCTTCTTCTTCCCCCTCACCTCACTCCGCATCTGTATCCACCTCCTCTCCCTCTCCGGCGGTCCCAGCAGGCCGATGCGCGGATACCCGACGCGGTGCTCGACCCTGCTGACGACGCACGCGCGCTGCTTGCGCCACTCCTGCAGCACCCACGGCATCTCGCGGTTCCACTTCCAGCACACGCGGCGCAGCACGTGGTACTGCTTGATCAGCGGCAGCGCGTTGGTCGGGTCGTGCGTGATTTGGTCGTCCGTCAGCGTGTAGCGGAGGATGTGTTGGCTGATTTCGGTCGGCAGCGCGTGCATGCGGGACTGCGTCGCGTTGTGCTGGCCGGCGGCGCTCTGCGTGGCGAGTTGTGCTTCGCGCGCGCGGGCGCGCCGGTAGCGGCGGGAGGCGGATGCGACCATGGTGAAAGGGCTTTTGTGGTTGCGGTGTTTGCTCAAGTGACAGTGTTTGCTTTGCGCGGTCGGCGAGGCCGTTTGTGGTTTGCGCGAGCGCAGCGCGCCCGGTCGGGCGGTGAAGGAGGAAGACGCGAAGCCTGAGGAGGAGGTACGACAGAGAGGTCAGGATGCGAAGATCTGGGCGCGCTGCATATGGGCGGCGGGTGGTGTTGCGGCTTCATCGCGCGCGCGCACTCTTTGCGCTAGGCCCGTTTGGGTGCGCCTACGTCACTGACAGAAATGGAAACCACGGCGCAAGCGAAAAGCTCTGCGTCTGTTGCCAGCTTGTCCACTTGAGTTTCGCAGCAGAAATTCAGCTCTTTTTTCCCGCAGTGAGTCGGCAGTCTCGGCCGCATGCATAGCCGGCTTTGCTGAACTGACCATGCAGGACTCATGCATCTATAATTCTCACGGCTCCCACAGTCCAACTTAATGAATTTGAAGCAGGTTTCCAAGAAAATCCATAAAATATCTACAGGTAATGCAGGGTATGTACGCTCCCAAGTGGCGAACTACCAGCAGCCAGCAAGACTGAGCAGTGGCGAACGGCCGGAGCCTTGATCATCAGAAGAAAGGTGACCCATTGGGGACATTTCTACATCAGAGGGACACTTGACGGAAGTCATAGCCTCTTTAAACTCTCCGATATATCTGCCACACTTTCCTGTAGATTAGCGAGGTGATCGAGATGTTAATAGGCGAGGGCCGCTTTGACAAGGCTGACGTGTAAGGCGGCCATTTTGAACGATAAACTGCTTTTCGGCAGGATGTTCTATGGATGAAACGAGGGCTATTCGGAATGCAGGCAGGTGCAGTAGAGTTTTCTCAGACAGGACATGGAGCTTTCTCGCGCACGCAAGTCAGTCACCTTCAAAATGCGCAAAGCTGCTCTCTATTGCCACGTCTTCCCAGTCCTACACCTTCGCCTTGTAGAGACTTCAAAGAGGATATTGGAACGATGCCTTGACGGCTCCAGCACGCACTGTGGCAGGCCGGCGGCTCGGAGTCGGACTTGGACTCGGACCATGAGCATTGGATTTTGCTCTACCGTCAGAATATCTGACCCATGCTGGAGCGAGCTGCTCTGATTCAGGAAACAGCCATTCTTCACTTAGTTTATTTAAGGGTGTAGTTCGGAGGCAATGATTTCATTGGGCCTAAGAGGTAGAGATCAAGCTCCCAATCAGGTCCTAACAGGTGCATTCACCATTGGCAATTCCAAGAGAGCAGCAGTCAAGTCCCTTGTGGTGGTCGGCTGGTTTAAGGTTGAAGCGGTTGAGATTTTGCAAGAAGCGGTAGCCTTGTCGTGGGAATCTTCTTCAATAGGGGGAAACCGACATGGAGAAGTGTGGGCTCGGTCAATGCGATGAAATAGCCCGTGACTAGAAATTGGTTTGGCAGTCATCCGCCGGCAAAGCTGTTTAGTCGATCTTCCAAAGATAATTGCCGCTTCATCGTCCAGCTCGAAATGTTCCAAGGGACCTCTGCTTTTTACCTCAAACAAAGGATTGCAGCATGGCCAAGGTGCTTTGAGGCAAGGACGGGACTGACGACTAGTCCAAGTACTGGTGCAGTGAAGCTCGTTGAAAATCCTTAGGCCACTCTGTCCTCCAGACCGCTGGGCCATGTGTTTCATGCAAGGTGCGACAGCAGTCATAAAACAGGTGTTCTCCGGAACTGTTGTCCACAAATGGCAAAGCGCTTCATTAGCTGCTGGCCGCACTGGCTCTCCGAGGTTCGCGCATAGAAGAACGGCAATTTCAGGCCACTTTTTGACAACTTTGAGCCAGTCTCCAGTGCAGGAACCGTCCAGCTTCACTCTCTTGGCGGCAAGAGTGTCTTGAAAATGAGCGATGTCGACATACTCGTAGCCTGTCAAGCCATCGGTAAGAGTGCCTGAGCAATGTGCCACCTGTTGCTGTTGTTCTTTGATCTGGCCGAGAGATTCCAGAACTCGCTTCACGATATCCCGAACTTTCATCTCTTTATCGAAGTCGGCATCGTCCTCAACACCCGGCAGGGAGTTGGTACTTGCTTTTTGAATGGCAGAATACGCTGCTGCTCCTCCATCTGTTGAAATCTGGGCCCTATCGAATGCGGCGAGAACCGCGGGGTCTTCTGCAGTCGAGGCCCACGTCAAGGCAATGTGAAGAACGCCACTCAGTTCAGGAACAAGCCAGCCTCTTTTTGTGGATGTGTCAAAGAGCAGCAAAGGTTGGGTCTTTGCGTTGCAGAGCTTATTCCAGAACATGCCATGTGCTGCTTTGATCCGTTGTTCGGATAGGCGATGGAAGACCGCCTTCCCCGAAACCCCGCCTCCAAAGATACCAAGGCCGGAAGTACCAAAAGAGCCTGTGATCTCGTTGACGAAGTTGAAGCGCCTCTTATCATCGATCGGAGCACCTGACGGTTTGATGTGCGCAAAGCCCGAGTCATCGGTTCCCAAATGGACCTCGGCCTTGGGGAAATATCCCACAAATGCCCTTTTATCAGCGAGGCGTTTCCAATTTGTTTCGCAGAACACACCTTCTGGGCCGCAGCGGCGGCTAATAGAATCCCACGAGAGAGCTGAGTCTGCACTGGGGCTGCGCACGAAATGCCATTGTATGGCATTAGACCCGCTTGATTCCTTCGATGGTATCAGTGCAGTGTTGTCGCCTTTCAAAACAAGTCCGGCGCCGTAGTTGATTGGATAGCAGACAAGGCCTAGAATCGTCATGATGTAGAAGGGCATTTCGACGCCAAGTCCAAAGTCTCTTGCTGGTATCGGAAATCCGTACGCGAGGACGTAACCCACAAACATTTCGTGCCAGCAGCTCCCGCCCGTCTTCGGTGCCAGTTTCAAAGGTTCAACTTTGATGGAGAATTGACGCTCTGAGCCATTCGGTTGGATACAAGCTCGAGAAAGAAGGAGGCGGCCGTCTTGTGGTACTCGGCAGACGGATACGATCCAGGCAAGTTGACGCATGAGGGTGACAGTATCGTGTCCTGTGGCGTACCCGCAAAAACGAAGCGTCCTATTAGAGCTACTCATATGCACCCTGAAATTCAGGTTTGGCGAGACCTTCAGGCGATATACTGCGGCAGATCAGTGGTAAGTCCGGTATTTGGGCGTTGCGCGTACAGCACTTACTTTGATGTTTCCCTAGTGACCGAATATTTTTCAGGAGGGCAATGAAGGACTCCAGAAAATTCTCTCCACTGTCCGGCCACAATTTTCGCAGATAGTCAAGACATGTAGACGCCCATGCTCTGTCCTCTGTCCCTGTAACAACGAAATACGACCTCAACTTGTCAGGATCATCGAGCTGATCATTGAGAAAGTCAATAACTTCCCAGTGAAGATCAAAGTTCCAAGTCTGGTGGATATTGGTCTTCAGCATGGCATTCCCATCAATCAAGTCCCACTCATCCTCATGCGGGACTTGAGCGCTACGCTGTGAATCGAACCGTCTAGTCTCATCGCAGCCTTTTTGGAATTCTCCATAGTCGGTCCAGCTTACTGGGCAGAACCGATGCTCCCAAACTGATGTCGGATGTCGCCAGCTTGTAACACACTCTCGACCATCACACTGGGAGGCAACCGCGAACTGCATAGGGTGGAGGCCGCGGGCTCGACGGCCCTTCGAGCCCATACAGGTATTTTCTTTCGGAAGATCCAATGCCACTGGATTCATACCATTGTTGTGTCGTTTGGTCCGACCACATTGCTTCCTACGAGGACGCTTGGATGGAGAGCAGGAAAAGATGGATCTTCGTGAAAAGAGTGGCCTTCCGGGAGCCCCGTTGGCTATTGAATGAGGGCATCCTCCCCTAGTTATACCAATATCAGAGATCGCAAGTGGGCCACCAGCAGCTTGAATAGACTGTCGTCTCAAGGAGTTGTGTATATCAGCATGTAGACCAAAGAGGTCACCAGAAACATCCACGCTCCCCGCTGACACAAAATCCCAACAGCTTATTACCATATTGAGCTTTGTTGGACGATTGCGTTGGCTAGTTCTATGTTGTGACTGCGTTTCGACGAGCTCGACCTGGCAATCTAGGTGGGATGCCACCTGTGATGCAGGTCTACCGGGATCTCCTAGTGCCGAGCTTCGGATACTGGTGAAGTTCACGAGTAGTATCCTCAAGGGCAAGGCGGGATGCGCGGGTCGTACAATGATGGCAAGTGATTCATGAAGGGGATATCGTGTCCTTGGCGGATGATTTTGGTTTCGTCCTGTTGCAATTTCCATATCCTCTGGATGGCTTCCTGCACCGAAGCTATCGATGATCATAATATCCGCTGTTCCGTGGGCTCCACCTTGCCGATTTCGAATGCTAGTGATGAGTCTAGACAGCATATTGAATACATTTGCTGAATCATCCGATCGACCAATGAGAGCCCCAATCGGAGATGGAGAGGCTTCTGTTGAAACTTGCTGCACCAATGCTGCAGCGTCGAGAAGCCTGTAGAAGGCATTGTCGAAATCCCCGCCGTCGTGCATGCTCATTCCGTCACTATTTGGCCCGGGATATGCGTGAGCGGAGGATTCTGCAACGGAGAGCTCGGGGTTCGACTGGCGATGGGACCGTGTGCTCGATTGGTGTTGTGCAAATTCCCAATCGGGATCGCGCGGGCTGTTGTTCCGTTGGTGAAGATGGTCTGAACTGCGCGGACGACGTCGATGCATCCCATCTGATAGATCACCAAAAGGATCAGGATGTCGAGAAACTGATTTGATCAAAGCGTATGAGGGGTTGTCTTCTGAGAGAAGCGTGCTGGATTCCTGACGGCTTTGGTCTGAGGAAGAATTCCCAAGACCACTCCATTCCGCATCGGGCAACGATGGGTTGACAATTATTGGGGTCAGATGAGGCAATTTATGTGGAAAAGGATTCAGCGGGTACGGAGATGGATCGTAGTCATCGTGCTGGTGGATCTGTGCAGGTCCCTCGCAGCGAGTGATCTTTGATGATGGTTCTTGTGCCAAGATTGATCGGACGGCAACCAATTCAGGCCTCTTCCTTTCTTGTGGCTTGTCGGCCATCGTCCGGATCGGCACGGGAGCTTCTGGTTGAGTTCCTTTCATCCAAGAAGTCTGCAGGCTGTTGGGAAGCTGCAAAATTACAGAATCTTTATTCGATCCGTCGCCTACGTCTTCGATACACGCCCGGCTGGAGATGTGGATGGGCATATTTGGAAGGGGCCGTTTTGGAGCCCGGCAGCTCAGGCAAATCCTGGCTTGTAAAGCAGTGGCAGGGGCTGTGAAAGGAGCGTAAGGAGGAAGTGGATTATTGGAGTGTTCCGCCTTGCGTCGCGGACGGACAGCTGAACAAGTACTCGGCAGGTGCTCAGCCTCAAGCGGGGCACAGCTGAGCGTACGCAGCTCGCATGGCAATGCAGGGGATGGTGGCAAACTGGGCTGTGCAAAGCACCGTACTGGAAGTACTACAGAACAGATAAGCAGTAGGCCCAACTGAGCGGAGGCGCAGTCAAAAGGACGGATTTTCAGTCGTCAGAAGAAAGGTGTTGCCGCCTTCCTGAAGTTCGGCAGTTTCATTGGTCGAGATCCCACGTCAGAAGGACCCCACCAAACCGGAGCCTTTTCAGGCTTAGTCGGTGATTGGTGGCACCTTTCTGTAGTTCGGCAAAATGGTGGAGATGTTAATCCGCTAAGGTCACAAGATAAAGCTGGCAAACGTTTGGTGGCTTTTTTTTTTTTGGACGCGAAAATGCTGATTTGAAGGATAGTCAGTGCTTTCGAAAATTTGATGTATGATTTGTGTGAAATACAACTGCAATGCTAACACATTTGAATGCAGGTGTGTGCCATACAACTGGATTCGGCAGAAGACAAGTGGAGCTTTCTCGCGCACGCAAAGTGACGGAGTTGTAGTGCATAATGAGAGTTTGCGTGCGAAGAAGGACGTGGAGTGATTCAACTTCCAGGGATTAATATGTGGTTCTTATGCGAGCAAATGAGGGACACGAATACGGGTGGCTGCCTTTTCTCGACGATTCTGGGCAGCCTGGCTGATGGCATGGCAAACTTGGCGGATTGAGGCTGTTCTGCAGTACTGACTCGCGTGAGTTCGACAACGAAGTATGGTGATCAATCGGCTGACGGCGATCGACGTCTTCCCGTATCGACAGCGGGAGGCTGAACAGTTGGCGTCAACGGTGATGAAACGGCGTGGTGAGGCAGCAGAAGCGAAGAACAGGTGGAGCGGAGGCGTGAGCGGAGACGGACCCGGGAGCGACTTGCCGGTTGGGGCCTAGTTAGGACGGCAAGGGTGGAGGCAGCCGAGGCGTAGCAAGCGGGATGGGGAGATGTCTCAACGGCGGCTCTTATCAGCGTTTCACGTGAAAGGAGCGGGCGCGCAGTTTCCAAACGGCGGGCTGAGCTCGTGAAACGCACCATTGGCGGCCAAGCACGGGCGGATTCCTCTGGGGATGCTTGGGAATGCGAGGTGAGCTTGTTGCGGGCGCACAAGACGCGGGCTCCAATTTCCCCAATCAAGCCCCGCCCAGGGATTCTCGGCCAGAGAGAGCTTAGGCTTGCATGCGGGCTAGCTGCACCCGCACAGCTGCTGCTCCCTTCGCACACCACCAATGCCTCCTCCCTCGTTTCTCCGCACCCTCCTGCCCCAGCTCTCCAGCTCCCATCGCTCGTTGCAGGTCGCCATTGCCGCCGCCGACCCATGCGCAGGACGACCGCCATGAGATAGGCGCGCCGACTCGTTCGCACATCTCCCGCTCACCCACCTCACCCATCTGCCAATCAACGCGCCGCCTGCTTGCCGGCTAACCGCCCGCAACTCCACATCATGTTTCACCCCGTCCATCGTTCGTCAGCGCTGCTGCGCGTCCTCGTCGTCATCTTCATTGCACTTCTACCTTCGCTCGCCCACGCCCAGACGCTCGTCGACTGGTCTGCCCTGCCTTCCTGCGCCAGTAACTGCGAGCCTTTCTTTAAAGCACAAGATGGCTGTCTCCCGTCCGGAGGAGCTCCCGTCTCCAACCAGCAGACATACGTGTCGTGCTTCTGCCAGTCGGCAATGCTCACCAACTTCCGCGCCGGCTCAGGAATCGAATGCACCGGAGCATGTCCCAGCGTCAACGACCAAACTGCCATCCAGCAGTGGTACGTGAACTTCTGCAAGAGCGGCGGCGGCCAGAACACCCAGGCATCGTCGGCCACATCCAGCTCCATCACCACCTCCTCGACCGCCCCGACCTCGTCCGCCCCGGACAGCACCGCCACGCGAAACAGCAACTCCGTCATCAACGACTACGACGGCGACGGCGACCCGTCCAACAACTATGAAGGCAGCTGGTAAGTCACAAATTCCCTCCGCACACACCAACTGATCGTCGCGCCCGACCGGCCCTTCTTTCTCCACACCCCACAAACGGGAAGAAGCACTGACACCGATTTCCCCCACAGGATCTCCGCCCACTGGAAGTGGGTCCTGATGCTCATCATCATCTTCTTCGCCATGGTCTTCTTCTCCATCTTCGGCATGTGGCTCAAACGCCGCCACCGCAAAAAGCAAGACGCGAAACGCGCCAACCTCTCCGGCGGCGAAGCCGGCAGCGGCAGCCACAACCACCACCCCAACAACCCCAATAACAACACCGGCGCCGGCGCCGCCGTCCCCCCACCCCCGCCCATGGCGCACCTCAAGAACGCAAACGACTCCGGCACCCTCGCCTCGACGCTCGACCTCCCCAACAACACCACCATCGCGCCCACGTCCCCGCTCCGCCCCCGCAGCCGCACCAACACCCTCACCCGCTTCCCGAACGGCAGCATGAGCAACGTCGGCAATGGCGGCAATGGCCAGCAGCAGGGACAGCAGGGACAGCAACCGGTCGTCTGGGGCCCCCACCAGCACCAGGCAGCTACCCGCGGCTACGAGTACCACGGCATACATCACCAGATGAGCGGGTCGCCGGGCCCCAGCGTGCCGCCGTCGCCCGTCAGCGTGCCGACGCCGAGCTTGACGCCGGTGGGTGGGTTCAGCATGAATAATAGTAACAACAGCAACAACAGGTTCTCGGGGGGTAGTAAGGATAATGTCAAGAGCATGAGCAGGGACGTTGTGATTGATGAGGTGGCGGATGAGGACCGCATCGAGCCGGCGGTCGGGGCGGAGAGGGAGGGGAGGTTGAGGAGGAAGTTGAGTAGGCGGTGAATGGGGGGCTGGGGGAGGATTCTGCGTTTGTTGGTATCGTTTCGCCTCATTTCTGTCTAGGGCGTATGGCGGTTTACCGTGTGGGTTTCTTTTGGCCCGCCGGAATTGTTCCATGGATGGGCTGGTACGGCTCTTTACTGTTTGATGGACGGTGATAGCGGCGGGCGTTTTTCTTTTCGGTGGGAAAACGCCGCTCGTCGCATCGGACCATCACTGTTGTCTTTCTCACTGGTCTTTATGCACAAGGAGGACAAGCATCTTTCTACGCGTGTTGATGTGCGTAATAAAACATGAATTGGAGCATCAGGGAGGATCAAGGGAAGATACTTGGACGCATGCATTGGAGATACGGACAGGGCATACGATATCCTTTACGCATCACCGAATTTTCTTTTTCCCGCGTTTACTCTCTACATCAGCAGAAAGATAATAGTAGTTACCACTAATAGGCGTCCTACACGCTGTCACACCACCGAACAAAACAAAAAGCAATCATACTCTCCAATCGATAAACCCTACTACCCCTTATCACCCTGCTGATCCCCACACACACAAACGCAGAGAAACCCGCATCCGTGTCGGCGCCGCGCGCCCCACCGCTCGCAGAATCCCGTTGGGGACCCGCCAGCAAACGAACGCAGCAGCAGTCCGGTCCACTTGCAGAAAACGGTTCCACGGAAACGCGCGCACCATGACATAATCGCCGCTACTACTACTGTCGCGCCATAGTCATGCATCGGCACGTTGCATCTCTGTAACTGGCCGGCTGGGCCACTAGCAATTAAGTGTTGCGCCCGCCAACTGGCTGGCTGGCTGGCTGGCTGGCCTTGCATGCATCGGCCCGGATCACCGACCGACTGATCGACCGAACGACGCTTGCGGCTCGGATCGTCCCTTGGGCGCGCCCCACTTTGATTCGCGCGGCGCTAGGGTGGGTGGGTGGTCGATTGTGGGGGACGAGCGAGTGTGCAACGAGTGATGAGCGCGATGGGTGCCGGAATTGGGGCGTTTGTGGTGGGCCGGGCGTCGGCGGGCGGTAGTGCTCGCGGAGGTCGGGGCCGTGGGTGCGTGGTGGGCTGGGTAGGGGAGGCTGGTGTGCGGCTTGCGGGGTCGGAGGAGGAGGCTGGGGCAGCGGGTAGGGGTGTGGCTGTTTATTGGTGGATGGATGCCGGAGGGTTGCAGAACTGTGTTCATGCTGTGAGACGTGGGAGGCGGGGATGGGCTTGTTGTGGAAGCGAGGATAGGCCTGATGAGGTGCAGGATTGCGTCATTTGTGTTGCCGCTGTGTGACGACTGATGGTATAGCACCAGGGGAAACTCATGAATTCGGAATACAGCATTATGCAGCTCAAGCTACCCAGTGTTTCCTTCCCATATAAATGTGCCAAAGAGGTAGGAATTGAAGAACGCCACCACACGGTACATGATAAAAAGGATGAAAAAGAAAAACTTGCCATAGCCCGATATTCTAACACCTATTTACATTGAAGCGAGATACTGAGGGGGTGGGCCTTTTGCATCAAGCTGTGGGAAACGCGTCCGAGGAATGACAAACTATTCGCAAAAAAAAAACAAAAAAAAAACAAGCAGCCTGTTCCCTTCCCCATATGAGACGATCCAAAAGGCCGGTAGAGCGGAATCGACGGTAGGGATCATGAGGGCAAGGTTGGTGACTCTGGCTCGGCCATTGCTGCTATGACACGACTTTTGATTTCGTCCGTCTTTGTCCAGAGATCCTGGGGGTTTGGAAGCTTGCTGTTGCACCATGGATTCTCCATTTCGACGTACTCTTGGACACGGCTGTGGCCATTCCATTCCAGTATCCATACTCTCTGAGGCAGATAGTCCTCGAGTATCTCCCACCAAACCACCCAGAACCTTGCCACAGAGTCCGAATATTGCGTAAATAGAGCAGTATAGGTATCAAGGAGGGCGTCGAGTTGAACTTTTGAACAAGTGTCTTCCTCTTGCATTTGCTGTCTCTCCTGATCTGAGACAAACGATGCGGACAATTTATTATAGCCAAGTTCCGGATCCCAGGGGAATCTCAATTTGCAGCATGTGTGAGCCATTCCGAGCCGCTGAAAAGCTTCAAGCCTGCAGATTTCCTCGAGGATGGTCTGGTCGGCTGGGTCACAACCATACCAGCAGATCCAATCTTTGAGTGTCTGGTTTATGAAATCCCAGGAAGTGCATCTCTCACTCAAGTTGATGAGATACTGATAGTAGGTCCAATCTGGCCAGAGGCCCTTGAAGAGAAGAGTAAGAGGTAAGCATCCGCTGCTGGAGCACCAGCACTTACAGAGGTCTCGTGAATAGGGATTGCAGAGCCTAGAGAGACGGTGGACAATGGTGTCAAGGTCCTCGAGTTCCTGTATGAGCTTTTGAAGAGGAAGAGCGCGCGAGAACAATCCGTGTTGATAGCAAGCTGATAGCAGGTGTAGCAGATTGAAACCTGGGATTGAGGAGCAATGGAGAATCGAAATTCCTTGGTCCAAAAACCATGATATAGGAATCTTTCTGTCATCTCTCTCATGGTTGCGACCGATGCGGACCAAACAGAGCATAAATGGTGTGCATCCATTTCGATCTGGCAAATCGATGTCCACAAACCCACAAGAATATAACAACTGCGCAACTTGAGCAGTAAGATAATCCTGATGGTATACAGACCGCTTGAAACCGGGATTGAGATTGCGCGGGATTTGAATTTTGAGGGTTTCGAGGAGTTCCGCTACCTCTACAGCACTGCCATCAAGAAGAGGGCCGTTGATACTGGGGTCTGTCCATCCGCGCTGGATAAGCGCTTGCCTCGGGACATTTTCACATGCGAGACGCATGAATCGGCGACGGGAGTCGGCCATGGCGTTGATGAGGAGGGATGAAATCTGAGACTTCTTGTCTTCACAGCCAGTGTAACCCTCCGTCACATGTAGAAACCGTGTTAGGGGAGAATCATCGGCGAATAGAACGCATCCAGCCTCTAGGAGCCTCTCGACGAACGCGCCATCGAGATACCTCAAGGCTGTTGATAGTGCAAGATTCGGATCCGCACCAGACTCTAGTAGGATCTGGAATCCTTCAGGCCAGCCTACAGAATAGCAAAGGGGCGTTAAAGGCTGAATGTAGACTTCATCCACGTTGTGCTTAGCCCGCAGAAGGGCTCTGAGATTGCGGTCATTGCGAGTAATGACTGCAAAAGTAAGCTTGGGAATTCCCACCTCTGCTTAAGGTCAGTAAAAGATCAATAATTCCGTGACATATACTAACCCAGAGCAAGATCCGGTAATCTTGAAAATAGGCTGGGTTCAAGAAGGAAGTCGCTCGCAAATTCGCTCCAAACAGATACATCTATACCTGTTCGATATAGCAAGTGTATTAACGGTAGGCCAGAGTCGACTTGGTGATAACAATACGCTAATTCCATCCACTCTTTGAATGCCAAAAGAGCATTCCCACTTTTCGTGGTACTTCTGGGAAGTGCTTGTCTGTCTAAATTAGTATTTATAAATATTTGAATAGCACATAGCGTTTCTTTGGAATAGTACCTCTCGGCATTGATATCGATACCAAAGTCGATCAAAAGCTGCAAAAGAGAGCCAGCTAGTTCGGCAAGATGATCCTCATAAACGCAGACAATGCCAAGGATTGTGAAAAGGTCCTGCCTGATGTATGAGTAACCGCCGAAAATTGCAACACGCATCTCTTACATGTAGAATTGATCTCCCATCACTCAATACATCCATTGCAGATGATGCCCCACTTCTGAAGTCTTGGTTGAGCTCTACAAATAGTGTTTTGAATATTTTTTGTAAAGGGCAGATGAGCGCAATATTGACGGTCAGGAAGAGGTTACCCCTAGATCGCTTGCCATGTAAGTCCTTAATGTTGAAGTAGGCACTTGCCAGATGAGCGAATGCAGGGGATGTATCGGTGTCCACAATATTCAATGTCCGAAAGGTTGGAGATATTGAGTATGCGCCTTTGGCGTAAGAGCTTGTGATTGACAGCTGGACACGTTGTGGGACGAACCATGGAAGCGACAAGCCAACAGTGATTCGAGAGTCTCCTGCTTGGCTTTTGTCATAGTAAGGGCAGCTCCGCTCGTGGGCTCCCGATTGTTTACTCGCAAGCGAAAATGGGCCAAAGTTGTATGCCGATCTTATCAGATGCGATCGTCTGCACAGACAATTCGGCAAGTATGGATTTCTAAGACCACTTCGACCGATTAGGCGGGGGGAAGTCACAGGAGAGCTAATGCTTGTCTGCAAGTTGATCAGTGCGGGTTTGAATGCTAGTGCTAGGGAGGCTTACAATCGGCGCAGAAGGGCTGGGAGTCATTGCACTCTGTTGCTGCTGTAAGGAATGTGCAACTGCCGCGAGTCCAGCATGAATCTGACTCCCGATCGCATTGATTGAACTGTTCATGGAGAACAAGGCATCCATCTGTTTTTTCTGCAAAGAAAGCGTTTGGTGGTGATACCAGATGGTAAGACGTGAAGATAGCTCGTCCAGCCGCTTGCACCTCTCTGCAACCTCTTCCTCTTTCTTAACGTAGGAGAATGCACGCATCTTCCCTTTCACGAAGTTGCCGTCCATTTTGGCCATGAAACCATGTAGCAACGCTAGAAGAGCGGAAGCCTCCTTACTGCAGTCTTCTAGTATGTGTTCGGCCTCCAACGTGCTTTCGGCTGTAAGAACATCGAAAAGGGTGGTTGAGGAAGTAGGCTGTAGATCCGCTTCCAACGTTTGCACAAGGCTGACGAGCTGCCTGACCAATCGTTCCGAGGTTTTCACTTTCTCGGGCGCATTTTCGAGTTTCGAGCGGAGGTTACAGGCGGCAATGAGGAGTTTTGTGCCAAGTTCGATGAACTGGACCACGGCGGCGGCGATACCGACCGCTTCGGCCATCTCGGGCAACGAGGTGGAGGATACAGCTGACGGTTTGTGGATCAGGCTGGCGTTGGAATATAACTGCGGTGGGGCCACAGCCCCGCGGAGAATCCCCCGCAGAGGCTGATCTGCATAGCTATGTGGAGGGTTAGCTGCCAATCGTTGATAGGTGGTAAATAGGCTGCGAATGGTCCGTCCTCTGGACCAATGGGCGTGCCTGCGTAGAAAATGAGTCAGCTAACAAAAGCCTTGCTGTCTGCCTCGACCGGGCTGGACCAGTACGAGCAGAATTAATATCCTTACAGTGGCCAGTCTGTCGGCAGTGCGCTAGCAAAGTTAGGTGGTCGAGATGCGGCAGGCCGATCCGGTTCAGCCTGACCTGTTGAAAGATAAGCTGCATATGCGCTACCAAGTAGGGCTGAATTTGCCCTTGGACTGCCCATACTAAACGCCAAACCCATTTTATTTACCTATTAAACGCCTGTTGACTGGCAGCTCTCTTGAAGAACTTCCGAAAAAAAAAAGAAAAGAAAAGAACCCCGCCACATCAACCCCCCCATTTCATCCCCAGTGCACCCCCCCATTTTCAACCCTCCATCTCCGCAACCTCCGCAACCTCCACCACCTCCATCTCCTCCCAGCCCTCCTCCATCTCCTCCTCCTCCACCACCTCACCCCAATCTCCCCCCTCCGTCCCCTCCGCAACGCGGAGCCTTCCCCGGAGGACACTGCCATAGCAGTCCTCCATCTCCGCAATGACGGCCCTTACCTCCCTCACGAGGCGCACGTCCGCACCGCACTTCTCTCCCCAGCCATCGCACCACTCCTGGAAGACGACCTCTCCCAGGAGATGCTCCCTCGCCTCTTCTCCCTCCCCTCCCTCCGCGAAAAGCGCCTTCGCCATCCCGGCCATCAGGGTCCGGACGGCCCTTCTCACGATTCCCCGCCAGACCTCCCTCTCTCCCTTCTCTTTCCCCGTCTGCGCGAGGAACCAGCGGTGCTCGAGGACGAGGGGATCGTCTGCCGTGCCGGGGCCGGAGTCGGGACCGCCGGGAGCGACGGCATCATCACCGACACAACAACCGATGCCGAGACCGACACCACGGACGGCGCCGGAGAACAAAAACGCCGACATCTGCTCCCTCTTGACGACGTGGTCTCCAAAGTATCCCTTGTGCGTGGGAACCAGCAGCGTGAAGCGGCGCACGCAGTGCAGGTCGTCCGGGTGCAGCGGGGTGGACGAGAACGGCGTGTCGGGGCCGTCGGCGGCGGCCTTCTGGGTGAAGGCGGACAGGCCGGCGGCGGCGTAGTTGGCGGCGAGGTGGATGGAGCCGTTGCCGTTGTCGTTGACGTCATCGGGAGCAGGAGGCAGGAGCAGGAGCGGGTTGGTGCGGAGGTGGGCGGTGAGCAGGGCGCGGTGGAGCGTGTGGACCGAGGTGTTCGGGTTGGAGAGGAGGGTGAGGACCGGTAGGCGGACGGACAGGGTGGCGGGCGTCATGGCGCTGACGTTCGCGATGCCCGGGTGGAGGAGGTGGGTGAGGTCGGCGCCGGTCAGGCCAGCGGTGGGGTCCGAAGGGCCGAGGGGCTGGCTGGTGGGCTTGCGAGTGATGGAAATGTCGGCGCTGGCGTCGCTGGACTCCTTGACAGCGTTCTTGCTGCTGGGCTCGTTCTTGTGGTAAGGGATGGCGTGGCTGAGCACGGCATTGCTGAGCTTGGGAGCATCGGGGCAGACTCCAGGGTCGGACTCGACGTCAACGGCCATTTCGGCGGGCTTGTTCTTCGTCTCCTGGACGATGGACTTGGTGTTGAAGGAAGGCATGGCTTGAAAACGTCAGGATGGTCTGCTCAGAGGACGGATTGAGCGGAAAAAGCGGAGGAACAATGCTTACTTGCTTGATAGTGAAATTTCAAGGAAATTCAGAATGGTAAACCTTAGATGGAGCTGGCGGGATGTCACAAGGACTCTGGCGGTGTGTCACTGGGACGCTGGCAAAGGCTTGATCCTCCGAAGATGGTCTCCGAGACGTGTGGGAGCAATGGAATTGGGGTCGTCAAATTCAGCACAACGGCAGGCTCGTGGAGGCAAGGCCGCTTGAATCTGATGAGCTGGGGCAGATTGACCGAAGATGCTTGGTGAGGCTGACAGGTCACACGGCGCGGAGAGTACGACGGCAAGAAAAAGGGGAGGTTGACCAAAGCTGATAGTGCGCTCGCGACCACGAGAAATGGAAAGGCTGCAAGGCCGTTCGGAGCTGATTTCAAGTATGAAGGAGAGGAAAGGAAAGGAAAGGGAACGGAGGATTGGTCGATTTTAGCGGCTTAAGAAGGGGGGTGTCGGCGTCGTGGCTATTGTTCGAATGCCTATTGTGCAGCAGGTACGGGCATCACCGGCTTGTGACGAGGCTTTTGAAGAGCGTAGATGCCATATTCAAGCGGAGTGCAGCCAATTCGGCAGGAACCAGCTCACGCATCTGACCGGACTTTGCATATAGGAAGCAGAGCGAGGCAGAATCTTGCTCGCCCGTGACGCCTACACCCGGCCATTGGGCATCTGCGTGGACATCAGCTGAAGATAAAAGGCTGCCGTTCCTTCCTTGGATGAATTTCGTGTTTCGACAGCCGGGCGAGACGCTACAGCGGCACAACCATTGTGCGGCGGTGGCTGACCGCAAAGGCAGCAGCTGTAGGCGGCGCGTCTCACTGGCGGCAGGCAGCGCACTGTCGGAGGCCCCTGGGAAGCATGTCAAAGGCGCTCGAGAGGCGCTTCAATAGGCTGCCGCCGTGAGCGGGATAGGTACCATGCTGGCGACTCGCCGTGCCTCGCCGCGCCGCGCCGTTCATGATGTCAACGGAGAACATGCGTGCTGCCGCAACGCAACCGCAATCGCCCCTGGAGCTGCAACACGGCCTCGAATCTACGTGCGCCAGGGCAGATGGCGGGCATACAGGCTGTCATGTTGACGGGGAGGGTTGACGTGTTGAGGCGCAAGCGGAGCGGGCGGGAAGACGACGCTGGCAAACGCAGGTGGAAAATTTCCTCCGCGCCGCAAAGTCCGCGGGCGGCACACTGGAAGCAATCTTGGCCTGGCTTTGGCGCTGCCCCTATTGCGGCGCATGCTGCCCTGACATGCATACCCGCCGCTATGAGCGGCTGCCGATACTCTGGCGGTGCGTCGTTGTCGTCGTCTTCGCCGTCGCGATTCGCCGAGGATGGTCGCGGCGCGGAGGTCGGAGGTGATGCAATTCCCCGCAGTCCACGGCCTCCGCCGCGTCGCCCCTTGCGTCGCCCAGCCCACCACGCCGGTTCTTCAGGACCCCTGCCGCTGGCAAAGAAGGTTCGCGGCGGCTCAAAGAGGCAACCAATCGAGCGGAAAGGGGCCAATGGCAGGCGATTGCGCCGGGTAGCGGTGTCCCAGGCGTGCCGTCGGAGTCAGAGACCGGCGGGCGCCTTGGCTGACGATGCGCCGCGGCGACAGGCCCCCACCATCCTCACCACTCCGCGCCCGCCTTCTTCTGTTGCAGCCCCCCCGACTGCACCGCTTCCTTCCCCGAATTCTGCCCCTCTCCACAGCTTCCTCAAGCCCTGACCTGACTGCCTCCTCCTCTTTCTCCCACAAGAAGCCCATACGCCAGCCGCAATGCCGCTCGAAATCCGCCGTCTTGAAGAGGCCGATGTGCCGCAATTCGTGGACATCACGACCGCCGCCCTCTACTCCTCCGGCATGGGCCGCGCCTTGCACGACGACCCTCCGCACCCGGTTCACCTCGAGCAGCGCAAGGAGAAGCTCCGCAAGGCCCTCTCCAAGCCCAACACGCACCACCTGAAGGTCGTCGACACGGACAACAACGACGAGATAATCGCCGGCGCCATTTGGTCCTTCTTCGACAACGGGAGGTCTGACGAGGAGCTCAAGGAGCTGGAGCAGCCCTTCGAGCCCATCGAGGAGGAGCGTGAGCGGTTCGGCGCAGCCCAGAAGGCCTTCTTCGGCGGCTACCTCCACCGTGTGAGGCGCCAGCTGGGAAAGACGCCGCACTACTGTGAGTTTTGCTGACCACCCCCTGCTTGGCCGCGCCTATGCTGCGTTGCCTGAGACTAGCACCGCCATGTTGAAAGCGCTAACCCGCGTCGCCGCATAGTCCTCAACCTCCTCGTTACGCACCCGAACCACCACCGCCGCGGTGCAGGTGGCATGCTCGTCCGCTGGGGTACTCAGCAAGCCGACAAGGTTGGTCTGATTTGCTTCCTCGAGGCCAGCGAGGCTGGCAGACCCTTGTACAAGCGCCACGGCTTCGAAGACCAGGAGACCGTTGTCTTCGATTTCTCCAAGTATGGCCTGAGCGGAACCGACACGAACACCACAATGATCAGGCAACCGGTGAAGAACTAAGGCGGAAACAAGGGTCGGAATGGGATACCGCAGCTATTGGAGTATGCAAGGAACAGGCTGCCTGCCGGTCTGACGGACACGAAGGATGAGCCTTGAGGAGTCGGGTAGCCATGGAACAGCGCCCCGGAGTCCAAATAAGCACCTGTGTGTATGTTTCCTCAGTTTGCTCTGGCCAGCATCAGCATGGTGAAATCAGCAATCAACCAGCTGTATGTCAACGTTGGTCGCGACAAACTTCCGCCTGTTTCCGCGCGGCAATTCCGCTATTCAATGGTCCGAGCCACCAGTTAATGTCGTCATAATCCCTGTCACCTTCCGCCATGAACACGAGCTCGGGAAAGCCACAGCGACACATCGAGTCGGCCTTGAAGTTTCGTGACCAATCTGGTGGGGCTTCAATGGCGCCGCGTCTGCCTGCCGAGACCTCTCGCGACCCTGCGGTGTCGGATTGCGGCAATCGGCGGTGACTTCCCCGGCACATCATACGCCTTGTCTGAGACGCAGCACGCCACGACATGGGTCCTGAGTTCGGTGTGCCCTTCGGATCGCCGCCGCAAAGCTCCGACTTCAGCGACGTTCCGGATCCTGGTGAAGGTGTCCAAACATGGCGACCGTGGATCAGGCCCGACGAAGGAGCGTGTGAGAGTACCAGAACCACCGAAGGTAAGTAACTCGTTGACTGCAAGGCAATCCCGCCTGGATGGCTATGACCTAGACGGCATTGCTGATACTGCTGAAGGACCTGTCCAGTCCGCCTTGCGTCCAGTCAGGCGAACACATTGTCGCCGTAGGCTGAACCTGTGAATCATGTTCCATCCTTTTCGCCGGCATATCCTTCGACTCCAGACTCCGACGCGGCACAAGTCCAGACAAAGCCGACAATGAAGGACGCATTGCTGCACCTGGTAGTGCTGCTTCCCGTAAGGTCTCTAGGTAGGATCAAGGCCCCTCCCTTCCCCTCACCCTCATCTTGTCCATGCACTCTTGACCTGCCCACCTTCTTGAACTTTGCTCTTCCCAAGTTTCCCAGCTCTTGTCCACTCCAAGTCTTCCTCCCGTTTCACAATCCGCCCAATCTTCGTGCTGTTCTCAATGCTCACTTGAAGTAGTACGGACGTTCCTGGTGGCAGCCATTATACCGTTTCGTCAACTCCAACTCCTGCCATGCCATTTCCAGTCTCCGGCGTTGCGTGAGTCCTCAATCAGTCTTGCAATATTGCAACTTGGAATTGTGCTTTCGTCTCGACCTGCATACCGGTCGATGTTTTTCATTGAAGGACACAAGCCTTCAAAGAGTTTCCTTTTTTTCAATCCGGTGTCAACTCTCTTTTCCTTGTTGGCCATGGCTTCTGTTGTCTTCTGCTTTCGCACGTCGAGTCTCACTTGTCCGATGCATTGGCATCAGACATATTTCTTTTCAGGCCACGCTTGAGTCCACGTCCGACCTTTGTTGAGGCCCTGAGCCGCTACCACTTTCCATCCGGAGGTCCCTGGAGTCCCATGGATTCGCTTAACACCAGACGCGTTCCTGTTAGCTTGCCGAAGCAAAAGCGCCGAGTCGTGTTCGCTGGCCGGGCAATTTCCGGTGTGGCGGCAAAACTTTTTTCTCCACCACCACCACTTCCGGCCGGATGCCAATCCACCCCACCACAATCTTCTTCAGTCTTTGGCTTCCAGAGGCCGCTGTACTGGCTCCACAGACCGCCACTTGGGATGCCGCCTGCCAAAACAAAAGGCAAAAAGGAAGGCATATGCCGGAATTGAACCAGCTGCTATTGGATCCGCCAAGAATCGAACTCGGGACCACTCCCATGCTAAGGGAGTATTATACCACTAAACCACAGACCCTGTGCTGCTTGTTGAGGTCTGAATTGGCTTGTAGAGCTTGAAAGTGCATTGTGGAGTGGTCAGAGAGATCAGATTCGTGCTCTGGGAGTCCTGGGTGGAAGTTTTGGCGAGGGACGGCGATTTCCGGTGAACCGAGACGTTAGCGAGGTGGTGCCCCTTCCAAAGGTTGGTGTACTGCAAGAGCTTGGAGAAAAAGGGTACAGCAATGAGGCCCTCGGGTGAAGAAGATCAAGGAAGAGCCTGGGAGTTGTAGGAGGACGAGACCCGAAGCCAGGCTTCTGAGGTATCTGTCCGCGGGTCGCTCGTGACGTCCGTATTATACCGCGGTAGAGCCTCGTGTAGCTCCCGTCGGTGATGCCAGAACGTTGGCCGGTGGCCGCTTCTGAAGTTTGCTCAACCGCTGATCCCGCTGCCAGCACTGACTTTCGGTGAAATGGTGCCCGGCTCGTGTTCCGTGTGCAAGCAAGAGCAAGGAACACGTTCGGATTTGGCATTTGGTAAGTCGTGCCGTGATGAGGAAGAGCTAGGAGATCGTGCTGCAGCGGAGTGCCACTTCTGGTTGAAAGCCTGAAGAGGAAGAGCTTGGAAGAGCCGATCGTGCTTATGGATGTCGTCAAAGACGAGCAAGAGCCTGGAAGACAGCCGTTCGGGTTGATGCAAGTCGTCTCAGATGAGAAAGAGCTCGGAAGTTGCTGAGGACATGGGGCTGCTCCGGGGTTTTCTCAAGTGCCTTGATCGGGTCAAAGCCTGAACTAGTAGATAGAACATGACGGGCGGTGGATCTGGGATTGGGTGAGCGAGGCAAGTCCGTTGGCGCAGCATTCCCACACACCTTCATCCATCATACCAATGCACCCCACCTGCTTTTTTCCAACACACGGTCTGGGGACTCCCGGTGGCATCAGGAGGGGACTGGCATATGCGGACCGTAGACCTCATGCCTCCTGAGCCAGACCGGTGCTTCATTGCGCTAAGTTGGGGACGGGGACCTCTGCAGGCTACTGGCGAGCGGACCCGGTCTCTTCCTTTTGCTGTCGCCTCGGAAGTGCATGTTGGGGCGGGCCCGGCGGTTTGCTTGGGAGGTGTATTGAAGATGTGGGCTTTGTTGTTGCTATTCTGGATGAGCCGGGGATGGGATGGTAATCGCGACATCTGGACTGGTGGTGGGAGAGAATTGGATGGTTTGGGCGGCGGACACATGATTCCAGATTCGTGACGTGATTGCCGTGCTTTGTGATATGAACGATAGGTCTTGAGATGGGGCTTGGCGATTCTCCGTTAGTGTCAAAAGTTGGAATTTTCTGCCGGTCACCGGGCGTTGTCGAGTGGCCAGCGGCCTAAGGTTTACAATCATCTATTCATCTACTCATATCTATGGATTCATTCTGCACTTCTGCAATTTGTTTTTCAAGTCCTCCGCGAGCGTTGTTCTAGTTGTCGAGTGTGATCAACCCCTTCGTCTCTTCACAGAAAGTCTTTTCACATCGAAGTTGTCTTTCTTCTCACCCTCTTCAAACAACTTCGCTGACAAGCTTTTCGAGGACATCTATCAGCGTCCCATTTGTTCGACCGTGATCCAGCTTTGACCGGGATCGATCTGTACTTCCTCAGGACGTGGGAAGAAGATATCGATCTCGGGCGGGGTCCTGAACAAGGTTTGCCAGCGGCCTAGCAGCGACGATTGCCATAGTGCACTGAGACCGGAAGTTATCGTCCTCTGGAGTCAAGGCGATGAGTGACCCAGTAAGTAGCCGCTTAGACTGTTCCCAATGGATTCGCTTGCCCGTTCGAGCAAGAGAGAACCTGAAGCCGAGCAGCGAGGCCACGGTTGCAGAAGGTAAATCCGACGATGTGGACGTTGCGGCAGATGCTAACTGTCCCTAGCGACGTTGCTTTTTGATCCCTCGTCATTGACCGGCCAAATATCGTACTCCTCTTCCTTTGCCCGGGGCTTGGTGCGAATACGGCCGAGGGCTTTGCGGAGAGGCTTGATGGTATCCTCTCTTGAGGCTTCACCCAAAGGATCATCCTCAGAAGCTTTGCATCTAGCGGCAGAGCACGAAACATCTCTCTCGTGGTGCTCGATGCGCCTCTGGTGTCCTGTCCTCCGGTCTAACTGGTTGTCCGAATCTGGTGGCGGGCCAGAGAAGTATCTCTTGTACTCCGGTTCCTTCAGCGCCATGGCGACGATACAAACGAGTGAGGCGACGGCCGGTGTGGGCTCTGGCGAGCCTCTGCTCATCGCGCACAAGAAGAAGGCACAGGCAGAGCATGAGTCGGAACTCCATAGTCCGGACGGACACGGAGCGCTACAAACACCGCTGTCAGCCATCCTGTCTCCTCGGTGACGGATAAAAGTTCTTTGTCTGCTTGACAACTTACCAGACTGAGGGCATCCTTGGTATCATGGAAGACGCGGGTGAGGTACAAGGTCAAAACGTTGTTTGGCAAAGCTCTCCAGTGCGCAATCCTTGCAAGCGACGGCAACAGGTAACGGCAATTGGCGAGACTCTGCCAGTTCCGCACCCCAAATTACACCAAAGCTCTGGAAGAGGAGGTGTGGAAGTCGCACAGCCACGAGAGCTTGATGAAACCTAAAAATTGATGCCTCGTCAGTTACTGTAACGGCATACGAAGGAGAAGGTCTGGCAAACCTGTACGGACGTCGTGTGCTCTGGCACTGCGATTGCTGGGGCGGACCGAGTCTGGCTCCAGCACACGACCGAGTGGGCACACAGATTGCAGCAAAGTGACCCCGATGCTGTAGCTCTAGGCCGAATGCTTTTCACTCTCTGGATTCTGCTTTCCAGATCCTCACCGCCGCTGTTTGAGAGCTCCATGAGGTATCCTCTCAAAGTGTTAACAAGACATCGCTGCCTGCTCAATGTGAGCAAGCTCACGCTTGCAAGGTCAGAAGAGTCTGAGTTCATGAGGAGCCCCGAAAGGAGTAAGATCCCTTTGTTTCGAGAAGTGAGATCAACGATAAGAAGCGATTGTAGCGGCGGAGCTGGCCTGTGAAGTAGCGCTGATGTGCCCAGCTGACAGACCAGCAAGTGAAGCGAAGCGAAGCATAAGCAGAGGCTTCAGCTTGAGGAAAGGAAGCAGCATGAGGTCCGACTGTATTCGATAGGCCGGCGTGAGCAGAAGCGATCATTTGGGTGCCAGGACGGATTTCACTTGATTCGCTTCGTCACCGCGTAGACTTGGTTTGAGGGTGGTTGTCAGCTGTGGGTCTCGCGCGCTGGGAGAGGATGCGAATGGTTGGAGAGGATGAGCGACGTAGTAGCTGATACTAAATGCGAAGGCGAGGATGCTCCAGGCGCGGTGCCGCAGTGTGTTGAGGGTGAAAGCTGCAGTCTTGCCGAAGCTGGGCGGCGATGGACGATAACAGTGGCAGAAGGATCTATAGAATAGGCGAGAAGGCGTCCGACTGAAACCCAGGTGGTTGGATGTCCTTATGAAGAGGAGGAGGAGTCACGAGGTAGATTGGGCGGCGCGGGCGGCAGAAGTGTTGGCTGTGAACCGCCGTGCGCTCAGTTGTGTTAGACTCGGGTAACACTGACCCTGGTCGCCAGCTGAGAATGGGCGACGCTGTTCATTAGAGCAGAGGGAAATGCGCACAGAAATTTGCGCCTGCTGATTCCACATCACCTTCCACGTCTGTGCCGTCTTTCGTAGCAATGAAGATCAGAGCGTACTCGAGAGCCTTGAGCGGATCCTCACCTGGAGCTGCGGGTTAATTTACTCGGCAGTATTCGCAGCAGCATTGAACCAGGCAAGGACTGCGCGACAGGCTATCGGGAGGATGACCTGACCAAAGGTTGGCTCGCCGTAGAATAGAGTCGCAACAATTACCGGTCGGGAGGATGTCGACGACGAGATGGAGGGTGGAGAGGCAATTACGCCGATGTGGAGCAGGGGCGAGAGCCTGCGCGTGTGATGTTGTAGACGAAACTCTTGCGTGGCATAGCCGGGATGTCGCTGTTGGTTGTCTCTTCGCATGCAGCACCGGGAGCCCTGGATCTTGCTTATGCTGTCGGGTGGCGTGCCGCACCGAGGCAATTGTGTGGATTGGGAGGCAGTGCCAAGCAAAGGAGGGGTGCGCGCAGTCAGAAGCAGAGGCAGACCTGTGTGGGGTACTCGGTTAGCTATTGTTCTTCCGGTCTTGCCTCTCTTGGTAACCGCTTGACATAGGATCAAAGGAAGCACGCTGAGGCACCGAAACCGATATCGCTCGCACAGAAGGAGCTTCCTGCCCCAATTTTGCAGAATGAAACGCTGACAGAGGGTAGTTCCGCAGAGACTGGTAGTTTCGGCGGCATGCAGACTGAGCGTGCTGTAGAAAGATCTGAACGCTTGGAGTCGAGGCGCTCCTGCCGCGACGAAGACTTCGCCATGAAGCAGCTGAGAAGGAGGGCACGGGCTGTGCTTGAAGAGGTAGGTGTAGTTCCTGAGAGTCTGACATACCTGACGAGAGGCCATACTGCAGCGTCCTTGAGACAAGCTTTCTTTCGACGTGGAAGTGCATGCGGAGAGGTCCAGGCAAACGCCTTCGCGAGGAATAAGGTTAAGGCCTTCAGAAACGGTAATGAACGAGATAGTCAAGCTGCTAGGTGTAGGTTGAGCGTGTGGTGTTGTGCGGGGCTAGCTAATGTGTGGAGAGTCGGGGAGGTGATAGGCTGCGTCGCGAGGACGACAATGGCAAGAGCGCCGCCGCGTCACCACAACGCCCGCCACCCGCTTCGACTTCCATGTCAAGCCTCGAGCAATAGTGAATGACTCCTTACAACCCATATCCCGCCGAGACCCCACGCGATGAAGGCGACGCAGCCCCGACACGTCCTCGGATTCGGCATTTGTCGCCTCTGTCGCGCAGTCTGGACCTGCGGAAGAGTAATCACCACCATTCGAACGATCGGGGCTCTTTCTGGACCCCAAATGGTAGTTGCAGGACTTGTGCTGCGGCTGCTCCCTGGGATTGGCGGTGCCGGGCATCGCTGGGCCACTACCATCATACTCAGCGCGACCGAAGTACGACCTTTCGCTCATAGACAGCCTGCACCCGCGCCGGTCGGAGGATCCAATTTAGCGACAATGGCAGCGACAGACACTAGGCCTCTGGGAAGTCTCCCTCCGCTGCTCCAAAACGTTTCGTCGGGCTGACTGATTCGCACACAGCAGTTGCAGAACCCACACTTTCTCCCAAGCCGATGACTCCCCATCTGCAACTCCTCCAGGATCGTCCGAAGTGGGGACAGCCGTTGTACACGCCGCGCCGCTGCCAACATAACCTCGTAGCCCTTGCGACATGACCTGACAACAACGAAGCAGGCTGTGCATGGGGTCGTCGATTCACTACGAGCGAAAAGTTCAGGCGCGGAGTGGATTCGAGGCGCTGGACCAGCTTCGAGGGTGCCTGTCGCTCGCTCTTGGACCTTTCCCCATGAAATGCACAAGGCTGCCTTTGTTCACTTGAGTCTCTCATGGGCCAGCTTGGTCCCTGACAATTAAGCGCACAGCATTGTAACGGGTCGTTCTGCTACTCAGACCTCGTCCTGAGCAGCCCGTGGTCACATATGGCAAAGTAAGTGTCTATTTGAATTTAGCCTCTGCACGAATGATAGCACCTCACTCACCACCTGTACCGTTCAAGGTTCCAGATCCATTCCTAAACTTTCAAAATCCCAAAACACCACCTCCCGAATACGCGCGACGACAGATCGATCCCACGATTCCTCCTGCCTCCTTGGGCTTGCGATCATGCTACAACGTACACGAGGGGTTGAAGGCGCTGGTATACAAAGAAGGGCCTGTGATGTTCTCTGGAGAGATGGGTACCAAGCTCTGGCTGTCACTGTTCATGAACAATGTATGTCCTTCCTGGAGGTCGGGAACCTGAGACGTAGCAGGCCCACAGACTCGCCTACTCCATGGTAGTATGGCATCTTGACATGCATCAATGGCGGGATATTCTATGAGGCATCGGTAGCAGTGGAGGTTCTTCAAAGTGAAACGAAGCTGTCAACCAATCCGCTATTCCGATAGCAGGCTCTCCCAATGGGGTTATATTTTGATCTATTGAAAAGGATACCTGGCCAAGATGCTGGTTCACATGGGGTAGCCTTGGGCAGATCGCCTTCGAGTGGGTGTGCCCCTGGCAGGAATAAAGCCGCTTACAGGCCATGCCGGTCAATTTTCACTTGATCTCAGTGGATCTACCTGGACGTGACACTTCATTCCAGACCTACTATATGATTCGATCTTCCTATTTATCAGCAGATCTCCTGAGTTGGTAATGTACCTCAAAGCACGCAAATGAGTCGATACAGATTTCGGGTTACAATATAGGTGAATACCAACGGACCAAATACCATTATACCACAATCATTCAAGCACGCAAGCACGCAAGAAGCTCGTACCTGCTGGACGAAGAATGGCTCAAGTTTTCCTTGTTACTAGACTTCTGAACTGTAGCAGATCAGTAATCAGTGGCCCCTTACTACGACACTGATTAGTTGAACTGTACTCGGCTCTCGCACTTTCATATCTCGTGCGAATCGGAAGCTTCGGCTGACCATGCCGAGGCACTACTAATCCAGGATGTTCAGTCAACGGCTGCCGGCTATATCGGTTAATAGGAGTTAGCCGCGCTACGAACTAGGCGTCCAGGAACAGCACACGCCCCAAGACGAGCTCTACACAAGCAAATTACCTACATATGAACGGGTTCAAATGGGATTATACTTTTGCATGGAAACAGGTTATAATATTTCAGTCGGAGGTATTGTGATGCAATGAATGATGCAATGGAGAAGAGGGTGGTACTGAACACGGCAGAAGCTTCACGCGGTTCCGCGAGTCAGGTTCCGCGTTCACAAATCATTTGCACAACGGTAGTCACAACATTCAGTCAGAGATTCATAGTAGAAGAACTCCACATTAAATACTCGATCTACAGTGTATACATCTGATCCATCAACTACCTTTATTTCATAGAGCTAGTTGGCTGACTGTTTACTACACTCCCAGCGGTAGCACCTTCTAGCGCGAGAACTCTGGAGCGGTCTGGATAAAGAAATCCAGGGCGTCAGATCTGTACGTGTCAGGTTCCAGGTAGCTGCCAGTAGTTGCATTGAAAACCATATTGGTGGGCGCCTGTAACGAGTAGGCAGGCCAGGGTTCGGCGAATCCAGCTACGGCATAGCGTCAGTAAAGCTCCCGGATGAAGGATTAATTGTCCGAACATACCTTGTTGACTATTAGGAGAATGAGTCGTTGCGAAGCTTACCCATGCAGAACTCATTGTCTTCGCAAGATCAAGGAGCTGTTGCCGAATTTCCGCGTCTTGCACTGCGAATGGTTTGTACTGGTACCCGACTCCTTCTGTATTCCGGAAGACGAATGCAATCTCTTGGATATGAGCAGCTCCCAGCGTAGAGGGATCGATTGCTGCCGGAACCGTGTCGAAGCGATAGCTGTAGGCCTGCACGCCAAACTTTGCCCACATTTGAGCAGCAAAACGACGGCCAGCAACGAATAAGCCGTCTCCAAGGACGAGTGAGGTCTTGCCATACAGGGATCCATAGGGAAAACCGGGGCTCGGAAGAACGGGTCCTAATGACCCTTCGTCTAGGTCGACGATATCCTGATAGAGCTTATCGAACCGTTGTAGCGTAGCATTTGATAGAGGGCTTCCGTTGTTGAGGGCCTCAACCGCTTTGTAGAACCCTTCGGTCGAATTAACACCGATGCTCGATAGTAGGGCCACCATCACTGAGCCTTCGTTTGTATTGGCTCCGATCAGCAGAGGAACCTTGACAAAACGGCCGTCTCGGAGGAGCTTGGAGTTCAGGTCGGGGATAAGAGTGCCGTCCAATGTTGGGTACCACAGTCGTTGGCCGAAAATCTCGTCGAGCGCTTCATTGGGAGCGGCTCTAAGACACGCCAAGGTGTCATTCGCGGTTGAACACCCCGTCACGTTCAACACTGAGTTGTAATATTCTTCCTGAGAAGTGGATGATTGGTAACCCTGGTATCCGAACGGTCCGCCGCTTTCTGCAATCGCAGCGCTGAAGAGGCCGTCATCCCGGCCTCCGTACGCAATGAGGTGGAGCCCCACCGACCCGGCTCCTGCAGACTCTCCTTGGATGGTGACTCGGGTGGGATCTCCGCCAAAGTGTCCAATGTTGTCTTGAATCCATGCCAACGCCAGCCTCTGGTCATGAAGCCCAGCGTTTGCGTTGCCGGACCCCTCTATTTCTGATCCTGCAAGGAAGCCCCATCCCGAAAGCCGATAGTTGAAGCTGACCATGATCATTGGGGAGTGATTCTCGACGGACGTGTCAACGAGAAAGGACATGTTGTATCGCTGATCTCCGCTTCCGCCCTCGCCAAAGCCCCCGCCGTAAATCCAGACGAGAACGGGAAGAGAAGCGTTGGATGCGATTCCTGCTGGACGAACAACGTTGATTGTGAGGCAGTCTTCGCTCATCGGATAGCTGACCAGTGGTTGGTCGAAACTTTGCATGTTCAGTGTGTGGCCGTGACAAAAAGGTCCGTACTCCGTTGCATCTTTGACGCCATCCCACTTGGTGTCTAGGGGCACGGGCTTTCGAAAGCGCAGGTTTCCCGTTGGAGGCTGAGCATATGGAATGCCGAGGAAAAAGTCTTGATTGTATTGCTCATTGTAAACACCAACGACGGTCCCATTTTTGATGGAAACTTCAGGGGATCCAAGAGAAGATTCGGGCGAGGAAGAGGTTGGGCGACAAAAGGACTTGCCAGCGCCGATCGCAAGAAGGAAGAGATACTTGTGTAAAAGCATCTTAGAGAGTTGATGGACTGAACCTTATGAGGATCAAGGTTATCCGTGTCTGACTTCTGAGCATTTATATTGATGAGACGAACGCACGTCATTTCGCTCTTTACATTCCCCGAGTTCCCCGGATTTCTCATCAGAATGGCTTATGCATCTTTCTGAGCATTCTGGAATGGGTATAACGCGACGAACGGACATTTTTCCATGTGTAAGATTGTCTTGGTATCTCGTAAATGTGGTGCTCAGGATCGATGGAACGAGTCAGGTCATCGGGTACCGGATGGTGGCGGGAAATTCGTGCAAAACGACAATCAAAATCGGCCGAAGACAGTTGCCGAGCGAGCGAAGATCAGTAATACATATGGCCGACTTTGGATTAGGGCAATATTCGTCATACTCAAGGAAATTTATAAGACGAGAAGTCAGAAGAGTGTTAAGTAATACTGAACTCGAATACTCGGCTGTATTGGCAGGGTGGTGAGATCGGCATATGCCGCTTACTGAGAACACGTCTCATGCATGGTGCGTCCACGTGCATGCTAAGCATTCCCACGTAAGCAGATTTCAGCAAACAAAATTACCCTGTTAGGTGAAGGTTCCGCTGCAGCTGCAGAGCCTCACACCCTCTCATAGGTTCGTTTGTTCCATTGTCCGCGTCATTTTCATGCGGGGTAAATTCCAATACCGCCCATGGCGCCCGGGAAGGGCTCCTATCGGCACCTGAAGGCGGACTCTGCGTCAGGCACTTTCCGATCTTGGTGGTGACCGTGATTTTGTATACACTGGGGTCATTCTGGTCACAGGTTGTCGAGCTGATCCCACATGCTTATTCAAGTAGCCGTGACTCCCTCATAAAGATGTGTTTGCGGCCGCCACAAAATGGATCGGGAAGCTCATAGTGATAATGATGATGGTGGCTTGTCCTGGTGTTTGGAGGGGTCCACACTGGGTATGTGGTCCGCTCTCGAAGGCGACACCCTTCCTGTTGGTCGAAGGACGGGCACAGTGTGCATCTAGCGGCGAAGACACCACAACGGGACGATTTATCCTGACGCATCCTGCCAAGCTGATGTTCATAGCTTCAACCCTGTGGTCAAAATTTATCGCGGTAGTGGGGTGTACGTGTCTTTCGACCTGAATGGGCTCTCTCCTTGGGCTGTAGTTAACTTAACCTGAAATCGGTTGCTGCCACCGGATAATATCGATGTCGATTATGATGACCAGACGCGCTTATTACAGACGAGTGGCAGGAGGCGTCGAGCATTGTCAAAGGGGTTCGGTTAGGGGATCAATCCTATGTGTACATTCGTCAGTTGGATGTCTGCAGGTCTTGACAGTGTTACCCATGACTCGTCAGGCATGTTTACGCTGGAGTAGGTGGAGCAACACACCGCTGAGGGTCCACACGAGTACCAGGAGTAATCGGCGGGTGCTCGCTCGAGGACGCCGAGAATGCCTCCCGCGCAGTGCTGAAGAAAGTCAAAACAGCGGGGGTGGTCTTGAAATATTGATCCTGGGTCACACCCTTTTGTCAAGAAAATATGAGACAGTCAGCATATTATTCTGCAGCGCGTGGGCATTGGGGATGTCGTGCGTGGCGTTTGCAGAGCTTGAGGTCGAGGTAGCAGCTGAACGAGGATGAGGCGAAGGCGCGTGCTGTGGGGCAAGAGGAAGCGGTTTTCTGTTGGCGCTGGTATCTCGATTGAAGGAAGCTGCTTATCTGATGGCAATAGCTGGGTCTGCTAGCGAGGACGGTAGATGGAGGTCTGGTGTAAAAATGACCCATCAGCTGGTAGGTCCCGTACGAGCACCATGGCTGAGCCGCATCGGGCGAAACGGAGGTTCTAGTGTCCATCGAAATGATTTTCGATGCCGCAATAGGCTGAGCGGGGTTGAAGTCATATCGAAGCCGCCTGCTTGTGGGAGGCGCAGCGGCCGGTCTATCTGTATTCGGTCGTGCTGTACGTGCAGGATGTGGATTGCTGCTGAGGCAGTCACTACGTTCGCGCTTAGATAGCAATTAGTATGACGACCCAAGGATGATAAAGACTGACAGAGAGATGAGGTAGCGCTACCTCGGGTTGGAAGTCCTCGTGCGAAATACTAATTTTCTGACTGACCTGCCTGACGAAAGCGATAGCAAACAGGTCCACCTGGGTGTTGCCATGGCCAAAATTATGCCTGCTTATGGCTCAGGTTTTAGAGTTTCAGGTTGCCCATTGACCGTATTCCCTCGAGCGCACCGTTCCCACGCCTGCTTGTCATGGCGGCCCCGGCGGCGAATGACGCATGGCCATGGCCTACGCGACCTTCGTTGTGGAGCCGCAGTCATTTGCGGTGAGACTTTGTGACTTGTTGGTGGCGTAGAAGAGCGGAGCGATGTCGGCGAGGTCGGCGACAGACAGTTGGAGCAGGAGTGCACTGGAGGACGCGGTCAGTCCAGTCATGGGCCGCGACGGCACAGCGGTGCTCTCCCGCCTTGTTCGCCAAGCTGACTGCTCAGGCGGGGGCGCAGGACGAAGCGGCAGGCGATGTGGGTCACCCGCTGGAAGAAAAGCGCATGGGTCATCAGAGCTGTCGACAGGGTAAGCGTCGTAATAGCGTAACGGTTGTTCCTGGCGGGCGTATTTAGGGATGGAGTCAAGTAGGGTACCTTGAGCTGCAAGCGATAGTCACCGCCGCCGAGGATAGACACCGTCTGCCATGTCGTTTCGCTGGATCCGCGCGGCGGGCTGCTCAAGTGTGAAGCGCAGACCGAATGGGAGGACGAAGAACGTTGCGCGCTGGAAGGAAAGCCGCATGAGCCACACGAGCTGCCGCATCCGACGCACGCCGTGATGGCGGATCAGCCACCGCTCGAGAATGTGGATAGTGGTCGAGATAGGCGGAACAGCCTGACATGTGTGCCAACAGCGACCCGTGGCTGCTGGCGCCTTGCGGCGATGAAGCGCCGCCCTCAGGCGCGTCGGCGAGCCACTACACCAATCTGTAGGCGTAGGATCACAGCGCGCAAGCTACCATGACGTCCAACTGGAGGCTGCCTCGCAGACATGCCTGAGCCTCTCGTGCTGCGCAAGCGCATGAAGTTTCCGTCACAGCCACAACACCGCGCGGGGTTCAGCTGGGCGACCGGTCGGAGCACACAGCGAGACCACGCCTGACACGCACAAGCAGTGTGAAAACTTCTCACGTCCGCTGCGCCGGGCCAGGACAACGTGCAGTGACAGCCAGTGTCGCAGCGTGCGAATTCCCTTACTTGACGATCATCAGCGCCTTCAGATAATTTCTATTTCTCTTCCTCGATCACCGGCTCAAGGCCAGTGGAACAACGAAAAGAAAAAGGTCGCGTCAGCCTCAGATAGTGCAATAGAGGCGACACTGTGCACCCGTGACATGAGCGGAGCTCAGCGGCCCCGAGGCAGGTTCCAAAAAGTGGTTTAATCAAAGAAATGCCCCCGTAGGGACGTTTCAGAGATTAAACTGAAAAGAACAACACTGCACTTAATTAAAGCCAAAAAGGCAAAGAGAGCTGAAGAAGAAAAGAGGAGCCTTGGGCGAGGAATGCTGGGGTATTTATGGGCGCGCCAAGCCCGGCGATGACGCCGGCAGCTGTCATGGTTGCGCGGGCGATGGGGGCCCTGCGCCGCATTGGGGAGGAGGTAGAAAGAAATGGAAGGCACGTCCGGCTCTCAGGGCCTAGGTTGCGGCCGCGCTCGAAATCCGCAGAAGGACTGCGTCTAACCAAATCACGGCGAAGCAGGGTGAGAAATGATCTTGGACGCGCTGGGAAGTAGTAGAAACTGCAGCAGGGCTGCAAAGCCATGTTCTGCTCAGGATACAGGCCATGCAAGCTAACTAATCCGTTAAGAGCTGCACGAGGGGAGTGTGAAGATCTTGCTGCTATAGAAAGAAAAGTAGACTGGCGCCAATCGCGCCGGAAGGCCACACCAGATCCTCCAGCCCTTGAAGAGGGCACTCTCCGCAGCCATGCTCTACCAGAAATTGTGAGCTCGAGCGGCGCGGAGGCAAAACTTGAGAGTTGGGGACAGGGCCCCTACGCGGCGACCTCCAGCGTCACGCCAGCACCGCCCATGCCGCCGCCGTCATCACCACCATCCTCGCCTCCCTCCTCATCGTCGCCCTCATCATCGCCCAAGCCCATGAACTCAAAGTCGATGAGTTCATCTTCCTCCGTCTCGACATGGAGGCAGAACATGCACAGCTGGTGGCCACACTGGCACCTCGCGCCGCCCTTCCCCTCGACTTCCTTTCCCTTGATGCTCTGCTTCTGGCGACCTGCCTTGCCGCAATGGCAGCAGCGGTACGTAACCGCGTCGCCCTTGCCCAGCTTCAGGAGCTGGTCCTCGACGTGCTTGACCGGGGCGGTGTGGGAGTCGCCGCCCGGCTGGCCCATGACCTCCGTCATGCGCTTGTAGACGGGGTCGTTTGCCAGGGCGTTCGCCCTGACCTGATTGCGCGCCTGGTTTTTCAGCTTCTGGCGCGAACCGGACTCCTTGCGCCTGATGGCCCGCTTGCTGATGGCTTGGCGTCTCTTGCGCATGACGGGGACCGAGCGCTTGCGGATCTCCGTGAAGCTGCGGGCGGGCTCGTCGGGGTTCTGGCGCATGATTTCGGCCAGGCGGCCCCACGTGTGCCAGGGGTTCTTGTTGCCGTATTTGGCTAGAGGGCGTCCGGTGGTTGCTTGTGCGGCGGGTGCGGTGGGGCGTGTGGCCGTGGTGCTGGCGCCGGCAGTGGTGGTGGGGGTGGTGGAGGCGCTGGCCTGGCTGTTCGAAGGGGCGTTGGTGCCCGGGGGATCCGTAAGCGAGAAGATGCCCGGAAAGCTGGCCTGGGTGGGAGCAGACGGCGGGGTGTTCTCGAGGGTGGTGGTTCTGCCGGACCGGAAGGTCAGCTCCATGGTCTGGCCGGCGTTGAGGGTGGAGTTGGATCTGCAAAGCGATATCAGTATAATGTAGACAATTTGGAACTAAAATATCCGACATACTGGTTGACAGGAGCTCCGTCACCATCGCTCATGTGAGTGTCTTCCATTTTCTGGTTGGCCATGGTGGGCGACGAAAGGACGGTGGATTGGAGTTGAAGAGGGGTCGCCGGTGCAGAAGCGCGAAGGACTTAAAGCACGGCCTGAGAAAGGTGAATGTATCAGTGGACTATATGACATCATACAGGGTGAAAGCTGCAGCTGATCATAACAATAGTTAGGAAATCTTCCATTCAAAACTGAATACGCCTATTCTCCCACAGCAACATTTCGGTCAAAGCTGTAATCTAATATTCTCAGGGCTGGGCTTCCAGCTCGAGACGATGAAGCATCCAGAATAGCATGTATATAATAGAGATAACTTTTCAGAGAACTGTCGTATCAAGCTATAACGAGTCGTGTGGGTAGCAGGTATAGGGGCCCGATAGATCTGGAACGCGGAGCTCACAAAAAGAATTTCCAACTTGGTATCCATATAAATTATTATAAGGAATAGACTACTGTAATAATTCGTATATGCAGCTATCTATGCTTATAATTTAACTGCTGTAAAATCACAAATAAGGGCATAGCAATTGCAATGATCTCAGCCCGCTTGCTGCGAATATTACTGACACGCAGCAAAGGCACACCATGTATAGCAATAGCAAACCATCTGCAGCGATTGCCTTCACGGCCTATAAATTACATGCTGCTCCCGTGTGCTGGATTGCAAGGTCGTCTCTAGCACACAGGCCATGAACACTGCGCCGATACTCACTGCAGTTGAAGCTAATGCGCGATTCTTTAGCCGAATTCTAGTACATCAAAACTGGAAATCTAATTATATAGATAAGATTACTTATTAGTCAGTACAGTACGGCAAGATGGGGAGAGCTGCTCTGCTCGTGTAGTTCTGCAGAAGTGATGTCCCAATCGAGCATCCGCGCTGCGCACAGGCCAGGCTGCAATTCACCAGCTGCTGCAACTCCAGACGGCCCGTGCATTATCTAGATATTTTCCGCTGCTCTCAGTTGTCCTTAACGTTTCCTCTGTACCACAGTTCCCAACCGCCCAAAACTCCCATTAAAACCTTCACAGATCTCCAACCTTCCCAACAAAATGCACTACATCAAGATCTCCAACGACGATTGGGAGGAGAAGGAGAGGGAGCTGAAGCAGCTGCGGGAGCTGCTCGAGCGGAAGGAGCTGGAGAACCAGCTCATGAAGGCGGAGCTGGATGCCGTGCGCATCCGAAACAACCGGCTGCTGGCGCGCGTTCAGAAGCTGGAGGCGGATTTTGAGCGCATCTATGGCTTCTGCCAGAGGACTCTGCACACCGCCAAGCAGCATGCCAAGTTTGGCAGGTGCACGATTAGGTGGCTTCGGTGGAAGCTGAGTAGTCTGGCGGCGGGCGAGTGGGATGACCCCCAGCAACAGTAAAGGTATGGTTTGCATGTGCAATTGGATTTTGAGGAGATCTACTAATGGTCTATATAGAGCTCCGCCGCCGCCGATGCCATCAACACCACCAACGAGAGGCATCATAACCGAGACGACAGGCGACATTACGATCAGTTGAACTAGTCCTCGACATTGCATTCCCTAGATTGGGCAGACCGAATACAATAGCGGCATATCATTTCATTAGCAGACCGACCACCAAATCTCCTTCCAGGATCGGTTGTAACTTCAGAGTCTCATGGAACAGCCCCGACACATGAGTTTATCTCTTTATTAAACGACTGCTACATACGAAAAGGCTTGTAGAGGTGCATAATGGGAGGGAGCGAGACAGTTTCGGCGGACAGATCAATGAATATTCCGAGACGTGTGTTTGCACATGTCTTTTGGCACTCGAAAACTTTTTCTTTTTTATCGCTTTGACTATCACTGAGAGTGACATGAAATTGATGAAACCTTTTACTACTGCAGAAGCCCCAGAATGCAACCTCGCTATGCAATCGTCCGGAAATCATTAAGCCCAAGCCCAACCAGACCAAACTCGAAAATGCCAACCAAACCCAAAGAAAACCCAAGCCAAACCCAAACACCAAAACCATCCCCCATCCCATCGTAAACCCTCAAGCCCCCTCACTTCCCCTTCCCCCCCTCCCCCCTCCCATCCGCCCCAACCGCCCTCAAATGCGCAAACTTCTCCAACAACCCCCTCCCCCTCCTCACCTGCATCCTCGCCTCCAGATCCAAGCCCTCGACCCACTTCGTCTGCGCCTCCAGCTCAGCGTACAGCGCGCGCGTGGCCAGCGCACTATTCGCGTTGTCGCGGCCCTGCTTCTCGACGCGGTCGTTCAGCGCCGCGATGGCGCGCTGCTGGCGCTCGACGGTGGCCTCCAGCTGCTTGACCTTGCTGCGCTTGGCCTCGAGCTCGAGCAGGACGGACTGGCGCGACGGTGCGGACGCGGGGATGCGGGAGGAGGCGGTGAAGGCGGTGAAGGCGGTTTTCTTGTTGTTGTCGGGGATGAGGAGGCTGTGGGTGGAGGAGTAGTGCGTGTCGTCGCTGTGGCTGGTCGTGATGGAGGGTGTCGCGCCGACGATGGGTGAGAAGTGGTTACGATGGTGGTGGCCGCCGCCGACGGTGCCGTGGTGGGTACGGGTTGCGGTGATGCGTGAGGAGTAGTGGATGGGTGCGGGTGCGGCGGCGGCGCCGTGGTCGCTGTCGCTGTGCTTGCTGTCGCGATGCTTGCCTGGGCTGCGGCTGCTGGAGCGGAGCATCTTATCGGCGAGGTGCTGGAAGCCGGACATGCTGAGTGAGGATAACGCGATCGCGCGGATGAAGAGGTGGTGTTTCGTGTGCGTTGAGCTGAAGTGATGTGATGGGTGTGAAAGCTCGTGAGCGCACCGCGATGCTGTGTGCGAGATCGTCGCGCGAGTTGTACTGAAACGCGCCGGAAGTTGATGAAGAAGAAAGGTGCCCGAGGGCACACGATGACGCTTTTAAGCAGCCCTGGCTGCTTGGACCACCCCCGATGGTGATGGTATGGAAAAACCGCAAAACACAAATCCAAACTCCACCCCGCTTCCCCCAAACTTCCCCTTCCTCCCTCCCCTCCCCAACTGCCCTAGTTGTCCTTCTTCGGAAGAGGCGGCAGCGGCTTGTCAGCCAGAGGCCAAGCCGCTCCCTCCTCTCCCTCTTCCTTCTTCTCCTCGCCCAGCTGCTGGAAAGGCACAAGGCCCGCTTCCGGCAGCGCACTCAGCCTCCCCGGCAGCGACTGGGAGAAGGCAACGCCCACCGGTCCCGCCGGCGCCACCGGCATCGACGACGACCGCCGCGGCCAAGCGCCGCCACGAACGCGCCACAGCGGACGCGAGAAGTTCGGAATGGGCAAGCGGGGCGGCATACCGCGGCCGTGGCCACTACCACGACCAGGCGCCGGCATTCCTCCACGACCACGGCCACGGCCATTAACAGCCGGCGGCGCAAGGAGAGAACCAGCATCGCTGCCAGCAAGGAACCTAATCGGCGCCGAGACGCCACGGCGCGCGCCGGCAGGGATGTACGCGGCGGGCGGCAGATGCGGCGGGGCGAAACCGGGAGGCGGAGACGGCGGAGAGATGCCGCGGCGGACTCGGGGGAGCTTGGAGGAGGTTGTGGCTGGAGACGGCGGGGAGACACCGCGGACGCGGGGGAGCTTGGAGGTTGTGGACAGCGACGGCGGCGGCAGCGGGGGCCGGACCGGGGGCACCGGGCCCGTGGGCGGGGCAGGGAAGATGAAGGTGGTGGTGGTGCCCATGGGCGAGATTTGGTTGATGACCGGCGGAGGCCGCGCTGGGTTGCGCACGGGCGGGACGGGCTTCCTGCTCGGGGGCACGATGGCGAGGGGCAGGCGGGAGGGCGGCGGGGAGCGCTCGGCGGGAGAGGTGGTAGCGGGAGTGGGAGCAGCGGTAGCATCAGGGCTACCAGCTGTGCCCGGCAGGTCGACCGTCGAGGCGTTGAGGATCCGGAGCTGCCTCAAGCCCGCGGCGCCTCCGGGCGACAGCGGACCAGCAGCAGATGGGTTGGGGGAGGAGACGGCAGTAGCGGCAGCGCCGGCGGCGGGGATGAGCTTGGTGGGAGAGGGCGACATCCTGATGCTGGTGGCCCTGCTGGGGCCGGCCTGCGCGAGGGAAGCGGGTCGTTGCTGGCGGGCGGCGGTGCTGGTGCGCTGGGGGATGAACTTGAGCCGCGTGAGTGGCGCCGGGATGGACTTGCGGGGCAGCGCGATCTTGCTGCTGTTGCTGCTGGTGCTGCTGTTCTTTTTGTGGCCACCGGCGGCGGACTTCTTGGTGGGCGAGGTGGACGACGAACGCGGCGCCATGGTGGAGGAGGTGGTGGTGGTGGGTTGTCGTCGAGGCTGTAGAAGAAAGGTTGGAGCCAGAGGAACGAGGAATATCTAGATATCCGTCCGGCTGTGGCTCAGGTGCGCGGGTTTCTCAATAGTCTGGCCATGGTAGAGGCCTGGGATACGTGTGGCCTCACACTTCTTCACTGATCACTTCTGAAAACAAAGGCCAAGTCACCCGTGTAGTTTTAGCACTACTACAGACACCGCATGATCTCAGAGACGTCTCACAGTTATAGAAGCATAAGTACCCTCTCAGCAGTCTAAATGCCACGTTCTAAGCTGGGGAAGCTCAAGACGGATATACATGTTCCCACGTTCTACAGTATCTTATTCATGTTTAGAGGTACCACTATGGTAGTTCCACATATGTATTCGATGCAGGGGAAGAAGACAATAGACTTCATATACAAAAAATAAAATAGACGATTGGACTGCGGGTGCAACGGCGAGTAGATGGCTGGCCTTGGAAAGCTCTGTACACTAACGAATGCCGCGACATACTGTAGCTACTAAGATCCAGCTCTCAGCGTAGGAAAACTGAGAATCCTTCGCTCAATATTAGTGCTATCTTCAATAAATCGAAATGGCGAGAATGGTCTCTCCCGTTGGGCCTTTCAGTTATCACTCAACTCAGATCGAGATGTTGCAAATGTCAGCCTCGGAGCACATCTAGGGAGACGAGACCATGGCATTCGCGCATCCTGCAACTCAGCGCCCACCCCGCAGCTAGAAAGATCTCAATCTCCACTTGACCACTCTTACCAGAATCGGAAAGGTAGCCGGTCACTTGTATGTTCACCCCGTCCCATGACAGCATACGCTTCGAGCTACTTCTAAAGATGGTCGAACGCGCCTGCCTTCTGCTCAGCGCGGCAGCACAGGCCCAGCGACCGTCCGTTGTCCCTGACAACAACCTGGACCTTTCGCAGTTGCCATCGCCAAGCATGCCAAGGCTGGCTACCTATAAATACCCCTCGACTCCTCGACCGAAGCTCCTCTTCTTCTTCTTTGGCTCTCTTTGCCTTTTGGCTTAGATCCAAGTGCAGTAGAACTGTTGCCCTTGGTAACTCTTGGGTACCCACCTACGGGTGGATCCGACTTTCGAGTTACCAACCTTTTTGGAACCTGGTCTCGTGGCGCTCTGAGCTCCGCTCATCGTCACAGACCACAGTGTCGCCTCTATTGCACTACTTGGGGCTGACGCGAACTCTTTTTTTTTTTTTTTATCTTTTCGTCATCCTACTGGCCATGCGCCGGTAACTGAGGAAGAGAAAAGAAGATCAGCTTGAGGTGGAACGCCAGCTGGAGCAATGGCTCGAAGGCGTTTCGGGTGGTCATTCGCTGCCGTGACTGCGCGCGTCCCACACATGTTTCTTTGTGATTGTGCCTTGCGATCGGCGCTGTTGGGTCGCGTCCGCAGCGGCCGTTTGCTGTTGCGCCGGCCTCGCAGCGCCGCAGACGAGCTTAATCGAGCACTCGAGCCAGCGGCCCAAAGCTGCTGGCTGGACGTCAGGATGCATACACCTCAAGTGGCTGCCCTGCACACCATGGGGTTGCGCCCATTCACGAAATGCGAACTTTTGGTCGTGTGGCTGTCCGGGGCGCGAGTGTCGACGGGCGTTGGGCACTTCGCGCTGTGCGCACGACGTGACCTCCGGCTCACTTAAAGAGACTGACATTAGTACTGGACCATGCGGGTCAAGCCAGTTAGGACATTATCTGGAATCGTTGACTCCACGGGTGGCTCACTGTCCGAAGCGGGCCGTCAGGATCAGCCCGGCTGCGCGCGTCGCTCTTGCGCGACAAAACCATCATGGAACTCAGCCCTGTGCTAGTGATCCGACTTGCTGAGTGCCTTCGCGCCAGGCTCACACTTCGGGATTTCAACGCAGGGTGAGCATCGCTTCTCAACAAATGTCCTCGTCCGAGTGCGCGCGGTCGGTTGCCCTCAGGCTGGACATTGGTCGCTCCAGCTCCGTAACCAGTGGAGTGACCACACTGGCCACGATCGGCCGAACAATTCCGTTCCACAGCACGCGGCATGGCTGGCACCAGTCGGGACCCACGCGAGGGGCAAGGTCAGCATTGGCAGGACTTCACAGGAAGCAAGCTTCCCGCCGATCGATGAACCATTCATCTATGGAAATGGCTCATCGACACACCAAATACCTATTCACGATGTTTTACCTTGGAACTTCTCGAGTGCCTTGAACTAGTGAGGCGAGTTGGCGCGATTGGCGGTCCACTAAGCGTGGCAGTTTGGCACTGGTGCGAGCGCCGCGCGAAACAGTAACGCATTCAGGCAGGTCGCTCGTGCGCGCGCGCCATGTTGCAGTGATGGAGACTCTCCATAGCTCGCGCTGCAACAGCCGCTCAGACAATCAATCCTCAAACAGAAGCTTGTCCCTACCCAGTCGGATATTTTCGGGTTGTTGTTGTGTCTCATTTGTTGTGCGCGCCTGCTTGGGCCTGTCTAGCGCTGCCTTTCTGGCATTCGCGTCTGCGCACGAGTGCCCGACTCTCGCGACACCTTATTTCGACCATCAGCATCCACCTGCCAGGCGCCTTCTCACTTTTTTTGAGCGCCATCCTCCCTCTCCAGCAGACTCCGAGCCGCCCTCGCTCTGACTTCGCATACAGGCTGCGTCAGTCTTTCGTCGCTCTCCGCAGGATTGACCTCTCGCATTTCAGTCTCGCGACAACACCTTCGCAGCTTCTTATCGTTCATCGCGCTCTTCTGCCTTTTCCTCCTGACTCATCGGCAGCTGATTGAGACCAGGCCTCTCCAGACTCACTCCACTCGCTCTCATGTATCATCACTTCTGCGACCCCAGCCCCCAGAAATCCGAGCCTATCTTGCCTACATTCTCCTACTTATGCTACTTGTTTACGTCAGTCTTTTCGGACCAGCCGCCGTACGCGTAGATGGGCTCTCTTGAGTCCTCTGTGCTTCTACAACCCCCGGAGGCCATGCTTCTCCAGACTCCAGGGACACACAAACCACTGTCATCGCTGCTAAAACCGATTTCTAGAGGCTTGTCGAGAGGGTGCCTCAGCATGTCAGAGTGGCCGACATCAGAGACCATGACAGCGGCCGTTGAAAGGAACAGGCCTCCAGTCCGGTCTTGGACAACATAGGCGAGGCTGAATCGGCTAAAGCGTCGGATGCGGGCCTTGAAGGAGAACAGCGCGCAGATTTTCTTCTTTCAAGTCTGGACACAAATACGATAAATGCGACAGCTAGTGGGGAAACAGCTTTGTCCTGGGCTGCAATATCGACGGGGAGGGTAGAGATACGCTCGATGCGGTGTTTGCCAATCAACGTCGTGGAGCAGCCTTTGCCGATTCGACGCGCCAGGACTTTTGCATATCAGCCCGACTATGAGGGCGGCGCATCGGAAATCGACGAAGATGGACCGGGGTTGTTCTTGGCTCGCTTGTTTCGGTACAGTGCATTGGGGGCTGCTTCAGCCCCACTTCCGAGCTGACATCGATTACTCACACCGCAACCTACTCCCATCCTCGCGTACACCACCTTCACTCCTCTGACTCCGCCCTGTTTACATGATTTCGTAGATCATTTGATCCTAATTCATCAGCCAGTGAGCCCTGTCCCTTCCTCCCATCGGTGCCTTACTCACAACATGCAGCTCCGACGATGTCGTGCCCGGAAATCAGAGACGACCGACAGACACCGCTCGATGTCATTAGACGGCGTGGAAATGGGTCCATATCTTCAGCTTTGGTCGAAATACAGAAATACAAGGTGTACACAGAGGATGAGTGGGTGGAGTACGTCGAGAACCTTCCGTGTGTGGTCAGACCCGCCCCCCGGGTGGAGGAGTCGAAGCGACGTCGAACCAACAGCGGACGCGTAGCGCGTCCTTCTCAACAAGTCCTCAAGCGGACGTCGATCAATGGCTTTGACCGAAGGGACTATGCTGCCGTTTCATATCGGTGGGATGAGTCCAAGTGGGAAGATGGGAAGACTGGAGGATATCGTTGCATCCCTGTCGGTGCACAACGTCATGAAGACTGTCGGGTCAGAGACCAGGTGATTGATCGGGTGACAAACTTCCTTCATTCCGTGGGCTGTGAGCTTTTCTGGATTGATCAAATATGCTTGAACCAGTTCGACCCGGCCGAAAAACAAATCGGGATGCGGTCAATGCATGCAGTCTATCGCCGGAGCAATTTTCCGGTTGCGATCATCTCCACCCCCATTCAAACTGAAGAGGACATGGAGCTCCTCTATGGACTCCTGGACGGGAGTAGCCTCAATGATTATTTTGAGACTAATGCTGCAGCCAAAGTATTGGCTCTTATCAAGAGGCTTACTGATGATCCTTGGTGGCAGAGCGCTTGGACCTTCGAGGAGGATCACTGTGCGGCAAAGATGACCATGTTGATTCCTCACAGTCCTTCCTTGAACTCTCTGAAAGACAGAGGCGATATGGGAAATCTGTTTGGAGACTTGAAAAACGAACTCTGTGTATCATCGATGCGTTTTCGGAATCAGGTGAACAAGTTCTGCAAAATGTACATGGAGGTCTATCCATCTCGGTTTCGAGACAATATAGACTGTGAGCACATTCTCAGAGCAGCTCCAAAATACAGCACTCTCCTCCGCGACGAATATAACGAAACGCGGGTGTCTATGTCCCCCTACATACTTGCAGACCTTGCACATCGGTGGATCAGGTATGTCCCTGACAGCACCACGGTCGCATCCAACTGCTGCGATTACACCATTGGAATCGAAGTAGATGCCATGAATCAGAAGTGGAGCCCGAGCTTGGTCATGCTCACCCAGTATATCCTCAACGGCGAGATTCTATGCAATCATCCCGGCACTCGATGTTTTCTCAATAATTCCGTATTCGAATACCTGAAGGATCAGTCTCTCAAAACGCATCAACCGCCTGTCAAGAGCAATGCATTGACCTTCATCAAAAGCAGTCGTTTTTCAGTTGTAAAGCTGACCGAACACGGAACCATGGTACGGGGACACTTGTGGAAGTTGTCAAAAATATTTGAAGTGCCGATTTACAGCTCTTCCAAAGAGGTTGGAAGAGGCTCGGTCAGAGGCTTGAATATCTATCAACGGCAACGTCTGAAAGACCTCGCTGTCGCAATACAAGATCAAGCCTTTGGAAATCGTTACCAGAAACTCGCAAATGGCATCTGGGCTTACTTGAGAGAAGACAAGCGCCCACGGAGAGGAACATCATCGTGGAAGGAGTACATGGATATCATGGCTGAGGAGCTGGTGGAGGCGCTGAGAACAAAGAAGCCATTACGTCTGGGTCGTTTAGTCGACAAGAATGATAAGCATTCGTCCTATCTCGCCATATTCATCTGGGACATCGACGCAGAAAATGATGAGACACATGTCTTCACGTCTTTTGAAGAAGGTCATCGATGCTGGAAGGATGTGCAGAAGCATGTTTCGATAGGGGTAGATGTTGATAAGAGGACAAGAAACCTCTATACGAGAAACTGGCGGAACGGAATCATCTTCACTCCGGAGGAATTCTTTACACGGGAGGAACGAACCAGCACTTTTTTGTTCCCATGGCCACCTGCTCTTAAGAGAGAATAATGTTTTGTGGGTTAGAGGCTGATAAACCCTTAGATCTGTATCAGGCGGGCTTTGGTTTCAAATATAAGTCAAAAGCGTTGTTTTCAATTATCATATCACGTCTGTTTCTACACGCTCATCCGTTTCTCAGCAACAAAAAAATTAGCAGGAAGTTTTATGCCGAAGATGCTGAACAGGCCGCTTAAACTATGACGGGGTAGGGTCTGCCGCTCTACAAGCTGTGATTATTCCGAGAGGAAAGATAGCAAGTTAAAAATCACAATACAGAGACTCCATTGATTCTAAACAGCGCTTATCTTCACACACCAGCGACTTGGGTCAACAGCATTTGCAGAAAGAATTTTCCTGACTGCCCAGTACTATGGAAAACACACTGCCGCTACCTTACATGTCCAAATCACACTGACTACAATGGAAGGCCCTGTCCAAAAATCTACGCCAGCAGAAAGTCCTGGCCCTCCTCCCCTTCAACGTCTCCAAACGGCTGGTAGAACTGGTAGCCTTGCACCTGAGCCCCATCCTCCGTCCAGTCCATCCTCTGCAGCAACCTGTTGTCTCTCGTGTAGATGTCGAATCCGGCTGTCTTCGTCTTCGGCACACGGTGGTAGAGTCGGCGACGGCAGTACGGGCAGCTGGGGCTGGTCCTGAACCATGTAGTAGCGCACTCCGCACAGACAGTGTGCCCACAAAGGAGAGTCAAGGGCTGCTCCAGGCCAGGCCCGAAGACGAACGGGTCACAGCAGATGGCGCACGACGGCTCCTCGGGCGTAGTGTCAGCGGCGATAGCCGGCATGTCCCTTGCACTGGCGATGTCGATCGCATATCCAGCACCGGTGTGAGCGTGTCCTGGCAGAGCTGCAAGTGTATCGGCATCGTATCTGCTGAGTGGCAGCTCCGCCATGCCCTCCAGGTTATCTTCCTCCGAGCCCACGCGCGCCTCGAATGGCAGCTGGCTGAACAGCGACAGCGTATGATCGGTATCTGCGAAGTCCTCACGACGTCCCCTGCCGATAGCCAGACTGTAGATCCAGCGCTCCCTAAACTGGCAGCACTCCATCGCCTCCGGCTCGTTGACCAGACAGCGCGCCTCAAGCTCGTCGCGGGCGATGCCAGTGAGCAGGTAGACCTCCTTCACAGCCGCCGATTCAATCTCCTCCCGCCCAGCCAGCTGTTCATCCGCGAACCAGTACGCGTCCTCCCTCAGGCGGTCGACGTCGAACGGGCCGCTGTACCTGGTGACCCACGTGCTTCTGCCGTCGTCGCGGGCTTCCATGACCTCCATGTCGACGGGGAGGCGGGCGTGCAGGTAGTTGGCGATGCCCATGTAGCCGAGTGCCGCGCGCTGGGCCGGCGTGCTGGCGTATGATGGGAGTCGGCTGAGGATGCTGTCGTAGTCGGCGCCGAAGGAGGTGTATGCGTTGAATGCCCACTGCTCGCGCATGATCTCGAAGATGTGGTCGCGCTCCAGAGCTAGGGTGCCGTCGCTGGCGGCGCAGTCGGGGTCCGGGGCTTTGAGTCTGTACGGCAGAGAGGTCAAGGGCGCGATTAAGCGGCGACGACGGGCGGCGATTGGAGTGCTGTTCCTGGAGTGGGGTCAGCTGAAGGTAGCAGTCGGAAGAGGGATCCTGCAACTTACATCTTGGTAGTATGTTTAGCAGGAATGCGTGGTGTCGTACAAGTTTGGCGGAAGGTGCTGGGAAAGTGCTGGGGAAGGCCGAGTGGGAAGAAGTGTCGTTGGAGTTGCAGAAGACCATGCTAGCAAGGCTGAGCTTATGTGGACAAGGAATCGTGGTGATTGCTCGGCAAACGGGCCCCGTCGTCCCGAAGAGGAAACGCAGCGCAAGACCGGCGTTTGGTGAAAGCCCATAGCGTCACTCGGCGGTACGAATTGGCCGTTTCTAGAACCAAGGCCGATTCTGCTGGTGAATGAGACTCCAGAGAGCGCATGGGCCGCGCTGCGTTGCAATTCGACACGTCGACCACCACAAGTAATTTGTTTGAAAGGAGCAGCTTTGCTGCTTTCAAAATTATGCTCGTCACCGATATCAGCATCCCTGGCGAGTGAAAAGTACCACATTTGTAATGTGGTCCACAATCACATTCGGGTCAACGGGCTCAATTCAAAAGACAACGGAATCAGCCCTGTTTTAGTCTATTCGGAACATTCAATAGAAAACACGCGAACTATCTGCAAAGCCATGTATCATGGCATTTTCGGAAATTGCGTTCCATGCTCTTATATAATGCGTGTCCAGCTGCGAAATCGCTTGCACATATTATATCATTGGTAAGGTGTGATGTGTGTCCATGACAAGTTCACACCAATTTATTGTTTTGACAGGGGAAACTACACACCTCATGGAGTACTACTCAAGCCTTGCCCTGTTCATCAGTTACTGATATTCATACCACCATGGGAGGTTGACTTAGTGTTTTCATTGTCCCTTGTCAAGCAAGGGGCCATATGTACAACGCTCATTCCTAGACTTTCGGCGGGGCAGGCATCACTTGCGCATGCCTATTACCCTATAGCGCCGTCATCTAAGCAGTAATAAGCCCTTCTTTCAATTGCAATTTTCCAGTAGTACTATGAAGGACCACGTGCATTTCCTAAACAACTGAAGACCCACGAATTATATGCTTCGGAACATCTGAATCCATTGCGTCTCTCAGTTTGCTTATAAACATATAACAAATTTGTTCATTTCAAGTTTGATGGCGTTGGATGCCAATCCATAGATCACGCAGCAGCAATAGAGAATTCAAGCGGATGATCAATGCTAATGCAATCATTGATGAGGGCTCTATGGACGTGAGATATGGTCATTAGGATGGATATGAGACGCTTTTGGCAATAGGCAGTTTCTTGTAGGCATATATATAAGCCAAAGCAACCTGACGGCCGATACAGATTCAGGACAACGCCGACTTAGCTCAATCTGGAAGGGAATCGTTTCATTTCAAAGTCAGGACCTACAAACTGTGTAGCCAATTATGTATATACATGAGTCGTATCAATCCCTGTGTTATCAGGATGAAGAATGCAAGGTGAGTGTATCATCTCTGGACCAGCCACCCGCGCATGCGCCCGGCGGGTGAAGGCCGTTCATTCACCATCCACCAATGACGTAACGAGAACCTGAAACACCAATCCTATTGTCATTGAGGCTGCCGACACAGTCAAGCCGTCTGCTGGCTCCAAGGAGGATGTCACCTACAACTCCGACACTGCGACACCTTACCAACGACACCATATCTTGCGCCACCATTAGCGAAATCAGCCCCGCACAGCAAAGAAGACACCTGAAATCTCTTGATATATCCTCCAAAATGGCTAGGATGGAACTAACCACCAATGAATGCCACCTCCGGCTTCGTGCGTCTCCCTCCAATACTCAAGCAATCTTCATGGTGTTAACAGCTTCGCAGAGGAGTCCCTGAACAACGGCTCGTACACAAACAATGACATCCATTCGAGCACAGAAGAGCTCTCGACAAGCAGCCAGGATCGAAGAATTGACGAGGAAACGTCTACAACTACGGCCATAGCCTCCAGCAGCAACCAGGAGCAAATGGATTCTGCAATCGAGGGCACTTCTGCCTCCACCACCGCCGCCATCAAGCGGGACCCCATCATGGATTCTATCATCATGGCGCCACCATCCCGATCCGCCAGCGAGCTGCGCAAGAAAAAGCTAGCTACGACTGAGAATAGCGCACCGGCCTGCATCTCATACCCCCCTGCCAAAGCAACCAGGCCTGCACCCGTCAGCCATGCTCGCTTCGAAGAGATGACGGGCATCACGAAGGCAGATGCTCAAGTACGCCTTGTCAGACTGCTCAAGAGACCTCCCAAGCTCTTCGAAGACGCCGAGGCCGCAGCAGACGCAGCAAGGTCAATCCGCGCCTCGAACGAGAAGGCGAAGGAAGAGAACTGGCTCAAGGCCGCGCGCGAGAGCCTCAACGCCCCTGTCGTGCCGCCAACGCCGTGGCACTCCTTCAGGCATATCGTGTCGCACTACGGACGCGTCGGTCGACTGAACAAGTCGCCGATCCAGAGGAGGAAGGCCAGCAAGGCCTTCGTGAGCCAGATGAAGCGCAGCAGGGGCAGGAGGATCCACGTGGACTCGACGGCCGGCGAGGCGTTGCGCTATGACGGATATCCCGAGATGAACAATGTCGCACATGTCATGTCTGTCGACAGGGAGTTCTTGGGAGAGGTCTTGGGGTTCCAGGCTGGTCTGGAGGAATGGTACAAGGGCCGGTACGCACACGAGGCCAAGCAGGCCGAGGCCAAGCGGGTCGAGGAGGAGGCGGTGCAAGGTAGGATGCAGGAGATGATGTCAACCTGGCAGCACCTTGTGGCGCAAGGGGATGAGAGGGGCGCTGATGATATCTGGAAGATGATTTTCGGGGACAGTCTTGTGGAGTAGACGGACCTGCTCAAGGTTTCACTGTGACAGCACGATTGCGGAGGTCTTGACAGTACCGCGGGGTAACTGACCTGGAGGAGAGCGGGATGATTATGGCGACCAAGCACCGCAATTTGCGCAGGATGATGAGAACAAGGGCCTTTCGCTACAGGGCATCGGGCGTGCTTGCTGGTCCGCTTTTGTGGCACTGCTTCTCCGCAGGAATTCGAAGGCTATGTCGCCTATTTTGAGGAGGACCGAGCGCATTAGATTGTTGAAATGTTGGAGACAAGCTGTTGAGCTTTGGAAGTCCAGAGTGGACGCCGATGAAGGATACAGGACGGTGAACGTTTGATCAGGATAGGGGAGGTGGAGTCTCGCAAAGAGCTTAGCATTATTCTATAGCGGAGTCTTTGGGCATTGCGTGGGCGGTTGGGCTTCCCGTAGTTTCCATAGGTCCTCACAAGTGGGAAGGCGCGGTTATGCGCTCGATGTGCCCTCAGCCTCAGATGTTTCAGCGCTTCTTACACTGTGTCTGCTATGCTATGAACAGCCTCTGACGCGTCTTCAAGCGGACCAAGGCCCCTGACCGCGGGCACTCGCCGTTCGCTGTCGGCCTCCCAGGCCTGTCTCTGGGCCGGCGGCAACGAGAGCTGCCTTCCAGAAACAGCGGCGGCCCACTCAGTCGCGAGCAGGCGGCACTGCTCCGCCGCTGAAAGAGGCTAGCGCCATCAGCGCCGCGCCTCCCTCTAACTCACAGCCTCCGTCTAGCTCGTCAAGCTTGCTACCACGCTCCTCTTCCGCTGCACTCCGCTCGCCTCCAAGTTCGTCTCATGCCCAGATCTTCTAAGTACACTACGCACTGCACAAGATCATTGAAGCCGTCCGACTGACCCTGCCCCTTGAAGCCCAGTCTACGAGGGCCGACCGTTCCTCTCGTCGAGGCGGCGACCGCGCCCGCCGCAAGCCTGGTAAGTTTTGCACTCTCAAGATCTTTGACACAGAAGTGCTAACATTTGCTCTGGCCATCAACAGCTCCTCGTACGAGCAGGTGGATGCCATCATCCTGCAGCTGAAGCTGCCCGTCAGGAAGAGCGGCCGTCTTCCATCGGCCATTGGCCCGGCGGCCTTGGCCACTCATCTCAGAGTGTACGTTTCCTTTTGACACCCCCTTCTGACGCTGAGGCTGACACTTCCAGGGCCATCAGAGAGACTGCTGGCCTCGGCGGCCCTACTGCCTCCGCCCCTCCAACCTCTCCTCTCAGCCCGCTTCCGACCCCGAACCCCCTCGCTCCCGTTTGAGCGGCGTCCGCTCCTGGGCAACGACCCAGCCGGGGGCGTGACTGACAGTTCTCCGATGAGGCGAAACAAGACGCCTCGTTCCACTCGCTCCCGACCCCGACACCCTTCCCCATGGCAAACCCGCTTCCGACCCCGACACTCCTGGGCGCCACCCTCGCGGTGTGCTGCCGGGACTGACAGTTCTCCGGCATCCGGGAGCAGAAGACCAGCCCGGTACTTGGGGCTGGCCCCCGGGCCGCCCAAGCACTGGGTCGCCGCCGCTGCTGCTGCCCTCCATCGGGGCCGCCCGCAGTTCTCCGGAACGAGGCCGCAGAAGACCAGCCCGGGACTCGTTCGGCCCTCCCGGCCCTTCGATGTCCCGGCTGCTGGACCCGTGGCAAGCCGACCGATGGCTAAGACAGTCCACCAGGTCAGTCGGACTGTGGGCTCGGTTTGTGGCCTGGAGCCGAAGACCGCCTTGGCGGTTGAGATCATGATGGATAACCTTGAACGGCTCCCTCGGAGAGCCGGGGAAATGGTGGATAACCTTGACTACGCGGACGAGAGGTCCAGCCAACGTGATCTCGAAGACGATGAGCCTTCGTCGTCACCCGCCGAGGTTGCCACTACAACATGCATCCATCCTCCTACGATGAACGGCAGCGCAGAGCCAAACCACACCAAGCCGTCCACTGTCCAATCCCCTGCACGCTAATCACGGTGCTGCAGTCGTTTTCCAAGCTAAAGCAGTAAGTATACGCGTTTCGCTGATACCGTGTTGTACTAACTGTTCGAAGCGCCGAAGACAACACGCTCGCGGTCGGTGCTTTTCTCAAGCACCGCCACGATAAGGTCTGGCCTACAGGCTCCGCGAAGATCACACCTACCAGCAAAGACGATGACAAGGGCTACATCAAGAGGTTAAAGGCTCGCCGCGTCTTAATGCACCCAACACTCGACTGCTAACTCGACTCCTCCTGGGGTCGGGACACCCGCCCATCACCCACCACCGCAATGGCCACGCCTCCCGCTCTCCGCGCCATCGCCACCACCATTGGCGCCGCAGCTTCCCTGAACCACATACACACAGAGTTTCTGTTTCTGTCCGCAATGGACTTCCACGAGCGCGCACGCCTTCAGAGGCACCAGGCAATCCCTGTGACTGTCACCGAAGAACGACAGCTTCCCAGGCAGCAGTGAGTGGAGGAACATCATATTGGCCGCGCCTCATGCCCGGCATTACTGTTGCCGGAGGCAGTGTGGAAGCCTATCTTTGGGCAGATTTTGGACCAGCTGCTGGTAGCAGCGTTCAGGCTGCTTGCTGGAGGGGACCTCACAGCGGCAAGTCCAGTAATTGCTCTACGCGTGTTCACCTGCAAGCTTACAGCACTCAGCATCTGGCGGGGATTCCGGACCTCTTTCCGATGCTGCTTCCCGAGGCTGTGTGGAAGCCTGTCTTTGGACAGGCCCTGGATCAACTGCTTGTGGCAGCGTTCAGGCTCCTTGCCGGAGGAGACCTTACGGCTGCAAGTCCCAAGCGCGTTGGCAAGACGGTGGTCGAGGAAGTTAAGAGGCGCTTGAATGCGCAGCTGGCCAAGAGCTGGGCCAAGCTGTGCATTGATCCAGGCTCGTATGGCGAGGCGGAGATCATGAGGGCGGTGACGGGTGCACTTCCGGCTGTGTATGTCAAGTCTTACTATTCCATCTAACCCATCCTCTCCTCCAGTCCTCAGAGACCTAGTTTGAGCCGTAACTAACAACCCCAACAGCACCGCCGCCACCAACGAGGCCCTGAAGACCACAATCCGCAACCCCACGCCCATGTGCCCCGCGACCGCGCTCTCCCGCCCAGCCCTCGGCCCCCACAGCGGCATCACCACCTTGAGTGGAGTTCTTCGGTTTCCTGTTTTTAGTTTAGTATTTTACTGGGAAGGACGGAGGCAAAGTTAGATGAGGAAGCGGGTTTGATGGTCACGGAATGAGATAGGATTATGCGCGTTCCCAAAATTTATAATACAGAGATTCCATTTTTGCAGGTCGAAATGCAAGCTTTTGTGAGTCTGTCGGCATTCCCATGACCAGATACAGTCTCAGAAGATCAGGACTCCTCTCATCCCACATGACCCCGCTCCTCTCTGTTCCCCATAAGACTTCCTCAGTATGACTGCATCTCCAAATAGGCTTCCCAGCAATCACGCCACGCCTTCATCCCCTCCGCCCAACGTCTGCCCATCGCTTCGTGGCCGATCTCCCTCAACCACGCCCTCTCCAGCTCATCCAGCGCATGGTGTCGGAAACCTGTAGCATATTCCCACTCTGGACTGCAGGGAGGGCCGTCCCGTACGACCTTCTCCGCCAGCATGATGGCGGTGGCGAGCAATGAATCTGGCCGCCCGAATTCGTGGTAATACATGCGATTGCTCTCCATCATCGCTTTGTAGTACGCCATCCCGAGGAAGATGCTCTGAATCTCCGGGTCGATGACGTCGATAATGCGGTGAATGAAGTCCCAGAGGCGGTCGCGGGCGCCGGGGACGGCTGGGAGGTGGGGAGCGAATCTGTTATCGGGTGGGTTAGCATTGTTCTGGGGATTGCGGAGGAGTGGATATGGGACTGGGAATGCGGGACTTACAGTGGCTCCCCGGCGCTGAGGATGAAGTTTATCATCTGGCCTGTGTGGTAGCAGAGCGGGTTGTTCTGCGGCGGGTCTTGGGCAGGGTGGTGCTGGTGCGGCAGCTCGACGGAGGGCCTCTGCGACATCGGGTTGGCGGGAGCGGCGCTCTGGCTGTGGTCGGGCTTTCCGAAGCACATTTTGTATTGAGTATAGAAGTTTGGACGGTTTTGAGGACGGTGCAGGTCGATGTTGCGTAGGGTGGCGCTTGAGGTTGCAGATTATACGAAGCGGCTTTCGGGATTGCGGGTGGAAGGTAAAGAGGAAGAAGTGGTTCGGTCGACGGAGAAAAGGCAGGACTATATAACTGAAATTGAGAAGTGAATGTAGCTGAGTGAATGCCCGTCTGAGACAGAAGCGGGCTGAGTGTTTGCTCCCACTTGCCCTGTTCACTCATAACACATCAAACGGTCTTGGCACGTTTCTTACCCTTCGCACGCCGCTTTAGGAACTGCTTCCACGCTTTCTTCCACCTTCGAGAAATGGCACAGCCTGCATATTCCGAGCTCTGAGCCAACCAAAGGGCAAAGCGTAGCAGATGTGCTTCGTGATATTCTAGAGAGCTCAAGCCAAATCCCATACAGAAGGCCCAGTCGGCCAGTTCATAACGCACCCTGTGGTTGTAGTCCTTCGAAATCTTGAGGCAAACGATGAAGACGTCTATGCCAACCGCGTATTCCACGGGAATCTTGGCATAGAGCCACAGCCATTTATGCATCAAGTCCATGGCATCAAATATGAACTTTTTTGGTGCATTGCTAGTGAAAATGAGATGTTCAATATCTCCTTCGAGTTCTTCAACAGAGTAAGGATCGATACTGAACAAATCAGCTGTGAGATCAACTATAACAGGAGAGCACATTGATACTTACACATTCTGGAGGGACTCTGAGAGAAAATCCACCATATCGTTGATATCGTAATCGATGTGGTCTTCTTTGTGCGCTCTACAGCGGCAACGGACGCTCGGTAATGAGCGAACAGAAGCTTGCGGAGAGGGTAGAGGAGGTTCTTCCATGTTGTCGTGGTACTTTTGTTTCTTGGGATAATTTGAGCAGAACCTTTCCGTGATTAGAAACGCGGTATTTATGGACAACGATGAGTAGTAACTGACTCCGCCTCCGGTGCGGCGGTGGCAGATATGTGCTGCAGACCGGCGTTCGTATGGTGGCATTGTTGAACAAAGCGAGGAATTCCCAAAAGACTCACTTTTGTTTGTCATTCTGGAACACCTGAACTACATTCGCAGCTCAATGATGATTGCTGACCCCATCATAGGGCTAATAGAGCCTTCGCCGTTTTGAAAAACTCAACATGCGTACCGAGCCTCATGGAAGCCCCATGGCCTGAGCTACCGAGGAATGTGGCATATGCTACACGATCTTGCTGTCGTCAACAGCCAACTACCAACTGAGAGCCCTGCATCATGGGTTTTTCCAGGTTTATGGCAGCTCCTCTACTGCCGCACCTCCATGCCCCTCCTGCCGCCGCAAAGAATACTTATCCTTCTCGTCGATGCATGACCTAAGCGTCATTCGACGCCGCCAATCTTGTGGTCGGTCGCCAGTCTCTGCTTTTTCTGGCCGTCGTATTCCGACCTTCCACACCCGGCTGCAGCGTCGCAAGCCGCTGCTTCACTACAGCATCCGGTGTCCGAATGCGTGACGCCCGAGTACATATCTGCACAGATCCACCATGGTCAGCAAGAGCGGGTGGGAGAGGGTGAATAGTGCATGAGGGATTGGGGAAGGGCGTACCAATGATCTCGGCGCCGAGCTCCTCTGCCTCAACAACACTCCGCGGGTTCGAGGTTGAAGAAGACATGATTTTGATTCGTGTCGGCGATTTGCTTTGATTGTGAGCGTTGTCGAGGCTGTAAAATGGTTGGCTTGCTGAAGCTGAGTTGATGTATTTGAGTGAGGGTCCGAGAGTGGGCGATGAAGTGGGCTAGTACCCTTGAGTCTGAAGTGAACCTCTCGGATTCAGAAGACCGCTCAGGATACGGGAGTAGCAGGCAAGCACAGCCCAATTGCCCAACGCTGCTCCGGGGGGTACATTCGTTATTCTGCAACAGCCCTTCAACATATCATCAAGGCAACGCTGTTCATTATTCCGCGATTCATTCTGGTGATCCCAAGACTAAGAACGCCCCTGCTAAGCTAGATAGAAGGTCAGTGTGGCTTCTCGTAATGAATTTTGCCTCTCGGCTTACCTTCAGGCAGCTCGTACAACCCGCTTTGAGGAAAGTAGTGACTCATCCGAGTCTGGACGCCGGTTGAGGGGAGTCCGTGGTAGCTTTTGAGGCCAGGGGTATCCAGTGGTGCTATACCTATAGGCCCAGGTTTTGCAGGCACTGGAGATATTCTGCGCCCGTAGCTGAGTGATTTCCCGTTTTTGGTTCCCGATCATGACGTTCCTCTTGGCTTGCTGCCAATGCAAGTCCGTTATCTGTGCATTGAGAATCATGATATGCTCTGTATCCACTCCGAACGGAACAGACGCGCCGGCGTTAGCTAGGGTTGGATGCAGCACGGGCTCGTCTGGCAGCTGATGCAAGCCGCAGCAACCGGGATCGCTGATGCTTGGAACTCTGCATCGGTATCCGTCTGCGAAGGCTGCCCGGCACTGGCGGAGGCAGACTTTGCGGGCAGGCCCCGGTTGGTATATATCTGTGTGATGAACAGGCCCAAAGGTCGTAAACTGTGTTGGGCTGTGGAACATAGTAGTTGATTGTTCGCTTGGTGGGCTGTGAAAGGCTATCCTCCAGCGGGAAACCCAGCGCCTTGTCTTGGTACTCTTTGACGTATATACTGCTGCCGCCACCAGGGAGGGCAAATCATCATTTCAGCGAATCTGGGGTCCTGCATGTCTTCGTTGTGTGAGAGTTTCGGCGGGAGTGTGGACCTGGCCTACTCGTCATGCTTGGAGGCATGGGGAATGGGGCTAACTTGGAAAGAATGTCGGCTGCTCAGAGTCGATACCAGGTTGGCGCCGAGATTGGCCTAGTACGTGCTCGACTAGGGTCGGTAAGCCTGGCCGTTGGAGGCGGTGCCGGACCAGACGGCAGCAGTGGCCGGTGGAGATGGACCACCCTGATCTGTTCAAGACCTCACAACGACAGGGAGCCGCTTTGAAGGTCAGCGACCTCGCCACTGCACATTGACGTCCTCGAGCTCGAACGACGCCATATGAGATGGTCGGGGTAGAGCTCAAGAGGCAGGAGAAGTAGGTCGTCTTATTCGCGAGGAGAAGGCTAGGCTCCAGAGAAGCGTAGGGGCGATCGACCCTGGGCCGCCTCAAGGCTCCCCAGCTTGCCCCAGTCGAGAACCTGAACGACGGCGAGCAGCCGAGAGAAAAGGCCAACTTGTCAGTCCAAGATTATATAGCTTGACGAGCAGGCAAGGGCGGATAGCTCGACGAAGCAGTGATCGGCGTAGATGGTACGCCTCTGTCCTCAACGTACGAAAGTGCCGATGGTGAGAGGCGCTGTTGTCCAAAGGCGCGATCCGCCGCCGTCCGGCTTAACGATCGTGGTGTTCGGCCGCTCTGCGTCTTTATCGTCGGCGCTAGTGAAGCGGCTCGGCCGCACGTGCATCAGCGAAGAGCTACACGTTCACGGCCTCTTCGCCTGTGCTTGGGGCCGCCACGTGTCGACATTCGTCTGCATGACCGGGCGCTTAGGGATGCGAAGTGGTCGCGTTTCTTCATGACGGAGGGCGGAGAGCGCGTCTGTCGGACAAATGTGTTGGGGATTTGCCATGCGGTCTATGGCTGGCAATGGATAGCGGAAGACCACTTCCGCCACTTTCGAAGGGCTGCGTATGAGCGTGAGCCAGGCGTTGGCTGGGGTGATGCCGGAAAAAAAAAGGAGTTTGGTTCGCGGGGTGCAGTTCGCTTACGATCGCCCGAGCTTGTCTTGCACGACTCGTCGTTTGCCTCTATACAGTGCGCGGGGTACAACGACACCAGCCTCGCACTGTGTCGAACTCGGAACCGTACTCATAGAGCTGTGGAGTTGGTAAGTGGCTTTGCTCAACTTTCGAGGGATGGAGTGGCTGACTGCCGCCTTTAGCTGAGATAGATAAAAGTGGATACGGCCGAAGACGGCGTAGTCTTAGTGAGGGAAATGATACTCCTGAGGCTCGGGGTCGATGATCCAGCTCATGATGGTAGTAAGGATTGGTTTGTTCCATTTGTACAGTTTCGTACTTAATCGAGCGTTCCATTCCTCCTTGTCGTCATTCGCGCGCTTCGCGTCCTCGATCATCATCGTTCAACGTTCAACGATAAGCGATATCGGTAGTTACGAAAGCCTTAACTTCGTCCCAAAGCACCCCACAGTGCTAAATACGAACCAAAACCTCTTTAGAGTTCATAGTTAAATCCCAGAGTCGTTCCTAAAGAACGTCGTGCACAAAATATATACTCTCCTAGTGCATTTTCAAAGTAAGCTCGCGGCCAGTCCAGGGACGACGTCTAGAAGAGGGTGAAAGCTCGGATTCACGGTCGTTAAGGTCCGCGGCCTCTTACTCGAACCATTGTGGACCACTCTTGTTGTATTTCTCCTCGTAAGCCCAGCTGTACTAGTCCATTGCGCTTTTGGCTGGTAGACTACTGCAAGACCGTCTTACCACCAGGCCAACGGACTGAGCTCTGCGTCCACCATCATTGCAGTGGAATGTCTCGCCGGTCTCTGGAGAGGACGATGATGAGCTCTTTATGCGAAGAGTCTGCTGGAGCATTTTACGTCGTTTGCTGTACCACAGATTAGCGCGTCATGGTACCTTAAAGTTACAAAGCTACAGTCACTTGCCTGACCCGGATCTAATTGCTGAGGCACGGCACTGTAGCTTCTAGTTGACATCTACAAGAAGCTCTTGACTTGTAGTGGTTGCCACTGATGCTGTAATTTCTCTGGGATATATAAACCGGAGGTAGGTAGGGCTTGCTTCGATGCGGCGACGCCTCCGCGAACCTGCTGAGCCATGTGGCTGATCGTGATCTTCAGCAAGCCCGGAGTAAGCCCAAGCCCCAGGAGCTAAGCTTGCCAGCTCCCAGTGCGATATACTGGCTGGGTGCCGGAACTTGCTTTAGTATCAGAACGGTGTTGGAGGGAATTTTATATATCTTGTATGCTTGTAGAGGAGACAAAAGAACCTAACGAGGAGTTGGATACTGTCGTTGGAGAATAATTCCATGAGCTTTATACTTTCGATGCCACACTAATCCTCACTACTGTTAGCTTTCCTTCCAACAAATAGTGATTTTGACGGTTCTACCAAGAGGAGTAAACATGCTCAATCATCAAGTAGCAAATATAGACTGCATTTGTGGAAGCATATTGCAATCATGTGTGCATTTTGTGGGTCTGGCTCCCAATCAACCTGTATTATTCCACATTTACATCCGATTGATAGCTTCAACGTCTCATGGCACGAGCGAAATAAGACAAATGACTTCACAACTGAGGAAACACGGAAGCGGTGACAAATTACGCAAGCCAGACACTCAGATGTATGGTCTCCTTCCACTGCGTGCAACATATCTATGGCCTCCTGTTATAAGAATGGAAACCGATTTGTCAGCAATGAGTTTGCAAAGCTCCGGACAATATCAAATAAAGGGGGGTATAGGAAGTGATGGATGTAGAAAGGTCGGCCCATATGCAGGTCTTGACAAGCTCCAAGCTGCTCTTGATTGCTGAGCTGTATGTCTAGAATATTCCAAGTGATGAGTCAATACTATGTTTTACGCATGAGGAAGCAAACTATTCGGTTGGATTGAAGCATATGTAGCAATCTGGTCGACGTGTCACGCAGTCATGAGAGCCTGGCGGGATGGGAACAGAGTAGTGGAAGACTTTTACAGGAGAACAAGTGGCGGAAGAGACCAGAAAGGGATAGCTACAAGTGTGGTGTCTGATATGGTGAATTACGTGGATCTGTGCCCGAGAATGTATATACGCCTATCGCCAGCAGCGAAAGAAAACCACGGGACCAAACGTCTTCGCATCCCTTCGCACCCGAGACCAACGCCCAGAAAACCCGCCAAAGAAACCAAAAGTCTCTCACAGCCGTTCCCACCACCAGCATCATTCCCGCCAACTATCCCCTCCTCGCAACGCGTATCCGGTTGACGCGCGGGTTGCGCCGGACCGCGTTGAGCGCCAAGGTAAGTCTGCGGCGCAGGTCGATCAGGGCGGCGATATCGGTGTCGACATCCGAGCCGTATATGCAGAAGGGGCGGCCGCGGCCCCAGACAGTGACGCGCGCGTGGAAGAGCGTCCGGGCGTTGTATGATCCTAGCTGGACGAAGACGTGGCGGCCAGGCCAGAGGCGCATTGCCAGGTCTTTATTGGGTATATAGATCAGTGTAGCGGTCGAGAAGGGCTAGGATGAGGCAGAGTGGAGAAATTGGAACGTACGGTTGCAGCGGAGCCACAGGTAGGCGTAGTATTCGGTGTTGGCCAGACAGGGCATTTTGAGAGCGGATGAGGTGGCGGAGGTGGATCTCGTGGTGTGATTGTTTGTACGTGTGTGTGTGTGGCGATTGGGGATTGTGCTTGAGATATGCGAAGTTTGGACGATGAGGGGCGCGATGGTTTGCGTTGTGGGCTGTCGTCGCTTGCGGGACGGGCAGTAGAGTCACCCAAACGGAAGCGAAAGCAACACCCGGATTCGCATGGCCCGTGCACGGGCGGACTTGCTTGATACTGCGCTGACTTTGGAGATTGTAGAATAGGCATTGTGTGGATTCACACTATTGTTCCTAGAACAAAATGAAAATGACCATTCAATTCCCTGCGCAAATATTCCATAATATTGTACTTTTTGCTCCGTGCATAGAGAATGAGAAGCATCCAACTATTGTCTGCCTTACCATTGTGCAACTCTCAGATCTGCCCATATACAGAGCTCCCCTGAGCCTTTCCCTCTACCCTCTACGACCAAATTCAAGCCACCTGGGTCCGACTCAATCTCCTAAACCCACAAGCAAGTCAAAATCATATCCAACCGCAACCATGAACCCCAGCGACTTCCCCCCCTCCGGCGGCTCCGACTTCCCCAACACCACCACCTGGGACGAAGCCCAAGCCGCCAACATCACGCTGCGCACCCCCGGCCTCGATCCCGCCGGCAACCCCCTCCCGGACGACGTCTTCTCCCTCTACGAGCTCGTCACCTGCGCGCTGGCCTCGCGCGCGTGGCCCAACCACCACCTCTTCTTCAAGATCGCCGACGCGCCCGACAGCCATACCGATATGCAGGAGTTCGCGGACAACCTGCGCCGGCGCCGCGCCGACAAGGTGTACGACCGCAAGCTGTTCACGTTCCTGCGCGACCTGGCCATCATCCAGCACACGATGAACCCGGGCCCGAGCACCGAGGAGGCGTTCTTGCATGCAGATGGGGTCGTGGATAGGGCGAGGGAGGTGGAGAGGGGCTTGGAGGAGCTTCTGCAGAAGGTCAAGGAGGAGAAGATGCGTCCTGCCGCGGGCAGGAAGGGCGTTGGCAGGGTTGAGGGAGAGCAGAAGAAGGTGGTTGCGTTCCCGGGCGATCTCTCGGCGGTCCGTAGGGCCATTAACGAGTCTTTTAAGGATGTCAAGTCCGAGGACGAGGGCGAGAAGGGTGAGGAGGATATGGGCCAGGATGGGGAGAAGGAGGAGAAGAAGGAGAACAAGAAGGGCAAGGGCAAGGCCTAGATCTCTGGGGGGTGTTCGTGGCGTTTCGGTGCGGCAAAGGGCCGGCGGGCAGGCCTGATCACACAGCAGGGCTTGGCATAACGACATTTCAGACTGACCCCAAGGGGGAAAAGTTTTCTTTGCTTCTTATTTTGGTCTCAAGCGGTGCTGGTTGAGATTTACTTCTACAGAGTTTGGATTGGGCTTGCGGCCTTCGAATTCAAACAAGTAAACATCAATCATGGAGTTGCAGAATCCGGGGGCTATATCTTGTCAGAATACGAAGTGCGTGCCTCTTGCAGAGGACAGCCGTCAGATTAACGTTGGCGCCAGCGTTGCACCGGGCGCTGATCCAATTGCCTGTGTGGGGAATTCTCTCGCTTCGCGTTCCCCGCTCTTTCGACTCAGCCGTCGCATCCGTGCGCTGACATCATCGATCCGACAACCGCCCATCGCAAGTGAGAAAACCATATCTGGTGGCCACTGCAAGATCACAGGTGAATGGCAATACAAGGGTAGCAAGTTCGCCTAAGGTGCGCGGTCACAAGTGAGGTCACTGGATGAAGAAAAGCGAAGTTTGGGTAGACAAAGAAATTTTTATCGCACACTGTCGAACTTGCACAGACAATGCTCGCTGACGAAGTGCTTTGCTATGCTCTGCTTGAAACCCATCCTTTGTAATCCAGCCCTTTGTTATCCTGAGCGATCCAGCTTCTTCCGCAGATCATCGAAAAGAAAAGACTGATTTGTCATCATTCGCACGGAAGATGTTTTGAGATGCTTCTGAGAGCTTGCAAAGAGTATGCCGCTGAGCTGAGCGACGAAGATGAACTGTGTTTTGATCTGGACGCGTTGACGGCGTTGCTGACCCGAAGGTGAGGTTGCGACGTGTCAGAAGTACAGCATGCGAGGCTGTAGGGGCGCGAAACCGTCATCTGTCCCAAAGTGACACATCAGCGACGACGCCTCACCTCGCGGGCTAAGAGGAAGTGAGAAAACGTACTAACCCAGCGCAATCTCCCTAGCAGCGATGCCGCGAATGCCCTCGGCAACGTGCTCGTCGTAGCGGCAGAAGCGCCATCCCTCAGGCGGGTAGTGGAAGCACGGGCACTGGGCCTGCTCGGGCGTCGGGGCGGCCTTCTTCAGGAAGAACAGCTTCTTGAGCTTGTGCGCGAGTCGGCGCAAGCCAGCCTTGGTGCGGACGGACGTGGACATGGGCTCCTCAATGCCAGGGGGGCGGCGGTTGTTGAGCGGGGACGCGACGAGCTGCGGAACGGTCGAGGAGGGGCGGCGCTGCTGCATGCGCTCGCGCTGCTCCTGGTGCATGCGGGCCTCCATGGCGCTGTAAGCCCTGCTGAAGGACTCGCTGGCAGGAATGCCCGAGTGGTTGGCGTGGCGGCGCTCGACGATGCTGCTCCAGACAGGGCTCTGCGCAGTGGAACCGTCGCGAGCGAGAGGGCGGACGCGCATGGTGACGGAGACAGTTGTGCCGGCGATGATGATGGGCGTCGGCGGGCGTTCTTCTTCCATGGTCGCGGACGGTGGAAGGTGGTGGTGGAAGCGTCGCGGCGGTGCTCGGGGCGTCGGGTGAAGCGATACCTTTCACCACCCCCCGCGGCGAGCTACCGTAGCCGGCCGCCCTTCTTCCCAATCACTCGCTTCACCCTCCTTACCTCCACTGTCGATTTAGCACTCTCATTCGATAACGACACCATGGACGCCGCGCCCGCCGTGGACGAGCCCCCTGAGGCGCGGGAGGACATCAGCACCGCATCCATGGAGCACATGGACCCAGCGATCCTTCATGAATATCTCCAACAACATGGCAAACGGGTCCCCCAGCTCTATCACTACGTCCACACGGCAAAACGCAACTGGCCCGGCCGCTTCACCGACGAAGACACGTGCGCCATCTGCCTGGAATCCCTCAACAGCGGCTACACGCCCAACTACACCAGTCTCGCCAAAGCCCTCAGCAACATCGAGGAAGAAGCCATCGATCCCGACATCACCGCCGTCGACGGCTCTCGCTGCCACATCGTCCTCGACTGGTTCCACCGGCTCGACCCGACCGCGTCCGACACGGACGTCAACGGCGACGGCAACGACGACCCCTTTCCCTTGATCCCGCACCTCGGCCTCGTCTCGCGCGCCAACGAAGCACGCTTCCTGCACCCGACCTTCACCGACGACCGGATCCTCACCTGCTCCTTCGGCCACGCCTACCACCGCCGCTGCCTGCTCGCCGAGATCACCAGCCCGCGCAGCGAGGACCGCATGCTGCAGGACCGTTGCCCACAGTGTCGTCGCAGGCTGTTCGCCGACGTCACGCGCATCCAGGCCCGCCTGCGCCGCTACGAGTTCCGCCGTGCCCTGGCCTTGGCGACGGGCTGGGTCAAGGCCGGCGACTTTTGGCTCCCGGTCAACGGCGTCATGCTGCATCCCGAGACGGGCGAGGAGCTGTTCAGGCTGCTGCGCCACGAGCAGTACGACCGCGGCGTGGCGGCTTGGAAGGAGGCCCGGGACGCCTTTTTGGAGGGTGACGTGGGCAGGTTCAGCACTGCGATGGACGAGGCGGAGCGGATTGATGACGAGCTCCAGGCCGAGGAGCAGAGGCTGGAGGACGATACTGAAGATGATACCGAAGATGAGGCTACTTTGCCGGATGGGGATGATTAGTTGCGGTGTTGGAACCGTGGATCAAGGCGATCTTCTATCTCAAATGAAGACGACATTCAGCGTTTGGTAGGCGTATCTACAGACTATTCTCTGGCCGCAACCCAACTGGCGCCCGTCGTCTTGGTAGGACAAAATATCATTCTGGATTCATTACTGGTCCATTCATCAAGTTGACCCTGGGTATTCTTCACTAGTCAGACGCGACATTTTCTGACCATTTCGTGCTGGCATTGTGGCTCTTCTACGCCTCGGTGGTGCTACGCCTCGGTGGTGGACATAGCGATTCCACGGGCTTGGTGGGACGAAATGTGCCGGTCAGTGGTCAAACCGCCCCCCCGGCATGTGGGTCCGCGGGCACGTCAGCGCGGCTCTGTAGAGTGATGGGACTTTCCACCCTTGTAGCCGAAACGCATGGAGGTTTGCTTTCTTTGGCTTCACCTAAAATCAATGGCACTGAGGAAAGGTTTCGAGAATTATGGTGCCATCCACTGATGAATATGCCGCGATCGGCCCTGGTACCGCCGCTAGTCATATTAAGGTACGATAGCTGAGGATCATTAAATTTCAGTGACTAGACACCCTGATATCGTCACCCATGCCGCCAATAATGACGTTTATCATACGAAAATACACAAAAGTTTAAGACGATACAAGCCACCTGATAAGACCAATTGCCATATGTGCTCTTACATCGCGAGGAGTCTCGTGCCTCATCACGTTAACAGAGTACATAGCCCATTTCTCACCGCAGTAGTCTCACCGCCGGCCATCCCCCCAGTCTTTCCTTTCACGGAAGTTGGAGTAATTTCGCTCACTGATACATTATACGTGCTTAAATTTTGTTATAGCAGCATAACCGCTATATTGGAAGCTCGTAGTAGTCAGACCACTCCCATAAATACGGCTGGCAAACTAAGTAACAAAACCTGAGGCTAAAGCTCACCTAGACCAGCTGACCAAGGCCTTTAATCAGCTTACAGATATTTTCAGAGTGAGAGTCTTCAGGGTAGACGTACTCAAAGAACACGACTGCTCGTGACCATTCGGCTCATGTTTCTCGGCGTTGCTTGCCGAAGCTTGTCATTTCTCGCCTTGAAGCACTCCGGCAGGTGTGTTTGCTCCAATTCCGGTCACCGATGGCTTACAGGCGCGTCCTCGGTTCGGGTCTCTTCTTCGATGGCGTCCGCTCTGCATATCTCTTCGGCGTCATATTCCTCCATCTTTCCGCTGCCTCGCTAATCCTCGGTGGCCTGCTATTTTGAAAATTGCGCCAGGTCCTGCTGCGCGGCTTGCTGGATCTCCTTCCGGTAATTATCTCGGGTAATGTGCAAGACCTGCATGATCCTGCTTCAATGTGGGTCCTTACCGTATGCTGCGCAGATCTTACCCTGGAAGTCGTTGGCCATTTCTACGATTGTGAGGGCAAAAGTGCTCTCCTCCTCGAGATTCTCGGGTGAATCGTCGGCCTGGCTGGTTCCTTCTGGAAGCAGTTTCCATCGTGCGTGTGGAACTAAATGCGCTTTTTCTAGGCAGTTGAAAACCTACGTTGCTGAAGAACCATGAATTCACGATGGTTTAGGGCATTTCGTGTAGAAGACACAAATCAATATGGGTAGAGTTGCCAAAGGTACGCCGGATCAGAAGCGGGCGCAGACTTGAATGAACAGTAGGAAGTTCTTCAAAAAGAAGACACTCTCTGAGCAGGAGCACCTCACGGACGCATCAGCGCTGACTCCCCAAGACTTGGCAAGCAGCAAGACGAAATTTGACACAAACACGCGCATGGACAACTTCAAGCCAGAGCAGCGCGCACAGAACGACAACAGCGGAGGCGTATACTGGAAGACATACGGCTGGAGAAGCACGGACCTGGTAGCGTTCGAGGTCTTGCGGAAGGTCCATTCCAAGATCTTGGCATATGGGAGGCGGAGGACACGGTCCGTTGGATGTCTGACCCCGTCGACAATGTGGAGCTCCGGACTGACAGAGGGCGACATCGTGACCAATTAGTTCCAATAGACGACGGGCCCCCTCGCCAGGAACACTATGTGAGGCACGGGGCATGAAGCCATGGATGACCCAAGCCTGTTCAAAAGGCGAGTATGAAATCGTCATGGCCTCGTACCTGTCAAGCTGGCTCTTTCCACAGCGGCTATCCACGTGTGCCGTCACCGTCACAGGGCGGGGGAGTGCCACCGTCCAAGATCGTCTACAGCGCTCACCTGCGCAGTCACAAGCGCCATCTGCACCTTCCAACTCCCATGGCATGGCCTGGCCGCTCCTTCCCGTGTCGCGCACCTTTCGCTGGCCCCAGTCCAAACAGGCATCCCGCAGTCGTTGCCACGCCGATGGGTCCTCCACGCGAACACATGCAGGCCAGATGGATCGGTCTTGGCGTGCCCTTAAATAGCCCTCGACTGCTCGCCGAAGATCCTCTTTTCTTCTTCAGCTCTCTTTGCCTTTTGGCTTAGATCAAGTGCAGTGTATGTTCTTTCTAGTTTAATCTCTAGAACGCCCTACGGGGTTTTCTCTTGATTAAACTACTTTTTGGAACCAGGTGGCTGGTCACTGAGCTCCGCTCATACTAGCTGCCACAGTGTCGCCTCTATTGCACTACCTGAGGCTGATGCGACCTTCTTTTTCTTTTCGTCAATTTTCTGGCCCTGAGCCGGCTTTTGAGGAAGAGAAATATCAGCCTTGGCTGCAAAGGAAATTTTGTGAGAACAGCGGATACGCGCGTGAAGTCGGCAAGCTTGTTGGCAACATGCTATGGAAGATCTCAGTCGCGTCGCATTCTTTGCCGCACTGCGGCAGCCGCAGTTTGGTTGGTGTTGAGCCGCGCGCCCTATCGCGCTCATTTTGCTTTGCGCATTTCGCTGCTGCGGTGAGTTAATAGACATGTGGCCCTTCAGAAATACTGGAGCTATCGTTTCAAGGTCATCGCGTTCGGAGGTGCATTTGGTGGCATCGGCCAGCTTGACGTTGGCCAGGACAGCGTTGTTGACAGCTTCGTCAGCGCAACAAACTGGCCCCTAGAAATGGCGGATTTACGGAATCAATGGTCATGGCTATGTATTCACAAATGTGACATCGTTCTGACGAGTGCGCGCCCGACAAGCTCCTCCGTTGCCGCAAGCGGTGAAGCCGCGCACGAGTGCACCATTGAGCTCTATTGTGTCCCGCTGCGGATGGTGAAAGCACCCAAGGCTGGCGAGAGCCAGGGCAGGTGTGTTTATGGCGGTGAGACTTTTCAAGCTCGGTCTGCGCATCAGGCAAGCGTGGCGGGGCTCCATGAGTGGTGTCGTTGCTGTGCGCTCTCCGCTGGATGTCCTTGATAGCTTCAAGAAGAGAAATGAGCGCATGGCGTCATTTTGGCCATTGCCCCTCATTTTACACGTTGCTGATTGGAGCGGTGCAAAGCTTTTCCGGGGACGAGGATTGCGGCCTTCGTCCCAGAGCGCAGCGGCGAAGTCATCTGGAGGCTCGCCAGGCCGTCTGACGGCGGCGCGGTATCCGTCTGTATTCGCGCCACAACCTATGAATGCCGCATTATCGTCAGCGTCTAGACAATCATGAGACATCGCAATCTACGTCTCACTAGAGCATCTTTCGCTCTACGAGTCGGGGACGCATGGTGTGGTTAACACTCCCGAAGGCCTCGTCGCGCGGGCGACGCCGGCCCAGCAGGTTAGCCGTCGGACACAGCCTCATTCACTTGCGCGCCCAACCCAGATCTTCTGGCCCAGCAAGGCGGCCCTCTTCTCTGCGACACCCTCCGCCCCGTCCTCCTTCACCCGACCACAACACCCGCCCGGCACCAGCACCGTCCTGCGCCGCTGCGGTCCTCTCCAAACCAAACCACCTCCGCACACCGCGTTTGAATCTCGACACATACTCCGCAACCATGCAGACTCTGGGCATCGTGATGGTCGTCATGTTCGGCCTGGTCGCCCTTTGCCTCTTCTTCGTAAGTCCGCATCCTCGCTCTCCTCCTCCTCCTCCTCCTCCTCCTCCTCCTCCTCCTTCTCCTCCTCCCGCATATCCGCACTTCCGCCCCACACCGCGCAACACCAACTAACCCCCTCCGCTCCAGCATTTCATCGCATACACCATCCCCGGCTGGGTCCCCCACGAGATCCCGACCCGCAACCGCCGCCGCCGCGCCGCCAACCGCGCCAACAACCGCAGTACCAACGCGACCCGCGTCACCACCCGCAACGCCACGACGACGACGACCGCCGACGGCATTATCGCCCCCGGTCCCGCCCGTGCCGCCCGCGCCGGCATGGTCGTCGACGGCCACGACGGCCCCCTGCCTCGCCTTCCTGCTGCTGCTGCCGCCGCTACCCTCCTCCCGCGCAGCGCCAGCGGCACGACCGTCGCCAACGCCGCTGCTACGTCCCGTCCCATCGTCGCCGCTGCCAACGACGGTAGTGTCGGTATCCAGTTGGCTATCGTCCCGCAGTTCGTGCGCATCAACGGCGGCCGTGGTGGCGGCAACGGCAACAGCAACAGCGGCAACGCCGCGCGCCCGGCTGCTGCTGTGCCGCGTGTCGCGGGACGCGCTCCCCCGACGCGTAGGGCGCCGCCGGAGTATGATGTTGAGGCTGGTTTGGCGGATCCGCCGCCGAGGTATTCGGAGGGGCTTGGAGAGTATGTTGTTTACCCTGCCTACGTTTTCGTTTGTTTGGATGGGGGGAGGGGGGAGAAGATGATGGGTAGATGCTACTGATTTGGATGGCAGGCATGACTCTCAGACGGTTATTGCCCGTGCGGCTTAGAGGTTGCGCGACAATGAGCTTCAAGACGGCGGCCTGGCTTCTGAAATGCTGAAAGACGACACAAAAACAACAACATCATCGTCTTGAGGAAGACGGACATTAACAATTACTGGGGGCTTGCTTTTTTTGCTTAAGACATTGGAGGATCATCTGGATAATCGGGAGAGGCTCCAAGGCTTGGGTTTGGATTTTTGACTTGGACAACAGCAACAGCAGCAGAAGCGGTAGCACACCTCTTGTCCTTGGCGACATACTATTGTACACATGGCAGCTGTAGCCATCACAGGCCTCTTTGCAGAAGGCTTCTTCTACAGTTCTACAAATTTCATTATTCCTCACAACATGGCATAGCACTTGAAACAAGGGAGAAAAGATTAAAGATACGGGATGGATTGATACCTACCAGAGGGGGATGGGGGATTCATACTTACCTGCTACTCACCTTTACTTACCTAGCGACGCAGCGGGGCAACGCCCATATCACTAGTCGCAACAGCCGAGACACACAGCTCAGCAAACGGACGCACCCACTTCACGCCAGCCCTGTACGCACGAATCTTGTCGCCGCGCCAGGCGACGAGGAGGTATTCGTCTATCTTGTCTTCGAACCACTGCAGCAGCGACGTGATGCGCACCGTCTTGCCATCCTTGCTCTCGAGCGCCATGTAGAGGCCCTCGAAGATGATTTGCATGTCGGACGGCATCCAGTCCTTGCTCGGGATGATGCCCGCCGTCCACGCCTGCATGAATGTGCTCCAGTCCAGCCTGGAGCGCTGGATGCGCACGGCTGTCGAGTCGGCGAGCGGGACGCGGTCCCTGCCGTCGTTGATGGCGATGGTGGAGGACATGGTGATGTCGGTTGGTTGGTGATGGTGGTGGTTGCGGTTGTGCTTGCGGTGGTGAGTTGAGATGGTGATTGGTCTCAAAAAGCACAGTGTACTTGCGAGATGATGTAGTAGTGATTTGCCGTGAATGGTGAGTTGCTTGCTGCTCAAATCTCGCTCCTGGTCGGATGGTTCTTATAGTTCAGACTTCTCAGTTCAACTGCGCCATGTTTGGAAACAATGGTGAAGGGGAGCATTGTTTTCTCAAAGAGCTCCAGGAGAATCTATTTTTGGTCGGCGCCGCTTTGTCCAAGTTTCTCAGAACAATGCAGCATTGACGCTGACAGCATACGTAAGCAGGACTTGGCGGCTGAAACAATGGTCTCGGTGTGGACCTGATCATCCTGAGAGGAGTATGGACACAACGAACACCAAATTCCTACCTCGCGATCCACCGAATAAGCCTTCAGCGCTACAGACAACCACCTTCAGTGGCGAGAAGAGCCGCCTCCATGACGGGCTTCGGGAAAGGTAGATACTCCTGACCTTGTAACATAAAGCGAGTGTGATTGATTGCCAATGACGAGATAGGAACAATTAAGGCGAGTTATAATCACGGCATGTATGAAGAATAGCTCAACAACAAGATTGTTCTGTTTTTGAGAAGCGAGGGAGAAGTAAGTGGTTGCTCACCTAAAATGCTTGAAGCATATGCACGTAATGGTAGGACAGGACCTGAACACAAAAGTATCACCACAGCACAATATCACGATAAAGTAGGAGTAATATGGAGTATGGAAACAGACTTACAATTGCTACAGTACTAAGTGGAATGATGTATCCAAGTCTCCTTGACGGAGACAATGGCATCCGGGTATCTGTCGGGAACAAAAAGGATCAAGGAACGGTCAAAGCAAAGCACGCAGCGAGGCGCATGGCACACATCACGCTGCTCAATGACAAATTCGAGTGGTCAAACGACGAATAAGAGAGGGCTTTGCGGGCTCAGAAGGGGGCTCAAGGACATCACAGGTGTCAACGATGAAGAGCTGGCACAGATGGTCCAGGCGGATGATGTCACGCTGCCACATGTCAAAGTTGCTGTCAGCATCCCTAGTAAGCGCGGCGACACGCCTAATCAACGTAAGACGCAGGCTGCGGAACGAGCTCTCAGCACCATCCATAGCCACGATAAACTTCTTGACCTCGCTCACGAAGTCATGCCAGTCGACGCACTCAAGGTTATCGTAAAGCATCATCATCATGTCGTACCGATCAGCGCAGATCCTCACGGGCTGTTCATCTGCAACCAAAAGAACGTGCGTCGGGACGCCGTTGGCCGGGTCGACAAAGTCGTACACAAGAAGGCTCTGAAGGTCAGCGTCGTGCGCCTGGCACCGAGTCCAAGCCTTGTCGCCCCGGAGCTGGGGCGGGCCGGTGGAACGCTTGCTGTGTTTGCCAGGCTGCTGGCCCTTGTCGAGGGTGCGGGTGGGGCGGATGCTGGGGTAGTAGGGCTCCTCGTTGTCCTTAAGTGGGAAGCGGTTAAGGGAAAGTGAGCAGAGTTGCTCGACCACGCCGGAGCTCATGGAGTCTGCCGTGCGAGGCCTATTGTCCTCGGACGGCTGGACCGTCAAAGAGGATGAGTTTTGCATGTTGGAGGAAATGGTCGTTTTGCAATCGGAGGTACAGATGTTGGGAGATGGTTTCGTCTGTATCAGTGATTGCGTGTCCAGATTCTACAGTTTTCAAACCCCATACGACGAATCTTATATACCTTACCTTGTCTGCATAGTACATGAATAGTGCCTGTATGGTTGTTTCGTAATGTTGTTAAACAGTGTCGATGCTCTTCTTAATGTGTTGTTTCCTTAGCATTTCGGCACCGTGTTCTCAAACAATGCGCCCGTCGCTTCTGTGCATCACTGGTGGCCGGTCTCTAACTGTCGATGCAGCCCTAGATCCTTGAGATCAGTGAAGAAAGTTATAAGAGTGTCTGTTCTAGAAGTTAGTAACGTTCTTTATCTTATTCGCCTCCAAGGATGGTTCTGCCGCGTGTAGTCCCTAAGATAAAAGAAATGATAGACCGGAGTGAAGGGCAAAAAAATATTTATGAGTTTTACCGCATTCCCACTAATTCAGATATCTACAAACGATCCTCTCAAATCGCGAGTCGGAATTAATGGACCTTGCTCAACTCATTTTAGATCCAGGTCCAGGAGTGGGTTTCGAACGGAGGTTCCGGCGTGGTTGTTGAGAGTCCAGGTGGACTAAGCGTACGTAGCTTTGTTGGATGAGATGGGATCAGCCGTGTTTACTTATAAGTAGAGGCAAACTCCAGGTCAACCCACATTCACCTGGCGCCAGATTGAAAACGCAATCACCTCAAGGCAGCATCCTGTGTGGCGGCTTTCTGTGCCCACTCACGATAGTCATCATCGTCACCCGTCCCCGCAAAGCCGCTCGCACACACTCTCTCACTCCAAGCATAGCACCACCGTCCCAAGCGGCGAGCGAGACCTTTCCCCTCGGCTCTATTCAATGCTTTGGGATCTCCCGCGAAATGTCAAAGCGGTAGCAACCTAGCGAATAGCATGACAGGCGCTACAGCTCTATTGCACGGAAACATACATTCCGATGCCCCGCAAATTTTGCCTACGCCATTCTGGCAGGAACGACTCCATGCAATGCGACCACCTCTAGACGTAGTGTTTGACCTCCACGATTAGCATTTAGGCAAAGCAATCATATGTGGGGCGTAACCTGTTGTTGATTTCAGACGTTGCAACGATGCCTCTCACCGACGCACAGCTTCTCCAAAGACGGCCTGGAATACGAACTCACTTTTGTTGATTGCTATGGTAAACCATATTCTTAAAAGCCTCCGGGACCACCAGTACCACCCGTTCATGCGCCACAAATGGTAACTATCATAATCTGCCGCCACTCCTCTCGTTGCTGGCGCCACGCGATTACTGGTGCCTGCTGAACCACCTAGTAGGCATCGAGCAGCAGCCCAAATGATGAGCTCCCGGCTATATGAGAGAGGGTACGCAGATATGCTGAGCGACGCACAGGACGGCGTTGCATTTGACACTGGTTGACTGCAGACTGAGTCAAAACAGCACATGGGAGTGTTGTATAATCGCTGTGAATGCGGGAGCACAGAACGTAATTGCATGGTTCAATATCACAGTTAGCAAATAATAAAACTATCAGCAGCAACGAACATGATTGATATTTGTCAAAAGCAATGCGGTGCTTAAGATATGCTACTTAAGCTGATGGTCTAAGTATACTAGCAAAAAAGGAAAACAGAGAAAGGCAACGATTGCGCTACTCGAATCGACAGAGGTGCTTGGCGATAGCCTGAGTGATGGCAAGGGAAGCCTTCTGAGCTTCCTCGTCCATCTCCTTGTCGTCATCATCAGCAGAGTGAAGCAATACCTTGCATACGATGGAGAAGAGCTGGTCATACACCATCAGCTCCGGGAGAACATAGTCTCCCATAAGCGCTTGTGTGCTCAGCAGCTGCGCCTCAAGCTCCACAGCAAGTGTTGCTTTCACGTCGGCTCCGAAGCCCGATAGCAGGTCCTTGACCTCCCAGTCATTCCAAACCTCTCCGAATTCCAGCACTTGCGGATCTATGCGTATGAATCGCTCTTCGATCTCACAGACGGCGACAGTTGCGTTGACGACAGCAGCCACAACCGACCGCTCATCCGCAAAGCCGCGAATGGACTCGCTGTCGCAAGCGTCGAACTGTTCACGGAGGCGCATATACAAGGTCTCATATGCCGACGTCGTTGTCATGCTCCGCTTGTCAAGGCGTCGGAGTTCATTCAGCAGGTGCTTGTTCACGAATGTGGTAACGTTGAACGGCAGCTCGAGTCGTATATCCTCAGAGCGAGACTTCAGGCAGCTCACACCGTATCTATCAGCGCGAATCATGCAGGGAATGGGTTGCTCGTTGGTGATGAAGGAATCCATGGTAACGAAACTCGAGTGACTGAAATTGCTACGGGGTTGAGTGGGTCGTTGGCGGGGTATTTTGTATTCGTATGGATGAGAAAACCGAGTTGTTCATGGTGTGAAAGAACAAAGAGGCTCAGGCGGAGAAAGCAGTGCTGCTGATACATGAGACTTGAACAATGTGGCAAGTGAGACATTTCATTGTACACTGGAATGCACTGGAACATTGTTAACGAGGAACAAGTGCATTGTTAGTAAGTGTACTCGTGGACTCCATGACAGATAGAGGATGGTTCTGATGCTGCTGCCTTCGACTGCAGACATCGTGCATATGTCTCAGGCGCACCATGCAAGTTTTCTCTCTCCATTGTTTTTGCTTTGTCCGTCAGAGGTCCAAAAGTTCGCCATTAGGTACTTGTTCGCAAAATGTGGTTCCACTCACGATTCTGAGAATAGGCTCCCTCGACGTCTATTACCTTACTCTATAGTTGTCAAATATTATTATCCAGTGACGCATCTCTCACCCAGATCAAGTGTTGTACATACCTTCCAAGAGGATCACCAGCCCCCTAATCCTGTGCTGCGCTCATGATCGCGCACATGTCTGTTTTGTCCTGTTTACCTTAATGTAGCAGTTATGCCACCATATCTCCCCGTCGATGCCACGCGGAGCAAGCTGTGTTGTCTCAGAAGCAATGTTTTGCTTCCTGGATCAAGTGCATAGCGGGTATGACGATCCAGTTGTGCCGCAAGCGGTAAGGAGATGGCACGTGTGAATTGTAGGGATATTTGCGTGTCGAATCCCCGGTGGATTGGCATCTGAAGCGTCGGACCTCATCGATGAAGCGGCAGACATGCGAGGCTTCGTTCGCGGGATGGTTTCTTCGTCGATCATGCCATGGCGCGCAATCTGGGTTGCTTGAAGAGCAAAATGCTGGCTTCCCAGATGAAGGGCGTTGCAAAAATGGCTATTAAGCGGTGGGGAAAGCTCTCGAGAGATGGTGCATGTGAAGGGCAGACCCATGTGCGTGTCGAAGCTCCAAGCAGATCGGGATTTCGGTCGCGGGGTGATGACGATGCTCTGCGGACAGCGCTTGCAGCGCGCCGCGGGCGCCTCTGTCATGAGCGCCGTTTCGTATCTGCGTTGTTTGGAGTCAGTGATGTCATTGTTCCGTGACAGGCGCTGGCAGCTGTCGGGGTCGGGTGTCACGCAACGACAGGTCCTCCGGACAGTGGTCGCGGATAGCGTGGGCTGGCGCGCAACGCACATGATAAGTCCTAAGCCTCTTCGCTAGTTGTTTGGGGCTCTGGGGACGCTGGAACTCCGGACTGTGCGGGCGTGGGTCATCTGGGAGGGCACTCGCATCAGTGCTTGGTGCCCGCGCTGACGGTCAGAGCAGCAGAGGCTGGGCTTCCCTTCTGTAAACGCGTCACCGGACAGCAAGAAGCTGTCGCTCAATGTTAATGCCGTCAGATCTACGCTGTCTGCCATAACTGGACGTGAAGCTGGGTCGGACAGCCTGTGCCGCGCCGCGCGCCTCGCGCATCGACGCCGTACATATCAAATACAGCCCATCTGCTCTCCGCATCAAGAGGGAAGCATTTCGCTAGGAGGAAGAGCGTTGCATGCGAGTGGCAGACCGGCACGTGTAGCTTGGATCAGGCAGAGGATTGTGGTAGCGGGCGCAAACAAAACACTAGCAACAGCTGCACGGCGCGAATATCAATTGCGGATCTTGAAGATTTGAATTCATGCTATATAAGAGGCCCTCAGATAGTAACTGAATCAATAAATGAGTACGCCTCCCCCGTGGGGGGAGTGTTCCCTATTGCAAAAGGTTGTCATCACCGGGCCCGATCTGTGGATCGTGGAGAGGAAAGGGCAGGAACATGGTTCATGGCAAGGTTTATATAGGCCCCGGATCATCCATCCACCGCTCGCCGCCTGAAGCCCGTCGGCCGGGTAATGACTTTCGGCTATTTCCCTTCTGCTTCTGACACCCGGCTAGGCAAGAGCTCCGCCAGCACCGCAAAGCCGCCCCGAGCGCACTTCAACACCGACTCCCCTCCACCCATTGTTCCAGCCTGCCATCCTTCTCTACTATACTCTATCACAGCATCTTTTGAAAGTTTTATCTTTTTGTGCACAGACAAATACTCACACATCCTGCCGACTATTACGCCTGAAGTCCGGACCGACCTAAACAAGTACACAATCGCAGCCGCAACACAAATCTACCTCTCGGTGTTCAACAAGTACGTTATATAAAAACAATGCTTGACCTTCCGCCTACTTAACTTCCCCACAGGCCCGCTACCGCTTCGACAGAACACGCAAATCACTTTGCCGCGACGGCACAACAACCTCCTTTCGAATATTACCGCGCTACAAGACAAACCACAGCTTCAGACACCCATCCACGATGCCAAACCTCTACCACCAGCTCCCTCAAATCCTTGTGGACAAGCTCCGCCGTGTGTATGACGGAAACCCCTCCGGAGTGGACGCTACCGGATACGCAAAGCTCCAGCCAGAGCAATGGGAGGAGTTCCTCTGCCTCCTGTCAGAGCAGTGGGACGTTTACACCTTCGCGCGCGACGGCTTCAAGTTCCGCTACAACCGCCGCAAGCAGAGACTGACGTACAGCGTCATGCCAGGCTCGCTCCGCTTCAAGACGGCCACCTTCTTCCGCGACCATGTCTTCGGCCGGCTGCAGAGCATCGTTAATCGCCACCCTCCATCGGAAAAGTACTGGGACTCGATTCGCAGGGTTGTCGGTGGCCTGTCCAGCTTCCAAAACCATGCGATGGACTGCATGGGCACCGTCATCCTGGACTGCGTCTGGATGTGCGGAGATGGGGGAGTGTCGAACCCCTGCGCTGTGTTGGAAGTCACCGATTCGAAGGGCTACCACGACACAAAGAGCAAGGTCCGTGACGTGATCAAGGACACCAGGGGCCTCCCCGGCATGGGAGTCATCGTCAACATCGACTTGAACAGGGACGACAAGAAGCGGGCTTTTTACGTCTTCGTCAAGCAGGTGCGGGCTGGCACCAATAGCGCCGGCAAGAACACGTACATGCCGATCGAAGACCCGAGGGGGGAGATCGAGTTTCGCGACAAGCTCGGCAAGCTCTGCGATGGCGATCTCAGGATCTCAGTCAGGGACTTCCTTGGCATCCACATTGCGAGGCGGTTCCACCAAGACTGCCCTATCACGCAGGCCATCCTCAACGAGGATATTGTCATTAGCCACTCCGACCTCTTGAAGTTCCTTGAAAAGGCCGAGGAAGAGGACCGTGCGGAGGACGAGATGGTCCTTGAGGATGCCAAGAGGCATGGGAACTGGAAATCGGATTGAAGTTGAGCCGAGAGAAGGGTTCTCAGGGTCTAACCACCCGCCATGGACGCTGCACTACCTCAAGCAACGTGCAGCTATTCTGTCAATAACGAGTGAAGACAAGTTGCGGAGTCTGGGAAAAAAAGTTTTTAAAACATAGACTGATAGATATGCCTGTCGATCCGCCACAGGCAGGCGTAGACACTTTGAGAGAGCAGTAGACCAATTAAAGCATATTGTTTTGCAAATCATTCTCGACAAGACTTACCAATTCGTGTGAAGATATAGAGTAGTTTTGAAATGTGAAATCGCTTCAGCCCTTCACAAACGATGGGATGAGACCGCAGCTAAACGAGATTTGCCCTTGTGGTAGACCCTGAAGAAATTTTCGAGTTTCGACCAAGGGTCTTGACACTACCATGGACCAGTCGTAGGAAGAATTTAAGATCTCACAGTCCTAGACAATGAAAAAGTCCTTGCTTTCCTGCCGTCTCCTTATTGTTCTCTCCCCACATCCACCCCCAGAAGAACCGCTCATTCCTCTTCCCAAATTCGCCCCCAAACAAACCACAGGAAAAAATACACGATGAAGCGCACCGCAAGGGAACCGATATCCAGCCCCGCAAGGAAGAGGTTTAAGGTGTCCAGCTTCCCTTTCACGTCGCTGCCCGTAGAGCTGCGCGAGCTGATCTTCGAGTACGTCGTCGAGTCTCCAGAGGTTCTCATACTGCCGAAATACTGGCTCGACGACCAGCTCTACGGCTTTCCTCGCCGCCGCCTCTCCCTCTGCCACGTCCCAGCCGGCTGCAACGATCTCAAAGACTCAAACGCCCTGACTCTCCGGAACACCCCTTACGGCACCCAAAGCGCGCTCCGGCAAAAGTACCGCCTCGCCATGGTGTATCCGGAGTTCTGCCGCAAATGCAAGAGCCCAGAGTGTGTGCCGAGCGGTACCGTGTACCGCGACCCGCTGCTCGTCTCGAAGGCGTTCCTCGCCGAGTACGGAAAAGTGTTCTACCGACGAACAACATTCGTGTTCAACAGCGGCAGGACGCTTAACGCCTTTATCAACCACACTCGCGCCATCGATCTGCAAGAAGTCCGAACACTTCGCATCTACTTCGGGCGGACGTTTGAGTACCTGGCGGAGATGTTGTGCTTGGATCCGGACTGGATGGCCAAGGGTGCCCACACGGACTGCGAAGATCAAAAGCGGTTCGGCGAGGACAGCTGGGACGAAGACATCGAGATACGTCTGCTTTCCGGCCTGAGGGACCTGTCGTTGGTCAATGTCGTTGGGGATAAAGCATGGAAGGGTGTCTTGTTGACTGTTTCAGACATGAAGTGGACGGATGGGAGATGGTCAGGAAAAGTGCTGGTGCCGTCGGAAGAGATCTCCCCGCTCGAAAGCATCTACCGGAACTTCTTTTCTACATTTTATGAGTTCAGTCGCCTCAACATTCGGCAGGTGACGGTCGACGTCGACTGTGCCTGGTTTGAACATAGCCAACCGACGCAGGAGCAGCTGGAGAGATGGCGTTTGACGGATGAGGACAAGGAGGAGTACAAGGCTAAGCTGTTGAAAATAGTGACTGGGGGGAATGAAGCATAACGGAGTTTAGAGTCACTTTAGCTTGAAAGAAGTTGTCTCAAGGGCAAAATGATGAGTACGGCGTAGGTGGATGGATCCAAATACGATCTTGTTTAGACAGAGCACAGAAGGAATTTACCCAGACCTTGCTTCAACTGAGCAATTTGTAGCGTTTCGTCAAGACCGTATGCTTAATGCGTTCCAATATTTACCTAAATTTATCACCCGATGACTACTCGTCATCCATGTGTCTATACATATCCCTCAAGTTCATACGAAAACACCCGCCATCCCAATAACCAACCCAAAATGACTCCACATCTAAAATTCTTGTCCATACAAAGCTAACACCTGCAGGTGATCAGCAAGTCACCAGTCAAGCGGCCTTTCGTCTCATGGCCAGCCAGATACGCCATGCGCTGCGGCAACTTGTGGTGAATGATGATTCCTGCATCTATCTCCAGCAAATCGAAGAAATTATCCTATACCTGTGGGCAAGAAGTTCAACCCGAGAGCTAACTGGCGGACGAATCGGACATATAGCTTGAAAGCATCATTGAGCGTGCTGGTTTGGGTTTAAATCAAGAAACTCTTCTAAGAAATGATACAAACATCTGATTAGGTCAATCACGTTAAAAGTTCTACTCCGCCTTACAAATAAAGCTTATTATACGGCCTCATTCTAGAGACTTTTGCTTCCTAGATTCGCCATCTTTAGAAACCATTTCACAAGTTTGGGATTATCGTACACATCTTCTGTAGATATTTCAATCCTTAATTAGCCTTCTTAGCATGGACTTGATGTATCATACCACTACGAAGCGGCAGGGCTGAAGAAAAGTTGGTTCCGACACCTGACCGACATTTTCAAAATTTTCTGTAAAAGTCTTCTTGCACGTTCTCTTGTCTTTTTTTTTCTCTTTTCTTTTTTTTTCTCTTTGTGTGCATCCGACAATGATGAATTCGAAAATAAACGTAGGATCTTACATACAGCGTCTTCACACTTTGTATCTGCTCATTACGTGGGATTTCTCTGTCATCTCAGATGCGGCGCAGTATCTGCCAAGGAATGCGACGCAAGCTGGTGGTGTGTTGTCCGGATTGACCGCTTGAAGGAGGCAGGGGTGTGATTCGTTACGGCAGACGTCCCCTGTTCCAAGGTCCATTTATTTATCGCGCTAGCCGTCGGCTGTGCATTCAGCGTCTGCCTGGTGAAAATGTGATAAGCGAAGCTCAGAGCTGCCTTGCATTCAGCCTTGCAAAACATTATTAAGATTGTCACTTTCCCAAACTACGAACTAGACTCCATATAGCTCAGCAAAGCACACTCTAAAGTTCTGGACTAGCTAGATCTGCAAAATCAATTCTCTAATGCGACAGCAGCTCTGAAGACAAGGTAAATTAGCTGTATCCGCTGTGTGCACTACGCCCGCTGTCAGCACTAACCCCCCTTTGAGCAGAGCGGAGGCGGGGCTAAATGAGCAGGGATGATACGCACCTACAGGATTATCTTATACCGAGGTGCGCCGCCACACACACAAGGGCAGATATTTCGAATTTCGACTTTGTTCCACAGTGCAGCACGGTCGTGTTCGCACCGTTTCAAGCCATACATCCCCACAGGTAATATCTCTGATTACTACAGGATATCCTTCACGAGGCACTAGTACTCCTCATCAAGGGATGCCTTTTCCCACTCGACATGCCTGACCCAGCGCTCTACACTGTTGGCCTGATCACGGCTATCACTACCGAGTTTGCCGCCACATGTGCAATGCTCGATTCGGAGGAAGAAGAAGGGCCGGATTATGTCTCCACTGGCGACACGAACTCATACACCCTTGGAACGATGGGGAAGCATAACGTCGTCATCGCTGGTCTACCCCACGGGGACTACGGAACAGCTTCTGCGGCTGCTGCTGCCAGCAACATGCTTAATAGCTTCCCAAATATTCGGATTGGACTGATGGTCGGCATTGGTGGTGGTGCACCAACGGAGAAGCACGACATCCGACTGGGTGATATCGTCGTCAGCGCCCGTGACGGAGATAGCTCCACAGGGAGTGTCTTCCAATACGACTTCGGGAAAGCGATCCAAAATCAAGAGTTCAAGACGACACGCTTGCTCAACCAGCCTCCTCCTGCACTTCTTACGGCACTTAGCAATCTCAGACAATTCTACGACAGGAAAGGAGGGCATACTCTCGAAAATGATGTAGAGAGCGCATTTGCCGGATCTCCAGGCATCGAAGGCACACATAGCAGACCGGAGTCAACTACTGACTGGCTTTACAAAAGTGATTACGTCCACAACTCTAGCTGCTGCGCTGGTTCCGGCGAGAACAATGATCCGAATCTTGTTGTCCGCGCCCCGAGAAAGCACGGGAAAGGAAAATCCGTCATCCATTACGGTGTCATCGCCTCGTCGAACCAGTTAATGAAAGACGCAAGAATGAGGGACAAGATGGCCAAAGAACATGGCGTTCTATGCTTTGAGATGGAAGCCGCAGGGCTCATGAACCACTTCCCGTGCTTGGTTGTTAGAGGAATTTGTGACTATTCCGACTCTCACAAGAACAAGCGATGGCAAGGCTATGCGGCTATGATGGCTGCCGCGTATACGAAAAGTCTTCTCAAGCGGATTGCCCCAACCCGGATCGAGCAGGAAAGAAAGTTGAGTGAGATTGTCACTGGCGGTTAGTCTGGCTATCATGCTGTACAAAAGCATGAATCTTGCTGATGTCTTAATAGTGGAAGGAAGTGTGAAGGGTATACACACTTCCATAAATAACGCACGTGTCGAGCACCGAGATGACAAAATTCATAACTGGCTATCACACCCAGATTTAGATCCATCAGTCAACTACAACAAAGCACGAGAGGAGCGTATTAAAGACTCGAACTCAGGGCACTGGTTTCTCCGAAACGAGACCTTCGCAAGGTGGAAATTGCGAAAGAACTCATCACTATGGCTCTATGGCATCACTGGATGCGGGAAAACAGTACTAATCTCCACTGTGCTTGAATATCTGGAACGCACCTATGAGAATGTCCTCTACTTCTATTTTGACTTCGCTCAGGAGAGGAAGCAGTCAGTCGACGGGATGATTCGCTGTCTCATCAGTCAGCTCACCGGGAAGAGCAAGGCCAGTCGGAGGCATACCGACTCGCTATATACATCTCACCAGCAGGGAAATGTGCAGCCGAACCTTCGTTCGCTGTGCGAGACGTTCCAAGCAATGGTAAACGAATCTGGAGAGGTCTGGATCATTCTCGATGCACTCGACGAGTGCAAAATGCGACAAGATCGGAATTGATATCCTGGATATGGACTACTCTCATGGATCAAATGTCTTGTTAGTCACGAAATGGCCAACGTTCACCTGATATTTACTAGCCGTCCAGAACAAGATATCAAATCGACTCTGGACAAGTGGATGGATAAAGAGAACATGTTCTCCGTCGAGAGCGGATTTATGAACGGAGACATCCAAGAATATGTCCATAAAAAAGTCAGAGAGCATGAAGGCTTGGAACGATGGCACAGCCAGCCTTATATTCAGAAAGAGATCGAGAACGCTTTGTTGAAGAAGGCTAATGGGATGTAAGCAACATCTATTGCAGAGCTGCCTTGTCCACTTTAGCAAACTAACGGGTTTCAGGTTTCGTTGGGTTTCATGCCAAATTCAATCTTTGGAGCAGTGCCTGGAGCTTTCCACTTTGTGGGATACGTTAGAAGCCCTGCCAACGACGCTGGAAGAAACCTACGCTAGGGTTCTGAACAATCTGCCGGAGGCAACCAAACACTTGACGATTCGGATCCTTCAATTCCTGACGTACTCAGAACGGCCACTGCGAATTGAAGAGGCTATCGACATGGTCATAACTCGAACCAATCCGCAACAGAGAGACTTCTGGTTTAAAGCGAAGTTCAGGCTCCCTTTGCCAGGTGAGATCGCGCGATATTGCTCCAGTCTGGTGAACGTGACTATCAGAAACGATTTCCAGGCTGGGGACAGAATAACCGGCTCGATACAACTGGCACACTTCTCCGTGAAGGAATACCTTGTTTCCAAACGATTGGAATTGACGATACGCAATGATTTCCAAGAAATCATTGCCAGGACGCAAATCACGGAAGTTTGTCTTGCATACTTGCTAGCCTTACCAGACGACATACCATTCCGAGAGATCAAGAAGCAATTCCCCTTTGCAAGATTTGCAGCAAAATACTGGGCCATGCATGCTACATTCATTGAGGAGCAGACAAACACAACATTGTTCTTTGTCAGGGAATACCTCTCTCGAGATCCCTCGTATAAGTCTTGTCACCGACTCTACGATCCGCAATACGGATAGTCATCTGACAATCCAGATTATTTCCGGTCAATGCCACCTCTATACTATGCGGTACTAAATCGGCTTCCATGTTCTGTCCAGATGTTGCTGGATCAAGGGGCCGACGTCAATGAGAAGGGACAAATGCTTTCGAGCCCTCTTACATGTGCTGTTCAGCATGGATACAAGGAGATTGTTCGCATATTGATCACATCGAGTGCGGATGTCAATGCTGATGACGGCTCGGCTCTCTTCAGCGCTGTAGAACATGGATACGAGGAGATCGTTCGCATATTGATCACATCAACTGAAGAAATCAATATCGATATCGGCTTAGCACTCCTCAGCGCAGCAGAAAACAAACACGAGGAGATTTTCAAGATACTCATGGATGAGGAGACGTTGGCGAGCTCGCGTAGCTTGGCGTTTCTTAATGCTGCAGGAAACGGCCATGATGCGATTGTCGAGATGCTTATAAGACCGGGAACAGAAACAGGCCCTCGCGGGTCAGCACTGATCAGCGCCGCAAGGAACGGGCAAGATGCAGTGATCAAGATTCTTATGAGGTCGGGAACAGACGTAGACTCTCGGAGCTCAGCACTGATCGAAGCTGCAAAGACCGGACACGTCGGGATTGTGAGGATTCTTATCCAAGCGGGAGTACACGTGGGCTCTCGCAGCTCAGCACTGGTCAACGCTGCAAGTAACGGACGCGTCATGATTGTTAAGACCCTTGTAGGTGCGGGAGTACTTGTGGGCTCCCGCCTCTCGGCACTTACTCAGGCTGCATCAAATGGATACGACGAAATTGTCGAGTTCCTCGTAAACTCGGAAGCATATACGAAATTGGATATGAGCTTTCGCAGCTTAGCACTTGTCAACGCTGCAACAAATGGGCACAAAGGAATCGTTGAAATCCTATTAAGTACGAAGGCAGATATGGAAGTCGATATGAGCTCCCGCGGCTTGGTACTTCTCAACGCCGTAAGAAACAGATGGGGCAAGATTATTAAGATCCTTATACACGCAGGAGTGGATGTGGCCTCCCGAAACTCGGCTCTTCTTGCTTCAGTTTCTGTCGGTAACAAGGCTGCTGTCAGGATGCTTCTAGATTCTGGAGCAGATGTCAATTCCCGCGAGACGTATGAGAATGATCCATCTAGCAAACGCTGTTCCAGGGGACTCAGCGCTCTTCAGCTTGCATTGTCTTACCGCTTTACCTAAATCATCATTCTGCTTATCAGCAGAGGCGCGGACGTGAACGATGAAGATGGGACAGGGGAACTTCCTCTCCAAAAAGCTGTTTCATGGGGGGACGAGGAAATCGTCTGGAATCTGATTCAAGCTGGCGCCGATGCCAATAAACAAGCAGAGGGACATGAGTCTACTCTCGACCTGGTATGCCGGAAACAAAATAAGAGGATCCATCAAATGTTGTTCGGGAGTGGATTTCCAAGAATCGTTCCGATGTCCGTCGAACGCAAATTCGACGATTTATGCATTGCTTCGCAAAGCGGCCAGAAAGATGTCGTAGAACATCATCTGGACAGTAGGGTTCCTATAGACATTGATGGAACTCACAACTGCCCATTATACTTTGCGGCGATTGGAGGGCATTACGATATTGTCGAACTACTCCTGGATCGAGAGGCTTATGTTGATGCGCACAGCGAGGCGTATGGTCCTGTCCTTGCGGTCTTTTCAGACAACGGAAATGAAAAGATGGTAAATACTCTCCTCACGAAAGGGGCTGATGTGAATGCGAACTCTGGCTTGGCGATACATCATGCGGCCAGGAAAGGACATGATAGTATCGTTCAAACGCTACTGGACCACGGAGCGGACGTCAACTTGGAGCGACATATGTCCGGCACACCTCTTGTTAGTGCGTGTAAGGGTGGACATGCAATTATCGTCGAGATGCTCTTGATGAAAGGCGCTAATGTGAATGCGAACTCAGGTCTGGCGCTTTACTCTGCAGCCAGCAAGGGATTCGACCAAGTTTTCCAACTGCTACTGGACTATGGAGCCAACTTCGACCTGATTCAAGATACATCCGACGAGCTTCTTGTCAGTGCGTGCAAGAGTGGACATGTAAAGATTATACAGATCCTCCTAATGGAAGGCGCTGACCCTGGTATTCTAAGTCAGTATGGCCCAGAGGCATTTTGTGCTGCCTGTGCCGTAGGCTCTTTGGAAAATTGCACTATATTACTCGAGTTAGGGGTACATGTGGAGGGTTTGGAAGAAAAGGCTCTATACGCCGCCACAAAAGGGGGTCATGCAGAGGTTGTCCAGTTTCTTCTTGACTTAGGCTGTGACGTTGATTCAGAGTACGAAGGTCATGATAGGCCACTTCTTGTTGCTTGCGCAGGGGGTCATGTGGCTGTTGTTTCCACACTTCTTCAATGTGGCGCAAAAGTAAATGGCAACTTCGATGAATCAGTCTTTGTTGCTGCAAAGCGCGGATATCGGGAGATTGTTCAGATGTTGCGAAGGGCATATAGAGAAAGGGGTCATGGAGAACGCAGGAGCCAAACTGGCGATACGTGCTGAAGAATCGCGGAAAACATTTGAAACGTCAATTCTGATTTCCTTTGCCTGGCGAAGTTGTTGGCTTATATGGATTCCATTTTCTCTTCGTTTTGTTTTGGTGTTGATCAAACATTATTTCAGAACGCCGACGTTGAAGCACTTTGTAGATGAAGAATTCCAATTTTGTCTTTTAATTAGGACCGGATAGAGAAAACCTGCAATGGACTTCTTGGATCCAACTTACCACTGGTAGACCTAGGTGTGCCAGGTCACGCTGTCTACTACGCCACGCCACCATGCCACCCCTTTTGAGGGCAAAATGTACCTCAATGATCCGAGGTAAGGTTTCATCGTGGGGCGATCAACTGAAATACTATGCCCGTGGCACTTGGTCAATATGTAGTGGCTAAAAGGGCAGCGGGACGCAATACGGAGCTATGGACATGGTCAGACTCTGTGGTCGGAAGTTGTAGTAGTTATAATAGGCATCCTTGACTTATATGGAACAAAGGTTACTACATGATGTGCAGTACCACTCTAATCATCTCCTATTTACAAAACTCCCGTGCTACGGCAGTCAATGTCTCCGCAACCGTCTCCACAGACTTCAGATCAACCCATTCTGTCTTCGCATGAAGACCCTCTCCCTTGGGCCCGTATATGACCACCGGAATCCCTGCATCCGACAGAAGCGCGCAGTCTGTCCAGAAGGGCTCAGCCAGGAAAGTAGGCTTAGCACCTGTCGTTTCCTCAACCTTCTGAGAGACGAGCGACACAAACGGATGCGCCCGATCGATGTCAAACGTCGACCGCTTGAACGTCACCCTCAGCTCGTACTTGAAGCCAGGAACATCACCCTCGAGCCGCTTCAGTATAGCGTCCACCTCTTCCCTCACCGATTCTGCCGTCTCGCCTGGAACCGTCCGTCTCTCCACCGTGATGGTGCACTTGGCAGGGTACGACGACGCCTCCTCCCCTCCCTTAATGATCGAAGCATGGACACTGCCTGGGCCCAGAGCCGGGTGCCTCGGTCCTTCCTCAAGCCGCTTCGCATACCTGTCCAACTCGACCAGGAAGTATCCAGCCTTCGAAATGGCATCGACGCCCAGGTCCGGCCGAGACCCATGGCTCGCAACACCAAGGACATCGACCTCCAACCACACGAACCCCTTGTGCGCCGTGACGATGCCCAAATTGCTCGGCTCGCCCACGATGGCCGCGTCAGCCGTCCACCCCGCCCGCAGCACCTGCTCCGTCCCGATACTCAGATCCTCCTCGTCCGCGACAGCCGCGAGGACGACGTCTCCCCTCAGCCGCGCGTCCTTGCACCGCACGAGCGCCACCATCGCCGCCGCCAGGCCGCCCTTCATATCCGCCGCGCCCCTGCCGAACAGCTTCCTGTCGACGACATCGCCGCTCAACGGGTCGCCTTCGTAGCCCGCCAACGTGACCGTATCCACATGCCCGTTGAACATCAACGACTTCCCGCCGCCCGTCCCCCTCACCACCCCGACGACCGAGGGCCGGCCAGGCACCTCCTCGACCACATGCGTCTCGACCCCGCGATGCGCCAACCACGCCGCGATCCACCTGCCGACCTCCGCCTCGCCCTTCGCCCCGGCTCCCGCACCAGTCAAATTCGTCGACTCAATCCTTACCAACTCCCTCGCCACACCCTCCACATCCTCCACCGCTACCCCGCGCGGGGTGTCGTACCCCCTCCCCCCCTCCGTCCCCAGCAGCACGACAACCGCGCCCTTACCCAACCCCAACCGCTCTCTCGCACCCGCCTCCCCGCAACACCGCCTCAACGCCGCCAGCGTCGCGGCACCGCACGGCCCAGCATCCACGCCACGGGCAGCGAGCGCTAGGCACGCGTCATGCGCCTCGGCGTCTGACACGGTCGCGGCGGCGGCGACGCCAGCGGATAGGAGGGGCCAGGCGGTGCTGGAGACGGTGCCGCAGTTGAGGCCGGCGAGGATGGTGGGGAAGGGGGTTGGGACGGAGACGGGGTGCGAGGCGCGGAGGGAGGCGTGGAGGCAGGGGGCGGTGTCGGGTTCGACGGTTATGATGGCGGGCGATGGAGAGGATGATGACTTGTAGTGCGAGACGACAGCAGACGCGAAGGAGCCGACGCCGACGGGGGCGAGGACGTGGGTGGGTGCGGGGTGGGCGGGGGGCAGTTGGGTGGTAAGTTCGGTGAGGAGGGTGGTGTAGCCGGCGACGATCCACTGTTGGAGGAGTGGGTTAGCTTTGGGGGGTATTGAGGAGTGGTGGGAGGGAGGAAGTGTTCGTGGACGTACGTTGGGGATGTCTTCGTAGCCCGGCCAGGCGGTGTCTTGGATCAGGATGCCGGACTGCTTCTCAGCCTCGTCGGACGCGGTGCGCACGGCTTCGTCATAGCTGCCGGAGATGACCGTCACTCGCGCGCCTTCGTCGGCGATGAAGCGCACCGTGTCTGGATGCGTGCCGGCGGGCACGAAGATCTCGACCGGCAGGCCGAGGATGCTTCCGACGCGCGCGACAGCCCGTCCGTGGTTGCCGGCCGTTGCTGCAAAGAGGGTGATTGGGTTTGCCTTGGTCGCTTCCTTGATCGCCGCGAGGTCGGAGTCAAGAGGCAAGTTCAGCTTCTGCGCGACGGCGCGAAAAGTGCCCCAAGAGGCGCCGAGGATTTTGAAGGACGGGACGCCGATGCGGTTGCACTCTTCTTTGATGTAGACGGCGGCAACTCCGAGCTCTTTGGCGATGTCGTCGAGAGGTACGAGCCTGGTGGGCGCGTAGCCGGGAAGCTTGCGATGGAAGGCAGTGACAAGATCTGTGGACTCACTTTGCGAAGTGATCCAGGAATCGGCGGCGGGGTTGAAAAAGATGGGAAGGCGTGAGGAAGACATCTTGTGGGCAGCTGATGATGAATACAGACAGCAGTGCGCAGCGGAGTTATATATGGCGTGACTCACCAGGATGCACTCGCGAGATCGGAAAGTCCATCCGGTCGGGAGTTGATCGCCAAGTTTTGCGCCCTGCGACAAGTTCATGCAACGTGGCGTGGCATACAGGCTAATGATAGAGCGCCGAGATTACGGCCGAGTATTTGTCGCGTCTTCGATGCCATGAGCCGTCAGCCTGAACGACAACGTTGCCGAATGGGGTAACTTCGCGGTGTTGCAACATGGAGACTCGGTCGACTAAAATTAGTCGGCAGACATAAAAGTATGTACCCCAGAAACCAGCGCAGAGTGCTCTCCTCACCTCGATTCTTTCTCAGATTGCGAGTGTTATTTTGTTGAGGGTCGACGGGATCGCTATACCTCTCGTGTGGCCTTTACTCGGCATGACCATGACGTTATGCCGCTCGTGTGGCCTATATTCGGCATCGCCAACAATCACTGCAAGAGCGGTGGAAAAGCGAAATTCGGCTGCCGGCACATGAGCAAGCCAGGATCCATGGCGGCAACGGCGGTAGTTGCTGCATGGGCCTATTTTGTGCAGCCATTCTAGCAGTCTACCTGGCCCCCGACGCAGCTCGTCTCCTCCCGTCCACCGATACCCCTTCCAACCGAGCTCAACCCTGTCAGACCAGCGCAAGCCGTTCAGAGGATTCTGACCGTGCTCCAGATATTCGTGTACTTGTGCCTACTGGATAAGTGTGCTCGCTAGAGAACAAGACTCAACGCACAAGCATGCACTCGGGTGCTGAAACAGCTTCGTGGGGCAGACACAGTGACAAGGAAATCATAGTATTAATCTGTGTAGCTCTACTCTTGGAGTTTGCAAACTCGTGCTAGAACGTTGTAATGTTCAGTGAGTCGTCGTAAACCATTGCAAAGCAGTAAGAGAAACTGCCTTTCTGTCGACTTGAGGCTAGGAAACACCACACCTGATCCACCGAACCCTAGCCAAGATGGGCGAACAGAAGCATTGAAAAGGGAAAAGAAGATTGTGAGTGGCTCGTACAACGATGCCTTGGTCCGTGCCGACCACTAGGGATCATCCACAAACCTGGCCAGAGCCTCCTGGATCGTCTTAGAGTTATCCTTGGTGAGGTCGACAGCCCACTTAAGATCGAACGTGTTTTCAGGCTCCGCCGTAGCCGCCTTGAACGCGACGGTGAGGGACCTCTTCCGCTTGTTATCCGCCAGGGCGCGATCCGTCAGCAAGAGAGCGAGCAACAGGATCTCCTCCTGCAAGCCGACCAGCACGTCCTCGGCCTCTTGCACCTGGATACGCTTGCGGGGAACAGTCTCGACCAAGTGCACCGGGTTGACCCAATTCGGCTGAACCGCCTCCAGCACCGCCAGCCAACACTCGTCGTCCTCCAATCCTCCCTCCTCGCCGCAGTTGATATGAACTAGGTCGCTGCTGATGAGCTCGGTGAAGCCTTTGCCGGGCTCGCCGAAGCCGTCGCGCATCATCCTGCGGCCCAGCTGGACGACGGTGAGGTGCTGCAGAGACTGCAGGCTGGACAGCTGCTGGTACGTGAGATAGTCGCTCCACTGGGAGTTGACGGGGATGCCTTCGTTGGTGAATAAGCCCTTGCGCCAGGTGACGAGCGTGATGTTGCGCACGACCGAGAGATTCTTGAAGCTGGTGTCGTCAAGGAACGCTTCGAGAACCTCGTGGCGGTAGAACATGAAGCTAGTGCTGCGGTACAGCGCGTCGGCCGCCTCGTTGTAGATGGCGCGGCACACGCGCAGCAGCTGCACTTCGATGCGACGCGTGCGCGACAGGCAGGGCGCGTCGCCTTGCTCTGGGTCGCTGTAGCAGAGCCAGCATGGGCCCTCAAGCGCCGCCTTCGTCTTGTTATGGCCAGAGAAGATGCCGATTATGTTCTGGGCATCAACTTCACCTGCGAGCATCCAGTGGGCACAGACGCTGTCGGGCTCAAGGTGAGGCTCCATGCAGTCAGTAACCGTGCCACGACCGTCAAGACCCATCATGACTTCGCGTGAGCCGACGACATCCTTGTAGATCTCCTCGCGGACAGAGTAAGGGAGATCGAGAAACCGAAATGGGCGTGTAGAGACTGTGCGATTGATATCCTGAGGCGACGCCATGGTCAACTTGCGCTTGCGCCGGCGATGCGCGAGGCTGCGGTCACTGAGTTGCAAAGAGCGTGCTGAGTTTGGTGTGCGCGGTGACAGAATATTTACATCTACGGCCGGTGTGGACGCGCTAAGCCCTTTTGGATTCGAGGAAGAGCAGCTTCGTTGCTTTCTTTGGTTGACTGAAGCTGGAATACTTGTCCTCAGTCAGATGAGTGAATACTCTCCAAGCTTGCAATGAAGGATCCTTAGACCACCCTATCTGTCCGTGTTTGAACAGCCCTCTCGTGAGGAAGCTCTTCAACTATGGTAGGAACTTTGCTGCTCAGGCCTGTGGCGTTGTTTTCCCCTGGTAGTCTTCTGGGTGCGTGTCCGGATTATATAGAGGAATGGGAACTCGTGCGGGCCGTTCTTACAATCTCATAAATCCACTGCCAACACCAAGACCGAAGAGGCCTGTTCCTGCAATTCCGGACGAGACATATTGGAGAAGATATATAGTGGAGAGCTTCTAAGAGTATTCGCACATCAACAAGAGAGTCGACACCGCTTTAAGATGCGAAAGTGACAAAGCATTCATCCCAGGGAACCACTTCTTCCACGTCATATTGCCTTCCACTCTCCTCAATATATTCCTTGATCTCTTCCACGCCGTTGTAGGTCTCTATTACAACATGTTCAACTTGGAGCTCGTCCAGTAACAGGAGTACCTCGGCGATATGGCCTAGTGGAACGGCTTGTTTTAGGTCTACGCGAACCTCTCGCAGGTCTTTCATATGCTTGACAGCATCGCAGACCTGACGCCAAACGGGTGGCCTGATCATAACTCGATACATATGACCAGGCTGTCTGGAGTGCAGCCCCCAAGCGAGTTCCAGGCGAATGCGGATGCGTCGGACAGGGTTCACAAGAAACGGAGGCAGTGTTTTGGAGAAGCAAATAAAATCCTGTGGGAACTTGAAATCAAAGGTATTTCCCGTATATAAGAACGGCAAGGCTTCCTGGTAACTGGGCAGAATTTTGAGCTCAACACATATATCCAACGAGTGTCTGGTACTTACATCCTTTTGCAACTTAATGGCAGGCCCAGGATGGCACCCTTCGTGACCGTCTGGCCACCGGGGAGCTCTGCATTCTTACTACAGACAGTTGAGGTGAAGTGCCAGTCCATGTGGTTCAGCCATGCCTTCTGGGCCCAGGTCTTGCCGCAGTCAAGGCGCTCTTCCTTGTGCAGCATGGCCCATGTTACTGGAAGAGCGGGGCGGGGTCGCTCATAGCATCCCATGGCTGGGCAGTGCTCCATATGTACCAGCTCGCCGCTAAGGGCGTATTCCCAAATGACAAGTCTAATTTCGGCGGGCAGTTTGAAGAGCGGTGATTGAAATTGGTTGTCAGGCTAGGCTTCGTTAGCGGGGTTCATTGGTGCGGAGAAGTGGTGGCCGCACTGTTTGGGCGCCATCAGCGGGAGAGGACGGCGTAGTGGCAACGGGCTCTTCTCGGGCCCAAAGTCGGTACAGGGTCTGCATCATTTCGCCGAGTGGCTTTAGATTTGGCGCTACGATGGAACTTTGATGGAGTTTGGTGTTTAGGGCTGTCGCAGATGCGCACGAGTTGGCCTGCGTTGTTGCCTGAAGGGCTGCGCATGGGCCATCTCGCGGCTGCGTGCCAATAGACAGGCATAGCAGCACTTGGCAACGTCAAATTATTATTATTAGCACGAACAAGCAACATGAAGTCGGTGGAAGCAAAAGAAGCAGCCGGGGATCAGCACTGATCCCCTCCTATCACTGCGGGTCGAGCCGATCATACCGACACGCGCCCCCGTGCGTCGTATGCGTATAGACTACTAAGAGGGGTTATGGGAGAACGGTACAGCCACAGCGAGCGTTTCCAGGTTGAGTTTAGCGATCCAAAGTAGAGCTGTCAAAGCGCCGAACCAGGCCAAAATGGGCCGTGTCCTATAGTGCGACCGTGGCGTATCCGTACAAATCCCTGTCGTATTCGTTCTCAGCCCTACGCCAGCTCTCGCCCTGCGTCGACGCGTCCAACCAAAATTTATTTATTGCTCGCCGAACCATCTTTTTCTCTGCATACTAGACTTTCCTCTACCAGCTCCTTCCTCCCTCCTCGTCCTGCACCCTCTTCACATTGGCGACCATGGCGCACAGCAATGGCAGTTCAGGTCCTTTTGAATTACCCGCCGAAGACGTCCCCAGCGAAGCTCCCCCAGTATATTCAGAAACCGCAGCTCCAGGACAAATAGTCGACAGCAACACCCACATAGGAGGTCCGCATTGGCCCTCCTCCAAGTGGTCCAACCGCAAAAGCTGACACCCCTTCACAGACGATGGCCGCATCAACGTCGACCTCGACTCCAAACTCGGCCGCACCCTCTCGCGCGTCTTCCGCGCACCACCCGCCTCCCTCGCAAACCTCCGTCCCTCGACCCCTCCCCCGATCTACACCGAGCGCGAGCAGCGACAGCGCAGCTACCCCGTCCACCTGAATATCGTCATCCAAGTCGTCGGCAGCCGAGGCGACGTGCAGCCCTTCGTAGCGCTAGGCACCGAACTCCAACGCCACGGGCACCGCGTGCGATTAGCCACACATGACACGTTCGCGAGCTTCGTGCGGGACGCGGGGCTGGAGTTCTACGCCATCGGCGGCGACCCGGCGGAGCTGATGGCGTACATGGTCAAGAACCCGGGGCTGATCCCGAACATGCGCAGCCTGCGCGCCGGCGACGTGCAGCGCAAGCGCGAGATGGTGCGCGAGATGCTGGACGGCTGCTGGCGGAGCTGCGTCGAGCCCGACGAGCTGACGCGCGACCCGTTCGTGGCGGACGCCATTATTGCGAATCCGCCTAGCTTCGCGCATGTGCATTGCGCGCAGGCGCTGGGTATACCGGTGCATTTGATGTTTACCATGCCGTGGAGCAGCACGAGGGCGTTTCCGCATCCGCTGGCGAACCTAAAGTATAAGGATACTGAGCCGAGCGTGGCGAACTATATATCCTATGGCATTGTGGAGTGGATGACTTGGCAGGGGTAAGTGTACATGGAGGCTCCATGGCGTGCTCATTGAGCTGACTTTCGACACAGATTGGGCGATGTCATCAATGATTGGAGAAATCAGATGGATTTGGAGCCTGTTCCCATGTCTGAGGGTCCATGCCTGGCAGAGACTTTGAAAGTACCTTTCACATACTGTTGGTCGCCGGCTTTGGTACCGAAGCCATTGGATTGGCCCGCACATATTGGTAAGTAATGCCAAACATGATTAGAGGCGATCACAAGAGGACAGTTCACGCTGACCGAGAGCTAGATGTTTGCGGCTTCTTCTTTCGAGATCCGCCAAAGTATGAACCGCCAAAAGACCTCGCCGCCTTCCTCGATGCAGGCGACCCTCCGGTATATATCGGTTTCGGCAGCATCGTCATTGACGACCCGGAAAGAATGACAAGTGTCATCCTCTCAGCAGTGAAAGCGACCGGCGTGCGGGCGATCGTGTCAAGAGGCTGGAGTAATCTGGGAGAGGCCGAATCAACCGAACAGGTGTTTTACCTGGGCGACTGTCCTCATGAGTGGCTATTCCAGCACGTGTCCTCCGTAGTGCACCATGGAGGAGCTGGAACTACCGCCTGTGGATTGCGTAATGGCAAGCCAACCACGATCGTGCCTTTCTTTGGAGAGTGAGTATTGCTATTCCCGTTTTCCGCCCATGCCATGATTAACAAAGAATCACAGCCAACCCTTTTGGGGAAACATGATAGCAGCATCAGGAGCAGGCCCGGTGCCTATTCCGCAGAAGAAGCTCACATCCGACAATCTCGCTGAAGCTATCAGATACTGCCAGTCTCCACCAGCGGCGCAGGCTGCATTCGAGATATCAGAGAAGATGAAGATGGAGGAAGGTGTACAGGCTGCTGTAGCATCCTTTCACAAGAACCTGCCGTTGGAGAACATGTCCTGCGACATCTTCCCGGATCAGCCTGCAGTGTGGAAGTACTCCAAGGGGAAGCAGTCTGTGAAGTTGTCGAAACTGGCTGTCGAGTCCGTCACGGCAAAGCTTTCCATCAAGATGAAGGATTTCAAGTAGTAAGTATAGCCTCGGACACACACCGAGTCTACCATGCTAACAATTTGAAAGCTACGAAACCAACACCATCATCATAGAAAACCGTCGCTGGGATCCCGTCACGGGCCTCACATCAGCCTACATAGGCACAGCAACAGACGTTGTCAAAAACACCGCAGGCATCTTCATAGACCCCTACCAAGAATACCGCAAAGGCCGCGTCACAGCCAACCACAGCCACTCCGCCTCGCGCTCTCAATCAACGCAACCCTCCCAAGCCTCCTCACCAACAAACTCCACCTTCTCCCGCGATGACCACGACCTCAAACACAGCAAAACCGCTACCCCCTTCAGCCCCTCCTCCTCCCACTCCGCCACGGACCCAACCCACCGCCCCAGCACCGCCCTCGTCCGCCCTCCCTCCCCCACCCCCTCCGTCGCCCTCACCACCACCTCCGAGCGCGAGCGCCGCGCCCACAACCTGCGCACAGCCGGCAAAATGGCGACCGCGTCGGCCAAGTCGCTCGGGGCGGTCCACTCGTCCTTCTTCCGCGGCATGATCGTCGACCTGCCGCTGGCGGTCGCCGAGGGCATGCGCAACGCGCCCGCGCTGTACGGCGAGAACGTCGCCCAGCACCAGCCGGTGACGGACTGGAAGTCTGGCGCCGTGGTAGCGGGCAAGAACTTCGCGTGGGGGCTGGCCGAGGGCGTGTCGGGCATCGTGACGCAGCCGGTGAAGGGCGCGAGGGAGGAGGGCGCGCTGGGGGCGGTCAAGGGTGTCGGCAGGGGGTTGATGGGGCTGGGGTTGAAGACTGGGAGTGCGGTGGTGGGCGTGGCGGGGTATGGGGGGCAGGGGGTTGTCAAGAGTTTGAGGGCGTTGGGGCATACGAAGACGCGGAAGATGGTGGTGGAGAGGAGGAAGGGGGAGGGGGTTTGGATTGTTGCGAGGAGGAGTGTCGATTTGAATCGGGTTGTGGCGGAGTTTGAGAGGTTGAAGAATGGGCGGTGAGGGTTGGAGAGAGGTGGAAGCGTGCAGAGGTGATTCTGATGGTTCTTCACAGTAGATATCCCGGTTTCCTTCTTGCGTCACAGCGATTATGAGATTTTAATCTATCATTGCCATTTCACTCTCTTCATACATGTTGACCGTTATTGTTAGCGCCCTGAAGTGGGCTTTGTAGACTCTATTTGTGGCATTCACTTTAGCATCCGCATGCATGATTAGGACTTGTTTTATAGCCAGGGACTGGCCTCGCCTGCACAGCATCCATGTCACTCGGATCAAACGGTGCCGTATTTCATTGGTCTTACCACTAACGGCAGGTGACTTATAGCCCCACTCACCGCCAAGACACGAATACGAAGGCGTATTTATCGACGTTGAAGCTACTGCATTCCGAACGCTCGGGATTAACTCATCCATGTTTTTTCCATTCCGCATACTACGTAATGAGCACCTTTGGCTTGCCGTCGATCTCCCGAACTTTATTTTCATCGTGTGGCTGGCCTTACCGTTCCGCCCTGCCGTCATCGGTGGCTTCGTTCCTAAATATTGATAGAATCCTTCGAGCCTTGAATGGCATGACAGACTAAAACGGCAAACGCCACATCTCGCCACCATAGCCGTATGTCAACTACGCCAAGTCTTGCTTCACCGCACGTTTCTTGTTGATTGGAGAAATGGAATCCTTCCTGTTGCGTCTGGACAACATCACAAGTTTCTGCCTGAATTTTTGCCAAGACGACAGAGTCCAGCCGCTCGAAGGATTGAATCAACACACCATGAATAAATATTTAAGGGAACGCAGGCACAGCTCGGCTGAGCTGCGCATAGTTCTCACATCCCGACACTTTTACAAGAAAACATCACGACGTCCTGCAAATCGCATATTCGCAACAATGTTCCCGCCAATACATTTGATATTGGTCATATGCATCACGACCTTGTCATTGGCAGATGCTCGAAATGGTGCGTGTACACCACCGCGTGGTTTTCGAGGTTCAGTGGCGATTTTATCAATCCCACGACTAACCGCAACCCAGTAATAAACCTTACAAAGATAGCCGAGGCCAGCGACGCCATAATATTCTTTGATTCCCCTACACCAACAAGCTTCAGCTTTGGCGAGCGACTGGGATATTCGTCGCCGGCGACGCTAGCGGCGTCATCAACGACAACGACGACAACGACAAGAACAACAACGGAATTGACGACGACGCGAGTAACAATAACGGGGGCAATTAGTGACGTGTTGACAAACGCCACAGCTACGAGTGTAGCAGAGACGAGTGCAGCGGCGCTGAATGCCGAGACTGATAGCGAGGACAGTAGTGCGCAGAAGATGCGTATATCAGTTTGGTTGGCCCTGTTTGCCACGGTAGTGGTGATAACGAGCTTTCCATGAGTACGCATGGCAATAAATATATAAAGAACTTTTCGTGCAGTTTGTAGCACAATGCTCATACATTCTCGTCGTTAAACCATGCTCAGATTTAAAAAAAAAAAAAAAAAAAAAAACTTGTGCTATTTACAATGGCGAGCTGTTGCTGTGAGGGCGTTTAGTGGCGTCGAGCAGCGAGGCTTTACTGCGCGTTGAGAATTAGTAGTGTCGGTGCGGCTCAGACTAGTTGACGGAGTTTAGAGATCGCACTGCGTAGTGTCGAGACACATTGGGCCAAACGCTACAGATGCTCGTAGTGATAATTTCACCGCATCATCCGTGTGCTGTGCTAAGCGCGCCTACAATCGCTCTGCTATTGCCTGATGTAAGCTCGGCTTGAATCATCAGACAGGTGGATTTTGCACGGAGGAGAATTTACGGTGAGCGTAACTCCAGCCAGCTGGCAAGGAGATCGAGCATGCGAGTAGAGAGACAGGACATCAGGAGGGGGGAAAAATACTTCACCGTTAGCTAAAGGCTTCGAGGCCAAATGGCCATGCATGGTAAGAGAAATAGCCTAGGGCTGCACAGAAACATAAACTAGACATATCAGCGAGCAAAAAAGCACCCGAAGGATCGCAGCCTCACTTCATCACTAAGGCCCGATTAGAATCGAACCCATGGATTCTGTAAAGCATTCACCTCCCAATTGGGTAGTCCACAGATCACAAACCCTCGGACTTTTGTGCTTTTAAGGTTCTGGTGGTAAGGTATAGTGCCGTAGCATGCCCCGTTACGCTGACCATCTGTAATTAGGACGCCTACTTTCGCAGTACATATATTAACGTTTGATTACAACTTCTAAAGGGTGCCTAGTGATTCACGGAACACTTAGATGCGCATCGACGTCTCGACTCGTCAAGGCGACAGCATCTAAGAAGAAGCGCAAGAGCAAAAGGTCCCCAATTCATCACCCTTATAATTCATTGTCTACGTGCGCCACCTGACATCTAGCAGCTGCGATTGTTGCGAGACTGACGAGTACTACCTGATCGACTGGGAGGATGACCCAGCGACTGGCGAGTCGTACGAGCCAACCTGGAAGCCCAAGGACTTCGCTAATGGGGCACTGGTGGTTTTTTTTTTTTTCATTGTCAGGCCTCCACAAGCCTACCACCGACTTCAGAACCATTTATTTCTTGGGGGCAGCCGCGTCCAGTGGCTGGGAGAAGAATACCGCGACGGCCACCACTTCCGCGACTCCAGCACGTGGGAATCGCACGAGCGCTTGTTCTTAGAAGGAATTATTGGAGTTACTCTACACGAATAGGCTCGGTGATGGAGATAACAAAAACTTATGCTCAGAAACAAACCAGCGCTCATCAAATCGTTAACCGCCCACGGGAGATGCCGGACGAGGACAATTTCTTATACAGGTTCCAGTCTCAGAACACAGACCGAAAAGAAACAACGCAACGCTTCGGACTTGGAGTCGGAGATGAAGACCAAGAGATCTCTCCCTCGGTCTTCTCTTCCTCGTCCTCATCTTCCACTTCAGCCTCCACCTGCGACTCCACTTGCCCCTTGGCCTCCTTCTGCCTCTTCCTCTCGGCGCTGGTGAGCTTGTGCGCCTTGCCCTTGTTGCCCTTGCCCTTGGTCGACTTGACGGCTGCCACCGCCTCGTCAACTTCGGTGCTTGGACCGCCCTGCTGCTGCTGCTGCTGCGTCTGCTTCTGCTCCGGAACGTTCGCGTTGCGCTGGCTGCAACCTTCACTCCGTGCACAATGAGACTGATGTCGTGGTGGAGCTTCGATTCGTGCTTAGATACGATTGGATGGCCTGTGCCGTCCTCACAAGTCATCTCTTTGACCAGGCGGATCAGCACGTGGAGAAGCAGCTGATTGTAATGCTCAGTCACGAGAGACTTCCTTAAATGGTGTACTGAGTTTCTTGAAAGGGACTAATACTACTTTCGTCCAAGTTCAAGCCTCAAGATGCTCGCCTGACTGCAGTGTTGTCTACCTGATTCACCAAGCGCCAGCTTAATACAGCACCAGAAGGCGTCTTAGAGACAATATATGCCTTCTCCATAAGATTGCTTCGACAGATATTAAGCGTTCTTAATATGAAAGATACAAGATGGAGGATTCTGTGCACCAGTATGGCAGCAGCGTGCTCTTGAGGCAGCGAAGACCGCTCTACTGCTCTCTGTTCTCCAGGTCCAGGTGTTGGAAACAGAAAGCTGATTTCAATTCACGCAAATCAGCATCACTAGTGTGCAGGTATAACGAATGACTATTCCATTCGAAAAGTAAGCGAGATACTACAAAAGAAAAGGGTCCAAGCCAGTACTCCACACAATCCTATGTCCATACCGTTCCCTCGTGATTCCCAAGTCCAAGCACGTGAACTCCAACCCTTAGAAAAGCCGTCATACGTCGTCAAAAAAAAGCCATTACTCGTCCCTTGTCCTGTCCTGAAAACCCAGAGTAACGATCAGCCAATGCACACCAAATGAAACCCACAGTACGGGAAAGGAAATGACTCAAGAAGAAGAAGTCGAAAAAGAGCAAAAGAAAAGAAACCCCCAAACTGGCTTCCCAAACCTCACTGAACCGGTATCTCAGTCCTCACGCCCCCACCAACCTCCTCACCCCCCACTCCCACAACCACGGCCCGGCATCCCACCACCGCCACCCCTCCTCCACCCACGCGCCGGGCAAAAGCACGCGCTCGACCAGCACCGCCGCGCCCTGCGCGACCGCCACGATCCCGCGGCGGGGCCGTAGCGAAAAAAGCAGCTGATCCAGCAGCGGCAGCAGGACGTACGCCCACAGCGTCCGCGGCAGCGAGTACGTGCCCGCTACGCCGGGGACGACATCGGCGGTGGACGAGACGTCCGCGTCGCTGCTGCTTCCGCGCTTGACGGGTTGTTCGGGGGAGGAGGAGCGCTGCTTGCCAGCAGCAGCAGCAGCCTCGTCTGCACGTACTTGCTGCTGCTGCTGCGGCTCCGGCTCCGCTGCCGCCTCCGACGACGAAGACGACGACGATGCCGGCGGAGCAGATGCCACGGGCAGCGCAGAAGCCACAGGCGGCGGCAGCTCCTCGAACCTGACCTTCGCCCGGCCGCCGCCGCCGCCGCCAGCAGCCTTGCGACTGCCGACGTCGCTATCGCTACCGCGGACGACGCTGCTCTCGCTCCCACTCTCATCGCTACTAGCGCGTCGCCGGTGCGATGAGCACGCGTAGCAGCGCGACCGCACTGCCGCTGCCGGGGTCTGGGCAGCCGCCTGAGCGACGTCTCGCTTGGAGCGGCGCAGAGAAGAGCGAGGCGGTGATGACGATGACGAAGCGTTGTCAGCAGCGGCGTCGACGGAGCGGGAGCGGCGCGAGTCCGGGCTGCTGGGGGGCGTGGGCGGTAGGGTTGAGGCGACGAAGCGGGTCACCAGCGGGTTGAGGACGGGGCTGTTGGGTGGGGTTTGCAGGTCTGCGGCGGCGGCAGGAGGGGGGATGGATTGATGTTTGGTGAGCTGGGGGGCGGCGGCGGGGTCAGTGGTGGGAGGAGAAGGAGGTCGAGGTGGAAGAGGAGGAGCAGCAGCGGGGGAAACGGGCTCGTCGTCGGTGTCGACGGGCTGCTGCCGGGGTTGCGGCGAGCGCAGCGGCGGCGGCGGGGAGACGGAAGCGACGAGCTCTGCTGCGGCGGTGGAGAAGGGAGGGGTTGTGGTGAGGGGGAGGAGGTTCCACGAGCAGCGGGTGGGGTGGATGCGGGTTGCTGTCCCCGTTGCCGTGGGCTCAGTGCGGACGGTCAGGTCGATGGCGAGGGGCAGGGAGGGGCGGCCGGGCAGGGCGGCGACGAAGGCGTTGACGAAGGCCTGGATGGCGGCGTGCAGGGGCGACGAGGGAGCGAGGAAGAGGCGGCCGGCAGCGGCCTGCATGAGCTCGTGCGGGTCGTCCAGCGTCGAGACGGCAAAGGCCCTGACGGCGCCGTTCAGCACGATGGCGTGGATCCTGTACGCCTCGCCCTCGATCACCTCGCGCATCACCCACGGCCGCGCGTCCGAGATGTCCAGACGCGCGAGCCGCTCGTACGTCTCGTCCAGACAGCCGTAATCGTCGTCCACGGGCAGCTGCACCACCTCTCCCCCCTCGGGCTCGACCAACTCCCACCGCCTCCTCTCCCTCCTGCCCGCGTGCAGAATCCCATGCACCTCACCCCTCCTCCGCACCACGACGTCCCTCCCGCCCACGACCTCGACACCGCAGTCCAACCCCTCCACCAACCGCCTAAACACTCCGTCGTCCTGGTCCCCCGCAACCACACCAGCCACCGGCCCCTCCGGCGCCAGCACTCCGCACCTAACGCGCGGCCTCTCCCGCTCCGCCTCCCTCCTTAGCGTCTCGCGCAGCAACCCCACAGCCTCACTCACTACAACAGCATCATCGCCGCCGTCGATGCCGTCGGCATCTTCGTCGACGAGCAGCTCGCACGGCACCCACACGCTCGGCCGGACGCGGAGGATGGCGCCGAGGACCTCGTGCTCGTAGAGCGACGCGGAGTCATCGTGGTCATCAGCACTTTCATCCTCCTGCCGTTGCCGGCGCGCGGGGATGCGGAGGCGGAGCGACGACGCGACGGCGGCGGAGAAGCTGGTTGGCGGGGGCAGGATGGAGGAAAGGAGGGACGCGAAACGAGAGGGGGGGAGGGCAGGAGGGGAAGAAGAGGAGCTGTGCGCTACGGCGACCCTGGTGCCGGTGCCGTGGAGGGTGCGGGCGAGGGAGAGGGCGAGGGGGTTGCTGGCGCGGTTGGAGGTGAGGAGGACGGTTGGACGGGGGGTGTTACGGCGGCGGAGGCGGAGGACGCGGCGGGGCTGGAACCGCGGGAGGGCGTTGGAGAGCCGGATGAAGAGCAGGGCGAGCAGCGTGAAGGGCAGCGTGAAGAGCAGCGCGATGCGCACCGCTGCCGTCGAGATACGGGTCAGTGTTGCCTGCGGGGAAGCCGGGCGCAGGCGGCGCCGTGCCGAGGCCGTGGCGGCGCGGCTGTGGTGCGTTATCATGGTCGTTGCGGCCGAGCGCACGGAGTACAGGAGGTCCATTAATCGGAATGCAACCGTCAGGACGGGTGTGTCGTAACGGGAAACGGAAAAGAATGCCATGCAACGAAGTACGAAGGCAGAAGAAGAAGTCAGAAACACGAGCTAACTACTGCAAAAAAGAAAAAGCAAAAACACCAAGAAAAACGAAGAGTTGGGGGCTGTCGTGCGACGCCACTGGCTTGCTGCCCCGCCGCCCTTTTTCAGCTTTTCGAGGCCTCCAGCTGAGCGTGACACAGCATACGTGGAGCGTGTGGAGGGGTCGCTGCATGACCTCACCCCGCATGCGCCGGCAGACCAACCACCATCCCCGCGGCAGATCACCACCCCGGATTGGGCTACAGCTGCACCGCCACCGTGGCCGTCACAAAACATATCCAGCAAGCTACATACACGGTCCGCCCAACCTAATTCAACCACCTGTCCGCCACCCAGCCCAGCGCGTCCCTGAGCCAGCCATCTTTCTCTGCGCTCGCCTTGGCCTCGAAACCATGCTCACCGGGCCTCAGAACGAGCTTGACAGCATCGTCGCATTTCCTGTCGCGGGTCTCGCCACCGGCCAGCTGCTGCTGCCACGTCTTCTCCCACGAGCGGGCGAGACGTTTGCTCCCCTGCACCGGCACCACTGTGTCATCGGTGCCGTGGATGATGCAAAGCGGTGGCAGGCGTGCGCCGCCGGCCCCGCGTCGCCGCAGGTCCTCGAGCACCTCCAGAGGATAGAGTTCTCGCTCGTCGCCCAGCAGCTCGCCCAGCCGCCCGTGCTGGAACAGGGCGAGCGACAGCTCCATCCGTGCTGGCGGTGTGACGCTGCTGAGGACGGCGGCACGGCGCGAGTTGCTGTTCCTGCTGTCGCGGGCGGCCGCGACGTGCTCGTCGATGATGCAGGGGTCGAGGAGGAAGCCGAGTCCCATGATGCCGGCCTTGGAGGCACGGGACCCGCCGGGTTCCCCCACTGCTGGTGCGCACTCCCTCACCGGAAGGGACTTCTGGCTGCTGCGTTGATCAGCGCTTTTGGAGTAAGTGCTGCGTCCCTCGCCGTCGGAGCGGCGGCCGCCGCGCGTGAAGTGGTCGTCGCCGAGGTCGGCCATGGGGAATATGCTTAGGATGGTCTTAATGCGGCTGGGGTGCATGAGCGCGGATTGGATGGCCAGCCAGCCCCCCGCGCTTTCGCCGGTGACCAAGATCTTCCCGAGATCGACGCCGCAGGACGTGTTGAGTGGGTCTCGTAGCACGACGTACGCGTGCAGAGACGTCAAAAGCCATGACCAAAGAGAGGAGATGTCCGAAAGGATGTCTTTCCCACTGGCCTCCGGCAATAGGCGGTAGTCGGGGGAGATGATGATGGCAGAATGGGCGGTGGCGTAGGTCAGAAGGTACGATGGGAACCAGGGAGCGTGGAGACGCGTGCCAGCGACCTGAATAGGAGGTGTGAGAGGGGGCTTATTTGACCAAATGCTGTGCTCCGACTTTTGACGCGATGTCATCCAATGTTCCGGGACAGAGGTCGAAATAAGATGCTAAGAAGGGGTACCCACCAAACCGCCGCCGTGGAACCGGACGATAATCGGCCGGGGACCCTTGCATGCGCTCTTCGGAACAAGCACCGACGTTTGTATAGGATGGCTGTCCACAACTTTGTAAGTGACGTCGAAGATCCGGAACCCTTTGAAGTATGCATCAGTCGAAGGAAAGGTAACAAGAGGCATTGTTGCTTAAGAAATGCATGTAAAAGGAGTGTCGTATATCAAACTCGGGGCATCCAGGCAGGACATTCGATTTAAAGCCATTTTTTGGCTTCGCCCCCGCCGCGTCGGCGGCCCGCGTGTGACTGAGTCATTTTCCCTGTCATCCATCCTTCCCGTCCCCAGCCGACGCGCATTGTTTGCTATCTATTCCCTTGTCCCAATTCCGTCCTGTGCGTCAGATCACAAATGACCTTCCCGTCTTCACGTCCCATTGCACAAAAACGGTAATCGCGTTCCGAGAAATCGTTCCATTTTAGCTCGGTGGTGGTGTTGCCTCCCCCGTCGAATCATTTATGATCCTCGTCTATTGCGTACATTTTGGACGGCAGCAAGGAATTCATGGCCTGACTCTTCACCGGCACCGGACGGGACTGACTTGTTCAACTCCGAGCCCGGAGCTACCCTGCTCCTGCAATGCTGTGGATTATGCCCATACTATACTTTTGCAATCGAATTTCTCTACCCATGTAAACTCCCCAAAATGTCACAAGTGGAATCGCTAACCCACTACACCACGCCTTCAGTACAGGCACTCTCGAGGACAAAAGAGGTACTGGAATGAACGCAACTAGCGATCATTCAGGCGTAGTCAGTCAATAAACCATGTCGGGAACGCATTTTCATGACAAAAACCCTATGTGCGCCAAAGAAATGCCCCTCTCAAATGTACTCCCTCCCCATCCTCCACAAAACCCTCTCCAGCCTGTACTCATCATCCTCGCAGTTCTCCTCCGCAACGCGGAGATCCCCAAACGTCGACTCCACGCTAGCCTCAGCATCACTCAGCACGCGGCACAGGTTGCGCTCGATGTACTCGTTGTGCTGGCCGACAGCGTCCAGACGCTTCTGCGCCGCGCCGATGCAGCGCGCCATCTCTTCCAGACAGAGGCGGGCGGCAGCGCTGTCGTAGGTGCAAGCGCGGCGGTGGTCGTCGCGGACGTTGAGGCGGCTGGCGGCGTTGATGTGCCGCTGGGCGACGCGCAGGTAGTGCAGCGCCGACGAGAGCTTGTCGCGGGCCCAGGGGTCGGGAGGCGGGCGGATGGCGGGGATGGAGTCGGCCCAGTCGGCGATGGCGAAGTCTCTGGTAGCGGCGGCCCAGTCGACCATGGCTAGGTGTCTATCGGCGGCTGCGGCGGCGGCGGCGAAGGAGCTAGGGAAGGAGGGGGAGGAGGGCATGGTGGTTGTGGTTGGTGGTGGTGGTCGTGTGGTGTGGTGGAGCTTTGGAGAGAGGTTTTTTTTGAGAGGATCTGCTTGGGTTTTGGGGTCAGTGGTCGCTCGGGGGCTTGGGATGGCGCTGGCTTACAGCGTGTCCGAAAGCCGTTGTTGTCGGGTGCTGGAGGTGCGAATGGCGTTGAACTGCTGGTGGAGAATATATAGGACCATTCTAAGCTAAGCCTCTTTTGGACGAGATGTGAATGGCTTAACACTTCAGCTGCCTTGTTCGGTGATTGTAAAATTTGATGGAGTTGGGTTATCCCCTCTGGCTGTTCTCCAGCGTACCCGCCAATCACCCAATGGACCCAGCTGCTTAACACCACATTTCCCGCCAAACCACATGGCAATAACATGGTAGACCATTCTGCAAGAATTTCTTTTAGATTGACCGTATTTGCAAACACCAAGCGCAAGTCTGACCTACCTGCTGAACTGCGATGTCGAATATGTATACTACACATCCGTTCTGAAGCTTGATTTCTAAAGCGACCAAGTAAATATATATGCTTAACTCTAAGCAAAACAGCAAGGCTTTAGCAGTATAACATCTGGCTTTCCACGTCATTGTCTATACCGCAAAGGCAAGAAGGATACATCCGTAGGGAGCTGGAGCAATCATCCGGATGGAGATGTCATTATTATTTTTAGACATTAGCGTCCATACGAACGCTTCAAGTCTCTTCAAGCGTCAACGGAGATAATAAGGGTATAAAGGTGATAATATGCAAGGACCAGAGGATTAATGTAGTTGGTGTCCAATTTATAATCGACATAATACAGAGCAATTAGCGAAAACCAACAAAAACAGGAAAAGACCTTTTTACTTATGCAATCGCTCCAAAAATAGTCCGCCTGCAATAAAGTGACTACTACATTTCTAAACTTACGATACGCTTATATGTCATGAAATTACCGAGGACTTGCAACTCAGCCTCTTTGGCCACTGGGAAAATCCAGATTTAACAGCGAGAAGAACCTTAGTGGATATTTCTGTTCAAGGCCCGGGGGACTTGTGAGGCTGCCGCCATTACGGAAATCTACAACATGCCGTTGACCACCACGTGGAAAGTAAGAAGACAGATTTTGCTGCGGAAACATAAGAAAAACGGCGGGTCAATAACAACATGGAAAGGTCAGCAAGATAGATTCCGACTCGCAGATTGAGGTTCACCCAGACTTTAATCGTAAGATGAGAACCCTACTCTACCCAAAACTCCGGAAAGAAAGCTACGCAAAGCCTGGGATCACGCAGAACATGACAGCAGCACAAACAGTATCGCTGGTTCGAATTGCGGGGAGACATTCGGCTTCATCGGCGAGATGACTGGCCGATGGACCCGATGTCGGGATCGGGATTATATTCCCCTTGTGGACCTGAACGCTCGGACTGACTTGCCTTGCCTCATAAGCCCTCAACATCGATTCATAGACGTCGGGATTCCCAAATTCCTTTGTAATAAGATTGGGCCTGGACCGCAATGGCTTGCCTGAAATTCTTCCTCAAAACAGAACCAAGCATATGCTGTACGCGTGTTGGTGAACGCGGCGTACTTCTTTACTGACCGTCATGCAGCTACGGCGATCACAGAGAACTACAATTTTCAAAGCAGCTCTACAACGGACTAGAGGGGAAGGGTCTAAGGTACACTTCTGACTTATTCTCTCTAATCATGAGACGGACGAGGATTGCAAGGCATGGCATACACAACCCAACTTGAGCATCATGACAAAGACAAACAGCTGTCACTGCGGTTGCTTGACGGCCGCCGGACTCCCACACCAGTGAGCAGTCACTTCAGGTCTTTCTGCCAACCCCATCTACAAGCCTGACAAGGAAGGACGGCTGCCCAAAGCTGCAAGATTGTCGCTCCAAGTAGACATAACCAATAAATCACCATAGAGATACTATCATCACAGGCCGGGGCAACGGCCTTGAGCCTCTCAACCCGCCCCCAGGCATCCTCACAAGCTATGCTCATCCGCATCGAGACAATTTACGCGTGCAAGTTCTCTCAATGGACGTTGTGCGCACGGCCCACCAGGCCACGACTTCCTCTCACCTCCAAATCATCGAGACCACTCGGAGACTGCGACCTTCCATCATCGCACCCCACCATTTCTTGTTGAAGCAAGTGCTGCCTTAGTGTGTGTGGGGCTTGTGGCCGCGAGAGAGGGGAGTGCGTACGCAGAGTCGTCCGGCGTGCACTCCTGACTCAAGAAGTCCGATTCTCGAATATCGCCTATCAGCTAACTAAACTTTGTTTCAACGCCAAGTTCTTGTCCATTTGTCAGCTGCACACGAATCGTTATAGCTCAATAGCCTTACCGCGGGCACCATCGTATTCGCATTCGAGCCTCTCGGAAAGCCAGTGGTGATTCGTCGGTGCGCAGGTCATAAGAGGAGACAACGCTTTCGCTGGTCACACCTACCTGGAGCCGCGCGGGTCCACAAGGAGTCGGAGAAAACAGAGAGGGTTCAGAGAACAAAGTAGGCGATGGTTTGTTCAACTGGTACTGGCTGACAAGGACAAAGGAATCCATGGAGTCAGTAAGTTCGACCCACCTCCGGGAATGCACACACAGGATGTCAGCCCACAAACGGCACGTCGCGCTTGTAATCCAAGCAGACTCTAGCACTAAAAGGTACAAGGCCGCCAGCGCTTTCCAGGAATCGCGGACAAAGACGGAAAAGATATTGGGGAGGAAGTTTCCGAGACAGAGGCGCAGCAACGACAGTGTGCAGCAGTAGTATGTCAGATGTCGCAAGGGCCGCAATCGTCAGGAGTGGTAGCAACAGGAGCGTTGTTTCAACTTGAAAAGTTTCTCGGCAAAGGTCCAGCGTTCGGGCGCAGTGTGCGGTGCGTGTGGGTGTTGTTGGGGCGGCGGCGGCGGCGGCGGCGACGACGGCTACGACTGCAACGACTGCAGCATGAGGGAGGACCTTCCCTTGCTGATGAGTAGCATGTACGGCGAGATGGGTGTCTGTCAATGGGTTCGTAGAGCGAGTAGGGCGGAGCGCGACCGGTTGTTACAACGAAGAACAGTCTGGGCGGAAGACAGCATGGAGGACGGCGACGGCGGCGGGCACCGAGCAGCAAAAGGGACGCGTGTAGTGGCAAGAAACACGCTGATCAGGTACGTTAGCATGGCTCAACTTCGCCAGGCTGACGCGAGTGCCGATGCGCACGTTCTTGCGTCAAAGATGTATCAGTGTTGGTGGCGAGTCTCCACTCATTCCCCGCAGTGGCGAATATCGCGCGCTGGGCGAACACCGACCGACGAAGTGACCCGATCGGCCGCAATGACGGTGCCGTCACGCGAACCGTTGAGCCTGCTGCCGATCACGATGCAGGACAGCCTGGTGTTGCTTCCTCTTCCGCCGCCAGACAGATCCGCTTCAGTGACAGCGCGGACGCTCACGCGGAAGGCCGCATGTCATGCGCCGCTGCAAGTCTCCGCCAGAGCCTCAAGCAGAAGACCGGACAAGCGGTCAGCCATGGAAGCGGGTAGCAGCCGCGCCTTCCAGAAGCGCGGGCGGGCCACGAACAAAGCAGAAGGAGAGGCGCGGCCAGCCGCACGCACGCGTTCGGCCGGCCATCACAAACACCACACGCCTACCCAAACAAGCACCCACGCGACAGCCCCACCCATCACCCGCACAACCACGGGCAGCAGCTGCCAACAACCAACGCCGGGGGCTTGGCGCGCCTACAAATAGCCCTCGACCAGCGGCCCCAACTCCTCTTTTTTCTTCTTCAGCTCTCTTTGCCTTTTGGCTTAGATCAAGTGAAGTAGCTGTTCTTTTTAGTTTAATCTCTAGAACGTCCCTACGCGGGATTTGCTCTTTTGATTAAACTAGTTTTTGGCACCTGGTCTCGTGGCGCTCTGAGCTCCGCTCATCGTCATAGACCACAGTGTCGCCTCTATTGCACTGCCTGAGGCTGACGCGAATGGTCTTTCTTTTTCGTTGAGCGATCTGCCTTGAGCAGGTCCTTGAGGAAGAAGAAGAAAAAAAAAGAGAAGAGGAAGTGACAGCAACGGAGCAGAGCCGACTGACAACGCGGGCAGCTAGAGACAAAGAGGCGCTCGCTGCGCCCGTCTGCCGCGTTTGTCTGGCCTGCGCCCAGCCTCTGGTAGCGCCGCAGGATCGACGAGCATCGCGATGCTCTGTTTCTGGTGTTGCGACTGAGCACCGCGTCCTCTCAGCGAAGCCGCCATTACGACGGCAAGGTCTTGCGAAGTGCTCATCCTCGGCGCACGCCTTACCGTAGCTCGCTCTCCAGCGCCTCCGAAATCTTAGTTCAAGTCCGCCTTGACGCGGCTCGGCTCGCGTCCCGCCCTAACCGCGCCGCGCGTCTTCATCAGCATGGTGTTGATGAGCCGCGAGCACGTCCCCCGTCAGCCTGCGGCCGCAACCCGCGGCTCAACCATGCGCAGAAACAGCCTCGGGAAAGACGCGAAAGACGCCAGGACGGCCGCTCATCAACAACCGGTGATCACGGGACGAAGATCACTGCCACTGCTGCAGCGCGTCACTGACCATCCGCTGCGACGTTCCTTGCCTGATGACGCCCGGCGGTCGTCGACAGACAGACAGCGCGGACGCTCTCACTCTTTTTCCGCGAGCCGGCATCCTACCGCCGCATTCGCGCAACCCTTACCGCATTGAGAAGATCCTCGGTTTTGCCTCGTGTCCGCGTCGGCCCTGCTCTGGCCAGAGCGAAGTACTAGTGCTTGCTTCAGCCACGCGTCGGGGAGGCGGCCGTCTTCACCAGACCAGTAAGTGATGAGAGCCTGCCTGCGCCGCCACATCTGACGATCGGTTGGGAGATCAGCGATCTCACAGCGAGCCTCCCCCCCTTTAGCGACGTTTTTTTCTAACCGAATTCCCACAAATGCAATACGCGGGCGGCCCACGGACATACGCCGGTTCGGAAGAGAGCGAAAGATGGAGCAGTGCATGCATATCATGCGTCCCAATGCCTGCATGTGGGGAGGAGGAGCAAGTGTCAGCACGCGGTACAACAATGTGGCGGTGGGGTGCTTGCTTGCTTCTTCGCCGGACTTGCCGCCCCGCTTCAGCTTAGCTGTACTCCACTGTTTGCCGGCGGGCCTACTGCCGCACCATGGGACTGTCCACGAATGAGAGGACGTATTTGGGGAAATAGCTGCGGAGACGAGGGGGCTTTCATGCAGGGGACATCACAGCAGAAGAGGCGCTCACGCGCTCAGGAGAGTCCCGAGCACCGCCCGTCTCCACCACGGACTGGGATGAGGGTTTGAGGGAGATACGGTGGCGATGCAGGGAAGGCGAGGAATGAAGGGGGAGGAAGGAGGAGAGTAAATGTGGGTAGGAAGTGGCGAGGCAGGCTGACTGTCCCAATGAGAGTGGATGAGGAGGAAGGAATGAAGCGGCCAACCAATGCCATCTCGTAGGAGAGATGTGAGGCGAAGAAAGGCCTATCATCTCCAGTAAATTGATGAAAGGACGTGAAGGGTGAGTGTGGCAAGGCAGGGACCGGTGGCGCTTCGCACCGCCATTGTCTCCACACGACCACCCCGCCCGGAAATAACAAGCAGCCTCTAATAACGGGCTGCACTGGCCAGGGAATAAGGGAGTGCGCAACGCAAGGGCGTAGAAGAAGACATCAGGACGACTCATTCCCTCGTTCGAAGTTGCGGTCTTGCTTCCGAAAGTGGCGAGGTCCCGCAATCCCCCAGTTCTAGATTTGGGGCGTCGGTTGATCAAAAAAGCAGATCAGCATGTGCGTGTGTTTTCTGTTTGCACGTCAGATAAGCGGTTCTCATTTACCTAGGATGCCGCAGCTAGCGCGAGTCGTGCTCTGTGTCGGAAGTTGCGGTTATCTTACCGCTTCAGGGTTGCTGTGCAGCTTTCCCGCACGCTTTCGGCAAGGGGTAGGCTTTTTTGCGGCGGGTGCGCAAAATGCCTGTTGGGACATGGATGGACTTCTGGACCTGCGAGGGAAAAATGCGATGAGCGGGGGCAAACGCCCTCGTAAAAGGGGCGAGAAGCTGTGGAACCATGCCCTTTTGACGTCACGAGAGCCTATCTCCACGCTGATCACCATCCCGCCCTAAGCCCTACAGCCCTATGGAGGCGGATTGTCGCGTGGCAAAGGACGGACGACGAGGCGAATCGGTGTTTTTGACACTCTTTACTTTTCTGACACGGGCTGTCGTAGAGCTGGGCCTTGGCGGGGCGTTGTGTGGGGAAAAAGAATGCAGCTTGACCGCAAGCGTACCAGGCCGACGAGCATGCATGCATTCGGCCTGTGACGATCTGTGTAACGCGCTGGGGGGCAAATCGAGGAATCGCCACGATCTTGATCGATTCATTTGCGACGTCTGAAGTTGCGAGCAAAGCGGGACGGCACAGGCGAGCAAACAATGAGGGGGGAGGGTAGGTGGGTTGGAAAGTGGGTAGGGTCCTGTTCGTGGTCCCATCCAACGTAATTGATCCTTGCCGGCGTGGGGATCAGGGAAACGAGAGCCTGGCCTATTTTGCAAGAGCAGAGGCCGCGCGACGTCATGGGTCTCCAGCACGGCGACTCAGCAGCTGCCATGTTCCCACCAGGCCGATTCATGCGCGACGTTCGACCTTTGACGCCGCTGCCCCGTGGCCGCGCGAGAGTGATGAAAGGGAGCAAATAACTGTTTGATTGCCGCTGCAGGGACTTCGCGCTTTGGCAGGAGAGGTACGCAACGAGCGCAACTGGCATCGCGGGATGACGTCACTTTCCGTGATGATCGTGTGCGGGCTCGTGGCGAACACAGGGAGAACCGCTGCTCGCATACATGGTTTGGAACCAGCCGGCAGCGCATGGCTGTGCTGTGTGCCTGTGGCTGCAGGCGACTCGCCACATCTGTTTAACGGTGACTGGCTGCCTAGCTGATACATATCGTACATGTCGGAGGCGAATACGCCAGGGATCCGCACGCTGCTTTCCCGACGAGTCGCCGACCGACTGTGTGTCAGCGAGAATGGCAGATTCGAATCATGTCGCGACGTCCGAACGTGAGCTGCTGCTGGCCTCGTTCGTGTTCTCGTGCATCAGGTCGCACGACTGCTCGGGTCATGAGCCGAGATGCGTTGGCGTGTTGCTGACGGCTCGCCGCGATATGGCTACGGGACTGAATCAGAGCGGCTATGCTCGTGACTTATGCAATTCTCAGCATCCCGCAATCAGCCCTGTAGACCCCGGCCGTGAGTCAGGGTCCTCGCCGAACACGCCATATTCCAGCCGTCCAAGCTTCGTCTCCAACCGTCATGTCTAATGGCCGTGTCATGAAAAGGAAGAAGCGGCATGGCCGGCGAAAGGTCGGAGGGGCCCCGCATAAACGTCGGTTGCCCCTTCAGGGCGCCGCATTTTGCTGCAACCCAATTTTTCGTTCACAAGTTGCGACGTTCGAAGTTGCTCGCCAAACGGCACGCCTCGCTGGGTCCCCTGCAGCACCGCTCTATCCTCGAACGTCGGCCAAATTCGTTCAGTATCTGCGCTTAACGCGCTTAACAAGCATCTTCTCCCCCAAACCTCTCCTGGCACTGTCAGCACTCCTGAGCCCTCCGACCGCATGAGGGGTGTGCTGTTTGCGAAGCGTGCAACTCGTGGTTGTTGATGAGAATGCGCGACAGGGGGCGTCTAAGCTGGATGACTGCGCCTCCGTTGGCTGCCGGATTTCCGGTTCTACTGCCCCTTCTTCGCCAGGAGGATTTGTAGTCGTGTTGCGATATTCGGGGGGGTTTGATTAATCACCCGACCCGAATCCCCCGATTCCCTAGTCAGCTGCAATCGCAATGGTTACGCTCGCTAGAGGAATGCATGTAGGCCCCTTGGTCCTGCTGGACTATAGCCTAATTGCGTTTTCTGCCCCTTCACCTTTTTCTTTCTTTTCCTCAGGTGCGTTTATGAACCAGCACAAGTACGCGCGTTTCTGTATGCAAGCTCAGTATGGTGCCAGCGATTCTGAGGAGACTACTTGCAACACTGCGACACTCTTACTTGTCTCATTCCGCACCAAGGAGTTGTACCTTGCCTCTAGTGAACGGAAGCTTTAGTACTCACAAAGAATGTTGCAATAAGCGCAAGCACTTGCCAGCTCTAGCCATGTTTGGTGAGAGGGTGCTCCGTACAAGACCACCTAGCCTTCTCCCGTTAATCACCCACCAACTCTAAATATGCCATGCGATAAAAGCTGCGCTAGCGGGCTGCGTCATAGTTGCAGTGATCAAGATATACATGCATTTTCTCGTGAGGAAAAAAAGAAGAAAATGAATCACTACCCCTTTTCGCCTACTGAAGTCATTCCTCAGAAGTGGCCAAGCTCATTAGCGCGCAGGGCGAACCAAAAGCGCTGTCGCCTCAACAAAGGTCAGCCATCCAGCGGGTGAGTCATGATCCAACAGACGATGGCACGAGTCCAACATGCATAAAAAATTGGCGTCGTGTTACGAAGAAACAAGGGACGAAATCCATCAACCCCCGAATTAGCAACAACACTCGTGACCCTTCCACCCCCACAGCCATCCCGCCGCCGGAAAAACAATGCGAGCGCAACTTCGAACGTCGCAATTGTTCGGGCGACCGTCGCGCATCTTCTGGTGCTTTGTCGGCCGACCAACGGAGATTTCGGGATTGCCTCGGTGTGTTGCGTGGTGTGATGAGAGCGGAAGCCGGTATACATAACCTCATGTGATGAGCAAGAAGAAAAAACGACCGGGGTAAACGAGTGTGCATTGAAAAGGAGTGGCTAGATAAGCTACTTGGCGGAAGTTCCAATGCATCCCAAGGTCGAACGTCGCAAGTGCTTTTGCCGGCGGTAGACGGGCGTTGGGCGATGCGATGGTCGGCAATTGTCGGGCAGGCCAGGAAAATGGAGGTGTAAGGCGGCTGTCGGCGCATTTGTTGACTCGGGGCTGCATACGTCGGCTAAATTCCTGAGGCTGACCGCAGTTACATCGAGAGTCTTGCCGATGCGAATCATAAGTGGTCAAGTATACCTTGTTGTTGTTTTCTTTTTCCCTGAGGCCTCTGCTCCCATGGCATAGCTCCGAAAATGGTAATGTCAAGCGATAAACAAAGAGCGGGAGACGGTGCGGGGGTAGATCAGAAAAAAAGTTGAATTTGTGGGGAAGGAGATCAGTTCCGCTGCATGTCCAACGTCGAACGTCGCAAATCCAGTATGCGTTTACAGTTCAGAAAATTCACGACTTACGGACAAAAGGCGTGAAATTCCGCGTCTTCTCCGAGCATGGTCCGGTGGTGTTGAGATGAACTTCATGTCAGTCTGTTCATTCCAAACGAACTATCATCCCAACCATATTAAGACTAGTTGTGCATTTCAAGTAATCAATGCTTTTGTTACAGAGGTTCGCTGGCAAAGCTGAGCTGTTATGTCGGATTCCTCAGCAGACTCTTATTTATTTTCTCGCCCTCCATTACTCTTCTTTTTTTTTCCTTCCCGATCAATTCGCCCCCCAGAACCCCCATCTAATAGTTATTACCAGTAGCAACGCCCCAGAAATACGCCACCCAAGCGCCCACAATCAAGAACATCAAAAAGACAAAGAAACCCATACTAATCCTCCTGTTCCTCGCGCCCTCCTCACCGCTGTCAAACTCGTCGCGGCGGCGGTTGATGACTTCGCCATTGGCCAAGCGCTGCTTCTTAGTCCACTGCAGTCTGCCCAGATCGACGTTGAAGAAGCCGTAGGTGAACAGCGACGCCGCCACAACCACAGATCCGGCAGCGAGAACGACGTAGATGATGACGACGTTGTCGTAGCTGTCGTTGTCGCGGTCCTGGATGACACCAGCAACGATACGCACGATGATGTTCATGCTGTTGTTGACGGCGATCTTGACGGCGTAGCCGGCGCCGAAGACCTCCTGGTACCACATGGAGGTGCGGATGCCGTCGATGATGACGGTTGGACCGAAAAGGAAGGCGACAGCGTAGATACCAAACGACGCGGCGGTGCCACCGATCGACGGGCCCCAGGCCGCAAGACACATGGACAGCAGCATCCCCAGGCCGCAGATGAGCATCAGCGTCAGGCGGTTGCCGAGCAGGTCGACGAAGATGCCGATGAACGGGACGAGGAAGAAGCCGAGGTATTGGCTCATGGCGCTGTACCAACCAGCAGTGACGGCGTCGATGTTGAAGCGCTGCTCAGCGAGCTCGGTGGCGTTGGAGGAGTACACGACGGCGGTGCTGGTCTGGAAGAGCGAGAAGAAGATGATGCCCCAGAAGGGCCACGGCAGGCGCAGCATCTTGCCGACCTCGAACTTCTTGTTCTTCTCCGTCAGCGCCTCGCCCGTCGCCGGGTCCGCCTTGCCCGCGAAGCGCCGCTCGCACCAGCGCGTGAAGAACCAGAAGACCAGCGTGGCGGCGTTGGTGAACAGGTTCATGAAGACGGCCGTCCAGTACACCCAGCTGAAGTCGCCCGTCTTCTTCGCGATGACGTTGGCCGTCGCCTTGCCCACGAAGGACCCGATCTTTCCGATTCCCAGCTCGAAGCCGAGCGTCGACGCGAAGCCGTTGGACGGCGCGAACCAGGAGCTGAAGACTTTGTACTGCGCGACCTGCGTGGCGATGTCGCCGAACGACTGCACCACGACGCCGAAGATCATGAACTTGTAGTTGCGGACCGTCGTGGCTGCTGCGATGAGAATGGCTCCGACGCTGTAAATGGCATTGCCCCAGAGCATGGCACCTGTTTTGGGTCAGTAAACCCCGTCAAGCATCTCCGTGGAGTTGAGCGCAAAACTGACCAGCACCACCAATCCGATCCGTCACCAACCCGCTCACCAGGATCAACGCCGTCACCATGAAGTCCTCGCTAGCCTCCAGCACCGCGTACTGCGCATTGTTGATGTGCAGTTTCTGCAATTCCATCAGTCAGCCCACAGCCCGCTCTTCTCACGCAAAATCCGAGAGCAGCATCGCCCCGTACCTTCTTCAGCGTACTCTTCATCGCGCCCGTCACGCCGCTGCTCCAATGCGAGCCGAACCCAATCGCCGTCACGAGCAGGACCGAGATGATCTTCATGCGCAGCGGGACATGCGTGCTTCGGCCACCCGCCGTCCGCACCGACGCCGCATCGCCTCCGCTGCTGCCATCGTTCACCGCAGCCACGCCGACCACGTCCCCGGTCTTCTCCTCCACGGCGGCATTGCGCTCTGTCGGAGAACTGCTGGCGTTCATGGCGTCTTCTTCTTCCACCTGCTGGGCGGCGCGAGGAACAGGAGGGGGATTGGAATAGGAAAGGGAAAAGGTATAGTGATCAGATTAGATGAGTGGGGGATTGGCTTTTAAAGCCTTTTACCCACCGACGGGACGTCCCATCAACACCGTCCCCACCCATTCCCTCGCGTGGAGTCGGTTCAGCTCGGTTTACACCCGAAGCTACGGTGACAACCACTAATAACCCACTCATCGTTGGCCGGACCAGGAGCGGGTCATGACCAGGATTCATCAGACGCTGCATCTCCACACGAAGTCTCCAGGCCCCCAGAAGCCGCTGAAGTGGAGAAGATACCATCAATCCGACTTTAAAGGCATCTCTCCCGCCATCCTGGCGCTTTTCCTGCATGCTTTTACACCGTATGCACGAGTCAAACTCTGACGACGGGCATAGCTTGGCAACGGCGGAGATACCCATTTGCAGCTAAATGCATATTTTTACAACTAGCGACGGAGATGTGCGTCCGCTTGCGCACGTTTTGTTGACGCACCGAAAATCTTATCAGATCCACTCTCAGCCCACGTGTGCTCCGCAGGCAAAGGGAGAAAAAGGTACTCTCCGTCCCGCGAGGAAAGTGGCTTTAGGGAGATCGGCCCGGGGATGTGCTTGGAATGCCTTGGCTCGGGCGATATCGGCTCGGCTATTGTCGTGGTCGGGCTCGGAGTTGTGCCATTTCCTCGGAGACGATTCCGGGAGTGGTGTTGTAGACTCTGTATATCGAAGTGCAACTTATATGCTTCTCAGAAGGGCAGTGCGGAAGGCATATGATGGACTCCGAACGGTTGAGCAGGAGTCACGGCCAGGGCCCCATGAGATCAAACTTCTTCGTTGCACCGTGAGCAAAGAACGTACGTGCGCATGTACATACACAGCGGCTCGTAGGGCTGAGGCGGCTCTGACTTTGCGCTTTAGCCGATGGATGATCAGCACCACGATCCCAGCAGATAGAAGTGGTGCGAGGGAAGGGCCGTCTGGAAAACCAGCAGGACGGGTCGACGAGAAAACGGCCGCGCAGACATCGACCAAAATGAAGTCTGGGCCGCTTAACCGACAGCCAAGCAGTGCTTCAGACGTTCGACGTTGGACTAAAAATTTGCAGACGCGTTGGAAAGGGTCGGAGACCGAGACTTGAAGGCCGAGCGGTTCGAAGGGGAACTTGTTTCACCTACGAGTAAGAAGAGAAAGCGCGGGAAAGATGGACGGTCGGTCTAGCGTCGTGGCAGACGTCAAAACACTGACATTTTTTCCTTGGCCTCACGATGCCCATCCACGGTACGAAATCTGCGTCCAGAGAGCTTCCAGAAACCCGCCAGTTGTAGTTTCAGAGCAACTTCAAAACTCGGGAGGTCCGAGCTGGTTGCTCTAATCGCCGAGGCGAACGCGCGGACAGCTTACCCAACATTTTCGGTCGTCGTTGCTGTTGCGGCAGCTCCCATCTCTCGGCCGGGGCCACCCCAATCGTCGTGGCAAACAAACCATGGAACGCACCCGGCACAAGCAACGCCTCCACGCCTCCCAAGAAACTCTAGACCCGGCACGACGAGCAGCCAAGCAACCGTCCAGACGTTCGAAGTTGAAGAATTAAAGTCTCTGGGCGCGACGCGCCGCGCAAGGAAGGGCTGGAACAACTCTGCTGCTGCTCCCATCCTCGGGTGCGCGAGAGTATGATCCCTTGCCTTTTGTCCCGCTTGCCTGCTACTACTACTCTTGAGGCAACGGGTTGCCTCACACCGAGGGCATTTGCCTGCTTCTAGCCGTCCGTTTGCCCTGTTTTTTGCATTTGCCTACTTTTTGCCTTACATATGCTATGTTCTACCTTGCGTCCTGTCGTCGGGTATTTCGCTTCCTTCCTACTCCTGTACGTCAGCCCACCAATCCAACCAACGGCAACCGGCCGGCGTCTTGGCCTCGGCGACAAGAAAAAAAAAACGCGACGTTAGGTAGGTAAGGTACCGTGACTTGCCTTGCTTTGCCTTGCCTCTCTCTAGGTTGTGCGCCCGCGCGCCCCCCGCGACGGCGGCCGCGGCCGACGGCCGGCCGCCGGCGAAGAAAAAAGGGACCAGACGGGCGACGTAAGAAGAGGAGTGCTTGCAACTTCGAACGTCGTGCGGCATCCGCGGCTCGCGAAAGAAATCCGGCGGGCCGCGCGCGGTGAGCGCGGCCAGCGAGCGAAATGGGGTGTCCTGTGAGGGAGAGAGCGCTGTGGCCGTTGGTTGGCTGGTCCACCACACGCCGCCTGCGCCGCCCACCCGTCCCGTCGGAATTCTTGCTAACCACTACTGAATGCTGCTGTTGCCGCCACCACCACTGCTGCCCGCGCCGCGCCGCGCCACAGGGGAGAGAGAGAGAGAAGAGAAGGCAGCAGCGGCGTTGCTTGTGAGACTCGGCTGGCTGGCTTGGTTCTTCCGGCCATCAGACCACTATTGTGATGGCCCTGCGGTGACGCGGCTTTTTCTTTGTTTTACGGACGAGAGGCAGAAAAGTCCCCGTCGTGCTGTGACAAGGGCCCGGCTTTCTTGTGCAACCGTTGTTGACCTGACACCACCCCCGCTTCCTGATATGCAGCTATCAGTCCTATTTAGACGTTCGAAGTTGCGGGCGCTGTGTGCGGCCAAGACAGAGAGCGTGCAGGCGGGCCGGCCAATCAATAGCTATCTGGTGCGATGCTGGCGGGTTTGGTGTTACTGCAACGAGCACCGGTTTTCTCGCACCTCGACGTGCATTGGATGATTCAGCCCATGGTGTCGCGATATCACAAGTGTGTGATGGCTTGGCCCGACTGGATTCGCTCGCTAGGTCGTGCATGGCTGGCTCCTAGCCCTTGCCAAACCGAGTAGAGTGCCAGGCTACTGTCGATGCAATTGCCTTTGCGTAACTAGGACAAAGGCGTAGACGTTCGACCTTCATGCAGCCTGCTCGAACAAGAGGCTCCCCTTTGGTGTTGTTTATCGTCACCTGCAGCTGATGGCTTTTCCGGCATGGCGCCCCCCCCAAGCAGCTACTGCCGGTACAGGCTACGGCACAGCCTAGATGACAGAGAAGACTCACCATTTTTTATTCTCGCACGCGCCCTAGCCGTCGAGGCTTGACTTGGCCTTTCTCATCAGCGATCCGGAGGCCGCGGGGTGAAAGGAGAGCAGCCGCCTCATCCGCCGCCAGCCATGAGAAGCCAAGTCGCACGTACACCAACAAGGTGCAGCACAGCACCGCACACAACACAACCAACCGCGCCGCACCGCAGCCCCAACTTCATACGCCGCAAAGAATCTTCTCCCGCGTCTCCCGCATCCACCCCGTCGCACCGCCCACTCACGAGAATATGCCCACCCGACTTGCCATCATCTTTCCCATCTCGACGACTTCTTTCCTGCAGCTGGCCTTTCTCGAATAGCAGGTCCCCACACACGCACACCCTCTCAGCAGCTGCTGCATGTGCCTCCCGCTCCCGCTCCCGTTCCCGTTCCCGGGGCGGTCATGCACCCGATCCCGGTCGTCCCCGTGATCTCTCTTTCTCTTCCCAGCCCCCAAAAAAAACGCAACCCCAGCCACACACACGAGCTATGGCGCACGGTAAGTAAGCCTCTCAGCTTATCCGCTGACTGGAAAGGAAAAGCAAACCAGAGAGCAGCAGCGCAAGTCCCGCATGGTGGCCCTGTCTGCACAAATCCCAGATGTTCGAGCTTGCACGCAGGGCTCCGGATGCGGTTTAGAGAGGCGCGCGTAGCGAGGAGAGAGGGAAAGCGTTTTTGCGTTTTTTTGCGGCACCCGCATGTACGATGGCTGCGAGCGTCCTGGCGCGTCCGTCTTTTTTTGTTTTTCATTTCCACGGGGCCCGGCCGGTCGGTCGGTCGGGACTTCGATAGTCTGTTGTGTGGGCAAATTACGAGGGGGAAGAGACAGACTGTCGGGTTGTGTGGAGCGCGCCCGGGAGCAGCAGCAGCGCTACGGAAAAGCGTCTTCGCTCTTCCCTCCAAGACCGAACGAAGCAAAATTCGCGAGCCCAACCGGCGGCAGAGTAGCGCTCTTCCAGTCGTCGAACGAGAGTAGCTTTCAGCGCTTCGGGTAAGCACAGGTGGTAAGCCGCAGCGGGAGCGAGCAGCAGCAGCGCAGCGCAGCCAGCTAGGCCAGCCAAGCTGACAATCCATTGCGGCACACACACACACACACACACAAGCTGACGACCGAGCGAGCGAGTGGGGGCGTGGCGCGTGCGGGTCCCCCCCTCCGCCCCAATGCATACTGAACGCATACCTTTCGTTCAGACGTTCGACGGTGGCTGCGTGCGGGAAGCGGACTGGTCGGAAAAGAGGGCGAGCTTTCCTGTGTGTAGCCCTGTGCCTCCCCCGGCTTCACACACAAACCCACCCACCCACCAGCCGACACATGCCGTTGCCGCCCCACCGCCCGCGCGAGCTAAATAAACCCAACCACCACCTTCATTCTCTCAATCCGCGAGTATAAAGAAAGAAATAAAATTACTGGCTTTGTTTTTTTTTAACCTCTTGTCACACCGTATGTTCGCCGAAACGAAAAGCCGTGACGCGGCGGGTGGGGATTGGCGGGTTATGCTCGAAACACCAAAGCCTAGTTGTCGCGTCGAGAGAGTTGTGGCGTTTCTGAGACGGAAAAAACAGTGGCTTCAACGGATGGCTGCTGCGCGTGCAGAAATCACACGCATGATGGGCGGGGCTGACGAAAAAAGAGGCGGCCGTTCGAGACCCGGCTGGAAATAGCGCGCTGCGTCAACGTCGAACGTCGCAGCTGCCACTCTTCGCTGCGAGTGCAAAGTACCGAGGATGTCGGCTAGTCCGAGCCTGAGGCTGCCATCAACCATGTAGCCGAGCACGCTTGTTCACACAGGTGAACTGCAGTGAATATATGGTCTAATGAAGATGCTTTGAAGCGAACTACGGTATTAATGTAATCCTGCTCAACCGTGATATCCGCCATATTAAATCGCTTGCAAAGCAAAGGAAATCAAGAAAAATGCTGAACGCACGACAGAATGCAGAAACACCTCCCTCTAATCCCTGCTCACCCTCCTACTACCCGCATCCGGTCTGAACGTGCTCGTCGGACTCGGCGTCACGAACGCGCTGTCCTCGCTGATCGGACTCAAATCACTGACTCTCCTCTCCGTACCCGGGCGGCCCACAGCAGCGCTATTCGGAGCAGTAGCAGCAGCCGGTAACAACGGCGGCGACATGCCTTCCACGCCCTCAATCAAGCCCAAACCATTGCCACCACGACCACCGCTCTGCCTAACCCTCTCCGCCTCCGCCCTCTCCGCCTCCAGTCTCTGCTGCTCCTCCCTCGCCTTCCTCCCCACCGCATCCAGCTGTCCAGGACTCGGCATCGGAGACTCCTCCGGCCTCCGGGGCACCACGCCCGACGACGACGACGACGACGAAGCCAGCGGGGGGAAGCCCCTCGCCGCCGCCGAAGCATCCATCTCGTACACCCCAGCACCAGGCCTGCCCTCCAAAAGCCTCCTCCTCTCCTCCTCCTCCAGTGCTTCATCCCTCTCCCTCACCGCCTCCATCTGCGCCGCGCGCAACACATTGCCCTCGATAGTAGCCCCATCACCCGAGACGTACGTCGGAAACGGCTCGTCGCCCTGCATCTCGGGGACCACCTGTTTCGGCTGGTACATCTCGTGGACGGCGCAGACCTCGGCGTCGAGCTCGTTGCTGAGGTGGCGCTTGTGTTCTCCCGCCGCCTGTTCCGCCGGCGTCGGCGCCGACGGGTCGACCGAGAGCTCGAAGTGGCCTGGTATGACCTGCATTTCTGCGCCGCCGTACGGGCTGCCACCGCTGCCCATACTTCCCTCGCCGTCGGACCACGGGTTGCGGAAGAGCCAGGAGGTGAGGCGGGACCCCGCGCGGGGGCGCGTGCTGGTGTTGGTGGTGGGGAGCGTGACGGAGGAGGAGGTGCGGGTGTGCGGGGGGAAGATGGTGGAGGAGGTACCGGCTTTGCTGATGGAGTCGCGTTGGGAGCGGCGGCGGCGGCGGCGGCGGAGCCAGATGCAGGCGATTAGGGTGGCGATGAGGAGGCCGGCGACGACGCCGCCGATGACGGCGCCGATGAGCGCGCCGGTGGAGAGGCCGCTGCTACTACCGTTGGGATCGGAGCTGCCGTCGGGTTCGGTGGTGTTGACGGAGTAGATGATTGTGGGGGAAGAGGGCGGGGAGGTGGCGGTGTCCGTGGGCCAAGTGCATGGCGCGAGTGTGAAGCGGCGTCGTTCGTAGTCGTAGACGACGTAAGATTCTTGGAGAAAGGCTCGACCGAGAGTGAGAGTCATGGACTCATTTGCTCGTTTGATCGGGAAATACCGTGATGTTGAACCATCACTGATCAGCGGAAAGCCTGCAGTCAGCAAGAAGGCTTTGATTGGGAACACGATCTTGGTAGTGTGTGTCGTGCCAACGTTGAAGGTTATCTCGGCATCTTGCTTGACGAGATCGTCATAGTGTGTATCGTTGACCAGGTATAGTCCGACGCTGGAGTTCCACTCCAGGCCAAAGTTTTTTTCAAATAGTTTGTACGAGGATTCTGGCAAATAGAGATATGGGACAGTCGAGTCGATGACATAATCCAATGACTCAGACGTTAAGAGGTCGGATGAAGTACTTGTGCTGATGTTGTTCACCCGAATTGTCAGGTCCTTCTCGTCGTCGGCATTGAAGTCCACTGTAATTTGGGATTTGTTGTCGAAGCGTGCCTTATCGTAACCACCAAGAACCAGGCTGCCGAAGAAATTATCCGAGCCTGGATGCGTCAGCACTTGATTGAAAGATAATTGAACAGAGTGCTAAGCAGACTATAGAATTAAAACAGCCTACAGCATTATTGGGGTTGCGAGTACATGTGATTGAGCGAGGCATTATTCAAGACCAAGAATTTGTGTAACTTACGATATTTTGCGCCTGCAGTGTATCCCCATGACAGACTGGAAATATTGTTGTTGTCTTTCAATGACTGGAGGAAACTCGTTTGTGGAGCATTCATGTCTGTAAAGTTAAATGGGCGGGGATTCAGAGGAAAGGCACCAAACCAAAATCCTTCATACGCGATGGTGGCGATAACCTGATGCTCTATGGTGCCACCAGCCCCAAGATAATCGAGTCCGACCTGATCAAACCCAAAGTTGCCGTTCGCCTTCTCGTATCCAAGGTCTTCGTCAACATGGAGCCAGTACATGGATTTGTCTTGCCATGACGCAGAGTCATTCGTAACGAAAACCCCGCCGCGATTCTTCTCACAGTCTTTGACTGTTTCTTTATTTGGGTCACTGCTCGTGAAATAGCCATCTGGGCAGCCTTTTGGATCGACAGCCCATATAACGTTAGACTTGGTCGATGGGAAGAGGCGAACTTCTGCGGGATTTGGTGCTCCGAGACGAAGTACATATGACGTCCTGCACAAGGCCTTAAGTTTCCCGAAATTTTGTAAGGGAACTCAGACATACCATGGGCCATCGTTGCCATCCCAATACTGCGAAGGCCTCCATGGATCGTCAGTTATGGTAATGGGATCTGAGGCGTTACGTACGAAAGACTCAGCGGAGCAGCCAAAATAGTCTTGGTATCGCGAGGCTGAAGTAGGCTTTCCGATATCTCATAAGACTGAAGGGCCTGGCCACTTGCCCAAATGGCAGGGCTAAGCAAGCTGAAGACAGCGACTTTCATTGTGGGTGAAGTAAGCGAGAGCAGGTTGACTTCATTTGAAGAGACGCAGAATTAGGGAAGTGCCAGAGCGGGAAGCCACATGAAAAGGCGGGCCTGAGAGGCCAGTCGCATTGGGCACGGAACCCACCCGGCTTTCAGTGCAAGGCTGAAGAGTCGTCAGGCAATAGGGCCAGCCCGGATCCGATAAAGCAGCAGAGCGGGGTGTCAGGGAAAAATCGGTCAAAGAAGGGCAAGGCTGCCGTGGCGCGCAGCGGATGGCCGTTGGCCAAGGATAAAAGGGAAAGAAGCTGAGCCATGACCCCTGCGGGCTTTCGATAGCTCTCCCTGCAATGTGGTCCGAGGGGGTACAAAAATCTCGGGTGGTGCAGCGGCACTGATACTCAACGTTCGTCCATAGGTCGCAGCAAGCCTGCGTGCAGAGCGGGGCTGCCAAGGGCAAACTGCCTGGCGGGAGAGCGACCTGGACAGGCACAGCACGTGCATCAGTGGGCATGGTCAGGGATGCTATTTATGCTTTTCGCTCCATTTTTAGCCTGCGCTGACGGGAAGCCAAGCTCGGGGCCGGATCGTGAAGAGAATGTGAGAGCAATCGGGTCCGGTTATAGACTCGGCACTATTGCGTATGTACGTGACGTCGGGCGAAGGCTGAGGGCTCATGGGTAGGGTGCACAGACGGCGTCCCAAGGGAATCCTGCGACCGGTCTAGGCAGAGCCGAAGCAGTCGGCGGAGGAAGGTGTGGCAGAGGACAAGCTGCCTCTTTGCTTCAAGTAGGTTCCCGTTTGGGGAAGTGGGCAGCGCCATTCGCCTCCTCATCTCCTCTGTCCGCCCGGTTCTGTCTTCTGCTCATTTTGCGGTCTTCCAGCGGGTGCGCATAGATGCAGCGATGTGGGATTCGTCCCACAGGTGTGCGGTTTGCTGGAACTGGGGCGTCTGAAAGGCAGGGGAATCCGGCTGCCATCGCATCTGCGCAGGTCAGGCTGAGCGAAAATGGCGGAGAGTCAGTGGGCGAGGCTCGGACTCACAGAGCTGCACGAGTGGCCCGACGATGCAACCGTGTCGTAACTTTGTGCAGCGCGCATGATGCCACCCGATGCGCTGCCTACATATTGCGGGATCCGGCCGGGGCTCATCAGCTTCTGGTGCCGATGTCTGATCGTCGTCCTGCTGTCACTTCCGTTCGTTATCGTCGCTTATCGCTGTCATTTGAAGAGAGGTCAAGGAGATGAAGTTGGCGGCGTCGCTTTTGCTTGTCGCAGCCGCGCTTGCGGGGGCCTTTGACAACCGCCAATCGCATGCAAGGGCCCCCGTTCCGCGAGGTAAGTCTCCCCACGTTGCAGCTATCCCCCGCAATGCTGTCAATCTGTTGTCGCAACGCTTGAACGCCCCCGGCTGACCCGGAGAAGACGCCTTCGACAATGCTTGCGAGACCGTCTACATCACGAGTTATGTCTGCACCACCTTCGTCGTCCCTTCGCTTAGCTACACCAGCCATGAGTCTAGCTGCACCACTCACTTGACCAACACCACGCGTATCACATCTTCCGGATCCACGACCGCAGAAACTTTAACTTCAGGTCACACGAGCTCAGAGAGCCGCGCTATTAGCCCGACACAAAACTCATCCAGCGTTTACCCGAGCGACAGCCCTTCACGTTCTGTGTCTTCATCCACACTGTCGCAGTCTTCCAGGTAAGGGACGTTCTGGCCTTTTGCGAAGCGGCTCACTGAGACAGCATGTGACACCAGAACCGAAACAAGCAATAGAGACACGAGCAATACGTCTCACAGCGACAGCCCTACTCCCGGCCCCAGCGAGGAGCCCTGTTGCGGCCCGCAAGGCGGTAACCGTCGTTGTCCCCATGGAACATGCTGTTCCAAAAATGGACACTGGTAGGCAATTTCATTCCTCGGCATATCGCTCAGCTACTAATTATATTCCAGTGGTTCGGGGCCAGATTTCTGTGGTGATGGGTGCCAATCTTCGTGGGGAAACTGTACCAACGACAACAGCGATGAGATATCTCCCTCGAGCAGTCCCTCAAACTACTCGGCGCCAGCTGCATGGGCTCGAGTGAAAAGAGATGAGTTTGACGCAGGTGCATTTGAGCTCTTGACAAGTCTCAAGTACATCGTTGAAGGCACCATGGTGAGAACCAGCACTTGCACTTACACTCACTGGCACACCATCTCGACTACATCAAAGCGAACGAGTACCATCACCGTCTACATTTCGACGTGTCTATCATCAAATCCACCAGTCACCAGCAGCAGCACACAGTCCATCTCCTCTCTCATCACATCTCCTACGTTGGTGTCAACTTCGAGTGTCATTACGACATCCAGCACATCCCAATACTCAAGCAGTGCCTCATGCACCTATACAAAAAGTTCAAACACTACAATACCGTGGTCACCACCCACAAGCATGTCGATAACCAGCTCTTCATGCACTCGCTCATCGGACTGGACAACCCCAAAGCCGCCACCCTCGACCTCAACAACCATACAAACGACACAAACCCCGGATACTATAACGAAATCGAATACTCCCACTACGACCAAGACCACAACTAAGATCTCGATTTCAATTTCCACTCCATGGAATACTACATGTACCTCATCAACGAACAGCACCACATCCACACCCCAAACCACACATACAGCGACAGAACCACCCACTTCCAGCATCATAGCAATATCGAGCTCCTCTAACCCGCCAACGTGCCCTTCTCCATCTTCGAGCACGACCATAAAATCCACCACAACGACTGACAAACCCCCTTCAACGTATGAAATCCCTACCACCACAACCTCTACACCAGTTCCGCCTACAACCAGCACTCCAACCACGTCGCCCGTTCCTTCCCCGACCTCTACAAGTACTTCACCCTCAAAACCACCCACAAGCACTACTACAACTCAGTCATCCACTTCAACACCAACCACTTCCAGCACATACTCTACGAGTATTCCAACTACAACCTCCACGAGCACTTCAATCACGAGCACACCGACTATGAGCAGTTCAATCACCAGCACTTCAACCATACACCCGACAAATACACCGATTCCACCTCCATCCACAACTTCGACAACTATTCCAGCCGTGCCTACAATAAGCACTCCAACCGAATCAGCCACTTCATCTCAATCACCTACCAAGCCGCACTCAACTGCCCATACAGGCACCTCTCCAACCCCTCAACCACCCACTACCTCATCTACGCCTTTTTCGCCCATCCTCCCTACAACACATCCTACGACAACCCCAACGCCCATCACCTTTGCCACGAGCACACCTCCTACTACAAGTACCACAAGTACACCTATTCCCACAAATCTACCCCCGGTTTCGATCACAAATACTCCATCCACTACAAACCCACTTTTACCTCCCCCTCCGACAAGCGCAGCACCAACAACAAGCCATACAATACCTTTACCTACAATCACGTTCCCATCACCATCTTGGACACCACCTTGGACACCACCTTGGGCACCATCAATGCCATCTCCGCCACTACCGCCACCCCATTCTCATCACTCCAACAGTTTCTCTTTCACCGAACTACCACCTCCTCCTCAGAGCTGGCACTCGATACCTTCACCTCCAAGCAGTTCAGAAAGTGCGACTCAAGAGACGAGTGAACCACCGACAACTTCAAACCCTCCCTCTGTTCCACCTGTCACAGTGATACCAAGTACGACGAAACCATTCTCCACAATGACCACTTCTTTCATACCTGCTCTTCCACCACCGAGCACTTGCAGTCCAGAGAGATGTCAACTGAAGGCAGCGACATACCATTTTTCGTTCGCAAGCGGCTACCCTCCGTCAAGCGTCTGGCTCTCCATTCAAGGCCTCTCCGCTGAGGTCCCTTGCGACGGCATGACGCGCACAACCGGCAGCCCAGTCAGTACCAGCGTTGCCTTGGGGCCGGACGAAGTTAGCACCATCACATGGGTCTCAACGCTGATCAATAGAACCTCCACCGTCGCTGGCATAACGAAAGGAGACTGGACCATGTTCTGGAACACAACTACACTGCCTATGACTTGGTCTGACCTTGAGGGCTGCCCTCGGTCATCCGGGAGTGCTTATAGCTTTCCTGCCAACCCGACTACGTCAATCCCTTGGCCGACGGATGCATATGACGCGCTAACGACGACTCCGTATCCTCATAACCCATGTACCCCTTTGATCGCCATGCCTACACGCATAAGAGAGATAAAGCCCGAATGGACGTCTTGTTTCCCAGTCGCAGATAGCGGCATGTTTGACCCACCGTGGGAAGTAGAAGCTGCGGAGAGTCTCAATGTGCCAAAAGTTACTCGGTCGTCCAGCAAGCATGTCGTGGCAAGCGAGATCCAGCCCACGACAACATCCCGCCCGACCACAAGCAGCTCTAGCACTCTGATACTCCAGTCGCCGCCTCGGACATCCAGTACGACAAAATCAGACAAACCAGCTCCGCAGCCAACTAGCAAAACATCAAAGAGCTCAACCACTGAGCCGTCTGTAACGGCTGAGAGCACAAAGATGTCGACCAAGTCATCCACAAGCACGAAATCGAGAAGCAAAGAGGAGTCGAGCGTGTCTTCAACAAAGTCCACCAAGACTACGGCACATACATCGTCAACATCAAAGACATCAACAAAGAGCACCTCACGCTCCTCATCGGCAACTTCGAGCACCGCTGCAGCGACTTCGGCCACAGCTACGACTGACGCTGGGTCTGTTACTCGATTCGATGGGTGGAAGGCCAGTGCAATGCTGGGGGGAGTAGGTTTTGCAGCCATACTGCTGCTGTGAGGGAGATGGATTTGATATATGCGGGGAGAACACACATGATGAAATCCTTTTCTATGAGCTTACATATTTACGCTAATCGCTAATTATTTCACCGAGGGCGATGTCATATCGTAGGTAGGAGGGATGGAGTGCTTGACCCAATGCCAATGTTGGCATCATCCGAGTAGAAAGGCCTGGGACACGCAGTTCAGCTCTATATGCACAGTGCTAATCTTTGCAAAGTCTCATTATAATATCCAGACTCAACAGTCATTACGTAGACTTTATCTTTAATTGATAATTTTATTCTGCGCATCACTTCATTCGTATAGTAAATGCCCGTCTATCACTCACCTATCTAGCCAGCCGTTCCCAAGAGATCTCACCTCAACACCGTAGTCGACGCTGAAGCACTGAAGCAAGATCTTCCTACCAAAATTGCCATGGGTGTATCAGCTGCAGCCTATCACATGCAGTATCATCCAGAGCTTAGCCACATGCTAAAGAAGCCACCATGGAAGCCGCTACCTGAACTACGGCGTGACCCATTGTCCAGCGTCATCAATATGCTTTCCATGGCCTTCAACGTCACCTGGGCATGCAAGAAGCAGCCGTGTCCTGCCTTTCATGCTCAAAGTCAGAACGCACCTTCCAAATCGTAGTTCAAACCACCCGCACGTGTCGCCTCCGCCCTCATATCCACGGCCCCGTGGCGAAGTGGCTGCCCAATGCGGCCGAGCCACTGCCAGACGAACCCTGAACGTCCATCACCGCCCATCAACTCCCCCCAAACAGGCTTAGCGCAAGACCCCGATCATCTGCGCCCCAGATCAACCCCCAGATCCTCGCCTATAAATACTCGTCCATTCTTCGCTCCTCTCCTCTTCTTTTCTTCTTCTTCTTCATACTTACTTACCTACTCGGGGCTGTCCTTGATCAAGAGGAAGGAAGCCTGATATCCCTCCCTGCATTGCACAGCGTGGCGGAAGGATGCATGCAGTCGCTTCGGCGATGGCACCGGGACAATTTTTGATGGCATGTACAACTTGCTCGGCAAGCAAAAAAACATTCTTTCGTTGATGCTCTGGCCTCTGCGCTGGACTTTGAGGAAGGTTTTGGTTTTTCTTTGCTGCTGGTGTTTTGCTTGGAAGATCTGAAGTCGGGCGTCGCGAAAGGTCGGCCGCGTCACTTCGATGCCACGCCCACGGTGAGCGCGAATGGGCTGAGACACGCAGTGCCCTAGCTGAGCCGGCGGTCGAGAGGCAGGATCTGACGTTGCGATGGATCTTTGCGATCGGCTTGGTGGTTATGGACGTGTGCGACTACGGCGGCCGTCGCGATGAGCCTTCGCCCAGAACATAGACAGAGCCGGACGGCACAGGCGTCACTACGGAAACTCTGCGCAGCGCTGGCTATTCATCCATGCGCTGCGTGGTGGGTAGCTTCCGCCGACGGGGTGACATTGCTTGCTCGCGCGCGACACCTTCGCCATGGTGCTGATGGTCGCGACCGCTGGACGTCTACGACCTTCGCAACGGCCCGCCAGCTGCAGCGCGACAACTTTGACGTAAACCATGGATTGACGCTTCTACAATTCCCGTGCTGACTTTCCATCTTGTACGTCTGCCACAGCTGGGCCTTGCGCGGGATCGCGACAGCAGTTCGCCACGACCCACCAGCTCAGCAACAGCACACCAAGCAGCAAACTTTTTCGCCACGCCTAGGCGCAATGCCGCCTCACTACAGCACTCATGAGCTCCATCAGCCAAACGTACAAGCGACATGCCGTACCGCAAGAACAACTGACTACAGCATGCTTCCAGCATCAAGTTTCCTCGGAGTGACCAAACCACGACCACCGCGGCCAGGCCTTCTCCAATTCGCCTGCTCTCCGATCATACCAAGCACTCGATGACACCCGTCTACAACCAATTCAGATTTTAGGTTCTCAAGCCTATAATCTAAACGATGACTGGATCGCAAGTGAGCAGTGGAGGGTCCACACGCTCACACCCTTTCACAACACTTCACCAATCGGACTAGGTGGCATAGTACACAAGGATCCGGTGTCCAGTGCTGCAGCGTGACCCGTAAAAAATTAGTTGAGACAAGTTCTAGACTCTCAGAGAGGATGCTTCCACTAAAGAAGTAGGACTAGACCGGCAGTACGTGACCAACAACTAGATCCAATATATGCTAATTTTAAGCAGACCAGGGCGCCCTTACGAACATATTTCCCGGTTCCTCATACTATCTCGACAGCCCAAACCCTGTCTGTCCTCCCCCACCTCTCCTTGCCTCCCTCACCACCCCGCCGGCCTCAACCCCTTCTCCAACCCCACCCTAAACACCAACGCCTGATTATCCAAACTCGCCCCACTCTCATCACTATACAGGAAATCCCCCCCATCCATATACCCGTCCTGCGTAATAAAATCGTCATCACTGAGACTAACAACCCACCACTCGCCCTCGACCTCCTCCCCGCCCTCCCCCAACACCGGCACGACCGCCAAACTCTCCCACTTCTCATTCATCAACCCCTCATCATCCACGCCCCCATTATGCAGCCCAAACCGCGCCAACTCCGCTCCGACATTAAAATCCAACCAAGCGCAATACTCGGCCGGCGCGATACCGTCGTCCAACACGCCGTCCTCGGCGCCCGCGACGCTGCCTGAGACGGAGTCGTCGTCGCCGAAGACGTCGGTCGCGGCGCTGACGTCGAACACGTCGACGTGCCGGTACAAGCTCTCGGTGCTCTCGGCAGCGCGACCGGCGTTCGAGTCGCGCGCCAGGACGAGGAACTGCGTGGCGCTGAGGGCGAGGAGCTCGCTCTGGGCGGCGACGCGGGTTTTGCCGTCGGCGTTGGGGAAGGTGGGGAGGGGGACGACGAATTCGGCTTTGGGGAGGGGGTTGGAGGAGGTGTTTGTGGAGGAGGATGAGGAAGAGGAGGGATGGGGGAAAGAGGGAGAAGAGGAGGAGGAGGACAAGGCAGTGATGTCGTATTGCAGCAGGCGGGCGTGGCGGCGCGTCTGCTTGCCGCCTTGGCCGCCGTCCTGCATGAGGGCCGACTGCAGGAGGACGGAGAGGGTCGAGCCGTCGGGAGACACGGTCAGGCCTTCGAAGCCCTGGTTGTTGGCGCGGCCGGAGGTCGGGTCTTCGGGGACGGGCACGCGGTCTGGGTCGTAGAGGGGGGCGGAGGCGGCGGAGAAGCTTGGTGTTTTGTCAGTACTCTCTCTTCAAAAAAAAAAAAAAAAAGTCCAGGGCCGCGAAGTCCTGGCGACGACAGTAGAAGATCAAAGCCACACACACACACACTACTCACCTCACATTCCCATTCCTCCTCGGCACGTACGCCTCGGGCGGCCTGATGGCAGCCAGCATCCTGCCCTCGCGCGAGAACCGATACACGAACGGCCCGTACTCGTCGCTGACCCAGAACTCGCCATCAGGGCCGAGCACGAGACCTTCGCTATCCACCGCCACCCGCCTACCGCCAGGCCCCTCCCCGCCAAACCCATCCCCCTCGTACGTGGCCACCGGCATGGCGGGGAAACCCGGAAACTCTATCGGCACCTCCGCGAAGTCCGGATCGAGCCCCGTGACCGGCGTGCCGGCCGGGTCGCTGAAGAGCACCGTGTCGAGGTATTCGAGATGCAGGTTCGGGGGGCTGCTGACACTACCACTGCCACTACCACTACTTCCATCCGCTGCTGCTGCAGTCACGGGGGAGAAACTGATGCCCAGCTTGTGCACGCGCGGGTTGTAGTTGAGCGTGCCGTTGGTGTTCCAGCCGCGGTCGGGCAGCGCCCAGAGGATGCCGGTGTAGAGTTCTGTGCCGTCGCTGTCGTTGGTTTCGCGTTTCCATGAGCCGTGCTCGATGGCGATGGAACTGCCCAGGCCGCCCAGCGTGTCGCCGAACTTGTCGCGGGCGCTGCCTGAGACGGAGCCGTAGCCGGCGAGGGCGCGGTAGGTGTAGGTGTTGCCGTTGCAGGTGGTCGTGTTGACCGCGGCCGTGGCATCGTTGCTGGGTGCTTTCTTGTGTAGTGGAAGAGTTGCGGCGGAGGTTAGCGGTTGGAGTAGCAGCAGCCCCAGCGCCAGGGCTGCTGATGGGGAAGAGATAGCTGTCGTCAGCATATCGTGAGAGTTGCAAAAAAGCGAACTGAACCACTGAAGGGTACAATTGAACCCTCCCAACAAGCAACCCTTTTTATAGCACTCAAGACATCTTCACGACCGGGATAGCCTGCAGCTTCTTTCAGCCGCCAACCCCCGCGGCGAATACGATCGACAGGGAAACGAAAGGCATGATCAGACCAGCTGACAGCTTGCCATTGGACGGGTGCTGGATATTGAGCTTCCTATTGCAGTGATAGCAGAAGTTTTAGGAGTGTCAGGGACGCGAGCTTCCCACGAGACGAGCACTCGCGACGTGATTGGCCAGAGCTTCCCGGACGTTTTTGCGCGTCCGTCGGCCAGCCCGATGCCGGCGGGCGGGATCGACCCAGCCGCTGCCCCGCGCTGCACTGCGCCGCGCCGGCAGAGCTCGAGTCGAAGGCGCCATCAGCTGAAGATGCAGCTTCGTTCCATGGCGAAAAGTGCGATGAAGTGGTGTTCTAGCCGTGAAACGCAAAAGTAGCGAGCGGGATAGCCCCGCGGGATCGCCGCGGAAGGGAAGCCGAGGGCAGCAGCAGCAGCGGTCTTCCAGGCTTCGAGTCACAGGGCGCGCCCGCGCAGGAACCGTTACTCACTATCATCAACGCCCGAAAAAAGCTCCCAGCATGTAGCACCCACGCCTCCATTCCCCTCATACCTCTCTCTTCTCTCAAGCCGCCGCCTGCCGTCAGAGCCAGCAGCCAGCAGCCGAAGCAATGGCATCCCCCACGCCCTCCTCCTCCGACCACTTCCTCAACGCCTCCTCCCCCGCGCCCGCAACGACACCCGCAGCGCCATCCCCGAGCGACAGCACGCGGCCCGCCTTCGTCGTGCGGCCCGCCCGCACGCCAGCCGAGCTTCGTACGGTCGCCGACCTCTTTCGCGGCTACGCTGCGTGGCTAGCCATCGACCTGTCCTTCCAGTCGTTCGAGTCGGAGCTGGCGTCCTTGCCCGGGAAATACGCGCCTGGGAAAGGCGGCGAGATATTGCTGGCGTATCTGCTCAGCGATTCTGCCGATGGGGAGGAGACAGAGGAGGCTGTCGGGTGCATCGCTTTGCGTGACATAACGGATGGTGTTGGAGCTTTCAGAGCGGCGGCTGGTGACGATGACGCGTCAGCGCAGCAGCAGCAACGCAGCGCGCGCCGCATTGGCGAGTTCAAGCGGCTGTATGTATTGCCAACGGGGCGGTCGCTCGGGATTGGCAACGCGCTTGTCGAGCGGGCGATAGAAGTGGCTCGAGAGCAGGGGTATGCTGAAGTGCTGCTTGACACGCTGCCGCGCATGCAAGGGGCTCTGAAGCTGTACAAGAGGCATGGTTTCAGAGAGACGGAGAAATATTACGATACCGACCTGGAGGGCACCATTTTCATGAGCTATTCGTTCACCGCTTGAAGTGGTGTTCGTGTAACGAGGGGTTAGAGGCACAGAACACGACACGATGTCACGGAGGCGCGATTGCATTTAAACCATAATGTGTTTTCGTGTAATGCAGACTAGGCTATGGAAACCTCAGCCCTCGGACCCATATCATGTCGTTTTCCAGAGCATGCATGCAATCCTTCTCCCATTGCCGTCAATTTCCGAGTGCATCTCTCAGCCCTCCGGTTCGGTCATGGTGGGAGCACGTCGTTTAGACTGCAGCAAATGTTAGCCGGCATTCAATGTCCAACTGGGCTCAGCATCCTTACCGTAGACGAAGTGGCCATCCTGGTTCTGGATACGCTCGGCAAGGTTGACGTCACGAGCGAACTCCTCGCCGTCGATGGAGCGGAGGAAGGTGCGGAGGACGGGAACCTCACCGCCACCCTCGATCGAGAAGGTGACGTTCTCGGCAGAGTGGGAGAAGTCTGCAGTATGTCAGAATTGTGGTCATTGTAGAGGTACGACGCAGCTTGGTGCTCGGATTGGGCTTCGAAGTGATGGTATCGGATGTTGAGGCTACGTACCGCGGCCATCCCAGTGGATCATGCCTGAGCAATGGTTAGCATCTTGGTCTCAACCTTCAGCTTGCATCAGAGCTAAACTCACCGTCCTGGTTGCCCAGGTGGTTGTTGAGGTCGATCTCAGCATCGTTCCAGTCACCGCTCTCGGTGCGGAGGCGGGCCTTGAGGATGTGGTTGTCCTCGATGCGGATGTCCTCGGCAGAAAGGTGGAAAGACATGGTGTCAGGTGTGTGTTGGTGGGTTGGAAAGGTGGTTGTTGGATGAAGTAGTTGGTTGTGCAGGAGAGTGATGAGCGTAGCTGAAGAAGAGAAGAAGAGGGAGAGGCAGGCCTTATGTAGCCCCTCTCGTCAGCACAAGCACGACGGACGCACGCGGCAAGGGCAAGGAAGTGGCAGCTCAGGGTCCCCGTGCCCCTCTTTCCCGACAGGGAATGAAGCTTCTGAGGCAACAGACAGGCACACAGACGACCCCGCTGACGCCATCATCATAGGCCAAGCAAGCACAGGGCTCCACCTTGCCACAGCGTTCCAGGCGCCGTCCCTGGCACAATCCACGAAGCTTCCTGAAGCTCCCAGCCTCTAGATGCTGCGCCTTGCGAGGCTGGAGCTGTGCTGGTCCAATGCGAATCCAGAACGTGGACTGTCGAGATCGAACTCTGGGCCCCACATCTTGTATCAGCCTCACGCCGGTGTGGGGAATGACGAGCCTATTTTCATCGTTTCCAGAACGGCCGGGATTTGCCAGCGCAGCTCCGCGACTGGCTTCAATCCCTCTCCACACGGAAGCCCGGCACCAGCCAGTTGCACAGCCAAGCGTTGGTAGGCCAGAAGGCATGCGCGAATGCACACTTGAAGCAACAACCCTGGACTCGGCGGCCGGCTACTCGGCCATTCCTTGACACCATGGCGGCGGCTAAGCTTTCGAGGGCTCCTATTGCTCCGACACGAGCCACAATGGCGCTGGGTTGGAGCTGTAGCTGGGGCCGGGGTGATGCAAGCGGGGGGCCGTTTGGCGCCAGCGATGATGAGAGGGTCTCAGTGAAGCATTGCAACGTGCCAGCGCGCGATCGAGGACCCTGACAATCTGCTGAGCGAATTTCGACATGTGCAAAGGCGTTGGATGGTGAGGGGCAGCAGGAGCTCGAGCTCGAGAAGTGCAGTGCCGCAGTTCCGCTGGCAGCCCCACTTCGCCCCGCCGTCGTCTGTGGCTGTTGTGCCTGATCCTCTCCCCGGCCCTGACCCTCACCGCATCGTCATCATCGACTTCCCGTGGCAGCCCATCGTCATTTCCATCCAAATAATACTCGTTGCACTGCCCCGGCCTGCTCCGACGTTCTTTCCTTTGTTCCACGTGTGGGCAATCCATCGAGACGTGGAGCGCCACTTTCATTTCATACTCTAGCGTGCTTTGCACCAGGAATGGGGCCACTTCGTATTCCACGCCTACTCTATTAGGAAAAATGAGCTCAGACTCGAAGCTAGATTTCACGGCTCAAGGGATGAAGCCCGAGCCGCTGAGGCTGTTCCTGAATACGCGCCAGAAATCCCGCAGTTGGACCGTTGCAATGTGGCTTGTCGACATGCTCGTGTTCCAGTACGAGCTCTCCACCGATATTCACGAGCCATTGAATTCCCGTATTTTCCGTATACATTCATGGCATTATAGAGAATGCTTCGAGACGCTGTAGCAACCTGTGCGGGGTTTTGGCCGGGCGCTAACGGTGATGGTTTAGATTCCGTTCCCGCCCGCTATCTGAACCGCGCGGGGAAAACATAAGGTCGAGGACCCTGATAACTTCCACATCATCCTCAGGTAGGCATCTTGCAACATACCATTATTGTCAAGTATGCTGGGTGTTATGAAGAGATAAGGACCGGAAAAGACAGTCGGTTCAGATGCATCTTCAGTCATCAGTAGCTCAAAGCGTAATGCCACGAATTGAAGCAGTCACCAGCGTTCTATCCAAGGCTATTACTGCCCTTCGTCTCAAATTTTGATCAAGATGCAATGCCAACTTTCAAAGCTGAAAGTCCAATGTCAAGAGTATGCTTGCCATCCGCAATGTTAAGCTGGAGGGGTTGACATTGTTGTGAAGGGCAAAATCGCTTAGTCATGCTACCTAGCGACAACCAACAACGTCACTCGGCCGAAATTATTTCCCCAGCCACGACCACCACAATTGAACACCACCAACCACGAGCGCACCGGCCTCATCCGTTCTTTACTTCATACCAATGGCCTCCCGACTCCTCCCACGGCCATTCCAGGCCCGCCTCACCACAACCATCCTCCCACCCACCCGCGCCCTCAGCGCCCGCAGCGCCCGCGCCGCACGCCTACGCCGACGCCAACCCACCACCACCTCGTCCACCAGCACCAGCGCCTCCCCCTCCCCCTCCCACCCGCCGGCCGCCGCCCAACCCATCCCCAACACAAACACCTACCCCGCCACCGCCTCCCCGCGCTCCAGCCTCCTCGACCCGACCGACCCTCTCAACCTCCTCGGCGGACCACAACGACAGCGCTGCGACGACCCCCACCAGCCAGCGATCCACTTCTTCGAGCAGGACGTCTCGCAAATAGGCGAGTCCGCCCCGCAACCGGTCAACCTCGCGCGGATGGAAGCGGACGAAGCGCGCGCAGCGGAGCTACGGGCCAAGATCGCGCGGCTGGAGAGCGAGATCGACCAGATCGAGAACAGCGACGAGGCGGAGTTGGACGCGACGCTGATGCGGTTGCGGGCGGTGTATAATAATGATGATGACGGTATTATCGACGTCGGCAAGGCGCAGGCCGAGGGGAACGGGGAGGAGTTTGTGGAGTTGCTAGGCGACGCGGAGCCGGAGCAGGTACGGGCGGAGCTGGAGGCGCTGAGGGTGCGGGGCGTTAGTGGTGGTAGTGGCAGTAGTGACAAAAGGATAAAGGAGAGTGTGGCAAGGCTGAACAACTGTCTGCGGCACGCGTACCTCGCGACGGATCCGCAGGCGCGGCCCGTCATCCGGCAGGAGCTGTGGAAGGCGTACAAGCGCGCCAAGATGCATGTGGGTTCGGGACTGCTCCAGTGCATTCCGCCGCCTGCGTGGGACTTGCTGTTTTACAGCCAGGCGGTGCGGTGGAAGAGCAACGAGAAGAGGGACGAGCACGTGCGCGAGCTGCTGGCTGATATGAAGAGCGTGGGCATGGATGGGCCGCCGACGAGACCGCCGGATGGGAAGAAGCCGTTGGAGGTGGTTGATTGAAGAGAGAGAGAGAGAGAGAGCATTGGCGGTGGTGGCGAGAGAAGTACGGGAAATCTCCACTCACATCGAACTGACTGAAATTGGCTGTGGCCGATTTCAAACATCACTTAAAAGGGTGGGACATCACTGAGGAACCAGTCAGATGCAAGGTCTCCCATTTTTTCCCTAGAAGGAAAGAATTGCTATCGAGCAAGAAAATCTGGCACTGGACGCTGAGAAGTGACTTTGCCCATGCCAGCCGAGTCGGTGTTCACTGATGCAACGCCGTCTTGGCCATCGCGGCGGTCCTAGCATTCAAGAAGAGCAACTCGACCATTTGTCTGCCGCGGCAGAAATAGAGCTGCTCAAACTGTTAATTCTCTATAGTTCTGGTTTACGATCTCCGATAATAAGCTTGGATTTCGACGAGGCATGTAGTGTCTTAGTAGCCAGGCGAATTGGGGTCCTGCATCAGCAGACATGAAGTGATGCCATGAAACCAGCACGAGAGCAGACCTATTAATGTACAACAATAAACACTTTTAGTCACACTTGACCTGGCCGTGTCCAGTTCCGTCGATTTAACAGACTTTACTAATCATCGTTTCTGTATCACGCTTACGCCTTTAGTGGCAATCCTCACGATACACATCCTAGGCAGCTCCCGCAAGGCTGGCAACGGACCTGCCGTGGGAACCGGGCTCATCCATCAAGCCCTGCATATCTTACTCAGCCGACGATCCTACGGCAAGGCAGGTACCCGTGCGGAAGGGGATCGCACAAGGAGATCAAGGATCGGTAATGCACGAGGAAGGTCTCACCGCATACACACGTTTCACTTCAATAGTTGAGGCAGTGCACGTTCTGATGTGGTGGGAAAAAGAAATTTCTTCTATTCTGCCGATACCAGAAAATGCCGGTACGAACACAGAGGAAGGAAAGTGGACGGGAACAGCTGGGGAGAAAAGTGATGTTTTTCTTTCTTCTTCGAGGCACCAGCCTTCGGAAAACGTCCAAAAAACTACTTATACAAATTACCGTAGCCGAAGAGTAAGAATGAAGGAGATAATAGGACCAAAGCACGTCCAAAAAAAATAACAAAAGCAGCTCCATCGAACCAGCGACGAAAATTGTGGAGCGGTGGCTCGATGTGACAAACAATCAAGGAAAGAACGCCCTCCTTTTCCCAACAGCAAAGAAAAGAAAAAAAAAAAGAAAACCAAATGATCTGCCCTAAATCTCCTTCCATCTCTTACGCAACAAAAGACTTGCTCTGCAGCGGCGCGCCGCCAAAGTTGTTGTTAAAGCTGTCAAACCCGTAATTCATGCCGCCGTTCGCCGTCGCCGTCGTCGTCGGCGTGTGCCACCTGATCCGCCTACCCGTCGGCTGCAGTATCAAAAAGCTGTCCGTATCCGCCAGCGACGAGGCTAGGGAATCTGGACTCCATCCACGACTACTCCCGCCTACTGCGGCACCGCCAGCAGCAGCAGCAAGACCAGTAGCAGTCGAGCCCGAAGCGATGGACTCGGCGTAGCCGCCGCCGGTGGGAGCTGCTGCTGCTACGGCGCCATACGCGCTGCTGCTGCCGGCGGCCTGGAAAGACGACAGGTCGGAGGCGTTGTTCCAGCCACCGAAGAAGTCAGCCTGCCCGCCACCAGAAGCGAACGCCCATTCATCCCACATCGACGACGTGAGCTGCGGAGAAGCGTCTCGATCCGTCAACAGCGGCGAAGCATTCGCCGACCCGACAGGACTACTACCAGCCGAGCCAGTAGCCTCCTCGCCCACCTCTTCCTCTCCATTCAACCCACTCATACCGACAAAATCCACACAACCAGCCGAAAACCACCGCCCCAACCACTCGACCCTCTCAGCCGTCCAATCCTTCGTACTGCCCTCGAACGCGCGTCCCGCTATGCCCTCGCCCGTCCCCTCGCCCGGGTGGCCCTCGGTCAGGTCGGCGAGGGCGCGCAGCAGCCAGCCTTGGCGAGCGGTATCCCCAGCCGTGGCGAAGATGCCGTAGGCGATGATGAGCCCCACGTCGATGTACATGGCGCCGAGAGGCCGCACGGCGCGGGCGTGTTCCCAGCTCATGCAGACGTCGTGGGCCATGCGGATGGTGTCGCGTTCGAGAGCGGCGAGGAGGGAGGGTGGGTAGAAGGAGGATTGAGGGCAGGGTGGGGAGGTGGGAGGCGAGGGGAAGGATGAGGAGGAGGGAGGAGAGGGGGAGGCGGAGGGGGAGGCGGACGATGGGGATGGTGAGGAGGTGGCGGTGGAGGGGGGATCCGGACGGCGGTGGAGGCCGATGATGATGGATGAGGCGATCATGCGCATGTTCCAGAAGAACCATAGCACGAAGGCTACGCCGGCATCGGCGAACCGATACGCCTTGGGCCACAGGTCGGCGTGTTCTTTGGCGGCTGGCACGAGGCGCACACGTGCCTCGTCGGCGAGGGTGGCGTCGATGTAGGGCCTGACCTCGTCGAGCATCTTGAGGAGAGTTTCGGCGCGGTGGAGGAGCGCGAGGCGGGTCATGCGGGGGGATGAGGAGGTGGAGAAGGTGCCGGCGAAGAAGGCGCGCACATCACGGGTGAGGGAGGGGAGCAGGGAAAGTGTGCGGGAGATCTTGAACATGGAGGCGCGAGGCTCGGTAACGCCCGTAGTGTCGAAGGCGATGTCGTGCCATTCCCGAGTGGCTAGGATGTCTTCTTTCCCTGTAAAGATGGCGTCCAGGCCCTAGATTGCGTTTGGTCAGCCATTATCTCCGGTGCTAGGCTGGATGGGGAGGTTGCATGGACTTACCACGCCGACGGTAATGGCTCGCAGCAGAGCTCTCTCGAATGAGGAAGGGTTCTGGAATTCTTCCGGGCCTCTGAGCTCGAGAATGCGGGCTGCGCCGCCCAGGTGCGTGATGAAATTGCGGTTCGTCCCGCATACTCCTACCGCCTGGATGGGTCAGCCACATTGCAGAGCTGGACTTAGCGAGGCAGGGATACTCACATATGCTTCTGTGATTGCCAAGAGAACTGTAGCGCAGAGTGTCGATGTCGATCTCACTTGGCTCTCGTCCTGAATGGCCGCGTGGAGGCTCTTCAACGCTTTGGCGTACAGCTGCGGGTTTATGCGTGTCTTGCTGTGCTTGCGGATAATGGCGTCGTGTGTGGTAGTCAAGCAGGCGGCTGCGTCATTCAAGGCCGTCGTCGAGCCCAACCGTCTGGGCACCTCCCCGATAAATGGGCCGAACAGTTTGATCTGATTCGAAGGCCCCTCCTCGTTCAGCGTCGCCACGAGCCTCGACGTCAAGATCTCGATGCCGGACAGGGGCAGCGTCTGCGGCAGGCCGCCAAAAACGGCTCTTTGCCGTTGTAGTTGCTTCTTAGCGCGGACGTCCTGTGGCGATAAGACGTGGGCGGGCGGGAGTCGTTGGTGTTTTAGTGGCGGGTACGAGAGTGCGGGGTCGCTCTGCGGCTCGTCGCTGACGATCTTCATGGTGCTGAAGACGGCCCCGCTCGTCGTCGTCTTGGTGCGGACCGTCTCGATATCGGTGCACGGGGTCTGGTGGACATGGTGTTCTTCATGGGTCTTGGGGCGGGAGGGAGGAAGAGGTCGCTCGGTGGAGCGCTCATTGGGCACGGCGGCGTTACGAGAGGTGTTTCCGCGAGCGCGCTGGCGTGGGCCCTCGTCCATGAACTTCCCGTAGGGGTTGGATGGGCCGGGGCACTGGCGGTTGCTGCGACGGCATTGTTGGCAGACGGGCCAGCTCTCGTCGCACTGTTCTCTCGCTCGCAGGATGAGTACTCATGCGGTAGGCTTAGCGACGACTAAGGAGAGACTTACGCGGATCTTCCTCGCCCTACAAGTGGCACAACCTTTGCTCTTCGGCACACCAACCATTGCTTACATGTAGGAGCGCGAGAGTGGAGAGAGTTTGCCCCTTGGAGGAGGACGTTATAAAGTTTGACAGCGGTGGAACCGTGAGGTGCCTTTTGCAGCCGGGGATTCTTGGACCGGCAATTTGGGGGCCACGCGGTTTTATAGAAACGTCGCCGCAGTACAGACTTGAGGATCTGCAGCGCAGCAATGCCACTCTTGGTAGACGCGATCTGTGGCACGCTTGACCCTCATGATGGGCAGGCACCAGGCGGCCGCAGCATGCAGCGCGGAAATCAACGCGACAGGCATTTGCATCGGCGCAGGCGATAGGGCTGAAGGACGGGCAGGGATGGGCCACCGCCTGCTCTCACGCTCAACGGTCCTCGTCGCCCAGTGAGGGCTGCGAGCGGCCGAGCCAACGGCGGAAGTGCGTCCTGCGCATGATGTGGCTGCCGACGCTTCTGTCTAGCGCCCAGCGATGCCGTCGCAGTCACGGCGAGGCCGGTGGGGGCTGGATGCGATAAGGCTGACAGGCTGCAACGCGGCGCTCGTGACTCGCTGCATGCAGCTGTAAGCGACAGTGCCGGTGGCATGACCGGCCGCCGCGTGCAAGGTATAAAGTATGGCTCGAGGGACGGTCGAGCGTTGGAGAAGTTTGGTCCATCTCGGCCGCGAAGGAGGCCGTCGCAGCCTCGCAGGCGGCGACGCCGGCCGGTGTGCTGGCGGCCTCCCTGGCTGCCTGCTTTTTGCTCGGCGGAACGTGGCTTTGCAGGACAATTGGCGCCAAGGGTCAGGATGCACACAAGAGATGACGAACTGTTAGCGCATGCATGTCTGTGACGAGTGCACTCTCGCTTCGACGATTCTTGACCGTATCGTAAGGCTGATGCGGCGCCGGACTCGAGCCGGGCCAGGCCGGGCGGCGGTGTCCTTGCTTCGCAGCAATATTGCGGGTGCGTGCAGACTGCGTCATTCGGTCATTTTCGAGATGGAGCTGCAGCTGCACGCTGCGGTTGGCTGGCACTCTCCGGCCAGAGACAAAGAGACGCAGGGCTCTCAGCTGCCTCACCGCCCACCCTGGCGGGTCAACGGGAGGCATGGGCCGCAGGCAGTTCATCTGTCGGGTTGTCTCACCGTAGACGTGGTACTGGGAGAGATGTGATGTGATGCGATCGCAGATTGCCAAGTTGGGCCGGAGGAGAGGCCGGCCAGTGGCTTCAGCTCCCTTGACAGTCATCATCACGGTGCTGCGGTCGGTCGACATCCTTGGGTCTGCAGTCGCTTTTTCGTCGAGGCCGACCCCCGACTCGCTGCGGTCCGTCGGCGGATAATAATAATCTAAGGATGACGCTGATGATGCGCCACTGGCATGCCTGCGTAACCCCTACGCCATCCGCCACACCGTGACCCGGCGATGGCTGTCTCGCTCTCGCACGCACCGGCCCGATGACAGAGAACCCTCCAGCCCTCCAGATCGCCCTCTAGTGCGGTGCTTGTTTCCCCACAGCTTTCCTCGTGCTGCTGTTGCTCGAGCTGCTGTGCTCGGCTGCGATGCTGCCCTTCGCCGTCAATCGCCCAATCGAGAAGATTGATCTCCATGACAGCTGCTCTCTAAGCAGCGTGGCTGCCTCACCGTGGGCAGAGCGTCGATTCGCAGGCCGCCAGCTGCCAGGTACTCCGTACCTCGCTACTCGAAGTGGCATTGGCCCATCGGGGGGCCTCGGCGCCCGTCATTCAAGCGCTCCTCTCCTCTGTCATCGCTCGCTAGCCGTCCCGCATTCGGCCTAGGCGGGCCAGTGCTGCGCCCAAAGGAGTCTAAGGCAAACAGCGACGGTCATACGCCGCGGGAGCACGAGTGTCGAAGGCCAAGGTCCGACAAAAGGCGGGGTTCACTCGAGCCCTGGATGGCATGACTATGGGATCGACGAACTGGGCGCACACAGCGTGACGGGAGCGGGCCTGAAGGAAGCACAGTTGCAATAAAGAGTCACGCTTCACCTTCAATCCCACAACCCGCCCCCATCCCCCCGTCCGTGCCTGAAGATCCTCCGCATTTTCGTCCTGCGACACCCCCGGCTTTCTGCCCATTCCTCGACAACCGATTTCGCCACCTGCCCTCCATCCTTTCCCTCTCCCACACACCCTCGCAACGCGCACACACACCGGGTTCCACAGCCCTCGATCGCGCGCAGCGTGCTTCCCAACGTTCGCCACCCCAGATCCCGGCAGACCACGCACTCCACGCAATCGCGCATATCGCTCAGCCAAAACACCCCCCGCGGAAATGCATTCCTTCACCATCGTGCGCGCGCTCGCAGCGCTGCTCTTCGCCTTCGTCGCCCTTACCGCCGCGCGCCCCGTGTCGTCGCCGCTGCCGGCCCTGCGCAACCTGCCGCGCGCCGTCAAGGGCCAGATCGACTACACGCGCGACCTGGTCGACCCCATCCTGTGCCCGACGGTGGGCAGGGGTGCGTGCGACGCGCAGTGCGGCCTACAGTCCGCCGGAATGACCGGCAGGTGCGACGAGAACGGGTAAGTTTGTGTGTGCAGCAAGCAGATCTTTCTCTTTGTGACTCTCTTTCGCTTCCTTGTTCTTTCTTTGTCATGTGTGAGAACGACTGCGTTCTCTTTCCCTTTGTTCGAGAGGAAGCTGGTCTGCTGGGCGTGGATGCGGGCTTCGTGTCGAAGCTGCTGGCTGTTGCGTCATTGTGCAGTGGTGAATTGGACGCCTCACTTCAACCTCCCACTTTCGGCAGCGAAAATTTCGTCGATCGATCTTCTTTTTCTTTTTCCATTCAGTTGAGCTGTTCACTGACAAATCTCTCACAGCAACTGTGTCTGCGCTGACGGCCAAGGTCCAATCCGCGAGACCGACCTGCGTCTTCAGTCTTGAGCATTCTGCCTTCACCAAGTCCGACTACTTTCAAAGTCCGCCTCCGCGCGCTGGACCGTCTTTACTCTTCTTCTTTCGCCGGCACGTGGTCTGTCTCCTCAGCATTTCGACACTTGAATCCGGATTTTAACCTTTCGAATTTCTCTTCTTTCTCTCGCTTTCAGCTCTGGTTTGCTCTCTCGGCACAAGATGAATACCCAACCTCGGTCACGGTCGCTCGCAGGATTCTCCTTCGACTAAAGAGCGATGAATGACGATGATGAATTAACGAAAAAGGAGATGTGTGCATGGATGGAGAACCGGTTTTTTTGCATGGAGGATATACCCACGGTCGCTTGTCAAATGGCTCTTTTTTCCCCTTCATGATTGATTTGATGGTTCCAGGTGATGGATGGAATCTGGGTTCCGAGCTGGAGAAGACAGATTTCATTTTTTTTTCCCTTGCTTTCTTCTCTTCTCTTTTTCTCTACTGGCAATAGCGGAGGATATACCCACTATCGTTAGGTCACGAGTGCGTCGTGAGGCTGGGGTTTGAGTATGCACGGCGGTTCGGCGGTGATGGCTCTGCTCAATGAATGTGAGGGACCCGGAAGGAAGAGAATTATGCCCAGTGGATGTACAGGCGTAAGGGTTGCATCTTGCACCCCAAAGAATAACCATATTATTCCAGAGAGAACGAGCCTAGATCGATGTGAATCCGTGTACTATGCTTTTACAAATTCTGGAGCTCCCACCACGCCTTGGTTGCCTTCATACCCTCCTGGACCGCACACATAAATTTAAGTTTGGTGAGGAAGACGCCTGGGCATATGCCTAGGCGGATAGGTTAAACCATCCGCTAACAAACCGAGCAATTTGGTCCATCCGTACCTGCGAAATTTTCGATTTCGTAGATATGATACAATGAGTTTATCTGTCTTCAGTCTACTATAAAATCCGTAGAACTACAGCATTGTGATGAGTCTTTGAACTTCTTCATAATTACAACACCACAACAAGTTAAACTGATACAGACCTCATAACGAACAGTTAAATAACAAATCATTGCTAGCGAAGTTGGGCGCCCATTTACAGAGAGCACAGACGAGAAGGCAGAAACAAAAATATGCAAAAGTCAGACTATCCGTAGGGAACCGCAACTCTTTAGAAAACGCTTCTGATCGGAAAGACACCCGAACACCAGCGATGGCATTCAAACACCCGGTGTGTTCGCATTGAGACACTCCCAAACTCCTCTGTTTTACGTGTTTGCCCCAACTAAGCCGCGCGAGGGACCTATGGTATCTGATGGTGACAGCAGCAGCACTGTCGCTCGCTAACTACTACACTTGCACAATATGCTTCCCGTAACTCCCGGCCATCCATCAGCCGTGGATACTATGGCAATTACCTTCACTCCCCCCATCCTCACACCGCCGTCTCCTCCGGCCTCCGCCCATACGCAACATGAAAGTTCAGCATCATATGCACATCCTTCCTCTTCATATCCCTCCGACACTTCGCGACGAAAACCTGCACCTCATCCGCCGACCACCCGAGGACCCTCGTAAACACGCCCAACACAAACGCCTCCAACCCCTCATACGTCTGCACGAAATTAAACGCGCCAATCTTCTTCAACACCGGATCCTTCGGCCACGCGCCCAGCGGCAACTTGCACAGGCGCGTCTGCACATCCACGAAGCCCGCGTCCTCCATCCACGTCTGCAGCTGGGGGCCGGGGGAGACGGTGCGGCCGATCTGGGCGCAGCCGTCGACGAGCAGGTCCGCGAGACGGGCCATGTGCGAGTCGGCAGGCATGCTGCCGTCGTCGGCGTAGTAGCGCATCTCGTAGTCGGAGAACTCGGCCCAGCCGGTGCCCGGTCTGGTGGCGGTGAAGGCTTGTCGCATCAGACGGGGCCAGTCAGCGATGGAGCCGGCGAGGTAGCGGCAGTGGACTAGGTCGAAGAGGCCGGCGCGGTCGGTGGGCCAGTCGGATTCGGCGTCGTCGACTTCGAAGCGGACGTTGGGGGGCACTGTTGTTGTTTGGGATGGATGGTTAGCTATGGGGGCTTGGAGAAGGAGGAAAGGAAAAAAAAAAGAAAAGGAAAGTAATATAGGCTAAAGGCATAAGGGGACAACCACTCACCCCAATGCGGCTGGATGGGAGACAAATCGTTGCCAATGATTTCAGCATTTGGATACGCGTCGCCAGCCTCAATCGCCCAAATACCAGTCCTGTAGTCCACAAAGCGGGGGAAAGGCACAAAGGTCAGCAAGAAAGCCAATCAACACATGCGCACGCGGGGAGGGGGAGAGAAGCGGGGAAGCGAGAATCCTTCTCGCACAGGAGTTGTGTGACTCGTCTTGCCCCTTGGGGAAGGGGCTGACCATCATCACCACCAAGCTAAAAACGTACCCAGTGCCGACATCGAGGATGCGCTTTGGCGGCGCGGAGAGCGGGGCCAGGAACAGTTTCTTGTCTTTCGCGAGCATCTGCATATGGTGCACCATGTCCAGCCGATCCTGCTCTTTGTCGTCGTTGGGGAAATTATAAGCGCCATCTTTGTAGGCGTGAAAGCGGCGACCGTGCTCCATCTTGTATTCTCGGACTGATGATGCCAGCGATGTCGAGTAGCTTTGCCTGCCGAAGAATGCAGCGAGCAGAGTCAGAAAGACGAACGTGTAGAGCTTCGAGGTGAATTTGGTGTTGATTTGCCTACATGTCGGATCCCGCGGCGGAGTCATTCTCGAGCGAAGCATCGACCTCGACTGCGGGCTCGATGGTTGGATTGGTCATGGTGCCGGACGTGTGAAGAAGCGTAACCGTGGTTCTGGTAATTGGGGGTTGGTAGGAATTGGATGACTTGCTGCAACCCGGCTGACAGGTAGCTGGGCCGAAGGATTGATGAAGTATGTAGGCCGGGAGGATGAAGAAGACGAGTGCGGGGCTGTCTCACCACCGGGGAAAGAAAAGGGAAAAGCGTGTGTTCTCGATGGGACGATGAAAGTGCGCCTGTGCGCACAGCTCTCACCCCGGTCCCGCGAGGCTGAAGAGGAGGGGAAAGGGCAAAGAGGGCAAGAGGGGCAGTTGTGCACCTCCAGAAACGGCAGCCAGCTAACTTCAATGCTCTCCTAGCGCCGCGGGAACTATATTAAAACTGCGCATCCGGTCAAACCTTGTGCTTATCGCAGAAACGTTGGCAAATTTACGAAGTGTTGAGGCCTCACGGTCTTCTGTTTCGTCATCATCAGCCACCTGCCAACCTTCATGCCTGCGTTCCAGCAAGCACTGTCCTCTCAGTGTCTCACTGCTCGCGGTTCCGCTGGACAGGGTTTTGTGCGGGCAACGTCCGACCAATTGGCTGCGTGCATGGCAGAAGTGGTGGAGAACGGGCAGCGGAACTGTTCTGTGCCCGGACATATGCAACCCATGACACGGCCGGCGAGCAAGAAAAAAAAAAACGGATGATCCGTAAATCAGCCTTGGGTCGTGCAGACAAGAACGAACCCGATCCCGATAACGCGCGTCATCGGAGCTGGACAATAATCGATCTGAGCACGATGTGGGAGTTCTTCGGAGAAGAAGTGGTCAGCATTGGACATACTACGTAATCGTCAGGGGTGGGGATGGGGAGAGAGTTGTGGAGTATAATCTTACGGAACTAACCTTCGTAACGGCTCGCTACGGGCCGCGGAACCGTTCTCGAGCATCCGAGCGCTGCGCCGGAGCCAGTTCCTGGGTACTGACGTCTTATGGGGAAGTGCGTCAGCCAATAAGGGCGTCGTCTCAAGTTATTTGATGTACCTTTTGTTGAACCGCGAAGAAAATCCACGATACGTCCCTGTCACACATGTCACATACAAGGTTTATCGTTGAGGTGCCCAAACCAATGCTATGATGGACCCTTGAGCTATAATAGTGTACCGCCAATTCCTCCAAAAGACACGCGAGAAGCTTTCAATAATGCCATCCCTTTTTCACTTGAAGTATGAAGTAACTCAAATAGGAAAGTACACCGCCAAGGGACCGAGCTAAAACGATAAACTGACTTCCTGGCCTCGTATCACTTCCAAGCCATCGCGACAGCACACACACACACACACACACTATTAGAGTTTATGCACACGTCGTTAAAAATTATGAATAAGTCTATCATTTCACGTTTATCCCACGTTTCCAAGAAACACCAAACCCCTCGTCTATCTTACTTTGAAGGGCCCAAAGAATCCAAACCACGCCCCCTCCCATGCAAATATGCAGATGCAGCAGCCGCCGCCGCCGCCGCCGCAGCAGCAGCAGCAAAAGAGAAAAAAAGCCCCACCCACCCGCTCAACTAACTCTCCTCCTTAACATCATGCCTCCCCACAATACTCAAGAAAACCTGATCCAACGTCGTGCGGCCGACCGAGTAATACGCGATGCCCAACAGCGCCTTACTCCTCTCCAACTTCTCAAACAGCTCCGCAATCCCCATGCTACCCGCACCACTCTTCCCCTCCTCCTTCCCATCCTCAGCCACCACCTCCCCACCCCTCGACCACGGCGCCGTAAACCTAACCTGCCCATGCGCAACCCTCGGATCGAGCACCGCGCCGGGCACATTCGCCTCGACCCACTTCCAAACAGCATCCATCTCCTCTTGGGCCGACGCCGGCGCCGATGCCAACACGACCTGCACGACCCAGCCATCGCCAAAGCGCTGGCGCAGCTCCTCCCCAGTGCCAACCGCCAACATGCGGCGCGCCATGATGCCCGCCCGCGTCGCCAACGCATCCGCCTCTTCCATACTATGCGTCGTGATCAACAGCGCGCGGCCAGCCGCCACCGCGCCGAGCGTGCGCCACATGACGCGCTTAGCAGCCGCGTCCATGCCGGACGAAGGTTCGTCGAGGAGGAGGGCGGACGGGTTGCCCATGAGGGCGATGGCGAGGGAGAGCTTGCGCTTGTTGCCGCCCGAGAGCTTTGCGGCCATGCGGTGTTGGAACAGTGCGAGGCCGACGGCGGACACGACGGCCGCGACGTTCTGCTCGACGTCCGGCACGCCGCGGGCGCGCGCGTAGAAGCGCAGGTGCTCGAGCACCGTCATCTGGTCCATGGCGTCGAACTGCGGGCACACGCCGAGGAAGCCGCGCGCGGCGGCGCGGCGCTGCGTGATGCTGATGCCTTCGACGAGGACGTCGCCGCGGCGGCTGCCGTCGGCGGGCTGGGAGGGGCGCTCGTCGCCGCGGATGAGGGAGATGGTGGTCGATTTGCCGGCGCCGTTGGGGCCGAGGAGGGCGAAGACTTCACCTGACGGGATGCCAAAGGTGATGTCGTCGACGGCTGTGTTCTTGCCGAAGTGCTTGGTCAGGTGTAGGACGCGCAGCCGGTCGTCCGACTGCTCGGTGCGCGTAATCTCTGCCGTGACATCTGCGCCGCGCGCTTCCGTCTCCTCGACGTGCTTATGCTTGTGGGTTGAGCGCATCAGGAAGCCCGGTTTGTAGCCGCTGTCCCACCACACGAGGATGACGAAGAGCACGGCGGCCTGGATGATGAGGTATAGGATTGGGCCGCCGTACACTGTGATCTCGCCAGGATACGAGGCGATTGAATCGCCGCGGCAAAGGAGCGAGAATGAGTTGAGTGACAGGAGTAGAGCGCGGAGAAGGTTGCCTGAGGGAGTGATGATGCCGATGGTGAAGTGTGCCGTCTTGATGTCGCGGTCGATATAGGCCGCTTGACTGTACGTGAGAATGCTCATATATGCAATGAAGTAGAGAAGGAAGAACACAGCCTGCCCGCCTGCCATGAAGGCGAAAGCGGCGAGTTGCGAAGTGACGAAGAGGGACACGACATAACTCAGCAGGATCGAAGTAAATCCGTACAAGAAGAAGACAACGAACAGGTAGCCCGGGGAATACCAGACGCCAGACGCGCCAACGAAGATAATCGTCACGAGCGCCGAGACGAGGAGAACGAACAGGAAGTCGAACATCGTGTACGCGATCCACAACGGAGCAGCCCGAATACCATTGCTGTAGTGCAAAGCTCTCACTTTGCGGATCCGTTCCATGGTCGGATAGAGAGCAAAGAAGCCAGTGAAGGCGCACATGGCCAAGCCAAAGTAGAGGATAAGCTGCAATGTGTCTCCAGCACCTGGCGAGTATGGAACTGCAAACGACTGGAAAGACGTGACTATCGAAGTGTTCGCAAGAAGGGTATCCAAGATGTTCTGAGTGAGAAGTGACCAGTAGATTTGATAGTTGTCGGCGACGTAAGCATATGTCGGCGCAGCGTTGGGCTCGAGATAGAATCCACCTGGCGTGACATTTGCATAGTTATCCGCAACGTAGGTATTAAACTCGTCCAGACTGTTCACCAGATGGAAGTTGCTTGCATCGATTCCGAAAGCAGCGGCCAGAAGACGGGGTGAAACGGCAGTCGCAGGGCCGACGGGGATGAGAAGGCCATCTTCAATGACCTCTGACTGGTCAAAATTCGCCGACTTCGGGTTGTTCGTTGAAGCGCCAGGACTGCAAGATGCGCCCTCAAATCCTTGAAGGAACAAGGTGACCAGTCCAGCGGCAACGATTGGAATAAGAACTGCCACAAGATAGGGCAACCAGTTGCGGCGGAGAATGATGAGGCGCTTGATGAACAGCACCCAAGTCTGCTTGACGAAGCCTGTCCCTTTTCCAGTCGTCATCTCCAGCTGTCCCTTTTCCGTCTTCACCTCAGAGGCATATTCCGAGTCTGAAGCCGCCTTGCTAGGATCAATACTCTCTAGCGTCTTGGTGTTGGCACCCTGAACAATAGTTTCCGGGCCCGAAGACTGCTCGTGAATCTCCTCTGCCAGCCTCAGGAAAACATCTTCGATAGTGGGGCCGTTGACTTGATATTGCGTGATGCCCTCCCGCTCGAGCGCGGCCGTCAAGACACTGGCCTGAGCTGAATCCGCAACCTGGTAGACAGTCTTATCGAACAGAACCTTGCGTGGAACGCTCTGCAGCGCATTCGGCGCATACTGAACAAGAGCGTTATCGAGAACGATGCGGTATCCGCCGCCCAAGTTGTGCTTGAGCTCCACTGCAGTACCTTCAGCCTTGAGATTACCCCGAGACAGCACCACGATGAAGTCCGAAAGGAAGTCCGCTTCGTCCAGGAAATGCGTCGTCAATAGCATGGTGCGAGCTCCACGTTCGGCCAGTAGAATATCCCAGATCTTCCTACGCGAGAGCGGATCGATACCGGAGCTAACCTCGTCCACGCAGCAGACACGACTTCCACCCGTAAACATCATGGCGAGCTGTAGCTTGCGCTTCTGACCTCCGGAGAGCGTCCCTGCCTTGGCGTTCACTTTGATATCCAGGTCGCAAGAGCGGATCAGCTCGGTAATCTGCTCCTTGGTGTCCTTCTTGGAAGCCTTGAGACTGTTGAAAATCTTCACGTGCTCAAATACGGTCAGCTCGTCCCACATGACGTTCTTCTGAGGGCAAAGACCCAAGCCGCCGTTGCCGTCGACCTCGATGGATCCGCTCGAGATGGTGTTGAGACCGGAGATAGCATCCAAGGTGGTACTCTTTCCAGACCCGTTAGCGCCCAGGAGAACCATGATCTGACCTCTCAGCGCCGAAAGGCTCAAGTCATTGACCGCCAGCACCGTCTCCTTGCGCGCAGCACCGAGCCGGCATGCGACATTGCGGTGCCACCAGCTGGGCTGCCAGCGCTTGGTGAAGTTGGTCAGCCTGATCGAGACGGGAGGGCCATCTGCAGAATCCAGCGTCATCTTGCGCGTCTTCGACGCCGTTCCGTAAAGCGACCTCTCCACAAAAGCGCCGATGACCGGGAAGACGAAGATCTGGATGATCAGAAAGATCCAGAAAGCGATGCCGGGCAACTGCCACGGGCTGTCCGGCGCGCCCTCGACGAGATTCGCAGCCCTGTCCTTCCGCTCGAACCGCGCGAGCAGGATCATGAAGTACGTGTAGTTCATCGGCGGGAAGAGCAGGCTGAGGATGGCGACGGCGCCGACGGAGCGGGTTTTGGTGACTTGGGCGACGATGGCCAGGATGATGGACACGAGCACGACCGTGATGCCCGAGAGCTGCGCCTTGCGGAAGAGACTGCCGCCCAGGATGGAGAAGCTGGAGAGCGCCAGGCCGGCCAGGAGGTGGTAGATGATGAGGAGGCCGTAGCTGGACGAGGGGAACACGAGCGCGCGCATGATGGCGGCCATGATGACCCAACTCGGGAGGTAGATGATGTCGAAGGCCAGGTGGTTGGCGAGCAAACGCGCGACTTGGGTGTGCCAGACATGCTTGTTCGGAGTCATGGCCTCGATCAGTTGTGACATGCCTAGCTCTCGCTCCGAGGCCATGTGGCCGGTCAGTTGGTAGGTGATCCCGCATATTCCAATGAAGAAGGCCACGGCCAGAATGTTGATCAGAGCCCCCATGTACGAGTGTCGGATCTGGTCTCGGCGCTCTTGAGCAGTCCTGGGGGTGAACGGATATTCGTTGACGGTGCTTGGCAACGAAGAGCCGCTAATAGAGGCGATCTCGGCATCAATGGCGTGCTGGAAAGGGAGAATATAGATTTGGGCATCGTTGTTCGTTTCCTCGACGTAGATGCGCTCTCCCAGAGCACCATCAGCCCTAAGCGTGTAGTTCCAAATACCGCCGGTGCCCTCGCTGGGGGAGGAATGGAAATTCGCGGCCGCAAAGCATGTCGAAACGCCACGCAAGGAGCTGGGACATTCGGAGAGCAGGTCGATGTCGGTCTCCACCACTGCAACCTTCCTGCCAGCGGACCGGACCGTGCCCGCAATCGAGTTGATCACCGTCTCAATATCCCCGCCAGTCAAGCCATTGTTCACGAAGACGACCTTGTTGCGACCTCCCTGCGCGGCGTTCAGGGCGTTCTCGAGCGAGCGGACGGGCGCAGCGGAGCCGATTCCGAATTCCGAGGGCGGGACAAAGAAATTCTTAGCATAAGAAATAAAGAACATCTGCGTGGGTCAGTATTGCTGCATGGTCTTCTGGGGAAAGGCAAACGGCCACGGCTATGAATGGTACCAGCAAGGTACTTCCCACAACCGCCGCCACTGCCCACGCTGGTGCACGTACAAACAGTATAGGCAAGAGAACGGCACGCAGAATAGTCGACAGCGGGTGGCGAAGGGCTACAATGAGCAGGTTCTTCTTGGTGAGAGTCCATGTCTGGCCGAGGACTGCCATGGTGCCTTGAGTTGTCGCGGTGCGCCCGCTGGACGGGAGCGCTTGAGGGACTTAAACTGGGCGAGGTCAGAAGAGAAACACAGGTGACACAGGTGGCATTGGGGCAGTGCGCGCCTGAAGGAGCGCACGCCCGTAAATGTAATCCTGGGGAGAGAAGCTCCTACCTATAGGCGCACCTTCTCTCCTAATCGCTTCGAGTGGAGCACGCGGGAATGGTCGGCATGGTCTCGGCGGGGGACAAGTCCAAGAGTGGCGGAGCGAGATAGAACAAAGTCGAGAAGAAGGAGGCTCTGGGCACACGCGCGCGGCGGAGGAGCAGAAAGTCGCATTCGCGGGAGATGATGGCAAAAGCGGCAGTGCTTGCGAACCGGCGTAACTGCTGCCTTAACGCCGGGGCGCCACGCGAGCTGTCTTTGCAATCGTCGGCGTCATCATCCACAGCTTGGCCCGTCCCGTGCGCGGCGCCAAGCCCATTGCCGTCCCGCTGTCTTACCCTCCGCCATCTAGCTGCCGAGACCATCATCTGCTGGGTCGGTTGACCGTTAGTTGCGCGGTCGGGGACAATTCATGATGCATGGGGACGATTCCTACGTCATGATAAGGTGCGGCGCGCCTCTGCCGAAACCTTCTCGCGAGCTAAATTGTCGCCGTCGTTGCAACGGCCCGTGGCGCTGTGGCTGATCGCCGCGCCAGCGCCAAGCTATATACACCCAAATCCTTCTGGAATTTATCTCTCGGTCTAAGCTGTCCTGGTATATACACACTTGGCCATGACAGCTTCTGTGTCTAATGCAGTAAGCCTCTAGACGCTAGTCTTTGTTCGCCTTCACCCATCGCACCAGCTTTGAAAACATCTGCTTCACCTTGAGTCCCTCCCAGAAAGAAATCACCTGCTCCGGAGTGTACCCCTTCTTGAATCCCTTAATGGCCACATTGTCCGCGATTTTTCTCTGGAGAAGCTCCAGCTCTACGATGCCAGTGTGCGTGCGGTACTTGACTACTGGATCACAAAAGCCTCGAAACTCGGCCACGAAATTGGGAACGTCGATGTACGCCCATTCGGGGAGCCTCTCAGCCATGAGTTCTCGACGTCGGGCCCTCTCGCCATTCTCGTCCACATACTCTTCCGTAAAGCCGAACCCGTAGCCACGCTTCAGGTACATCTTGCACCACTGCCGGATATACGCACGGTCGCGCTTGACGGCAGCTAGCCAAACCGTCTGCGTGGCCAGGAGTTTGGAGAGGGAGTGAATGGGCGCGCCGGGAACGGCGAGACCATTTTTCGCCGCCTCGACCTGGCGCGTCGCAACTCGAGCATTAATGCAGTGCTGGCGGTAAAGCCCAATACCGTCGCGGATGCGCTGGAAGGCGATGTCGTGGCGTTGCCATTTGGTGAGGCCGTTGACGCTGAGGTGGAACATCTTCATCGTCGGGCGTACATTGTACGGCTCTCTTGTCAATATGCTCCACAGCCGCTCGGTTGCGCCCAGAGGCAGCTGGGTTTGGACTCGATGTAATTTTTTAAAGCGACCAGAACGGATCGTGGACTGGACATATGTCCAATTCAGCAGCTCAGACCACACGTCTGGCGGCACCGAGAGCTTGTAGGTGGTGCTGATGAAGTCAACAAGCCGCAACGCGACCGGAAGCTCTGAATTGACGCCGAAACAATGCGCGACTGCATACAGAAGACGGGAAGTCGGATGCATAGGAGATGAAGGAGGTAAGCTCTTTGGCGGTGAGCGTTGCACTCCGTGGGCCGCGAGCTCGTCGACACGGATGTTCCATATGCGTTGGAGTACGCTTTTCACGTTGGTGAGATCGCCGTCGCGAGCATGAGCGGTGATGAGATGCACGATAGTAGTCTCATCGCCGAGCCGCTCGCTATTGAGTAGTTCGTCGAAAAGGGCCGACACAATGCCCTCGTAGCTGCCCGAAGGAGGGCCAAATGGCAGGATGCCCTTCTTCTTAGCCAACTGGAAGTACCCATCCGCCCTCCAGCCGAGCGGCCTGCGCCAGGTGCTGTCGTTTCGGCCTATGCGTCGGTCCCATAGAAGCGCGTGCATGAGAGCATTGTAGCACTCGGTGTCAGGGACCAGACTGCCCTTGTGGAGGTCACCCCACAGATCCATGGCCACCGACCTGTCAGCGGCAGTTGCCGCCAAGCGCAGGAGCACCTTGTAGTCTGCAAGACCCAGCGGAATCTTGGCCTGAGTCCGATGAGCGACCATCATGCGCGCAGCTCTCAGGAATTGGTCCACTGAGCCCGTGATTGACGAGACACCGAGGCCACGCGCCCACCACGAGTTCCTCAAGACTTGCTCAGCCGCTTCAAAGGCATGGTGGGTGGAAACCAGGCGGAGTATCTCGGTAAACGCGACCGGAGGGACCGACGAGACGAAAGCGGCATCGTGTGCGCCAAATAGCATGCAATTGACGACAACGTCGGCATCGCGGGCGCGCAAGGCGTGTGGAAGCACTCGCTTGTAGTTTATGCCGGGGAAGCGGGCGATGCGGGGAACAAGCTCCAAAGTCGAATTATCTGGCCGTACGCTTTGCGGCGGCGGCGGAGCGTCCGCTATCGCAGGTGCTGACTCGGTCTGAGGCGCGGAGTCGGAGCCGAGCAGCTCAGCGATCGATGGGGGCGGGAGATCGACCGAGATGGCGTGGGCATGGCGGCGTTGGTGTTGTTGAGCTCCCGAGGTACACGTCGGCAGGTAGAGGCGGCGTCGGACCCGTCTTGTGGAAACAGCAGCCGGACCTGAGGCGTTGATGATGAGTCGCGATGGCTCAAGGCGCCGGACGACGCCGTTTGCGGCGGTGGCGGCGGGTGCCATTGCTCGACATTGGTATCGTGAGGTCCACAATTGCACCGCGCGCGACCGAGGGTTATCTCACGGACCCATCCCTGTCCGCGATGCTTGGCGTGTTTGCTTCCTTTGGCTGCTTTCCCAAAGAGGAAGGTACGAGCCACCCGACGATACTCACCTCACTGTCAAGTCACCACCATTCCTCGACTTGAAATCTGCCCGTCTTAACATATCCCGCATCCCTCTACAGTCATCTTTGTTGAGGACTTGAGATCCTGCTACTCGCTCATGTCTATGTTCTTCGCGTATCTTGAAGTTTGGGCATTCACCCTTGCGTTCTTCTTGGTGCTAATTCTTTGTGCTCCCTTCGTTCATCGGCTTAATCCGCCAAAATGTCTGCATCTCGTCGGCGAGCCCGTACAGATTTCTCTATCACCAATATCGAGCACCCATTGCCACGGTAGACTACGCCAGTTCGTCTCTCTTGCCACCTCCCATCAGGAGAATGAGGTCGAACACAGCCTTTATCCCGGTTCGCGCCACTTCTGTAGTACAGCTAAGCTCATCAGGGCTATTCCAGAATCCAGGAGACCTCGAAAGCTTCCGCAAATTTTCAAGAGCTGGAAATTAAAACTCAGTAGCTGCTTGTGTGGTAAGACTGGCTAACTTGAACTTGGGGTATATCAATTCAGGGCACTACCTAAGTCGAGGCTCACCAAGCTTCAAACTCCATCCTTACAGTCATCACTCCGGAAGTCACCATGCTAATTTCCAGCATCCATTGTATATTCCCCCTCGTGGCTGTCGCCATGGCCTCACCATTCTCAAGTGTGCCAACTGTTACGATACCCGACAAAACTATCTCGGTGGTGATGTCGTCTCGAACTTTTGCTGAAAATGGAACCCCGGGCACTAGCACTTCCCTCCATTTCATCACCACGAAGAGACCTTCCATCTCCGCCAGCCAACTGTCTTTGACCACTTCTGCATTCTTCGCCACCACCTCCGCCTCAATCGCTCAAGGCACAGACGGACGTTTCGGACTACACCAACTCGCATGCCCTGCAATGATTTGCAAAGACTACATGAATGCATGCGGAGTCAGATACGGAGGGTAGGTCTGCTCACGAAATCAAGCGGGGACACCACTGATGATCATCTTGTGTAGATGTCATGATACCTGTTTTGGCGAGATTGAATATTCTGATCCTGGTTGCCCCACACACGGGTCCGTTGTAACTGGTGCTGTCTCTAGCGGATATGGCATTTAGATGACTTCTGCCATTCTGTTTCATTCTTTGGCATTCATTAACCTGTACCCGTGCAGTGCGTTTCAACAAAGTGTTTGCTAATGTGTCGGAAAGACAGTTGTACGCTGAGACAATTCTCTTTGTTGTTCAAGAACTGATTTTACTGTATTCGCACAATATTCGTGTTAAAAACACTGAATTCCACTTTCAAATATAGTGAGAACACCATTGTATAGGAACACTGCTCAGGATGCGACGTATATATACTCCGCTCTACCTTGCTTGCGAAACACGACAACACTACCTCACTGAAGCACCGCGAAGCATCCAACGATCCCACAATCCCCCTTACACATTCCCAAACAGCTTCAATCTACCTTCTCACAAACCTCAATATGGAGCAGGTTAGTGCAAACGCTTCTTCTCAGGCGATCCCCGACCTGACCTTCGGGATTGAGCTTGAATTCATTCTCATTGGCGATGGGCAGGAGATGAAGCAGCAGCTTTACAGCAGCGGCGCCCCTGCATTTGACGCGCTCTTCCACTCGAAGGGTCGTCAGCTCGTTCACAGGGTCCTGAGCAACCACAGCGTTGAAGCCGTGGTCAACGGCTTTACGCCGCGGGACAACATTGGTGGCCCCATGAGCGAGAGGTACCAGAAGTGGACGGTTGCCCCCGAACCTACCGTCCGGCTCAGCAACGACGAGCAGCTTCTCCTCCCGAGCGGCTTCATCGCCGAGGCCATCGAGCTCAAGAGCCCGATCTTCTCCCTGCAGGACCAGGACTACTGGCGTGGAGAGATCAACCACGTCCTGGGCACCCTCCAGGACAACCTCAACTCGGGCCAGGGCCTCTGCCCTTCGGTGCGCCTACTGGTGAACGAGACTTGCGCGTTTCACGTCCACGTCGGCAAGAGTGATGACGCCTCTCGCATCTTCACCCTCCGTACGATCGGCAACCTCTACCAGCTGGCGACCGGGTTCGAGCGCGTCATCGACGAGCTCCACTCGGCGGACCGCATCAAGGAATCGACCTGGGCTGAGCCGACGGTCGACATGGTCGACCAAAACGGCTACATCAAGATCCCTCTCTTCACGCCTCCCTCCTCCGGATGGAAGCGTGACGCAGACCCGGATGTCTCCGAGGAGGGTACCCCGCTGAGCTGGTGCAAGGTCATCGAGGACCTCACTGCCGGCAGCAACGACCCGAACCACGTCGTCACGCTGAATCGCGCTCTTCAGCGTCTGACGGGTGGTAGCAGGTTGGTTGCTTACAACTTGAACAACTGCCTCGTCCCCGACCTCTGGCCGCTGCCGGCGTACAGAGGCACAAACGTCGGTGCCAGCGGCAGCGCTACCCACTACCACCCGCACGATCCCCAGCGTGCGTCTAACACTTGGACGATCGAGTTCAAGCAGCACGGCGGCACGCTGGACGTCCGCACGGTGTTCGCCTGGGTTGATGTGGTCACTGCGATGACGGGGCTGGCAGAGCACTGCGCCGACGGCGGCTTTCTCGAGCGCGAGGAGCTGCACGACTTGCTGCAAGAGCATGCCGAGGACGCATCCTTCGGGCCCGCCGAGTTCCTGAAGGATGTCCTCAAGGTCTCGGTGGACACGCAAGACTACTACGCCTGGGTTTGGGAGAGGACCTGGAACGACATCGATCCTGCTCCGGCAGCTTCCAACACCTATCCTGCTAGGATGCTGCTCCGCCACAATGCGGTTCAAATGGCCGATTTGAGGAGTAGGGCGGCGGTGGTGATTGAACTGGATTACAAGCTGCGCAGCAAGCAGTATGGCATGTTCAATAGCGAGACGAAGAGAGCTCTGAAGGATGCGATGAAGGCGAAATTGAGGGCTGCTGGCGTCGTCTAGTGGCCTCTCTAAGTCTTCCTACTATTCGCTGAGTACCCTTCTGGATTTTCCCCTTGAGCAAGGTTTGATTTCTGCTTGGGATATTAAATTCGACACGCATTGGTTTTCGGAGTTCGGAGTTTGATCTAGAGATTAAAAAAAGATCTTTATGACTACATAATTTGCCCTTTTATTTGGTGATTCAAGTGAAACAGTGGTCGTGGCTTCGATACCAAACTTGGACTATCGAGTGCTGTTCGAAGGAAGTCTTGTGAGTATTGCTACACAGATGTGCAGGCTTTCGACCGGATTTCTACCTTCATTGATTGGCAACCTAAGTATTCCTATTAAATGTTTCACATATACACATGGTACGGCTACTTGCATGAACGAGGTTGTGGTGGGTCTCGGCCCTCATAAGCGCTCCACTGTGGCTTGCGGCGTGGCTGCGAAGGATCCGGTGCCTGAACAGGCACACTAGGCTGCCGCGCTGACGCCGGTGCCTTGCATCCTTCCGACAACACCAAAAACTGTATATAGACCACCACGGTTGCTCTCAGAATCTAAGCAACCACAAAACAAGTTGCAACGCAGAAACTCAATGACCCGCAAAACAATGCAGCTCAAAAACATCGCCATAGTCGGAGTATGCGCAACCACAACCCCCATCCACCAACCCCCCAACAACAACCACCAACTAACCCCACCCAGGCCGGCGGCAACGTCGGCAAAGCCATCGTCCCGCTCCTCCTCCGCGAAGGGACCTTCCACGTGACCGCCCTCACCCGCGGCTCCTACCAACCGGCGGACGCACGCATCACCGTCACCGTCGTCGACTACGACAACCAAGCCTCTCTCACCGCGGCGCTGCAAAACCAAGACGCGGTGCTGTCGCTCGTCCCCGGTGGACAAGCGAAATGGGCGCCGCAGAAACTTCTCATCGACGCGGCCGTGGCGGCGGGCGTCAAGCTGTTCCTGCCGAGCGAGTTCGTGGCCAACATCATGACGCCGCAGTACGCCGTGTTCCCGCCCTCGTACGTCGGGGATAAGGTCGAGTTGCGGAAGTACCTCATGGGGTTGGCGGCGGAGGGGAAGATTTGCTGGACGGCGTTGAATGGGGGGCCGTTTTTTGATATGTGTGAGTGACATCCATTCATTTAATCTTACCGCCATAAGGATCATAGGCTCAGGCGTCTGTCATTTGTCTTTGTCATCATTAAATCTGTTCAACCCGACCCGCTAACATATGTACCCAACAACAGGGCTCCTCGGCGGCCCCGCAGGCTTCGACCTCGCCGCCCGCAAAGCCACCATCTACGGCACGGGCAACAACCTAACCTGCTGGACGCCTCTGCCCCTCATCGCGACGGCGCTGCTCAACATGCTGCGCGCGCCCGACGCCATCGTCAACAGGCCCGTCTTCGTCTGCGGCGTGCGCGACCTGACGCAGAACGCCATCCTGGAAGCGCTCGAAGCCGAACTGGGCGAGAAGTTCTCCGTCGAGCACGCCGACATCAAGGCGATGAAAGCGGAGGCGCTGGAGTTGTTGGAAAAGGGGGAGATCAAGCAGGCGATGAGGGGGTTGACGCTGAGCGGGCAGTTTAATGAGGAGGGGAGCGCGGCGAATTTCTGGCATTTGGTCGAGAATGAGTTGGTGGGGGTGGAGCCGGTGTCGGTGAGGGAGGCGGTTAGGATGACGCTGGATGCTGCGAAGATCAAGTAGGAGGAATGGAGTGTTTGCGGGCGGCTTGGTTTGCTCAAGAAAGGGTCGCCCGGATTGGATGGCTGAAAGGGATCTGGGGTCTCGACTACGTCGGCAACATGCCCAACCGAAGGGTCTTGAGCAGCGCTCAAATTCAATCAACATCGCAAACTCCTTGTCGTACCACCTGTGGCGCATGTCCTCGCGAGAAACTCATTCTTTGGTGAACAAGCTGGAGAAATTTGGAATCTGATCAAATATTTGATAAATCGTACCATTTCAACATGACCGTTCACTGTTGTCATACTATTTCCTGATTTAAACAATAGTACGTCACCGACTGCAAGGGCGTCTCAACGGCAACTTGAATAGTCCATGCCAGAATCGGGCGTAGTTCCCGATTTTTCCGCTTCGTGGAATGCCTCCGTTCTAATTAGAAGTCTAGTCAGGATCTGCATAATGATAGCGCTCATTGGGATGGCGTCCCCGAAAGCAGTCACTCAGTCACAGTCAAGAACCCAAATTATACGCAACCCATCTCATTATTCATTCCTACACTACAGTATTACCTAAGTTCCCAGTATTCCCTCCGAAAAAGCAACCGCCATCCTCCCCCTTCTCCCCCTCCCCGCCTCCTCGATAATAGTTTTTTGTGCTTTTTAAAACCTCTCGCCAAAACCAACCGGGAGCCTATCTACACGAGGAAGCAGGCCAGTTTTAGAGTACACAGATTTCCAAAATAAGCGAATGAAGAATAATAGAAAGCAAAGAATAAATGACGAATATTCCCAATTTCAAGTGGTAGTAAAAAAAAAAAAGGCAGTGACAAACATTTCCGGGGGAGTATAATGCATGCGTGCTTTTTTGCTTTGCCGCGCCGCCACAAAACCGGCTGCCGAGAAAAACGCTCTTATAGTTGCAAGAAGCACAGCGACATGAACACGCCGCCGAACACGACCGCCGCCGCCACCGAGACCGAAAGCCTCGACGCCGCGCTGCCGAAGATGTCGTCGCTGTTGCTCGCGCCGTCGGTGGAGCCGCCGTCTGGGTCGCCTGAGCCGTCGCCAGAAGAGCCAGAGCCAGAGCCCGACCCAGGGCCACCAGAGCCTGAACCAGAGCCACCACCAGGAGGACCGCCGGGAGGACCGGTAGGCCTGAAGCCAGTAGGCGCGCCCTCGTTCGTAGGCGTGCCACCAGGATTCGTCGAGCCGGCGCCGACCCGGGTCTGCTCGCTGCCGCCTGGACCGCTGCCACTTCCACCACCCGTCCCGGTCGGGAAGGGCTCGCCGCTGGCGATGCCTTGAGTTCCCTGTCCGGCGCCACCAGCACCACCACCAGCACCGCCGGTCTGAGCTCCCTCGCCGCTGCCACCGCCGGGGGCGCCACCACCGGTCCGAGTCTCGCTGTCGTCGTCGTCGCCACCGGGACCGCCGCCGCCGAAGTAGGAGGTTGGCAGAGTTTCGACGGCGGTGGTGGGCTCGTACGGGTCGTAGGTGGTGTAGTCGGGCTCGCGAGTGGTGGGGTGGTAGGGGGGCTCCTCGTACGTTGACGTCTCGTCGTAGTAGCTGGATTCGTAGGTGGACGGCTCGTCGTAGTAGGACGTGGACGGCTCGTAGTAGGATTCGTACGTAGACGGCTCGTCGTAGTAGCTGGACTGGTAAGTGGTGGGCTCGTCGTAGTAGCTGGACTCGTAGGTTGGCGTGTACGGAGGCGTGTACGTAGGCTCGTAGGTTGGCGTGTACGGAGGCGTGTACGTAGGCTCGTAGGTGGGCGTATACGGGGGCTCGTAGTAGCTGGACTCATACGTAGGCGCGTAAGTGGGCTCGTAGTCATCGTCGTCGTGGCACTTGTGGCAGGTGACAGTGAGCGTAGCATGGATGGGCGTCGGGCCGCAGCCCTCGTTGCACTCGGAGTAGGTGGTGGTCCAGCCCTTGGGGATGTAGTCATCTCCGTGAGACGTGCACTTGTGCTTGCAGCCCTCGGTAACCGTGTACGTGGCGGGGTGGAGGCCGGTGGAGCAGAACTCGTGGACGGTGATGGTGTACGTGGCGTGATCGCCGTATTTGGGCTCGTCGTAGTAGCCCGTCGGCTCCGAGTAGTAAGGATCTTCCGTGGTGTAGTAGTCTGAGTCTGTATGGTAGTCGGGGTTGCTGTAGTACGGCCCGTCGTAGTAGCTTGGCGTCGTGGGGTAGTATCCTGGTGTGACCGGCGTAGAATAGTACTCTGGCTCGCTGTTGTAGTACTGTGTGCTGTGGTAGTCGGGCTCGTCGTAGTAGCTGGGCCCTGGCGTGTGGTATTCGGGCTCGTCGTAGTAGCTGGGCCCTGGCGTGTGGTAGTCGGGCTCGTTGTAGTAGTTGTGCGGTGGCGTGTGGTAATCGGGCTCGTTGTAGTGGTTTTCCGGCGTCGTGTAATAGTCGGGCTCGCTGTTGTAGTACGATTTGGTGTTGTAGTCGGGCTCGTAGTTGTAGTTGGGCGCCGTAGTGTAGTAGTCAGGCTCACTGTTGTAGTTCGGCGGGCTGTAGTAGTTGGGAGGACTATAAGGAGTGCTGTACGCGTAAGGTGGCTTCGTCTGATAATTATCATCGCACTCGGTAGTTGTTGTCGTCGTGTAGTAGTCGCCCTCGTAGTCGCCGTCATAGTCGCCCTTGTGTTCGCAATCAGACTCGCATTCCGAGTCGTCAGAGTCCGAGTAGTACGGCTTGTCAGGGTAGCTGGTCTGGTACGGCTCGTCATTGTAGTTCGGCGGGGTCTGGTAGTAGCTCGGCGTCGGGTAGTAGCTTGGAGTGTAGTACGGCGAGGACCAGTAGCCGGACGTGTAATCATCGTCGTCTGAGTAGTCGTGGTGCTTGCCCTTGTGTTTGCAGTCGGATTCACACTCCGAGTCAGAATCTGAGTAGTATGGCTTGTCGGGGTAGCTAGTCTGGTACGGCTCCTCGTTGTAGTGCGGCGGAGTCTCGTAGTAGCTCGGGGCATAGCTCGGCGTCGGGTAGTAGCTTGGGGTGTAATACGGCGAGGACCAGTAGCCGGAGGTGGTGTAATCGTTGTAGTCTTTGCTGTATTCCGGTCCGTCGTAGTCGTTGCTGTAATCCGGTCCGTCGTAGTAGCTTGGCGTTGGGCCGTAGTACCCGGGCGTGTAAGTCGGTGTGTAGTAGTCGCCAGGAGTATGGTAAGGCTTGTCCCCGTAGCCATTGTCACAGGATTCACACTCCGTCTCCGAGTCCGAGTAGTACGGCTTCTTGTCACAGCCAGATTCACACTCCGTCTCATAGCCTGAGTCCTTGTCGCAACCCGAGTCGCATTCCGATTCATAGTCCGAGTGATACTTGTTCTTGTCACAAGAGTCACACTCAGAGTCCGAGTGATACTTCTTGTCACACGAGTCACACTCAGAGTCTGAGTGGTACTTGTTCTTGTCGCAACCAGATTCACACTCCGGCTCAGAGTAGTACGGCTTGTCCTTATGGCCCTTGTCACAAGAATCGCATTCAGAGTCCGAGTAATCGTCATCTGTGCGGTAGTCTGGTCCGTCATAGTAATCTGGTCCGTTGTAGCCGGGAGTGTAGGTCGGCGTGTAGTACTCTGGTCCGTTGTAGTAGTCTTGAGTCGGCGTACTGTAGTAGTCTGGTTCGTTATAGTAATCGTGAGTCGGCGTACTGTAGTAGTCTGGACCGTCGTAGTAGTCTGGTGTCGGCGTACTGTAGGCATTGTAGTCCGGACCGTTGTAGTACTCGGGAGTGTAGGTCGGCGTACTGTAGTAGTCTGGACCGTTGTAGTCTGGGCCGTCGTAGTCCGGGCCGTTGTTGTACGGGGTGTTCTGATAAGCGGGCGTGGCATACGGGTCGGAGTAGTCGTTGTAGGGGGTTGTGACGGGATAGTACGAGTCATCCGGGGTGTAGTACGGCTTGTGCTTGTCACATCCGGATTCACACTCAGATTCCGAGTAGTACGAGTCATCCTGGTAGTATGGCTTGTGCTTGTCACATCCAGATTCGCACTCAGATTCCGAGTAGCAAGAGTCATCCGGGTCGTAGTACGGCTTGTCTTTGTCGCAACCAGAACCACACTCAGAGTCGGACGAATAGGAGTCCTCGTAGTAGCTCGGCCCGTAGCTTGAGTCGTCGTAGCCTCCAGGGTATTGCTTGTACGACGGCTTGTTGCCGTAAGAAGACTCATCGTTGTAATCGCCGTAAGGATCGCCGTAAGAGTCGCCGCCGTAAGAGTCGCCGCCGTAAGAATCGTCGTAGTCACCGTAAGAAGAATCATAGTCATCGCCATAAGGCTTGTCGTAACCACCGTAAGAATCATCGTGACCATAGCCAGGGCGCGGAGTACGGTCGTGGCAAGGGACGGTCAAAGTCTTAGTGGGGTAGCCATCATCGCAGACATCACAGACGGCGGTGGTGCGGGTGAATCCCGGAGGGATATAGTCCGGATGATGAGGGCCATACGTCGGACCGGTGTAGTAGTCAGTGACTGTGTAGTGATGCGGACGAAGGCCTGTTTCGCAAATCTCGTCGTACTCGGTCGTGTAGACAGTGGTGTAGTAGACACTATCGTCCCAGTATGGCTCGTACGGGTCGTATGGCTCATACGGCTCGTAAGGGGTCGGCCACGGGTCGTAAGGGGTGTGCCACGGATCGTCTTGCCACGGGTCGTAAGGAGTTTGCCAAGGTGCCCCTACAAGTGCGAGTTAGCAATGGACCAAAGCCGGGACTCGGTTTCGCAAAGTGCATTGGCGGGCATTGCCTACCGGCAATAACTGATGTTGAGGAGCCAACAATGACACTAGTGACGGTGAAGAAAGCCTCGCCGCCGCCCACATAGGTGGACGTTTGTGTGTTCGTTACGGTGATTGTTGCTTCGGTGAAGACGGTCGTCTCACAACAGGTCTCGGTGGAAAGGGGATTAGCCTCACCAACAGACGTAGGAGGGTCCTGGGGGCGGGCGTTCACCGCCAAGGCCAGGAGGGGTGCGACGACAGCAGCACGCATGATTGCCTCCCGCTTCCGAAGAAAAGAAGGAAAAGCACCGCTTGTGCTCGGTGCAGGCGGGACAACCGGAAGTCAATGTCCCAGGAGAAGCAGAGCGCTTGTGTTGACAAGTGAGCGAATGAAGGATGCTGGAGATGAGAGCTGGGAGGGCCATGCGGGCTGCAATTTGTACACTCGAAGAGCTGAGTTACGGGCATTCCGTGAGCCAAACAAAAAAACAATATCCGGGGCTAGAAGGGCGGGTGAGATTGGCGTTGGGGTGGGAGAGATGACAGGAACGCAACTCGAGGGGCAAAAGAGCTGCAGATCAGATTGACGGCCCAAGAGCCTCTTACGCAGGGTCTGGATGAAGACTTTGATGGAAATATGTGTTGAATTCGCAGTTTAGCCGTCAGTGAGCAGTCTCTCTGCAACGAGCTGCACCATGACCAGCAAACTGCCACGAGCTCCTAGGCGGCGTCTTGATCCTCGCTTGGCAGTGCTTGTTTTCCTCGTGCTGCTTCAGTTGTTTGCATTGTTGGCAATCTCTTGGGGAATGGAAGGTGGCTAGTGCGTTCTCAGTCGCAGAATGAGGCGACTCCCAGTACCAAGTCAAAAAATTGGAATCAGGCTAGCGGCACTAAGAATTGACCATTCTATACAGTAGCTAAAAAGAGTGAGCTTAGACCTGAGAGGAGCGGAAACACGTGGGAATCACGTGGGAGTCAGTGGTCAAATTTCAAAAGCAACGGTCTTCAAGAAAACGATAGACACGGCCTCTGCGACGAGCGTCTAGCTGGCTGCGGTAATGCGTTCCCATGCTGGCAGCGAGAATGTGATGAGGTTTCGTGTCGAAGGTTGCGGCGGCAGATTCATCCAGGCTGAGGCGGGCCAACCGAAGCACATGCCTGGAACCACGTAATTGCTACTCGAACCGCAAGCGTTCCTGGGGTGCATAGGCAAACGCGGATCGTCAGGCCCGCCGTGAGAGGTTAAGATAGCCCTGCTGAGTGGCGGGCTGGATGCCGGGTGGCGTTGCGACGATCGCATCCGGCTAGAGCGGGGTCCTCGCGGTAGGAACGCGGGCCTAGCGACGGTGAGGGATGCAATAGTGGCGACGGCGACGTGGCGAGCAGGTGGACGGCAGCGCGTGCGGATGGTGTTGAGCGCGACGCGGTCTCGGGTGTCGGGGAGACGCGTTTAGGGATCGGCGCAGGGGAGCTTCTGGAAACAGCTAGCGCGGGGAACAGCTTGTACAGGTGGGTTCGCCAGCCAGCGTAAACATGTGTTCTCAACGACGCTGGCCTATCGCGCGCCCACGATACCGCAGCCGCAGGATTGGTAATCGTCGCGCTAGAGGGTGCTGTAGGGCTGCCGACGCAACACACGCACCCGCTGCCGCCTCCACACGCAGGCGCGCTGAGGCTCTGCTATGCCTGGACTATGGCCCCCCGCTCTCCCTTTCCGCCCATTGTCTGCATCGTCGACTTTCACCACGCCCGGTCCGTCCTCCGCCTGCTGCTCCAAGCTGCTTTCCCCGCTGACGCCTCCACAGGGGCCCTGAAGTAGAGACGTGGATCGGTGTCGAACATGGCTCTGATCCCTCAGCCGAGAATGACTGGCCGCTGCTGCCGTTCATGGCCTTGTCCGACGGCGCCCACGCGTGAGTCCGACTCCTGCATCCCGCGCCACCATGCTGACATCCCCAGGGCCACCGAGGACTTCTCTTACTTTACACTGAGACACGAGAAGACGGCTGACAGCCCCGCCACCTCCCTCTTCGGCATCGCCTGCACCCGCCAGCTCGGCGCCGACGAGCTCATCAACCGCCCGGCCGACGTCACTCGTTCCACCGTCCAGAAGGCCGTCGTCGTCATCTCCGACAGCCCACAACACTTTGGTCACTTGCGCGAGAAGCTCTCGGTTGTCACAAAGGCTTGGTTTGCCCAGAGGTTCGTCGAGTAACCGGTGAGCTGGCTGGCCAAGGCTGACTGTCCCTAGGGACTTTACCGACCTGGAAATCCTCCAGGTAAGCTGCCTACCCAAAATGCTGCCAGAATGTCACATGCTAAACCTCTACAGCGATTCCAAGAGAGTTTAGCCAAGACTTTCAAGGACCGGGAACATGAGCGGGACCAGTTCTTCGGTACGCCGAACCCCACTCGCCTCCACGCGAGCACGACTGACGTCTCTCTAGGTCTATCTCTCCGCGAGATCATTCGCGAATTCAAGCAACAGACCCTGGTTCTCTTCAAGTGTTGCCTCCTGCAGCCAAAGGTACCCCAATAGCCTCCACTTGACAACGCCTTTGCTAAACGCTGTAGATGCTCTTCTTTGGTTCAAACTGCGAACGCCTGTGTCTCCTCCAGTTTTCGTTGGTCTCGTTGATTCCCAATCTCATCCGCCAGCTCCACGATTGCGCCGATCCAGCCTTCAACACATACGAGGAAAATCTGCAAAGACCAACATCTTTGAAGACAAGCGAGCGCGCATCGTGTATGTCCCTTGTCCTCTTCCATTAAGCGGGGCTGACATTATCACAGTATTGGCGTACATGGGACTACCTCTGCAGCTTTTTGGGAAGGTTAGCGCCCTCTTGCATTGACTATGGATAATAATTAGAGTTAACTTTATCTAGGGAAGCTTATTTGGGCCTTACACTCCGCTTCAGCAGCTGGACCTGCTTGCTGACAGGGACACCAAATCTTACATTGTTGGTTCGACCAACTCCCTGTTGCTGCAGCAGAAGGACCGGTACAGTGATATCTTGATCAATGTACCACCCCACCTCTCTAATCTGTCAAACATCTGCTAACTGCAATTGCAGCTTGATGAAGACACTATTACTATTTCCTCGCCTTCGCTCCGCACCGCTCTTGGTCTGTCTACTCCGGATCGCCGATGGATTGATTTCTTGACCCAGCAAGTCAATGACACCTGGGACGAAAACAACCCTGGACGGCCCAACACGCTTGGCTATGCCGGTAGTGAGGAGTTCATCCGCCTTCAGTTCGAGGAATATCTCCTGGCCCTACTCTCGGCGACAAAGTATCGATTATATCGCGAAGCCCACAAGGACGACCCCAAGGGCCCTGTCATTGATGAGATAGATGGCGATCCTTCGGCTGAGTTCAACAATGAGTTCATGCATTCATGGATGAGGACGGAGAACTTCCGCATCTTCAACCAGAACACGGACGAGCACCTTTTCGACATTGTCACTCCCGAACATCCTTGCAGCGGTGGTCTTACCATGGAGGATGTGCAACGGCGGTTGAATGCTCAAGTCCAAGCGCTACACCTCGACGAGCGGTTCGCTCACGGAAAGAAACAACTTGCCGAAGGCCAAAAGAAGGTCTCTACGGCCTTCAACAACCTGTGGAATGACATCGAGTCGATGCGTGAGGCGCAGCGTAAGAAGGCCGAGGAAGACAAACGCATCGCGGCAGAGAAAGCGGCGGCAGAGGCGATAGACGGCCGCAACTCACCCACGGCAAGCGTGGCTGGTAGCACACGGACTGAACGCGCGAGTGCTTACCTCTCATCCTGGAGTCAGTGGGCGTCGGAGAAACGAGCTGGTTGGCGCAAGTCGACGGCCTCGGACAAGTCGGCCTCGTCTCCCGTCCCACTTGCGTCGCCTACTGGGAGCACTGCCTCGCTTGCCTCACCGATCGAAAGCAAGATTCTTTTTGATGGAAGGGCATCGCTTGATGGATCCACGAAGGCCTCTATGGAGACGACAAGGGACAGCACACATGAGAGAACGCATTCTACGTCTGTGACGGAGAATGGCTCGTCTGCCAAAGCCCGGGATTATGATAGCGATGACGAACGTGAAACGCAAGCGCAGAAGGAGGAGCGGGAGAGAACCGAGATTGACGAGGAAGTGGAACGAGCGAGGCAGGCTTGGGGAGCGGCCTGATGATGACGGCCTCATCTCACGACATCTTCCACGACACGTTTGCCGACGATTTCCTCGAATTTTCCTCGTTTGGTTGGTTGGATGATGACATGTTGGTCGAGATGGGAGTTCCACGAATGGCGGTTCTTTGCATAGCGTTGAAAGTTATCAAGGGCGGCGGCTATGTAAGCGTTTCTCTGTTGGTAATGCACAAGGTAGCACCAGTTGCACGCAAAAATGAATTATGACCAAGACGAAAAGTTGGAGGAGCTTCAGATCAATGGGATAATTTCTGAGCCTGACCGATGATGAGTGGCGGTGCCTACGGCACCTGACGTGTGTGGGTGCCACAAAAAGCTTATTCGCATTTACATTTTGTCCTTAAGCACACCTCTGACGAAACCCGATCAAGCTCTCGAATCTACACTATGAACACGCGACTTTCTCATTCCCCCTCCTTGCAGACAGACGGGATGTCTCGATCTGCACCGGAGCTTGTCCGAAGAATGGATTGCCCGTGTCCAGAGCGCACGTCGGGAAACGATAATGGCTCACCGAAAATACTGCATTCCTCGGAGTTAAGCCATCTTTTCACCATCGTATATGCCGCAGTCGCCCCTTTCTCTGTGATGCGGTAGCTGCCGAGCGCAGGAGAGAGGACTGACGTTTCGATCCAAGCTATGAAAAATTGACTTTTTAAAAAGATAAGGGAAAAAAAACAATATCAACGTAGAAAATAGGTGGAGGAACAGCATTCAAGGTGGCAAAGGGGAGACGGTAAGTTTTCTTCAGCATTCAGACCGCCTTGTCACTGATAGCGGGATGCGACATAAAAGCCATCAATCGCGCGACCTTGTAAGCGAAATCGCAAGAGTCAATCGCCGTATTTATTGCGGCCGTGATTGATGGCATCGACAAGAAAGCCGAGCTGGTCTCCTCGTTTACCGAGCCGGGGCGGGCCCCAATCGAGCCATGGCTCCGCCTGGGTTCCTATCAGCGACGGATGACATTATTCCGTCGGCGCTTGGTGCCATTGATTATCTAGCAAACTCGGACACAAGACTGCCTTCGGGATGGAAGAACAGCATGTTGCGATGCTCTATTATTCAAGGTATTCTGAGTTCGACGCTGCGGTGCTGGCACCCCTGGCCCTCGGTGTATATTGACCCCGTCGATAATAGGCTGAAATTTTTCTGGGTCTCGCTTGAAAGCGATAGATGCAACTGCGCGAAGCGGAATAGGGCGGGACAGCGGTATTTTGGCCAATGGTGTGAGGAGTGGATCCCCGCGACAGCATTGGCGAGGAGCACGCCATCGCCCCGTACCTGCAGCATTGGGGAAACGACTATATAAAAGATGAGGGACACAGATATGTTTCAGAAGCCACGCAACACGGCACCAGGAAGAAAATCACGATGGTTAAGACCACGGTTGGGTTGGGCTTGCTCTTCTCGCAGCTCTGCGCGGCTGCAGGGCCGTTCCTGCAGACGCTGAACGGCAGCTGGGTCATCGGTAATGATCTCTGGAACATTACGCAGGGCTCCGTATATGGCAAGCCGGCGTATTACAAGGGCAAAGATATCATTGGTGAAGCGGTTGGTCACTATGTCGGCTACAGTATTATTCCCCTTTCATCAATTACTTCCACACACCACAGCTGCTAACCAAGCACAGATGGAGAAAACAACCTGGTCTTCAAGTCAGCCGAGATCGTGGCGCGCGGTGAGAACTACATCGACGTCAGCTTCACCGCCGACCTGGGAGAGTTCCACTGGGTCATTTTCGACGACCTGGCCGGCGCGTACCAGTACTTCGTGAACCGGGATCTCCCCACGCTGGGCGTCTTCCGGTCTCTCTTCCGTCTCGACAACCAGACGTTCCCCAATGGCCGTACCAACACCAAGGACGAGCCCCTTCCGCCGTGGTATCTGTACCAGAATGCCACCAAGGTCCAGGACGAGACCTGGGAGCTCGCCAATGGCACCTACATCACCAAGTACGACTGGAGTGCTTTTATCCGCGACATTGACTTCTACGGAGTCTACGGAGACGACTTCGGCAGCTGGTACATCCGTCCTGGAGGCGACTACTTCAACGGCAACCATTTGAAGCAAGAGCTCATTGTATGACCCTCGTTTTCGTTTTTCAATCTTCGAAGCTGACATCCATGAAAGGTCCACCGTGAGTCCGCCACCGGCGACGCCGTGCAGCTCAACGTGGTTCACGGCACGCACTTCATGGCCTCCTCCGCCGACGACTTCCCTGAGGGTAAGATCTTCGGCCCCTGGCTCTGGTACCTGGTGAGTCCCTCTTCCCCTCTCCCCACCACTCTCCCACAACCCCTCTCTCCTAACCACACCCACCCTCCACAGAACGACGGCTCCAAATCCGACGCCTCGACCCGGCAGCAACAAGAATTCGCCGCCTGGCCCTACCCCTGGCTCAACGACAGCAGCTACCAGTCGCGCGCCGCCAGCGTGTCCGGCCAACTCACCCTCTCCGACGGCCGCCCCGCCGCCGGTGCCTCCGTCTTCCTCGGCGAAAACAACTCGCCCAAAACGACGCTCGACCAGGGCGCTTTGTACAACTACATCGCGACCGCCGACGCCAGCGGCAACTTCAACTTCAGCTCCGTCCGCGCGGGGACGTACGCGCTGTACGCGTGGGCCGACGGCGGCGACGTGCTGCGCAACGTCACTTCATCCTACGTCGCCAACGACATCGCGATCGCGGCGTCGGACTCGACCGTCGCGCTGTCCGACCTGCCCGCGTGGCAGCTGCCCACCGACGGCCGGGGCCCGCAGATCTTCCAGATCGGCGAGGTGGATCGCAAGGCGACGGGCTTCGCGCTGGGGGGCTCGCCGTATACGCACGGCCTGGTCGACGAGGTCCCCGCGAACCTGACGTTTACGGTGGGCCAGTCCGATCCGGCGGCCGACTGGTATTTCGCGCAGTCGGCGCTGGGGACGTGGGACGTCGTGTTCGAGCTGGACGCGGCGGACGCGGGGTTGAATGGGAACAGGTCGGCGCTGCTGAGCGTCGCGCTGGCCGGGTTCAGTCGTGGGAGCAGCGCGGGGATATATGTTAATGGGGAGACGCGGGTGGGCAATCTGACGACGGATAGCGTGCCGACGGATCCGAGTCTGTACCGCAGCGCGACGGTGGCGGGTGAGTGGCATTTGTATGAGTTTGAGGTCGCGCCGGGGGTGTTGAGGGAGGGGGAGAATACGCTGAGTTTTGTGGTGGAGAGGAGTACGAGGTGGAGGGGGTGGCTGTGGGATAGTATTATTTTGGAGTGGGCTTGAGGGGGTGAGCTGATGGGGGAGATGACTGAGGTATGATGTATGTACATATTGAAGAAAATCTGGATCACTGATTGAAGATGAAGTCTGCTTGAGAAATTTCTTAAAGTAGGGGCATCCGCGTCGATGAGCCGCTCTATTTGGAGCTTTCTACCCAGTTTTTTTTATTCAAGAGATGAAAGTATGAAGTTAACATCCAGACATCAACGAACTAATAAAATGCGGCATATTCAAAATCGGCTGGCGCGAAGCATTGTTCCAGCTCGCCAAATTCATATAAGCCGAACATCATGCCCGTAAAAGCCGCTCCAACGTCTGGGTTTCTTGTCATGACTTCGCTACTCACCCGCCCCAGCCATTTCACTTCTACCTTTTCACTTTGCAGCCCAAGCTCCCTGAATCCCAACTCATATCCATGATCCGATTTAATCGTCAGTACAACGTCCGACTCCAACGACTGCAGCTCATAGTCCGTCGTCTCTCCTTCAGCGTTACGAAACCGTATTATCCTCCCACCAGGTGTTCTGTTTCCTGGTGTCTTGCGAATGCCGATGCTCGAGTAAGTATGTTGGTTCCAGTACACGACAGCACCGGCCTCGGTCCTGGGCGAATCCGGCCTGAAAGACAGCTTCGTTTCCCACGTCACCGGATCGTGCGTCTGCTTGCGAAGAAACAACGTCGGGCAGGCCGGCGTGGAAAGCGTGTACGGGCCACCATACAACCGCAGGAACCCGCGCCGTTCAGTGAGCGAGAAGTCCTCCACCACCGGCGTATCTGGGCAAAAGTCCCTCGTCAGCAATTTCCCACACACTGAGCAGCAGAACGCAACTTACTCTTGCGATACCACCCCAGCTGCATCTTCTCCGCCCCGAAATCATCCCGCCACGCCGGCGACGAAGCAAGCTGATACAGCCCCTCCGCCTCGCCCACGAGCCCGACTCTCTTCCCGCCGTTGAACACCGGCCAATCATCCACCCACGTCACCGGCACGAGGAACGTCTCCCTCCCTACGCACGCACAGCACCACGGTCAGCATCAGCCACGACGACATCCCATCCACAACACCCGCCCTCCACAAAAAAAAAACCCCCCAGATAGGCAGAGAAAGAGAACGCGCAGCAGCAGAAACTCACCAAACACCGACATCCCCCCCGCCCCTCCTGCCCCTCCCCCCTTCCTCACCCCCAAAAACACCGCCCACCACCTGCCCTGCTCATCCTCGACCAAATCCGCATGCCCACAGCTCCCCACCTCTTCGTCCCCGTCTCCATCCCCCATAGCCCCCACCCCCAAAACCGTCGGCCCCACCTCCCACGGTCCCTCAGGCCCCACGTCGCTGCGGCAGACGACCTCGTTGTGGCCGCCCTCGGTGCCGCCTTCGGCCGTGAAGAGGTAGTACCACTTGCCGCGCTTAAACAGGTGCGAGCCCTCTGCGACGCCGGCGCCGACGAGCGACTCGCGGATGAGACGCGGAGCGGAGAGCGCGCGGCCGGTGGCGAGGTCGAGGCGGGAGAGGTGGATGGCGAAGTCTTTGAGCGGGGGGTGACCGGGGGGCAGGATGGTGGTGCGGGGGGATTTGCGGAGGGTGGTGGAGAGGTAGGTGTGCGGGGGGTCGAAGAAGAGCTTATAGCAGAAAGTGTCAGTATAAGGTAGTAAGGAAAGAAAGAACACAACATACATCCTGATCAAACCCCACCTGCTCCAACCACACCGGCTCCGACCAACTCCCCTCCTCCCACACATTCTCCGTCTTGACGTAAAACCCGCGCGGCCACACCCGGTCGTCCGCCTGCGGCCGGTAGCGGTCGAAGCACGCCGTCGTGATGTAGAAGACGCCGTCGTGCCAGCGGATCGTCGGTGCCCAGATGCCGCCGCCGGCCTCGGGCGTGCGCACGTCCAGCTGCGAGCGCCGCGTCAGCGCGTGCCCGATCAGCGTCCACCGGATGAGATCCTTGCTGTGGTAGATGGGCACACCGGGAAAATACTCGAAGGAGGATGTGACGAGGAAGTAGTCGGACCCGACGCGGATGATGGAGGGGTCGGGGTTGAAGCCTGGGAGGATGGGGTTGTTGTAGAGGCCCATGTTTTTTTTTTTGGGGGGGGGAGGTGCTGTTCTTTTTTTTTTTTTGAGATGCTGATGATGATGACAGCAGAAGCTTTGGTACCTCCTCTGCTAAGCTTTGCGCCGGCGATCCTCCTCTTCTTTTAAGCTACGGAGCTCCGGTCTGGGGTGAGCCCCGCGATCCTACTTGCCCCACATTTTGCGGAGTGTAGCGTCGATTCGGACAAGCTTCGCGGTGCGCTGCACGGAATAATTCTCTTGATCTCTCGGTGCGTATTGAGACGCCGTGAGCTTGGCTTGTTGTCAAAGAGATAAGGGGGTATCTAGCATAAATTTTCCCAAGTCTAGACTCTTAACAAAAACAGTGTAAATGACAAGACGTTGAAAACAACATAGGTCAGTAAAATCCTGGGGCTCGTAGGAATAAAAGAAATCGCTGATGATGGGAATCGTATCCGCTCTCCAAATGACGCCTGAAACTCACTCTCTTCTCTTTTCGTCCGTCTCACGGTTCGAGGTAGTGCCTCCCTGTCCCGCAACCTCAAAGCTGCCAACCGGACAGCTCGCAGACTACCCTGGCCGAGGAGCATGAGAGAACTCCGCCATCTATGATCTGTCCTCATCCGTCTCAGAAAACCCACCCTCTTTGTTCGCGCCTCCCTTCTTTGCAAAGCCCCAGTTGGCCTCGCCAAACCTCCCACGGAAGCAGATACCGGGATGGAAGACGGTCAAGGCGACGCAAGCGATGATGATCATCGGGCCCTCCAAGATCATGAACAACACCTCGTCGTTGGCCAACTCGCCGTTGAAACCCTCGTTCAACTCCAACAATCGGTAGATGCAACGGATGAAGATGGTCGTGGTAGCAAGAGCGATGCCTGTACTCTCAGTCAGAACAAACATTCCAGCAAAAACCCGCGAACAGGACTACTACTCACCACCCAAAAACAGCTTCCACAACCACGTCTTCCTCAGCCCCGCAAAGCTCTCATTCAGCCTATCCTTGTTCCTGTACACCCTCCACGCGAACTCGGCGCAGAGCACGATGAAGGCCGCGAGCGAGGCGACCTGCGAGGCCAGGCCGGCGATCATGATGTTGATGCCCGTGTCGCTGAGGTCGGGCTGGTCCTTGTCGGCCGTCGCGGTGATGGCGCCGCCGGCCGCCTGCAGGATCAGCGACAGCAGGTCGCAGCACACGAAGATGATGGCGTAGGTGCGCGGCGCGATGCGCGAAATGTGCTCGCCGTACACGACCACGATGCGGCCTAGGCAGAGGTAGATGGCTGCGCTGAGGAAGGCTGGTGCGATGGTGAGGCAGATGAGATATCTGTTTTTCAGGCTTCGCGTTAGTACAGATGGAAGAGAAGGAAATAAAAAAGATGGATTGTGGCTGGCTACTTACTCAAGGAAGGGGTCGAAGGGAAATGGGTTGAAGTGAAGCTGCACTCGGCCGACGTAACCGATGATTTCGAGAACCAGGCCGCCAAACATGCCGACGAGGAAACCCCATGTCCGGTAGCGGATGCCGAAGAATAGCTGGAAAGGCAAAAGGGCGGCGAATATGGCTAGATAGGTGGCATTGCCTGCAAGTGTCGGCACATAGGTGAAATTTGCTAGTTCGATTGGGCAAAGGTCTAGTGTGCAGTAGTCGCCATAGTCGAAATTGGGGTCGCTGGTGTTGACGCCGGGAATGGTAATGTTGAACTCAGACATTTTGTTGCCGGCGGATGCGGAATTGAGTGATGATGGTGAGAAAGTAGACGGCCTCAAAGTCCTTTTGAGTTCTCACGACGGGAAGCATGAGGGCGGTGCTGGTCGAAACCGGCATTGTTTTTCTCACCATCGTGTCGGCAACGGCAGAGACGCGCACCGTTGGAGGAGGCGCAGTTGAATCCTTCGTCTAGTTTAAAAATGGGGGCTTGGTACCACCACCCAACCAGCAGGGAGCATTTATTGTTGCCTGAAGCAGCGGCGCGCTGGTCTTACGGGGCGGACACGGACACGGACACGGACTAGGCTTCCCGCCGTTAACAATGCCCCCAAGCCACCAAGCCACCCCACAAACACCTACTGTGCCGCTTCCATCAGCATTATTCGAAAACAGACACCAGAGCGAGGTAGCTGAATGCGGGCCGTGCACGACAACCCGATGCAAATGCCTTACAGTGGCGCCTGCTGTAACGTCAACACCAATAACAATTGCATACGGGAATAAAGATGACTTCCCGGATTGGGTGTGATCGAGCGACATCCATGGATCTACCTCTAGCACCTCGAATGATCTTCACAAGCCGCCCGGATACATTGGCCAATCGCCCATGGCGTCGCCCATCTGCATGTCCGGGAAGAACGCCGCCAATTGCTGATCCAGCGTCGCCAACCCGTCGAAAGCCAGCAGATCAGGCAGCAACAATTCGCTCCCTGAAAGCTGCGGCAAGTCCATCAGCTCCCCTGGTGGTCCGGAAGCAGACGGATCCAGCGCCGCTTGCGTGGCGGCGGCACCTTGCACGCGCGCGTATCGATCGTCGAACCACTTCTGCAGCCGCTGTACGCGTCGCGTGAAGTCTTTAAAGATGGACGGGTGATTATTCGCACTGTCTACGTCCCAGCAGTGCTCCAGGGTGCTGAGCCTCAGTACAATCTGAGAGAGCAGACCTTTCAGGTCGAGAGAAGCTTGCACTTTCCCAGCCGTCCCGAGGGATGGGTGCGAGGCGGCGAAGATCAGTTTCGCGGATACCGTCAGTGCGAGGCTAAGCTGCAGCCACTCGGAATTATTGAAAGTCAGGTCTCGGCGAGACGGGAGCGACAAGTAAAAGCCTAGCAGCGAGCCTGCTGCCCTGAAACCTCTGTTCAAATCGCTCACGTCCAAGGAAGTGCCTTGATGGATGCCAGAGAAGAACAGCCGCAAATGCACCGCGTTCAGCTCGGCGGTATGAAACAGCATATACACTAGTTCTAGAGTGATGATGTCAGAACCTTAGAAGAGGTTATTCTTTTCCGGGATATCCTTACCATTTTCTTTCAAGTCAAAGGGCATCTGCGCCTTGATAGAGTTCGGACTTGTCCGTGGAACCACTCCAGCCAAATCTTCTGCTTGCTCGGTGGTAGAAAACCCAGCCATGAGAGGCATGTCGACTTCCTCTATAGCCCGCTGCAGACGTATTATGGCATGCAGATATTTATCGGTAGGGTACTCGGGATCCGCACTTAAAGACCTACAGCAGTCTTCGATGTAGGCAGTGCATGGAAAAGTGTTGGTCCTTTGCAGGAGAGACGCAACGCTACAGAAGTCAGAATGATTCACTTCTGAGAGCCAAGGGATCACAAACCTCGCAGAAAGATAGTAGCAGCCAGCCACAACCCTCTTAATCTCTCTACTTCTAGTTGGCGGAGGCGGGTGGGATTCTGGTATGAGCTCATATATCGTAGATCCTGCGTGAGTCTTCCAAGGCTGCGTCCGCGGCGGACGGTCCAGGCTATGCTCAGTAATAATACTGATAGCAATGTGCAGATGCTGCGAGTACGGTCTCGGTCTCGGTGTTGGGTGATAATGACTCCTGAACAAGCAAAAGTCAGCTGCCAATCATCATCATCCATGTCGCATAAGACCAGCCACCTCTTCTCTCCTTCCCTTCCCTCCCTCCAACAGAGCTATCTCACACCCACTCACCAAGCCAACCCAACCAACAACCCCATCAAAAAATCCACATCCACCCCCGCGTTCCTCCTCCCGCGGCCGCCACCCCTCCCCGCCACCCTCTCGCCCACCACCTCCCTTAACCGCCGCCCGCACTCCCGCTGCACGCCCACGTCCTCGAAGCTCGCGGCCGTGACCACCGCCAGGAACAGGAACGGCCTTTCCCTGCGCAGCCGCTGCATCACGGCGTCGTCATCATCATCGCCGTCAGCATCATCGAGCACCACGAACGGGAAGTGCGGCGTCAGCGCGGTGCGGTACAGCTGGATGCAGTGCTGCGCTTGCTTTAGTGAGAGAATGCCGTCGTCGATGATGTCTCCACTGGCGCTGTGAGTACTAGCGCCGGCAACGCTGTTGCTCCTGGCTTCTAGAGGAGGATGAACGGCGGTGGTGGAGGAGGAACAGGAAGCCGGGACGGTGGGAGGGTTGTACGACGACGCCGGGGAAGACGAGGACGGCGGCCGCGGTGCGTTGTAGAAGCTCGTTGCTGACGCCTGCCCGGTACTACCATTGCCGCCATGATGCAAGCTCAGCAAGCGGTCGAGCTTCGCTTCGATGGAGGCGAGCTGGTGCTGCTGTTGCTGCTGAGAGCCCTCATTGGCTACGGCAGCAGCAGCAGCGCCATTCCCGAAACCATCTCCTATCGAAGCGATAGTGGTAGTAGTGGTAGTAGCGGCGGACCCCAGCAGCGGTGGAGCAGGATGGTGAGCACTACCACCGCCACTACCGCCACCACCACCGCCAAAGCGGCGGCGGGCGGGGCGGAAGACGCAGTCCTTGCGCAGGCGGCGGCAGCGGTCGCACGCGCCGGCGGGCTGACTGCGCAGGCAGCGGATCTTAGCGTGCGCGCAGTTCTGGCAGGTGCGCACCGTTTCCACTTGTTGCGGGCTGCCGCCGGCGTGGTGGTCCATTTTTGTTGTTGTTATTGGTTCGTTGTTTGCGCGAGAGCAGCAAACAGGGCCGAGAAAGGAAAGAAGGGAAAACGAAAGTAAGGCGAAGACGATGGTGGAAAACAAAAAGGGAAATTGGTAGGAATTCGTGCACACACACACACTCGTGATGCCGTTAGGAGTGCCGGCGAGGTAGTGTGAGCAGGAGCAGCAAAGCCTCAGCAATTAATCAATAATCATCCGCCACGGTAAGCAGAACGTTAGGAAAAGGAATGTGGGAACAAAAAGCTTACGAGGACAAGAGGCTTTGCGATTGCAGATCCACGCGGCACGACATCACGTGTGTTCGGGCGCAGGGCAATCCTTCGAGGCTGCTGCGGCGTGGAACTAAATATAGTTTTGCGTCAGATGTAGGGCATAAAGTTTAAGGCTGAAAACAAAACCTCACCGGTTCAAAAGCCATTCATGTAGGTATGTACGAGAATCGGAAAGCTTCTGAATCTCGTGTTCAGGCAGAGTTAACAGGAATACTGGACTAGCAAGCCTCACCTCTGACGACATCTTCAGTCATCAGGGTCTGTCCTTGTAGCTTTAGCGCGACCAACCAAAGGCTCGTCCCGCTCCCGCCTCCTTCCAAGTACGACTAAGCTCTAGTCGCACAGTAGGTGCCGCAAGATCTAAGCAATCGGAACTAATTTATATCAGCATCTAAGCTCCATTTGCGTGGGCAGTTGAAGCTCCCATCTAGACGGAGATGTGGAATTATTAAATACACATTTACGTCTAGATAGTAGCTTCAACTACCCATGATCATTTCGTTTGACACCGACGTGACGGTAGGCTTAAGAATGAGCTTCCGTCATCAGATGAGCACCGTTATCTGCAACCACTGCTAATGACATTAGATCCGAGACATTTGCAACTTCACTGACATCCACAGAATCGTAGCTTTAGGAACAATAAGGCCGTGTATTCATTAACTCCCAATAAAACCCAATACCCTGCTGAAAAAAAAAGCAAACCGGCAAAGAATAACAATAAAAGCAAATGACCTCTTACCCTCCCAGTTGCCATGTTGAGCAAGAAAGCCATCGATAGCGAAGGACTATGTGCGGTAATGACGGTATTAACAAACATCAACGGAGAGAATCGACCAGGATCAAAGGACCGAGAACTACCCAGTGCTGACTACCAGAAAACTAGCACCCAAGCTCACCGAGGCGAGGAGCGCCACCCTTCCAATCGAAGCGCTCGTAGTAGCGGAAGATGAGGTCGTAGCCATCAAGGTCGTGAATGACGCGGTCGACCCTCTTGTAGCCCTTGATGTTGTCCATGCGAGCGCTACGCTTAGCAGCCGACGAGAGGCTGTCGTCTCCATCAGGCTTGGCCTCGAAGAGGGTGACGCTGAAGCGGCCGGGCTTGAAGATCTTGACGACTTGCTCGACGATGTCCGCAGTCTCACGGCCACTCTGGCGCGCAGGCACGTTGGTCTCGAACGAAGCGTACGAGCACTGCGGCTCCGGCGTGACGTGGACGGTGAAGTAGTGCGTGGCATCGGTTCCGTTGGGGCCGCCAGGAGCAGGGATGACGCCGTTGGCGGAGAAACCGCAAGGAGTGAACAGGTAGGCGTCAACGCGTGCGTCGGGGTACTTGCTGGTCGGGTAGACGTCCGAAAGGCCGCAGGACTCCGAGACGACCGTTCCAAGAGTGTGGCCCTCGGTCGTGAGCTCCTCGGGGAACGTCAGGTCGTCGTCCGAAGCGTCCGAGGGGAATCCACTGTGGTCCGAGGACGTCTGCTCGAAGACGTCAAAGTTTTCGTTGTTGGATCCGTTGAGAAGGGTGCTGCCAGCCAGGCTGGACTCGGCAGAGCCATCCTCATGGAGGGCACCAAGGCTCTTGATAGCATTCTTGCGCGCCTCACGGGCCTTCTGGAAGTAACGACCTTCCGCGACCGCACTCGCGTCCTCGAGGTAGAACTGACGGGCGTTCTCCTCGTCAAGATCGGTCATAAGTACTTCCAAGGTCTCGTCTTGCGCCTCATCGGTAGTCACACCAGCCATCATCGGTGTCGGCACACTCAGGTACCTCGTCTCCGTCTCCGGGTGATGCTCTTTGTTGGGCGAAGATGGCGGGGTAAGACGGGTGTCGGGACCAGTGATGTACAGGTACCAATGCTCGCCGTTCATCTTGCCAATCATGTAGGCGCTGCCGCCAAGGAACATCTTGTCCAGATATTTGACCTCATCGCGCCAGCTGCGGTGGGGGCCGCGCTGCTGGTTGGGGAACAAAAAGTTCTTGCGGCTGTAAAAGACGCGGTACGGGGTAGCAGCAGCCTGGATGCCCTTGAGCAGGTTGGCCTGAACGCCAGGAAATCCAGCATCGTTGAGAGCAATCTCGAGCATGCGGGGAAGACCGTAGAGCAGAGTGGTGGTACCACAGGTCTTGAGCACCAGTTTGTGCGGCCAAACAAACATGCTCGACTCGGAGAGGAGGTAGGCATCAACGTCGGGGGACTCGACAATGGAAAGGACCTTGCAGTTGACCAGGTCGAGCATATCCTTCCATGTGTCGGCAGGAACCGACTTCAAGCCATTGGGCTTGGCCGAAGCCGGGAGCATGTTAGCCGACGGACTGAACCATACTTCCAGGAGCTTCTCAGGACCTGCGCCGCTGTCAGTTTCTTATCACATAGTGCTATGCAGGACAAATCGGTACCTTCGAAGGCACTGGAAGAGTCGAGATCGATGGTGGCCTCTTTGTTGATCGTCAGATGGGGCGTTCCGTAGTATGAGGACGGAGAGTGCGTGTAGTGGTTGGGGATTTCAGCGACCATCTCCGGATTGGTGACTAGCAGAGCCTAGTCTCTCTACAACGGAAGTTTTCCTGGCGAAAAAGAGGAGTGGCTTTCGGCAGTGAAGCACAATCTGCCACCCAGGCGAATGGTGCGGATTCGCCTGAAGGAGAAGGCCCACGAAAAGGTGGACGGAAGAGGAGGCTGGCTTTTGCCAGCAGCAATGGACGAATATGGGGTGAACGGCCTTGTAAGGACGTTAGGGAGGGCGGGTACGGAGAGGAATAAAGTACGCTTTCCGCGGAGGAATGGCGTCAATCGGTTGTAGTCCTCGAACTGTCAGATACCGATACCCTGGGAAAGTATCGGGTCCAGCAGACGAGGAGATCTGCTCAGGTGGGATCTGGTAGGGTTGGGGGTGAAGACGGGTTGGTCGAGAGTGTTATCTGGGCCTGGTGAAAGGTTTTAGCGCGCGGCGTTCGTGCGATCGGAAGCAGACAGACGCTGTACGTACTTCGCGGGCTTGGACAGGAAACGCAGAAGGTCCTCTTGACGCATGGACTCAAGCAATGGTTCTACGAGGGCGGGGTTCTGCGTGGCTGGTTACAGCCGGGCAGGAAGGAAATTTGCAGAGGAAGGTAGGTCTGCCAGCGTGACCGACGGGCCGGGTGTGCGGGTGAGGGTGGGCGCGACAGATGCGCAATGGGTCCGCGTCAGTCAAAATTTGACTGTCTTCGACGCGGCGCTGGGAGGGGAGGCCAAGGAAGCCTGGCGCGCGTCAGCTTGAGCACATGCAAAGCGCGACGGTGGCGGGCGCGGGGAGGTTACCTCGAGGGGGAGAATCGCAGTAGAGTTGCGCAGGTGATCGGATATTTTGGCTGGGCCAAAGAGGTGTTTTGGAGTAGAAGCAGGACGCGGAGTCGTGTGAGGGTGTGGATTTTCGGTGTGGCTCCGCAGGCCCAAGCCCTCGCCAGTGCGTCACAGCCAGCCGCGACTAATGCCCTCCGCCCAAGCCGCCCGATTCACGCGCCCGCCCCGATCTCACTCGCCCGCAGCCACGCTGCCTTCGAGAACCCTCCAATCACTCGCCCTAACCGTGGTACCTGCCACGCTTCCCTTCAAAGGGCCACCACAACCGCGGGCGACTCTGCACACCTCGTCGTAGCGGTTACCTACTGCCAAGTTCTCCGCACTATCCTCCCGGCTGCTTGCCGCCCAATCCAGGCTCGAGCCTCCTGCCTTAATCTCGATCCGTCGAGCTTCCCCCGATATGCGCACCTCCCCATCAGCCCACTGTTGTGCACGTAGCCGCAGGCACCGGTCAGCATACAAAGTACCTGCCTGCAGCCGCTCCCGACCTCTGCATCTTGATATCTATTCGGAACCTTCCGATTCGAAGAATCGTCACTTTCTCTTAGCAAAGAGGCACCCACGCCCATGCGCACAGACGGGGGTTCCCATTAAAATGCCTCACGGACCGAAACCAAAATCCAACGGCATCCTAGCAGGATTCGCTGCCCAGCGGCGTCATCACCCCCATATACGAGAAATAGGAGTATCCAAACCCATGTCACCGTTGGGCTGCTCTGTTTAATTGAATAATGTCCAAGGATGAATGAAATGCAGACGCAAACGACAAAAGTTGGTCAAGGAAGAAAAAAAGAAACACCAGCACATCGATTCCTGAGACGCGGACCAAACACCATAATCATCATGCCTCGCTCCATACGCTCCCAAAGCTCTCGCGAAGATCTTGGGCTAACTCCTCTGGACTCTCCCATTCGGGCCTGATGACGTCGGACGCCTCCCTTTTCTTCAGCCACCGCACCTCCTGCCATGCATGTGCCCATCTCAGAACACCGTGCGGCTTCCCAAACTGGCTGATACCCAGCGGCACCTCGCTATGCCTCCTCCATAGAAGCCCGCCTACTTCGCTCTCCCTCTTTGCCCTCTGCATCCACCGGAACCCTGACTCGGGCCCGGGAAGCCACTGCAACATGGTCCAACTCAGCAGGATTGCAGGCGTCCAAACCGTGCTCAGGTAGCCTGCACGGCCCAGCGCCAAGCATGGTTTCAGCAAGTCCAGCGTGTGTGCAAGCAATCCGACGGGCGAATCGCACAAGGCGTACGCCAACGTCTGAGGACGAGAAGATAGACAAACCGTTTCCTCCGTCCCATTGCTAGAATCGTCGTCGTTCGGCAGGACTTCTTGGACCGCGTTCTCCTCGTCCGTCAACTTGGTCTTGCCTGATCTGATACCTGACTTCTGAGCACCGCCATCAAAATCCGTAGGCGTGTACCCGAAGCTCAACCCCGGAACACGTGCGCCAGTCACCCGGGCCCACTGGTACCGCATCCACTCGAGCGGCGTCTTCTGCAGCGACGGTGGCGGGAAGAACGACGCCGGGTTGGCCGTGTGAATGGCGACGCAGCTGTCCGGGCCGTGCCGGAGAGCAAGGGCACGGCAGACGGCGAAGCCCCTAGCGTATCTGGTCAGCATGTTTCTCTGAAAGAAAAACCGCGATGTGAAGAATAGGGGGGAAAATGGATAGACGACGAAGCACGTGGTGGCACTTACCATCCAGCCCCAAACGCAACGTACCGCTGGTACCCCAACCTCTTCATCAGCGCATCAAACACATCCGCCGTCTCGCCCGCCCCGAACCCCTCGGCGCCGCTCGCGTCGCTGAAGGCCGTTCCCGGCACGCTCGGCGCCACGACGTCGAACGCGATGTTGTTGTCCTCGCCGCCGCCGCCTCCTCCGCCGCCGCCGTTGCTTGTCAGAGCGTCGAGTACGCCGCTGACGTCCAGGAACGACGACGCCTGCACGTCGTGGCAGAAGAGCAGCGGCACGACGCGGACGGCTTTGCGCGCACGGGGCTGCGGCGTGACGTCGCCGTCAGCGCCATCGGGGCGGTAACAGCGCTTGTGGACGAAGTGGATGCGGAGCGTCTCGCTGGTGCCGCTGGGAGAAGGAGAGGGGATGGTGATGCCGGTGCGGTATTGGGGGAGGGCGGTGTTGTAGTGGGATTCCTCGGCGCGCCAGGAGTAGTCGCAGAGCCTGGTGGTTCGAATCGGTTAGCCTGGTATTCCGGAGAGAGAGAGAGAGAGAGAGAGAGACTTGGGGTGGGGCAGGCAGAGGTCTGCTTCGATGGGTAGGGAAAGGAAAGAGAGGAGGAAAGAAAGAAAGAGTGGATGCTGGGAGCAACCTGGATTTTTACAGAGCACGCGTAGGTGCTAAAAGAAATGATACTCCGCAATCGTCTTCGAGAGCGACGGCACTCGACTTACATAGGTAGTTGAAGCTGCCATCTGGACGTAGATATGTATTTAATAACTCCACATCTCCGCCCGGACAGCAGCTTCAACTACCTCAAGAGCTCCTTCATAAGACCAGGAAAGGAATATAGGAAAACTGTCGCTCCATATTACCAATAATCGACCAAAGGCTCCAACACCGTCTTAGGTGGGCCGTAGTCCCACTTCCGGTCCTCAGGCAGCTCCTCCAGCTCGTGCGGCAGGCGCGTGAGTTCGAGCTTGCGCTTCGTCAACTCGAGGTACTTGGCCGAGACCTGTCAATCCGTATGCACCCCACGTTAGCAAACCAGATGTGTCTCACACCACCTTTTACGTTCGCATTATCGTCGTCTGCAGAATGAAAGAATGAGGTGCATGGACGATGTGAGACATACGTGCATGTTGTACGGCTCCACAGCAACAGCAGCAGCATCCTGGTCGTCGTTTCCTGCTTTGATCCCTCCCGGCTGGGGAGATACTCCGTTGATTAAGCCCAAGGGTATTCCAGCCATGGCTTCAGCTTGCTTGGATTCCGTCGAATAGGACTTCTCATGGGGTTAGAAAGAACAGGAAACCTCTTCGCAGACACGGAAGAGGATGAGATAAAATAAGAGGAAGAGGGTGTGACACGCCTTCAAGGCGAAACTATCCCATTTTTCACCGCGGAATCCCATACCCCAGAGAAAAGGAAAAAAACCGACAGCGAAAACCCATCTCTCCACTCAATCCACATTACAATTGCGCGTTCGCTGTCCCGCGTGCGACCATGCCAGTTTGATGTTTGATTGGACACGACATGCAAACTCACGCCAATCACACGTCACGGCCACCGTTTCGCCACAGCAAAGATCAACGCCACAGCAGCAGACCGGGATGCGCAAGGTCTAGACGCCACGCAACAGAGCGTGGCAGTGCAGGGCGGAAAAGACGGCTGCACGGCAGGCGATCACCGACCTGCCTACTTGTAACAGCAGCGATCACCGACCTGCCTACTCGTAAAAGCAGCGATCAACCAACATGCAAAATATAGCAACACTCCCCGGTGAAGCGTGATAAGCTCGGTCTCTGATATTTCCTACTATGCACATGTAAACAGACAAGAAGCCAAGGCTAGAAGCATCATCTGCACGAGGAAGAAAGTAAAAAAAAAAAAAAAAAACAGTCAAAGTCAGCCACCCTCCACCATCCCATCCCAATCCGTCCGACCCACTGGAAAAGGAAAAGTTTCGTCACACCATCTGCCCTTGTCGTTTCTCTTCCAATCCCGAACCCTAGTGAGCCTCATTCCTTCAAGCGTACCTATTAGATATCCCTGACCGGGCCGTTGCCACCGCCGCCAGGGCTCTGCGCACCGCCGCCTGCTCCGCTGCCGCCGCCCTGCATCGACGTGCGGCCGAGGTTGAGGCTGCCTATGCGCTGGCGGAGGTTGTCGCCCACAGCGTCGACGGCGCCGCGGGGCGCGAGCAGCGACGGCGTCTGCGGTCCGACTTCCTGCACTCGGAAGAGCTTGATGCTGGTGCCGTTCCACACGCCTGCCGTGCCCTTGGACACGAGCATTTCGCTGGCGAAGATGAAGCTCCAAAGTAAGGATTCGTACCACCCGAGCGACAGTGGCGACCACTCGAACAGGTGGACACGTATTGCTGACGGGTCGATCCCCCGGACTTCGGTATTTCTGATCGTCTCCAGTGCTGCTGCAGTGTCTGCTGACGAGTCGGCAGGCACCAGTGGGCCCAGTTGTGAGATGAGCGTCAGGATGGTGTGCAGAGGTAGTTCGGGGACCCAGCTTTCCAACTGTCGAGGCGTCAGCTCATGAAACAACCATTTCCCCAAAACGGTGTGATGCTTACCCATTCAGTCGTAGGATTAAACTTGCCGTTCGACATGACGGTTGGCGTGGCCAGGCTGCTCAAGCTGCTCGTGCTGTTCTGCCTGGAGAAGGAAGGTGCTCCAACAGGCATCTTTCCCCTTGCCTTTTCTGACATTCCCCGCAGCTGCAATGGAACAGACTCATCGGCAGCTGAACTGATGGATGCAGTTCTCGAATTGCTTCCGGACTGCATTGGGGAACGGCGCTGGGGTGTACGATTGTCTTCTTCGTCACCTGAATCATCATCGTCACCGATGCTAAACGCACTGTTTTCCTCTGGCACGTTGCTAAGCGTGGGAGGACGGCTGCTGATTGGACTCCTTAGGCTATCCATGGAGTTTTGACGAGAGTTGCCTCTTGTTGACGTTCCTCCGTCGCTAGCTCTCCGCTCCTTTCTTAACTGATTTTGGCGCTCAATCTCATCCTGCGCGCTTTCTAGAGTAAAATCGGTTAATGCTTGGAAACGCTTCCTTGACCTCAAGATCGCATATATCAGGTTCGGATTGGCTGTCAATTTGTCAGTACGGCAGTAAAGGAAGTAGCAGGCGGTGCACTTACCAGGGTATTGATGCTCAATGATGGCGTTCAGAGCCTCAAGCAAGGAGTGTAGGAGACTGTGGTTAGACTCGTTCGCTAATAGGAAACTCGGAGATGACATGGAGATGAAAAGCTGAATAAGCTTTGAGGAAGTTGCCCTGCCCAGATTTTGCACGTAGGCTGCAACGTTGTTGACAATAGCGAGCAGAGCAGGGTATACGGCATCAAGCTTCCCTCTCCGGGTAGTGAGAAGCGTGTATATCGACTATTCACAAATCAGTCAAAGTCAAAGATGGCCACATCTTGATAATCCTACCGTGATGAGATAGTCCGCATATGTTCCGTGGAAATTCGGAATGCGGATGCTTGCCGGAAGAGTCTCTTGGCCCTCGAACTTCTTGTTGAGATTTTTGCCAAAGTTCGGTTCAGTGCTCAGGGTTTGGAGGATAAAAATACACATGCGAATGAGGCCTTGTCTCGAAGGATCATTACACTGGTCGATGGCGTAGAAGAGGATCAACACGACGAAGTCATGAGCTCGGTCCGTATCGATGATGAATGTTCTGAAACGCTTGTTGCATTGCAACGCCTCCCAAAATAGGACGAGCATCTCAGGGGCCCATGTCAGGGATTTTTGGCTGCCAGGAAGGTAGGAAGTGGTCGCTTGTAACTGCATGTGTGTTAGTCGATGATCCCTTCCCAACCAATCTCGGAAGGCATATGTGGTTCATCCTAATGGGTATTTGAAGGAAATATCCGGAACTCAATGTAGGCTTGAGAGTTGCACAATGACGTTCAGATATTGACTTCAACTACTCATGCGCGTCGAGCGCTGCCATGTTGCGAGCAAATTTTGGTTGCAAAGGGTAGAGATTTTCTTTGCTCGAAGAACTTACAGGCTGATTCAAGATCCTAGTCAGGCCATCGTGGAGGAACTGGAAGTCCTGAGGTCTATGGAGTCTGCCCAAGAAATGGCGGAAGAAGTTCTTGGGGGGCGGACCATTTCCTGGTTCCGGAATGGGGTAGAGTATCAGAACCAGGAGGAACTGGAGGCAGTACGTAACAAGAATCTGTCTCGGATCCTTGAAAACGACATGATCGTAGGGCACGCGCCAGCTGGCGGGGTTGTACTTGAGCGTCTGGGGAAGTATTAATGTGGGCTATGTTCGTCTACAGTCTTGGCGAGGCTCACCGTATTGAGGAGCGAACAGAGAAGCGAGAGGACGATTTGCTTGTCCGGACAGGTCGTAATGTACGTGATAGCCTTCACGCCTTTGACAGGAAGGACGTCTGGAAATTATTAGAGAAGCCAGGCGGGGCAGCGAAGAGGAACGTACTGGGAGATGTGTACATGGACTTGCTCGCCAGAGTAAGCAGAAGCCGCAGGATCTCTGTGCGATTGTTCTCAAACTCCTTGCTCGTGCCCACCGGAGTGTTGCAGCCCACGCCGCTCTGCCAGATCGCATACGTCACCTTTCCCTTGCCGGGCTGACCTTTGGGCAGGGTAAAGTCGGCAAAGAACAGCAGGTCGATGAGGGTGTCGATCAGCTCCTCAGCCAGCGGCTTGACCTCCTCAAAGTCCTGGGCGTTCTCCTTGGGGGGCTCCTCAGCATTTGCGCCGTCGAACAGCACCTCGGAGCGGTGCAATTGGCCCTTTCTGCTGCGCTTGCGGCGCGCACCCCAAAAGAACTTGTCCTCCCAGGCGTCAAGGTGGTCGGCCTCGTAGATGTAGGGCAGCAGGCGGGTCAGGACGCGGATGCAGTTCAGGGCGTCTCTCTCGGGCGCTAGCTCAGGGTCGGGGAAGGACGGGTGGTTTCGCAGAACGCAGAGCCTTGAGGACACGGCGAGCACGAGCGTCTCGAGATTGGCGAGGGCATTGTCGCGGGTGCGGCGAATGTCGGCGGGCGAGAAGAGAGTGAAGACATCCTCGGCGGACTCGGGCAGCTCCCAGAACTGTCGTGGGTTTGGTCAGCTCTGCGGGCATACATGGCATTTGACCGGCGCGCGTACTCCCGTCCAGTAGGTGTCGTCGGCTGGGATTTCGGTCTGCTCAGCCAGGCGGATGATGCCTTGCTTGAAGACAAGTTTGGAGTCGGAGGCGCCCATTATCGGCGGCAGAGTGGCATGTCGCGGCGAAGCTGTTCCATTCCGAGAGAGAGCTTGCGATTGCGATGAGCGCGCAGCCCCAGCGCAGCGTCACTGCCCCAAGCACCCCGGCCCCGACCGCCGCCCAGCCCGCCAAGCTTGGCGCGTTTGCCTGGTTTGCCGACGCTGACCCATGGATCATTCATCATCGCCGCCGTTGTCTGCGCCTTTCTTTGTCAATCCACGCGTCGTCACTCCGCACCCTGTACTCGACGTCCGCATACTTCACCTCCGAACAATCCGCCAACTCGACTTCCGCTCGCCTGCAAGCTCCCCGGCCGTTTGCGCGTCGACTTGACACTCGCCGCAGCTCGTCGCGCTGCTCCCGCCACAGCTGAAGCCGACCCTTCTACACGCAGGAGCCATGGCAGCGAAGCGCAAGGCGACCGCGCCGACTGGCGGCAGTTCGAAGAGGGTGGCGTCCGGCGTGAACACGCCCATCAGCATAGCCAGCAGTGACGACGAGTACACGGAGCCCACGGCGGATGAGGTTGCGGAACAGGAGGAAATGCGAATGCTGGTCGAGCGCTTCCAACGCTCCAAGAAGGTTGCGGCTCCCGGCTTCAGGAGGTCAGATGCCCTCTCCAGCCACTTTCATGGCCATGACTACTCGAGCCTGGACCTGAAGAAGGAGCATACCGACCGCCCGCTCTGGGTCACTCCCGAGGGCAAGATTATCCTAGAAAGTTTCTCTCCTTATTTCAAGACTGCCGAGCGTTTCCTCATCAACATCGCCGAGCCTCAATCGCGTGTGTCCCTCATGCATGAATACTCTCTCACCGCCAACAGCCTGTTCGCTGCCGTCTCGGTCGGTCTCTCGACGGACGAGATCATCAACCAGCTTGAGAAGCTGTCCAAGACGCCCCTGGACGACGAGGTCAAGGATTTCATCATCCAATCCACAAAGTCGTTCGGCAAGGTCAGGCTGGTCTTGAAACAGACCAAGTACTTCGTCGAGAGTTCTGATCCCGACATTCTCCGTACCCTACTGCGAGATTCCATCATCGGTCCATGCAGAATAGACAACACCGAAGGCTTGATGAAGACGACGGCTGCCAAGAAGGGAGACCTGGTTATCCCTGGTACCAACATGGCCGCCGGTGCCAAGCAGGCCGCCCAGGCACAGCCCCAGCCGGAAGACGCTGATCAGATGATGAACGTGCTCAGGGAGGAAGATGACGATGAGGAAGAAGACCAGGTCCATTCCTTCCAGATAGACGGACCTAGCGTGCAGACCGTTTCGAAGCGCTGCCGAGCAATCGGGTTGCCACTGACTGAGGAGTACGATTTCCGCAATGATTTCGCCAACGCCAATCTGGAAATTGACATCCGGCCTGGTGTTGAGATTCGGCCGTATCAAGAACAAGCTCTTACCAAGATGTTTGGTAACGGACGTGCTCGTAGTGGAATCATCGTCTTGCCCTGCGGTGCTGGCAAAACCTTGGTCGGTATCACAGCTGCATGTACCGTGAGGAAGGGCTGCATCGTGCTTTGCACAAGTACCATGTCTGTGTTGCAGTGGCGTGATGAGTTCATTAAATGGTCCAACATCAACCCCAGCGACATTGCCGTCTTCACTGCTGAACAGAAAGACTTCTTCTCGGGCAACACGGGTGTTCTGATATCCACGTACAACATGATTGCCATGAACCGGACCAGATCGTACGACTCGCAGAAGGTCATGGACTTCATCACACAGAGAGAATGGGGTCTGATGGTTCTCGACGAGGTGCACGTCGTGCCCGCAGAAATGTTCAGTCGAGTCACGCACGCTGTACCCTCACACGCGAAGCTTGGTCTCACGGCCACTTTGCTCCGTGAGGATGACAAGATTGTGGACTTGAACTTCCTCATCGGCCCCAAGCTGTACGAGGCCAACTGGCAAGAGTTGTCTGAAAACGGCTTCATTGCCAAGGTCATCTGCTCGGAAGTCTGGTGTCAAATGACGACAGAGTTCTATGCCGAGTACTTGAAGGCCAAGACAGTGAACAAGAAGTCACTCCTCTACACGATGAACCCTCGCAAGTTCCAAGCAGCGCAATTCCTCATCGACTACCACGAAAAGAGAGGTGACAAGACAATTGTCTTCTCCGACAACGTGTACGCCTTGAAAGCATACGCAAGGAGACTCAACAAGGCCTTTATTTACGGCGGTACTTCCAACCAGGAGCGGCAGACGGTTCTGCAGAACTTCATGTACAACGAGGATGTCAAGACCATCTTCCTCTCCAAAATTGGAGACACGTCTCTTGACTTGCCCGAAGCAACGTGCCTCATCCAGATTTCGTCGCACTACGGTTCACGACGTCAAGAGGCTCAGCGTCTAGGCCGTATTCTACGAGCCAAGCGTAGGAACGATGAAGGGTTCAACGCCTTCTTCTATTCGCTCGTCTCGAAGGATACAACCGAAATGTTCTATTCTTCGAAGCGACAGGCATTCCTTGTGGACCAGGGTTACTCTTTCCGTGTCATCACTCGGCTCCAGGGCATCGAAAACCTCCCTGGGCTTGTGTACGCCACTCCGCAAGAGCGTCGAGAACTTCTCACGGACGTCATGCTGCAGAACGACGTTGCGGGTGAGGTGGAGAAGAACGATGGAGATCTTTTCGATAGGAAACACGGCAATAGGTTCAAGAAGGGAGTCCGTCGCACTGCTGGAACGCTGAGCGAGCTGAGCGGTGGTCAGGACATGGCGTACATGGAGTACAACAGAGACAAGAACAAGGAGCTGCGGGCATCTGGCAACCAGACGCTCAAGAAGCTCAAGCGCAGTCTTGGAAAGCAGAACAAGCGGGCGCTTCCTATGTAGTGCGGGGTTGCATCGCGTGTATTTATATTTCAAGTTTGGAGATTGCGGTTTTGCATGAGCATCAGAGCCAGATCACAGATCGATACGGGGTCAGGGACGGCGTTGGTTCAATTTTTTTCTGGACTGGCTTCAGCGGGACTAATGCATTCTTTGGCAGATTATAACAAAAACAATAGACGAAAATGCGGGCAAACCGCAACATCACTCCTAGCTTCATCTGCAATTGGTGTAAGCATGAGGACATGATCTAGTATCCTCGAGCGGACATGAAATTCAGAGTTTCGAATGATGAATGTAACAAACGACTAAAATTAGTTGGAATGCGAGGAACCCACATTGATCAACGTCTGGACAGACACCAAGATCCAAATCAGGTCAAGTCGAAGGAACGTTGGTAGCTGAGCCACGCACGTGGGAGGAAAGGCGCCAGGCACATGCGTCATCCATTGGCTCGCCCGCGCCCCGGCCCTGACCCTGAGCCGAATGTCCCGCATCCCGGCAATCCCGTCATCTCACCAGCTCGGCCACCCGTCACCGCCCAGCCTATATTAAAGCCGTACCGGTCCCTCAGGCGTCCGGTTCTCTTGCTTACCCTGACAGCCGCGTCCTTTCTCTTGCATCAACGCTGTTCCTCCACTCTACCGAGCTCTGGCCTTCCCGACTCCTCTCCTTATTTCCACGCTGGTCACACAGCATTGAGAAGCAAATTGTTTCGCACGTCAAGAGCTTGGAAAATTCTGTCGAGTCGAAATGAAGTCATCGGTCATCTCGTCTACGCTGGCACTCGCGGCCGCTGGTGTTGTTGACGCCGCAGCCATACCCGACGTGTCGAGCACCCTGCAGAATATTCTGCAGAATACGCATGGCAGCGACTTGTACACGTATCCCACTGACCTGACCCGTGGTATCATTCCCGTAAGACATCACGTTTACTTTGGTGGAGAATTGGCCCACGCTGATGACGATGAATCCAATCAGAAACCGTTCCACAGCCATAACGACTACTGGAGGGATGTGCCTTTCTACTCCGGGCTGTCGTACGGAGCAGTCTCCACAGAGGCGGATGTATGGTTGATCAATGGAACGCTTTACGTGAGTTTTTTCTTCCCTGCTGTCAACATCAATAGCCAATGCCACCATATTCTACTTGGTCTTTTCTTGCACACGTGGGCGTTTCATCTGCTCTCTGCTTCATCATGACAAGTCATCCAACAGGATGACGATTCACTGCACCTTCCATTGATTATGCAAGCAACCGAGCTAGCTTGATTGCACTTATCCGCAATCCCAAAGTCCCAGCAAGTGTCATTCATTCTACATCCAAGGATAAATACAAAAAAAAAAAAAGACAACGGACTCACATTTCCTCTCCAGGTCGGCCACGAAGAAAGCGCCCTAACCCACGTCCGCACCCTCGACGCGCTCTACATCTCGCCCATCCTCGACACGCTCAAGCGCCAAAACCCCACGACGCCCTTCGCCCCGCCCAACACCAAAAACGGCGTCTTCGACACGTCCTCGGGCCAAACCCTCTACCTCTGGATCGACCTCAAGACCTCGGCCGACACGACCTTCCCGGCCGCCCACGCCGCCCTCGAGCCCCTGCGCCAAGCCGGCTACCTAACGACCTACTTCCCGTCCAACTCTTCCCTCGTCCCCGGCGCCGTCACCGTCATCGGCACCGGCAACACGCGGCTGTCCGACGTCCTCGACCAGAACGGCGCGGACGTCCGCGACTTCTTCCTCGACGCGCCGCTCGCGGGAGACATGCCGGACGAGATCACCGGCCCCGAGGTGTCTCCCGTCGCGTCGACGGATTTCGCGGCCGTGTTTGGGGAGGTCAAGGGTGCGGCTGTGCCCGCGCTGAATGAGACGCAGCTGGAGACGCTAAGGAAGCAGGTGGGTGCGGTCCATGCGAAGGGCATTGCGGCGAGGTACTGGGACACGCCGGGGTATCCCGTCGGCACGCGCAATGCTGTTTGGCGCACGCTGCTGGATGAGGGGGTGGACCTGCTGAATGTGGATGATTTGGAGGGTGCGGCGGGGTTTTGGGAGATGGAGTAGGAGAAAGGCGTTCGCTGTCCGTCGGGGGATTCTTTTTCCTTGATAATATTTATGATTATGCGGTTGAGGGGAGAGGGTGGTGTCCTGGTTGATGGACCAGGAACTATGATATATGATGTATAATATCGATGCCAGCAGTGAGCATCACCGAGGAAATGAGCAGTTCCTGATGACTAGTTGATGTCCAATGGTTGAGTCTGGAGTTCATGCTGTGCCAGCTGACTCATATTGTTCCTGGTGTTACAATGGCTCCAAACATACAGCCGCTCGCCTCTCGGATAAGAAACTCAGCCGCAGCGACGTGTCTGCCCCAGCCTTCCCAACTTCCAACTTCTACTTCATCACCTCCACAGTAACCTGCTAACCTCTTGTTCCAGTATTCGAAGATTATGGATTCAACTAGTAACGAGCTGAGCGTAGTTGCCAAGGCTGCTTTAGCCCTCCTGACTGGTACGGCAGCCAACTTTGCTTTCCGCGCCGCCCACAGAATCCGAAAGCCCCCGACCACGAGCGTTGTCGAGCACACCGTCTTCAGGCTCCACGGACTTCCTAATAAGTTCGACGGGGCTAAAATGACAAGAAATAAAGCCGAGGAGCTGGTCAGAGAAGCTTTTAGTGTCACGGACGATGATACCGTCAATATTCTGTCGATGGCACCGCATCCACTGAGAAGCACGGAAATGGTGGCGACCCTGAATTTTTCTAAACCTCCAGTGTCGATTCCTCAATCCGGGACACCAGCAAGAGGATCGCCCATCAGACGAAATTCCGCCAGCAACTTTGGCAGCTTCTCAAGCTTGATTCTGGAACTCGATACAGACTTTCTGGGGTTCACGCCGCTTCATGCCCATGATGACTCTGTCTATGACTTGGAGTAAGTATTACAAGCTCCAGTGGAGTCTCTATTGATGCTAACTATGACAAAGCTTAGTCGCCTTGTCTGGACTGAACGGACATGCATTTGGATCTTTCAAAGAGAAGGGAGGATCCTACATGTGGCTTCGCGACGACCTTGGTCGAAGATTGCCAACTGCTCGTATTTTTATCTACGGTTACGATACAATGTTGGAAATGAATAGCTCATTCCAGAGTCTTGAAGATCTGGGCTTGTCTTTCAAGTCGGATCTTGTTTCTCTGTTTTGCGCGCGTTTTTGGGTAAGTCTCCCGGTTCACATTTCAGCGAGCAAACGTTTGACCGTTGATGCAGGAACGGCGGGTCCTAACACCACTGGTTTTTATAGGACATTCTCTCGGCGGTTTGGTGGTCAAAGAGGTAAGAAATAAAACGAATAAAAATATTTCTATAGAGTCTAACTACTTGAAAGGCTCTGTGCAAGTTGTGTGAGTCTGATGTCGCCGAGGAAAGATTTATTCTACAATCAATACAGGCCGTGCTCTTCTTCGGGACTCCAAATCATGGCATGGACATAGCCACGCTTATACCCATGGTTCACGGGCAAGCCAACGAGGACTTCCTTCGATCATTAGGCAAAGACTCTGCAGATCTACGGCGGCAGGCTCAGCAATGGACAAAGGCGTTCGATTCTGCTGGTAGTAACGTTTCAAATCATCTCAAAATCATCTCATTCTACGAGACCAAGGAATCTAGAACAGCAGTAAAGGTATGTCCTGTTATTGTCAAAATACAGCGCCGTGGCTAAAACTGTGTAAGGTGAATGGAGTCTGGAAGATGAATGGACCACGCACAAAACTGGTTGAGATGTCATCAGCAACGCATGGTCGAATGGGAGAACATGATAGAAGATCCATTCAGCCAATTGATCGGGATCATTCGGAGCTGGTTAAGTTCCGCGGTCCGAATGATCCTGTGTATGTTAACAAAGTAGCACCTTTGTTGCAGAGCCTTCTCCAGACGGCTAAGGAAGGTCAGTAGGAATTACCTCTCAGCACCAATATACATTTATTTATGAAATTTTGCACAGGCTCCTCCGAGGTCAAGCTTTCCAAGGAAGAAGAAGGTTAAGAATCCGTGCCGGCACGGCCAAGCTCTTCTGCTGACTTGGTTAGACTGCCTTAATTCGTTATATTTCCCCGAGCAGGATTCGCGGCTTGATCAGATTGTTTTGGCTAGACACAATACATGCAAATGGATCGCCCGGGACTCTGAGTATCGAACCTGGCTTTCACGAAATCAATCCCTTCTCTGGTTGCAAGGCCATCCTGGCGTGGGTAAATCGACCTTAATGAAGCACGTTCTGGAAGAGACAAAAATAACCATGGAGGCAAGCACACTCTTAATTTCTTTCTTCTTCCACGGCCGAGGAACACGCCTTCAGAAGACTCCATTAGGATTTTATCGATGTCTACTCCACCAGCTTCTGCAACAGAGCTACGAGGATCTCGCACAAGTGTCGCGCAAGCACAAGCAGAAGACCAGTACAGGTCAATCGTGGACGTGGGAGCTGCAGTGGCTACAGGAGTATCTCGAACGAGCCCTGGCTAGGATTTCTCGAACAAGGCCTGTTCTGGTTCTGGTAGATGCTCTGGATGAGTGTGCCGAGGATCCGCACGGCATCGGATATTTTCTTGATAGCGCTATTGCCGCCGCCGCCACCGAACCGGATTGTAACTTGCGAATTTGTGTTTCCTGCAGATATTACCCGAATCTGTTCACGAGCGGTCTATCAATATCTATGGAACAGAAGAACATGGGCGACATCATTCGAGTAGTAGAGCACAGACTTTCCGTGTTGCCGGAGTCTAAACGCACGCGCCTACAGGATGAAATAGTTGGCAGATCACGTGGAATATTCCAGTGGGTTGTGATAGTATGCGCAAGAGTCATCGAACTTCATCGATCTGGAAAATCAGCTTCGTCAATCCAACAGGAAATCAAGGCTGTTCCGGAGGGTCTGCATGAGCTATATGAGCACCTTCTTCAAAAGATTCATCCAAGCGACAAAGAACAGACGAGAAGGATGTTCCTCTGGGTATGCTTCGCCGGGCGACCATTAACCGTCGGGGAGATGCAACAAGCCTTAATGGTTTCACCAGATATGAAGGAAGTTTCCATCCAGCAATACCGAGCCAGGCCGGATTTTCGGGATATCGAAGACATGGTGAATTCAATACGGAACCTGTCAAAAGGTCTTGTGGAGATTCAGTGGAGCAGCAATTCGGTCGAACGAACCGTTGACACAATCTCGAGGTTGGGGGTCCAATTCATCCACCAAACGGTATTTGACTACTTTGTTGAATCTGGATTTCATCTTCTGGATGATATCCCCGAAAACACACCTTTGGAAGTCCTGAAAGGGAGGGCAAATCACTATTTATCAAGGTCATGCATCAAATATCTATTCATGAGCGAGATTGGCCGGAATATTCGGGGAATACTCACCACTGCTTGGCCGCTCAAAGACGCTGATTTCGCATTGCTGGATTACGCAGCCAAGAATGTGGGATCCCATCTGCAGAACACTGAGCGCTACAATGTTGACCAAGCCGACCTCCTTGAATATTTCCATTGGCCCCGGGATCAGTTTCGCGTTGAACTCTTGACTCTGCTGCAAACGAGATATCTCGCAAGAAAGTCAAAGGTTCCCGCGCCAACATTGGCTCACTTTTGCGCAGAGAATGGCTTGGCAAGTCCACTGCGCGCATTATTGCGGAAGTCGGGCCAAATAAGCACGATTCCACGAACCCGTTCTGTTCAGGACCCCGCCGGCTTATCCAAACTGATCAATTTCGACACAAGAGACCGGATTCTCCAAACCCCTTTCCACCGGGCTGCTCTTTGTGGCAAGGAGGAAGTGATGCAAACACTACTGAGTTGCGCAGAAGCAGACCCCAATAGGCAAGACGAGAAGTTTGCAACACCGATTTATCTCGCAATACAGGAAGACAACCTTCCGATAGTGGCGTTGCTCCTGAACGATGGCCGAGTGGATCCCGACCTCAGAGATCAAGACGGCCGAACAGCCCTCCATCTAGCCTGCCATATACCATCACTGGAGGCAGTATCACTGCTAATTGACTGCGAAAATTCTTTCAATTGCTCTGAAAGCATCACAAACGCTCTCGCTGGGACATCACAAGCCACAAGAGATCGTAGAGTGGATCTCAACGCGCAGGACTACTACGGCCTCTCTCCACTTCACCACGCTGTAATATCCCATAGTGGGATGAAAGGTCGACTTGAAGATCTGATGCACAGGGATCCCAGGGATAATACTTATTCTGCCGCATTCATCTTTTCCGAGACGCCCCGACTAAAGCACATGTTACAAATAAGTGAAATGTGTATGTTGCGTCTTCTCCACCAGCAAGCGACGAATCCCGGAATTCGAGACCAAATCGGACGTACTGCTCTTTTTTGGACGTGCTTTAAGGGGGACCGTCAAGCGTTTGACATCTTGGTCGGTGACGTAAAGGTCAGAAACAGCTTAGGCAAGAAAGACTCGTTTGGGGACACAGCTCTCTCGATAGCAGCATCCGGGGATGAAGTTTATATGATCAAGATATTGTTATCGCTCTATGAGTACGATATCAAAGATCTGCAGAAGGCTGTCGAAAGGGCCAGTGGGAAGAGCCGGATTTTGCTGAAAAAAGCTGAATTAAAGAGGCGGCTTGGCATTGGCAGACTGAACCGAATGTGGACGAAGGGAGAATGAAGGGAGTTTGCTTAACAGTGAAATGGGGTTGAAGTGAGCACCGCGCAGATAGCCACTCCGTTCTTAGAAAACTATAGATCTGATAGCTTTGAGACTAAGTACGCCGGGCTCGGTGTTCAGAGATCTATACGAGGCAGTCACGTAGATTTTCACAGCTTTATAGTCCAGCCGGAGCCAATGGCCGACTGTTAGTTGGTCCGTAACCCAACCTCTGGCTGTTACCGAGTAATCCTAAAGCGGGAGAGTAGCTATCTGACCGCTGCAGATGTTTGCCACCAGCCGCAATGTTAAGGCTTCCTACGCATCGAAATGCAAGAAGAGCCAAGACACTTCGATGCCCCCTGGCTTCTGAACACCAAGAGGTAGAAGACGATAAATATCAAGGACTTCAACATTCTCCGAGTCGAACAATAATTGCCAAACTTACTTACTCCACCTTTAGTGTCGGCCATATGACCCTATCTTTCGTAAGGGGAAGTGAAGATCATCGGCTCGTACAAGAGCCAATCACAGCACGCTGTACGCGCAAATACGGTCGCTTCAGTGCAATCCGTAGTCACAGCTAAGTCGTAAATGGTACGGCACTTTCGTTTCTTACTGGTCGTGATTCGAATGACATCCTGTACCCTTAGTGTTCGTGCAGCTCATATTCGTTGGAAAGCACATATAAAAAGGCCATAGAGCAGCCGCAGAAAGTAAGCATCAGCCTCAAAGTCTAATCATTCCCTACCTTGAGCAAGATGCGTCTCTCCGTTAACCTTCTTTCTCTTACCTTTGCAACTGTGCATTGTCACACTGTACGTGACTCGCCTCATCACCTCCACACGACTCCTTCAGCGTCCGCTAAATCACACTTTACAGATCCATGCCGCCACCACACGCCAAGCCCGTCAAGCCGCCGCCGGGCTCCCCTCCTCCCAGAACCTCACCGGCGCCATCTTCAGCGGCGACGCCACATCTCCCAACCCCATGAGCCCCAAAACGCGCTACGCCCCCTACGCCGACACCCTCCACCTGGACAGCGGCAACACGCGCAGCTCAGACACGCTCGGCCCGCTCGGCTTCAACATCACTCCATCCACCTGGCCCGCCCCCAAATCGCCTTTTTTCTGGGACAACACGACCGGCACCAGCCTCACGTCGATCGCCCTCTGCGACGGCTCCCGCGCCTGCATCGCGGCGCTCGACCCGCGCACCCTCTCCACCCTCGCCTCCTGGTCGCCGCCGGACAATCAGACGCTGCAGATAACGTACCTGCAAGTGCGCGGGACGAGCGTCATCGCGCCGACGGCCGAGGGGCGGCTGTACGTCGTCGACCGCGAAACGCACGCCAACAACGGCACCGTCGCCTTCCAAACAACTCGCCAGATGGACGTCAGCGCGCACATCCCCACAGGCCAGACGGTGCTGGGCGCGGCGTGGGACGCAGCGGGCAACGTCTGGTTCGCTACAGGCGGCATCGTCGGCGTCGACGACGCGTCTGCGAACGGGACGACGGTGGGATACGTCGCGGCGGACGATGATGGCAGCGTGTACGTCGTGTCGATCGACAACCAGGTCGCGGAGAACAACATGGCCGTGTCGGGGGAGACGGTGTACATGTCGACGGGGCCGGCCGGGGCGGATGACCACGCTGACGCGGTGGGCTATCTGCTCGGTTTCCAGGCAGATCGCGAGAAGGGGGTGCGCACCGTGTTCAACGAGAGTTACGAAGCCGGGAGTGGATTGAAGCCTGGCGCGTTTGCGCGCGGGAGCGGATCGAGCCCCGGGATGGTGGGGGACGCGTACATTGCCGTTACGGACAACGCGGACGGCCGGATTCACCTGAACGTGTACAAACAGGTAACGAACGGATACGTGCTGGACGCCGCCGGTCAGAAGAACAGGGTCTGCTCCCTCCCGCTGTTCGGCGTGAATGCGAGCGCGAACGACAACGCGCTAGTGACGCATTGGGACGGCGAGACGGGAGAGGCGAGCATCGTGGTGACCAACTCGTTTCATCAGCCGACCATGCTGAATCTCAGAGATGGTCTCCCCGCGGATATCAACGATGCAGCTTGGAATGATCTAACAGTCATGCCGGGCGAGTTTCTGTCGGTGGCTGTAGTTCCCGAGGGAAATGGGACAAGGTGCGAAGTTGTGTGGGAGAAAAAGGAATTCTATCAGACGAGCATCCCGATACTGTCCACGGCTGCAGGATTACTGTATACGTATGCGTTGGATGGCGAACTAGCGAAGGAAGGGAGTTGGATGTGGTATTGGGTGGCACTGGATGCTCGGACCGGCATTGAGCGCTGGAGGGTCAGAGCAGGTGCCGGAGGGACCTACAACAACAACGGGATGCTACCGTACTTGGGGCCCGATGGCGCGTTGTGGATTGCGACGGTTGCGGGGACGGTGAAGCTGCAGGATAAGGCGTGAAATGAGTAGCTAGCTGCGCCCCTGCCAAGCCGAGCGTATTCACCCGTAACCTGAGCTCTCTGATTGGCTTTTATACGATGGGGACCAGGATTTAAGCTTACCGCTGCCCACTTCCTCTTTCCATCTATTCATGTACAATGGACAACAAAAAGCGCCGACTTCGTACAGTGCATAAAAAGTCCCGCCACGGATGCGTGCAATGCAAGAGAAGACACGTGAAAGTAATCAAACCCATCCTGTCCGTATTTCTTATTTACTGATGCATGGGCGGGCAGTGTAACGAGCAACGGCCATGCACGAATTGCGAACGCCGGGGCGTGGAATGCAGTCTTATACTTTTTCGAGGAGGGCCTCTGACATTACGGCCCGCTCCTCCTCAAGATGGTCCGGCTTCGATACCCACTCCGGACAGCCTGCCGCTCGGACCATCTGACTCCATGTCAAACACCTCATCTGTTGATAGCGAACGCATTGCCAGACTTGAACAACTCGTTCTTAATCTGCAGGCTGAGATTGACACTATTTCAAAGCACAACGCATCTCATTCTATCAACACATCTCATTCCGCCACCCCAGCGCCGCCAACGCCGCCTCCACCAACAACTTCGCCTCCCGAATCGATTGAAGACATCCGTTTATTCCACCATTTTTGCGTCTCAACATCCAAGACCTTAGCCACCGAGCCCTCACGACACAAACTCTGGTCCGAATTCGTCCCGCAACTCGCCTGCACTCACGTACGTCCATCCTCCCCACCCCCAATTTCCGACCTCAACACACTAACACTCTCCCACAGCCCTTCCTCATGCGCGGCCTCCTCGCCGTCTCCGCCCTCCACCTCTCCCACCTGCACCCGCACCAACACGCGCACTACACACACCTCTCAACCCACCACCAAACCCTCTCTCTCACCCTCTTCACCGCCGCCCTCCCCCCCACCACCACCACCCTCACCCCCACCACCTCGCCCGCCTTCCTCCTCCTCAGCTCCCTCGTCTTTCTCCTCAACACCTACCCGCTCGCCCACCCCCACAACAACACCCCCATCACCCTCCCCTCCATCACCCAGTCCCTCTCCCTCCTCCGCGGCACCATCAGCCTCCTCCTCCTCAGCCCCGACGTGTGGCAGCACGCGCGCAGCGGGCCCCTAAAAGACCTCTTCGCGCACATAGAACCAGTCGCGCACCCTCGGGGCCCGTTCGTCGACAAGCTCGACGCGCTTGTCGACGCGCTGCGACGCGAACTAGTCGGCACGCCGGCGAAGGCGAAGAAGCGCGTCGCGCTGCTGGCCGCCGTCGAGGCGCTGCGGCACACGTATGCGTTGCTGGTGGCGGCGCGGGTGGGGGATAGAAGGGATCGGTTGTGGACGTGGGCTGTTGTCATTCCCGAGGAGGTGCTGGCATTGTTGGAGGAGGAGTGCGCGGTCGCGCTGGTGGTGTTGGCATATTTTTGTGTGTTGGTGGGGAGTGTGGAATGCGGGGTTGATTGGGGTGAGGAGCAGTGGTTCATGAAAGGGTGGAGTGGTGGGGTGGTGGAATGTGTGGTTGAGGTGCTGGAGAGGAAGGAAGAGGAGGAGGGCATGTGGAGAGAGTGGGTGGAGTGGCCGGTTAGTTGCGTGAGGAAAGGATTGAATGTATTAGAGACGGCTGGCGATAGTACCTAGTAATTATTGTAGACTAAATTCAGGTAATTGACTATTCTATAGTAATAGCTACTTTTATGCCGGTTCTCATCTGTGTGATTAGCGAGCTCAGCGCCCTTGGTGTGCCGTGGTAGAGCTTCAGTGACCGTATCTTCGGTATTAGCGAATCTTGTGCATCATCCTCGATCTCTGAATGCGTTGCGGAGTCATGTTTCCAAGATGCAATGACAACTTTGCCTACTGCGCCCACAGAATCCGAAAGCTTCCTGCTTTTCCCAGTCCTTATTTTCTATTACTCCGAAACTAAGATGCGGTCTCTTGAGGAAATCGACCTTATCTTTACTAAGGGTTACCTCGAGAACATGAGCTACGTCACAGCCACGAAGGTGTTGCCATTCCTTGCACATCTGAAAGTGTGGCGCTACGACAGGATGGAACAGCGGAACAGAAGGATGGAAAGGTGTAGGCACGAAGGTATGAAGCAAGATCTATCTCTCTCTATTACTATTATACTACAGTTCGTAATTTGTGATACCCAACTAGAGTACAGATATAAGTGCAGGGGTATCTCGGTACAAGAAATTGAAACTCGCTCGTCAAGTCAAATATAAAACTCCTCCATGTGCACCAAATTGTCCATCTGAAGCTGCATCTGATGCCGGTAGATGAGTTTCGGCTGCCAGTTTTGAGGAAGTCGGTAAATAAATGATAAAAAGTGTCAAATCGTTACTTTCATGTCTTCGTGGGTGGCCTTAACATGGGTTGCCGGCCGGTATCGTTACTATGCTGTCGTAAGATGGTGGCGTTCCCCTCCTATTGCGTGTGATTGGAGCTCTTGCTTTCGCAGTGCTGATATCTGTTTTCTGGGCGCCCTTTTCCTGGCGGGTAGCCTTCGATGTTGTTTGGCATTGGGCTTGCTGTGCCATCCTGCGCGACACATCCCGTTGGTAAGCAAAGGGGCTGCTGTGTTGGTAGTCGAGATGGACCACGGGATAAATAAGCCGATGATTAAGGTCAACCGCCGAATGAGCTGGCTTTGCGGTTCCGGCTCCGACTCCGACTCCGGGCCCTTTGTGGTCATGGAGAGTCATCGAATGAGGCGACACACAAGAGAAGAGAGACGATCGCGACCGAGTAGGTTGATAAGCAAAGAGGACATCAGACCAAGAAGGGCCGCCGAATAAGCTGATTTTGAAGATGAGCAGCCGAGTGCACCGATGGGTGAGCTGCCGGATGAGCTGGCATTCCTGATGGGCCGCGGAGTGAGGCGATATCCAAGAAGCGCGCCTCGAGAGCTTTTCGACTTCCTCGGCGGTGCCGGTCTCCTTGGCCTCCTGGTGGGCTTCTTGGGCCTTGGACTTGCGCTGGAAGCACTTGGCCAGCTCGCCCGACTGGAGCTTGGGCGGGGCGTCGTCGAAGACGTAGAGCGGCTTGATGCCGTTGTCGACCATGCGCAGTATGCGGTAGAACATACCTATAATGTGAGAGGTGGTCTCGCCCGCCTCGTTCATGAGCTGCTGGCCATCGGAGCGCACGGCGATCAGGAAGCTGTAGATGCTCATGGACGCATCGATAGCGACTTTGCGGCCGAAAACCGGGTAGGTTGGTAAGCAAAGGAGTCGTCAAATAAGCTGGTGAACAAGATAGGCCGCGGAGTGAGGCAATATCCAAGAAGCCACCGGGTAGGTTGGCAAGCAAAGGGACCGTCAAATGAGCTGGTGAACAAGATGGACCGTGGGGTGAGGCGGTACCCAAGAGAAGAGAGGCCACCACCACCGAGTTAGGTTGGTAAGCAAAGAGGCCATCGAATGAGTTGGCAGTGAAGAGAAGTCGTCCAATCAACGTATTTAGATGATCCTCTGAGCTGGTGTCAAGGTGATTCTCCGAGATGGTAACCGAAGGAGCCGGGAATAATTTGCCAGGCGCAACTCACCAGACGCCTCTTCAACTCGGGCAAGAGGGACAGGCTGTTGATTTTCGGGACGATCAGGGTGGTGCTTCCTGGTTGTCCTGGCCAGGCTGCTCCGGATCTTGCTGGGACCTAGGCCGGGCAAGGGTGAAGACGAGGTTATCGTTCTGCAGATCCTGTAGGAGTTCGTTTTCATATTCGGTAAGAAGCTGCATAACCCTGCTGCCGTTTAAAAGTCCGTTACGCTCCTCGGCGGAGAAGCTCGTGTTGAAGCGATCGAGAACCTTATGGTCGAGCTTCTCTAGGGGCCTCTTGGCCAGCCGTTACACGAACTGGGAGAGGGGCTCGTCGTCATTAGTGTAGTTCTTGTAGTTCTCAAGGAAAATCCTGTCTCTGCGCGTGACAGGGTGCCTGACGAGGAAATCGGTGAGCGAAGCATTGGGATGGTCATCGCGGATTTCGCCGATGTACTTTTTCTCGACGGCGTTGACTAAGATGGGTTTCTTCCATTGATCTGCACCTTCGGTGTTCTTGAGAAGAGACTTGCGCGGCCAGCCCGGGTTTAAAGTAAAGAAGCAAAGCCAGCAAATTCTCTTTAGAGGGGTAAAAAAAAAACAAAGGCAATCAGCAATTGGCCAAAGGCCAGACAGCAAGACAGACAGGCGGCTGAAGAAGTTGGGTTTAAGTACTTGCGCGAACAGAATTAAGTGTGATAGCAGCTTTGAGGCACGTATTGGCTTCGTTGTACAGAGGGGTGCTGCAACCGATGGCTACCTAGCGCGAAGAATAGCAGGGCTCTAGAACATAGAGCAACTATGCCCCAGCTCTGCCTTGGAAAAATTAATATATGTGGGTAGTTGAAGCTATCGTCCGGACGTGTATGTAGACTTTTTAATTCGACATTCTCGTCCGGACGATAGCTTCAGCTACCCATGACATGAGCAAAAAGTAAATTCACGCTAGCCTTCGGCCGCGAGAGGGGACTGTACATACATGTGCTGGACCCTGCATTTGCCTCATGTGCAGGCAAACCTTCGAGCTTTAGAGCAGGTGCTAACTTCGTTTGCATGTGCTGGACCCTACAATTTGCCTCAGGTGCGGGCAAAAGTTCGAGCGGTGGCACGTAAAAGCTGCTATAATTCCCAGTCTGCCATGCATTGAGAGCACGGGCTGAGCTATCTCACCTCGGCAGCGCAGCTGTACAGTCTCACCATTCAGAATTGATTGTTGTGACAATCAGGGCCTGTAAGCAATCATTCAAAGACAAACATCAAGCCATAGCAGCAAAGTGTATGGAAGTGGTTCGAGTGAACTTTTTTTGTTTGCTATCTTGCCGTTGTAATTACCAAGAGCTTTCGGTGCTCAGCATTTTCCAAACAGTCTCAGGCCCGTAGGGCCAGTAGCCTTGGGCTCCCTCAGCGCATTGCGGCGCTGTTGGAGCTACGGTCCACCCTTCGCAATTTGAACCAGCCCAATCATACATAGTACATACATACAAATACAGTCTGACACATCTTCATCACGCAACCTCCATCTTCTCGTCGACGCTCTTCCCCTCCAGCACTTCTCTCTTGTGCGCCTCGACGGCACCCGTGATGTCCTCGGGCTTGATGCTGCTGTGGCGCCTCACCTCCTCCTTCTCATGTTGGATATATTTCTCGGGACGCTTAGCGGAGATGGCATCCTTGTCGCGGAAGACGAAGATGTCGTGGTTTTCGATAAAGAGGCGGTCCATGTCCTCGAGTGAGCGGCCGGCCGTCTCGGGGTAGAACATGTAAACAATGGGCACAAAGGCTCCATTGAAGACAGTCCAGATGATGTAGAACTGCCAGCCCAGCGATGCGATGCCCGGAGGCGTGATCTCGACGACCATGAAGTTGAAGATCCACTGTTTTTGGGGTCAGTTTTTCCACCACCAACGAAAAGGGGTCAACCCACATTCGTCGCCGTACCCAACGCCGCACCCTTCGTGCGCATGCTCAAGCTGTTGCATTCCGTGGGATAAAGCCCTAAAAGCGTGTTTGTTAGCTTGTGGTGTTGAAAAAAAGATGTGTTGACAACATACAGGGTACGCCCTGCCAGCCGATGCCGAAGAAGACATAATACAGGAAGAAGAACGCGATAGAGGCCGAAGCCCACTGACGCGACGTAGAAAACTGAGGCTCCGAGTAGCGCAGGCACAAGGTAATACAGGCATAGCACAAGCACTGGCCGGCGGCGGCGTACATCATCATCTTGCGGCGGCCCCAGCGCTCGACGTTGGGGATGCCGATGGTGCTGAAGACGAGGTAGCTGACCGAGTTGCACGCCGCCAGCAGGCGCGCCAGGTTGTTGCTCAGTCCCACCGACTCGATCAGCACGTACGTGAGGTAGTACGACGTGACGTTGATGCCTGACAGCTGCTGCATGGCCTGCGTGCCCATGCCCAGCACCAGCCGCCGGATGGTACAGGTGCCGCCCTGATTGCCCGTGCGGCCGCGCGCGAGGTCGCGCCACCGTACTGCGTTCTCCTTCTCGTAGTTGACGGCCCACTGGATGTCCTTGGACTGCGTGATGATGTACGGGTCGTCGATGCCTAGGGCTTCCAGGTCGGCGAGGATCTGCTCCGCTTCGTCGATCCTCCCGCGGGCGATGAGCCATCTGCGGCTTCGTCAGCTGGATTGTTTGTGTAGGTTGTAGGAGGGGGGATCTGACCTGGGACTCTCGGGCAGCCAAGGCGTGGTGCCGTATAGGATGAAGATGAAGATGAACTGGACGGCCAGCGGGACGCGCCACGAGGCGGATCCGCCCACGAACGAGAAGCCGTATGTGACCCAGTTGGATAAAGAGAAGCCAGCGATGTTCATAATCATCTCAATGACGATGAGCTTGCCGCGCCAACTTGCTTTGGATGTTTCGCCCTGCCAGACCGGTGCCGTAGCTGTGTTGATACCATTTCCGAGTCCTGCAATGACACTGAATCTCAGTCAGCATGCAGTCCACTAGAGCGAGAGCAGACTCTGGAATTTGAACATGCCGGGAATAGAATCTGGGGGACTCACCGGCCGACAATCATCTCCGGCACACCGTATGAAGCGATTTGGATGATGGCACCAATTGACATGACGGTAGTGCCCAGCAGAATACTCTTCTTACGGCCCAGCTTCTCGCCAATCATAAAGGCAATAATGGCACCGAAGAAGCAGCCAATGTCGTAGATAGCCGTGACGGTACTGATCAGTGTCGTCTTGCCGTTGAGATTCAGAGTGTCGAGGAAATCTTGCGTCACAACAACGCCGCCTGGACTCGTTAGAGGAATGGCGTAACTGACAGAGAGGCTCGAGCATACCAAAGACGCCTTGATCATAGCCTATGTTCATGTAAGTGTTCTGTCACTACATTCAGAATTGCAGCGGTTCTGCTCACCGAACAAAGTCATGTCAGTTGCACAGGCGACCGTCACCCAGAAGGTGAGCCAGCCGCCCTTGAGACCGAAGTAAGGCGCCATAGTTGCAATGGTCGAGGAGAATGCTGGGGGCTCATGGTGACCGCGAGCAGCATATATGTTGGCACAGAGCGGGGATCACAGTTATGGTGCACTTAGCAGGGCGGACCAGGGATGCACCTGTAGCCTCATGCAAGATTGAGTCTTTGCTCTTGGGCTGGAGGCCTGTCTGTGCGCGTCGACGCAATTCCCTCCGCGCAGTTGGGATGGCCAGTGCAAATGTGATGATGGCATGGCGGCGGGGACGGCCGATCTTCCAAGAGCTGCACCCCGCATCAAGCTACTGTCTAGTTTGCCCCAGCCGTCACACTGGAGCGGGGGGCGGCTGGGGAGAGTCAGTCGCCCGCCATACACTACTCATGTCTGCGCAAGATGCAGCCCGACTATGACGTCATCCCCCGACGACGCACCAATGCGCACTTTTAGTGTTGGAGCTTGAATGGCGAAGAAGTACGCCTTGTTGGCTAGTCCCGGTAGAGGCTGAGGACCCACATCCAGGCCGAAAAAGGTCAAGGATAGATATTCGCACAGGCCGAATCAGATCATAACTTCGGAAGCTGTTCTCGGGGCGTTCTATAGTGCCGGGGGATTTGCACACACATCTTCCGGCGCTAATGTGGGGCCCGCTATGTACATTCAGGGACCGTGTTGGTGTATGATAGTGTGCTAAGGTAGATGGAGGTGTGCGTCGTTGTCTCCGTAAACATTTCGACAAACCCTTATTCCCGTCTCCAACATCCAAACGGTCGACCCCATGGAGTGACAAGCAGGGCGGCGGAGAAACTCAATGTGGCAATTGGACCCGCGGGAGGAATCATGCGGCGATCAGTCAGAGCCGCATGCATAGTTAAATGCTCCGTAAGCATTAGACGAGCCGAGATGCTCAAGAACCTCTCTTCTGATGGCGTGTGGCGACGGATTACGGTTTCTGTGGCACACTGCAGAGATGGGTCTAGATGATTACGCCTGCTCGCAGCTCAACATTTTCCAAACGGTCTGAGGCGCGTAGGGCCGGTAGCCTTGGGCTCACTTAGCGCGTCGCGGCGCTGTTGGAGCGGGGATGACCTGGTGGACGGAAACGCCGCCGACGGCCCACGTCAGCTAGCGGCACCTAAGTAGACAACCACCGGCCCGAGATAGAGCGTGCGGCTCATGAATTGACAGGTGCGGTGTTTTAGAGAATTAGGCCTGAGGTAACGGCAGTTGACTGGAGCCCGGACTTCACGCCGCGATCACCATAGACACCGCTCTGCTACGCTCTCGCGGCAGCAGCATACCTCAAGATCAGCAAATGTGCAAGTTGAGTTGTGCTTAGCCTCTTCCGCTTGGTGGCATTGCACATAGGAAACAGTGATATGCTGACGGAACCTTGTGTATGAATTAGAATCCCATGTTGTAGTATCTGAAAATCGCTTTGCTTTGAATAGCATACCCGTGGTAATGGTCCCTTCCAAACGCAACCATAAACTGCCTGAAAACGCCTTTCCGTGGAGATGAACCATTTCTGAAGCTGGCGAGCCGTTGGTAGCTAGTACCAGACCCGTGCTGACTGCTTCTTGATGCATAAAGCAGCACCAGATTCTCCTTCAAATAGAGCATTGAAGTTCCTGTAAACGCCCTTTCTCGAGAAAGCACCCATCCTAAATCTCATGTAGCCGTCAATAACCAGAATCAGACCAGCGACTTCTTCTTGATGCCCAGGGCAGCACCAAAGTCCTTCTTCTTCTTAACCGTCCTCTTGAACGAAGGGGGAGGCATGGCAACCGAGTCCGCAGCAGCGGAGGAAGACGAAGCTTCCGGCTCGTCGTCTGCGGCCGTCTCATCCAATCGGCGCACACGCTCACCGCTGGCGGTCTCGAAGGCGCGTCTGGCAGTCTCCTCGTCCTCCTTCTCCTGCCTTTCCCTCTCAGCATCGCGCGGGTCCTTCTCCACTCTGGCCTCGGCGGCAAACTCGCCGCGCTCGATCCTTGCGTTCCTGGTGCGGATCTCGTCCAGGGCGTCTGCGATTTGCATTTCCGTCTTGGCGTCCAGTGTCTTCGTCTCTAGCTCAGCCATAGCATCCCGCTCGGCCTCCTCGCGCTCCAGTCGGTCCAAACGCTCTTCATCCGTCTCCTGGTTCAGCTTCTCCTCGCGCCATGGTTCGAAGTTCCTATGCTTCCTGTAAGCGTTCCATCACCATATTGAGCATTGCACCGGTTCTGCTCACCTTTTCGCGCCCCGTTCGCAGGTATAATCCATATGTTTCGGATCCGTTTTAAAGGTAATCTCTGCGGAGCATCTGGTGCATCTAATGTAGAAGCGGATGATCTTGATGGCACTGATAGAGTATGTTAGAGAAAAGGGCATTATTAAGGCTAATGGGAGCAGGAAACGCACTAATACGTCTCGTCCGTGACCTCCTTTCGCGCGTTGAATTTACGGCCGCGGCTGCGGGGAAAAAAAAGTCAGCACAACATGTATATAGATTCGAAAGGCGCAAGGGCACCCACTAGATGAACTCTCCGCACGATATGCACTTCATCGAGAAGGGGGCCATGAGGCGAACGGTTTGAACCTTGGGGCCGGCATCCTTGGGCTTGCGCGCGCGCGAGATTTTGCTCGGATCGAAATCGGGCGGATAGTACTAAAACGTAGTCAGCGGGAGCTCGACCGAGAACAAAACAAAGAACATACCTTGGTGAGCACTTTTCTCTCCGACATGGCTGCTCTTTAAAGTGGTGAGGAGTTGGCGGCTAGGGTCGGGAGGCTGAACGGCGATCGGGGAGCGACGGAGTAGACTGGCTGTAGAAAAGGTGTAGAAGTAGGTGAGTCGAGCGGTGGTGGCGGATGCTTGCGACGCAGCGGCGCTGACGATGGTAAAATGCGGGATGGGGAGCTGCGGCGGCGGCGGACCAAGGCGCAGCGATAAACATACTACGGCCGACTGTAGCGAGCAGCTGCGCAACCTGGCCAAAACCACCGCTCATGGTACCCTGACAACTGCTCTAGGCAACCCTCACGCCACAAATTTGCGATTGTAAGAATATATCGTCTAGCCGTACAGTCCTCACTAAGCATTTTCTTAATTTGTTAATTCCTATCTTGGCCAGCCCTTTGCTGGATCTTGGCTCAGCCCTATGACGGTCGGCGCCAGAAAACGCCGAGGCGCGTCTTTCTGGGGCAGTCGCGAGCTTGGGCGTGGCTTGTGATCGCCAAAACACCAAACCCAAACACCACGCCCGCGGGAGCTCCCCTCCATGGCTCTGCGAGAACCCCCACCCCACCCGCGCATATGGAAAAATTCCTGCGCGACTGGCGCCAGGACGCCCTGAGCAAGCACCAGTACGAGTCTGCCATCTTTATCGGCGACAAGCTTCTGGCCATCAGCAGTTCGTCCATCCCATCAACCCTCTAAGCTCCCCCATGCGCTGACTTGCCCCCGCACAGACAATGACCGCGATGCCTTCTGGCTTGCCCAGGTGCATTTCACCACCGGCAATTACGCCCGCGCCCAGAGTATCCTTTCACGCTTTGTTTCCAAGACCGACTCCCAACAGAGCAGTCCACAATGCCGCTACCTGCTAGCCCACTGCTCCATAAAACAGGCCAAGTACGATGAGGCCATGCAGCTGCTCGGCGACAAGAATCCAGTGCATCTGGTCGCCGCTCCCGACAACGCCCGGAAGAAGCTGCAGCACGTTGAGGCCAATTCCCGCAACGGGCCAACCCGGCAGCACCACAACAAGGGATTGCGCAGCGACCGCGTCGACCGCAGCGAAGAGCGTGAGCGCGAGGACATTGACAATCTCAAGGCTGAGGCCTGCATGTGCTACCTGCGCGGCCTCTGTTACGCAAAGCAGAATGCCTTTGACCGCGCCAAGGAATGCTACAAGGATGCCGTGCGCATCGACGTGCAGTGTTTCGAGGCATTCGACCAGCTCATGAAGAACTCTCTCATGTCTCCCGAGGAGGAGTTGCAGTTCCTCGATTCTCTCAGCTTCGACACTGTGACCGCCGACGATCCCTCGTCCGCCCAAGAGGCTGCCGACTTCACCAAGATGCTGTACATGACCCGTTTGTCTAAATACAAGAACCCCGATGAGTTCACCGCTGCCGTTGAGACGCTGTCAACACACTACAACCTTGCCAGCAACCCTGACATCCTTTTATCAAAGGCCGAGCAGCTGTTTACCCAGTGTCGTTTCAGCGAGGCTCTGTCACTTACCTCATCCATCCTCCAAACAGACAAGTACAACTTCTCGACTATGCCAGTCCACCTTGCCTGTCTCCACGAGCTCAACAACAAGAACGAGCTCTTTCTTCTTTCTCACGATCTCGCCGACACACATCCAGAGGAGCCGACGTCGTGGCTTGCTATTGGTGTGTACTACTTGACCATCGGAAGGATAGCTGAGGCACGAAGGTTCTTCTCCAAGGCCTCCATGATGGACCCGCATTTTGGACCTGCCTGGATCGGTTTTGCCCACACCTTTGCCGCCGAAGGAGAACACGATCAAGCCATATCCGCCTACTCCACTGCCGCCCGCCTGTTCCAAGGGACCCACCTTCCGCAGCTGTTCCTGGGGATGCAGAACCTGCAGCTCAACAATCTCTCCCTCGCCCATGAATACCTCAACACAGCCTACGGCCTCTGCAAAACGGACCCCCTCCTCCTGAACGAGCTCGGCGTCGTCTTCTACCACCAGGACCACCTCAACTTCGCCATCAAGATGTTCACCCTGGCCCTCACCCTCTCGGAGCAGCTCTCCCTCGCCCCAGCCTCGCCCTCCATCCTCGCGACCCGCACCAACCTCGGCCACGCCCACCGCCGCGCGCACAACTACAACGACGCCCTCGCCGCCTTCGACGAGGTCCTGCGCCAGGGCGGCAAGGACGCCGGCGTCTTCTGCTCCAAGGGCCTCGTGCTGCTCGAGATGGGCCGCGCGTGGGAGGCCGTCCTGGCCCTGCACGAGGCCCTCGCCATCAGCCCGCAGGATCCCATCGCCACGGACCTGCTCACCCGCGCGCTCGAGGCCGTGGAGAGCGTGGACCTGATGGGCCAGAGCGAGGAGGAAGAGGTCGAGAAGAGGCTGCGCGGGAGCAAGGTCGAGGTGCGGCGGCGCAATCAGCGGAGGAGACGCATCCGCGAGATCCAAGACTCGATGCAGGAAGCCGCGGCCGATAGCATGGTTGTGGACGAAGATGAAGGTTAAGAGGGGTGATAATGACGGCTTGGATGTTGTTGTTGTTGGTGTGTGGGAGGGCTTACTTTGGATGGATGGGCATTGTATGGCGTTAGGAAGGGAGAGAGGTACGGGAGGGAAGCATGGATTGGTTAAAACCGGCGGGCCGCGTGTGTTTTTGCGCACGCAACTCTTTTTTTTTTTTTGTTGGAAAAAAAGAAACGAACTCTATAACCTATGATTGGTTTTGCATCAGAAAAATGCACTTGGTTTTAATGGTACATGTGTGCAAAGACAAAAACGTGTGACCGAACGAACATATAGATACCGTGAAGAATAAAAAAAAAGGTTGTTTCGCACATGCCATCGTGAAGAAGGGATTAAGATTGACGATCATTCACCCGCCCAAGTTTCCAAACACCCATTTCGCCCCGGCCATTTTTGCCCCCACCCACCGTCATTATTCAGACAGAATACCTAATCTCAACGTTGACGTCGTCGACGTCGTTCACCCACCCCGGAAACTATACGCACACACTCATGTCAGCACAGCCCCAAGATGCCAGTGACGCAAGCTCGTCAAGAGAGAGCTTAGTGGACAAAACGAGAGAGAGAGAAAGAAAAGAAATAACCTACCATCGCCCTCGCCCAAATCCCCACCCGATCCCCAGACCTCATCTCATCCACGAACCCTAGCCCATCCCCGCTCCCCGCACTGCCCGCCTCCTCCGCACTCACCCAATGCTCATTCCGCCTCCACCACTCGCCGTCGTGCACGTGGTACTCAGCCGAAGCGACGACGTTGGCCTGCAGCTTCCAGAGCACGCCGCGGCGCTCGCCGACCTCGCCGTCGACCTCGACGCGCTCGACGCGCTCGACAAAGTCCCAGCCGAGCGAGCGCAGAAAGTCGCGGGCGTCTTCCGGGTCGTGCGAGAGCAGGTTGCCGACCAGGAACGTGGGGAAGGGTTCTCCCGGGGGCGGGCCGAAGCGCTGCTGGAGCAGGTCGATGCGGGCTGCGACGTCTGGTGCTAGCGGCGGTCGTGGGGTGGAGGCGGGGAGGGGTCGGAGGATGCAGGCGTCGAACCAGGAGGAGGAGCCGTGGTAGGTGCCTGGTGGAGAGTGTGTGTTAGTTGGGGGGTCTTCTTGAGTGAGGTGGTGGTAAGGGGGAATGGGGGAAGTGATCGAGTAGGACTGGATCTTCCGGACACAAGAATGGTGTAAAAGTTATAGACCATGTATAACTTCCAAGGTGTGAAGCGAGAGAAAAACAGCAAGAACAGTGCAAGGAAAAAACATGAGATAAACTCGAACATACCTCTCCTCCCAGCTCCCGAGCTCACCCAACCCTGATCCCTACTCTTAACCCGCCACCTCACGCTCTTGACCCGGATCTTCCTCAGCCCCTCCCACCCCTTCCCCATACCGCCCACATCCTCATCCGCCGGCACCGCCCCGGTAGCCACGACCAACTGCGCGGCCTTGTTCCGCCGCGTGTCGCTTGCCCTTACGACGCCGCTGCCGCCAAAGTTGATTCCCATGGGGCCCCTCTCACCCCTCTCCGCACCGCCACCGCCCCCAGACGTCCACGACGACGACGAAGACGACGACCGCAACGACACGCCACCAACAGACGTCGTGGTGCCGATGACGGCGGGCCAGTACTGCGCCGCGTCGATGATCATGTCGACGATTTCGACGGGCAGGTCCAAGCCGCGCACGAGCAGGAGCCGCGTGTGCTGGACATCGTGCGGGCTGGGGATGAATTCCTGGTTGATTGGCGAGCGGGACGGTGGGGCCGGCAGCAGGCGCGAGCTGGCCGACGCCGACGAGATGGAGGCCCGCGGTGACAGTGGAAGCTGCTGGAGTTCTGCGCTGATCTCCCGCCAGACGGTTTGGAGGGCCGACGTGACGGCTGTGAACATTGCGGCCCTTTCAAATCCTTTTCTCTTTTTTTTTTCTTTTTACCCCTCTTCGGTCCCGTGAGGTGGAAGTCGCCGTGAGACGGGGGGGAGGGAGGGGACGGACAGCAGTCCCAGCTGACGGACGGGATAGGCCGAGGTTGATAGATGGTAATTGGCCGAGGTGCGGTGGTTCTTGCTACTGCTGCGTTGATTTACGTAGGAATGGCGCCCGTTCGTCCAGCGGATCCAGTGCGCTTCCAGCCGCGGAGCCGGGCGATGGAGGTGTAGTTGTTAGTGGGTGCAGATCTGGCAGATGCGATCTGGAGTGACGTCGTCCCGCCTCCCGCACGTGCCGCCAGCAAGTTGCGCTTTTAGGAAAGGCCCTGGGATCTTAGGTCTAGACGGGCGTGTGCTCCGCCACAACTGACTACTGCACGGAAAATACTGGTTTCGAAAATGACGATTGTATTGTGCTAATCATGTCTGAACTGCATTTTCACCCGCCTAAAACCCTTCATGTGTATTTTGCATTCTTGAAATGGTAGATGCCGCACGAACGCCCGAAGTTTAGGAAACATTCAGAAGAGCGCACCCAAAGCCAGGCATTCCTCATCATGCCGTACGCCAAAACTAATTGGCGTGCTAGACCCAAGCTCCAGTATGATACAATCCACACCGGCCCCAGCAACTGTGTTCGTCCAACCCGCTCCCTTATCGTAGAAAAATCCCAACATTTACACGTAACCCTTCCTGGCGCCCTGGAAGAAGAAGCGCACAATGAAGACCTGCAGACCGGCCATGGTGACCATCATCACGCTCTCGATGATGCTAAAGTTGAAGATGCGGCGCTCGGTGCTGCGGACGGTGCTGAAGTTACGGTTCTCGCGGGTGCGGAAGTACTTCTGGTTGCGGTTGATGGTTGACAGCTGCGACGACAGCTTGAGAATCGACTCCTCGAGCACCGAAGTCTGCTCGGGCGACGTGCCCTGCTTGGACGGGAGCTTCGCACGCGCCTCCTCATTCTCGACCTGTATGTCCCTGTGCGTCAGTAACTGCTCGACCTCTCCCCCGGATTTTTTGCAGTCCAATTGTCATACCGCAATTTCAAAGTCAATGATCTTCTCGGCAAAGGTCGACATCTCGTTGTTGAAGCAGAAGCGGTACTCGCCCGGGGTGTTGGCCGTGAAGACAAAGTCGCCTTGGCGCTCCTTGGTGCCGTCCATTACGCTGTACTCATTGGGTCCGACGACCTCATAATCGATATCGAAGCTGCCACCGGATTGAACCTACACACGATCTCCTATCAGCTCATGTATACTCTGTGCGACGTCTTTTGGCCGTCGCGGACCGGCGTATATTCGCGGAAAATGGCAATCGGCAAGGCATTGCAGGTGTGGGCGAAGACGTACGGCGAAGTAAAAGGCGACCTTGGCCGCCTTTTGGTTGACGTGGGCGAAGAAGCACGACTTCTCATTGGCGGCAAGCTTGTAGGTGAGTGCGGTCGAGGACACGGCCGTGGCGAAGAAGGCCACCAGGCTCGAGAGCAGCAGTGCGGCGTGCATTTTGGCGGCGGTTGGTGTGGAAAGAAACGAGGGCGGTTGTCAGTCGTGCCAGCTTCGTCGCGGTCGGAGCTCCTGGCGGACAGGTGTCGCGGATTAGGGATCGCCCGGAAGAACTCCGGTAAAACTCATGAGCTTTTGGGAGCACGGAGACTGCACCAATTGCACTCGCGAGATTGAAGCCTCGAAAAAAGGCGTAACGCTCTCGACCTGGGCAGCTGAAGCGAACATCTGGACGTATGCGTTGCCTTTAAAATGTTACAAATACATCTAGACATTGCATTCAACTGCCCATGTAAGAAAGCTGCTATTTCTAGTGAGAAAGCTTAGGAAGAGCCAAATTCTTTTGTCGCCTGTTATGCATTGGCTATTTGGCATGCTGATCGGCAGCACATGCACAAGCACGAACTGAAGCAAGATAAAAGATGCTATTGCCCAAGTTCTACATGTACTCTCGCCTGGGTATCCGCGGTGACAGATCCCGAGTTGTGCAACCACGGAAAACGTTGGGGAAGGTGAAGGAGATGAGGAAACGGACGCCATCTCTATGCACGCAGCGAGCATTTCCTTTCTGCACCCGCTCATCTTCGAAAACTGTGTCGCTAATCAATTCACCCCGCAAATAATCCAGGCCGTCGCCCCCAATCCTACCTTATTCCGTCCCCGGCCCTTTATTATCCAGCGCCCTATGCAATAATTCCCGAAACACGCGAGCACTGTACGATTCTCATCATTTGATGAAGATCGAATCTGTCTTGCCCCATGTTGAGCGCGCTTTGTTGACGTGATCCAGGCCGAGGGAAATGTCCTCTTGATGGCTGCTAATCTTCTCCGCAAGGATATCGTCTGCGTAACAAGTCACAAATCAATCCGTGTTTTTGGGGTCTGTTTGCTCACCATCGCCAAGATACTCGGCCTTAGGGAATCCTCCACTGCCCACCACAATGGCAAATTTGATCTTCTCGAGCTGCTTGCCCTTGATGCCAGTACGTTTCGAGAGACGCTCCTTGGTGTCTTTGAAAGCCTCGCCCTGCAGGCCATTAGCATAGTTACGACTTCGCCAAATGTGATACTCACGGCCTTAACAGCGAAGACAAAGGGAATACCGTGTGGCTTGGACGGCTCTTTGTCGAAATGGAAGCACGTGATGATGCTGTCTCCCGCTTCACTGTCTATTGTCGATTCCTCCTCCGGTATCTTCTCCGCATACAGAGTAGCAAACTCGTGAATGCTCAATGCTCCCTTTTCTCTGGGAATTTCTTGCTTGAAACGATTGCTCGAGCCGTCGTAAAGGCGGACCTTGGCGGCCGTTGCATCGTCGAAGCCCGCCTTCTTCTGCAAGCCCTTGATCAAGTCGTCCATTGTTCCGTTCTTGGCCACCAGGATGTCGTACTGCTCCTCCTTTATCACTCCCTCGGGCAGCCAAGAAACCCTGAAGCTCTTCATTTGGTCCATTTCGGACAAGCTGTACTCGAGAATTTCGTAGTACAATGCGTCTACCCTCTGATTGTGCGGGTTACCGTACGTCGGGTACGTGCTAGGGTAGAGTATTTGGCTGAGCGTCATGTTTGCGGTCCTCTTGATTGGCAGTTTAGGCTTTCCGGTGGAAATGTTGACTGTGCTGAAACGAATGTGCGTAGGGTCCACCTTCAGATGCTCGCCCACCTTGGCGGCAAATTGATCGTATGTCATCTTCTTGCTCAGCCACATGTAGAAACTCGTATCGTTGTCCTTGTCCTGGCCCTTCTGTGCGAGGTGCACATGCACGCGGTTCAACAGATAATCGTAGAATTCCCTAACATCAGTGTATCGGCCAGTGCTGGAAATGGCCGCGGCTTCCTTTTCGGACAATGATTTCTGGACTGTAATGATGTCGCCATCCTGGATCTCCGAGGAAGCGAGGGTGACCTTGGGCTTCATCTGCTCAATCATGTTCGACTTGATTTCCTCGAAAAGCTTCAGGTTAGTGCCGGCCGGAAGGTCCACAAGTTTCAAGATTTGAGGAGACAGATCCATGACCTTATCCTGCCAGGCCGCGTAGAAAGTACCGATTCCGAAGAGAGTTTGCTCATCCGGGTCGAAATACTTCAGGTAGAGCATGATTGGCCTGTTGTTCGCGACTCCGTGGAGGTCAACGTGCGCATCGCCAAACACGGGCTTGCCTTCAGCATCCGTCTCCTTTGTTTCTTCCATCCAGACCTTAAAGTTTCCAGACTTGGTGCCGAACTTGGTGGCCGCTTCTTCAACAGTCATGTCAGGGAAGGTGATGACGGCATCCGGACGAACCGTTCCATTCTGTCGGTTGACCATAGCCCAGGGCCGGAGGAGCTTAGCTTCAGCACCGATGTCTTGAGCTACCATGCTGGTGAAATCAGCAATTGTCATGGTCCTCAAGACCTTGTACGTCTTCGGCGATGCATCGCCTTCGACGTCCTTCGACCATGGAGCTACGTCAAATCCTTGGTGGGAGGTGAAGTTCTTTTCGGTGGCCACGGAAACATGCAGGTAAAGGTGCATCTCCTCGCGCTCTTTCTTTTTTCTCTCAAAGGCAGCTCGCTCTTCTGCGAACTTTTGTGCTATATCCAACTGTTAGATGTAGTCAATCGACGATAGAATTTTACATACCCAAATGTGTAGGAGGCTGCACTTCCTCATCGCTGGGGAGAACCTGGTCCAGGCGACTCTCCCGGATGTATACCAACATGTAGGCGCTCATGGATCTCTTAGTCGACCAAGTACGGGTGTACGGGTTTCGCTGCTGAGCATTGCCATTGACGAGATTTGTATAATCGCCTCCGAAATTCTCCTCCAGGGCCTCCTTGACGGTGGCACGTGTGACACGGTCGTCATCAAACTTGAAGTAGGGGCTGTCCTTGGTAGGCTTCAAGAAAGCGTAATAATGGCCGGCGTTGAGATCTCCGCTGTGCACGAGCACGCCGTGAAGGTGGTAAAGGTAGGGTTCTGATTTGTCTGCACTTTCAGAGAGGTACGGTGCAGCATCCCAAACCTCGGGGAATTCGTAACGATCGTTGACCTTCATCATGGCATCCCTGTTGAAGTCATACTCGAAGCGTTTCAGCTGGAGATGTAAGACGTCCGGAAAGCTCTCAAAGATAACACCCTTCTTGGCATCCTGGAGGCCGTAGCCCTCTGCGAAATACTTATTCTCGCCGTCCATCGTCTCGACCTGGATGTAGTCCTTGAAGCTGTCATCCAGATTCTTATTACCGCTAACGTTGAGCTGGATGTCCCAGAAGTCCTCGATACGTGATGACTCGTAGGGAACATTTATGCAGGAGATGTAAGTCTTCATCTTACCCACGAACATCTTGGGGAGTGCGTTCTCGGCCTCGGTGCCCTTCATCTTTTCCTCCATGCGCTCCATCAGAATTCTGGACAGCTCCTGGACATCCTGCTGCTCGAAGATCTGCCGGGAATCCCAGCCGAAGGATGCGGTGAGCTCATTGGTGGATACTGCAACGTTACTTGTTTGTAGCTGGTAGAAGAGTCTCTGCAGGGCGTAGGCGCTGTTGCTGCGCTCGGCCTCGTTTTCGGTGGGGATCTGGTAGACGGCCTTGCGGAAAGCATTGGTGAAGTACAGCGACTGCAGCAGCGAATTGAGGTAGCAGGTGGCGCCTTGGTTCTTCAATCCAACCATGCCAGTCTCCTTCTTCGAGTCGTAGTTCACAAAGTTGTGCCAGAGCACGCCGGTGGGATCCTTGATAACGCGGACGTATGCGGTGACGTTGGCGCTGTTGTTCTCGACCAGCGGGCGGTCGCGATCCTCCCAGGGCGTCTGGAAGAGCTTGCGGAGCTCGGCGAAGCGTGTAAAACCCCAGTCACCCTCGTCGCCGGTGAAGCGGTGTGTTGCGGAATGCTGGACATAGATGGAGGGGTCGTTGGGGTTCCACAACACAAGCATGAATTGCACGCAGGCATACCAATCCTCAGGCGGCTTGCTGTCGTCGAAGCCCTGCTCCAGGTAGAAGGACGCGTGATCCGTGTTGTTTCCGTAGGGGAAGAATAGTATCCGCCACGGGTGGTCTGCACACTTGAAGACGGGACCATGCTCCCGGCGGGCCATATTCCTCCACTCCTTGATCTCCCATGTGTGAGCGGCCTCGGCCTCAGTGTCGAGGTCGGGAAGCTCGGGCATGTAGCGCTTCTTCATGGCCTCGAAGTCGTCGGCGCGCGGCTCGGGCTCCTGCTCGGCCTCGTCCATAGCGTCGTCGGGAGAGATTATGGCAACGTCCTGCTTCTCGTCGTACTCGGCGTCGACGAGCATGTCACTGCCGAGCTGTTGAGGACGGCGCAGGCGCTCGAGTAAGCCGACTGGTGACCACGGCATGCGGGCAGGCACGGAGAGCGGTGGGAAGGGGCAAGGGAGGAGGCGGAGAGAGCATGCTTACCTGGTCCATGGCTAGGGTGGCGTGGGATAGACTTGGGTGGATTTGCAGGCAGTGAGCTCGGCGGCGGACCTGACGTCTGCGCCCTGGTGCCGTCACACGAGAGCCGGCACGGACTTAGACGGCGCGGAGCAATGGGCGGCGTCGGCGGGCTGGGTCGGCGTCGCACACGGATGCGCGGGGTGGGCGTGGGTGGTGAGGTGAGCAGGCAGACGGAGGGCAGGCCTGAACATGTAAAGTTGCAAGCTAAGGTACGGCTCTGGCTCGCTAAGGCGTGGCGGGGAACACAATGACGAAGCGGTTGGCTGAGGACGCTTGGGCGGGTCTTTGTCGTCGCCGGAAGCGCCGCTGTCTGCAACGTCGTGCTGCTATGAAGGGAGATGGGGGCTCTGGCGTGGACAGGCTAGGGTTTGCGGGGTGCTGCGTGGGAGCAGTGCTGGCCGTGGTTGCCGCAAGACGCTAAGGCGCGGCGGTGTTCAGTATCTTCTATGACAGTCGATCAGGCCCCGCCGCCGCCGCCGCCAACACGTCTCGCGGGAATCGCGTCCGCCATTCCACCCTGCTACAATCTCGCCCGCTATCCGCGTCGCGTGCCCGCCGCAGCCTGGCCAGGCGCTGGTACCAGCTCGGCGGCGGTATCGATAGGCATCTCGATAAGCAGCCAGGCGGCGCGAGTCAGGTTGTCTCGAAATTTACCAGAGCATGACGCTGCGCATAGGAGCTAGCATCAAGCTAACATCACCCTCACACCACGCTGCTGCTTTCCTGCATGCTCCTGCTGGAGATCCCCCTGCGCCCTGCTCAGAGCAAATCGCCCTCCCGGAGTCTCCGCCGCGCCAGACACCCGAAAAAAGCTCCCTCGCTGCCCTCCCCTCGCGCAACCAAGCTTCTCGAAACATTGCACGAGAGCCCCGCAACCCACCGCCTTCGCCGCCATGGCTATAGCCCGCTGCGTGCATGCCCAGAAGAGCATGCGCGCGAGCATCTCCTCGGCGTCCAGAAGCGCCCGTAGCTTCAGTACCGTCAAGCTCTCTGGCGCTCCCCCGTGGCGGCCGTCTTCTGTCCTCGATGAGTAGGCGCGCACCTCTCGATAGTCACTGTTGCCCGCTGACGCGACCAAGCTGGGTGCAACGCGAGGCTCGTCCCATCAGCCTGCGCCAGTTGACTTTCTTTGGCGCCCGCTTGACAGAAGCGCGCTTGCTGGGTTCTGCAAACTACGTCCGCTCCGAACTGCCCACGCGGTACGACCCCCGGTGGCCGTCGATTAGTCCATGAGGCTGATCCCCGTCTAGTATTGCCCACCGCCTTCGAGACATGCAAACCCTCCCCTACGTTGTCGTCACCAATCCAAACATCTCCTACGTCTACGAGCTCTACTACCGCGCCTTCGAGAGATATCGCCGTCTTCCCGAAGTCAAGACCGTCGAAGACAACGATGAGTTGTGCAAGGTTATACGAGAGACGTTGGATGAGCACCTCACCGTCATTCCGCGCTTGGCCATTGGGGTGCTGGAGGTTCAGGGTGCCATGAAGCCTGAAGAGACGGATAAGTTCATGACCACGCTGCTTAGATCGGTACGTGCCGCCTCCAGGAACTGCCCAGTGCCCGCTTGCTGACTTTTGGCAGCGCATTTCCCGCCGAACCATCGCAGAGCAGCATCTTGCTCTTACAGAAACATTCCACTCCCCGTGGCATTTCCCCGACGCAAAGTTCCAGCTCGACCCGCACATGGATTCTGTGGGTGAAATATTCCTCAAGTGTAATGCAAAGGAGATCGTCGAGCACTGCGCAAACACCACCAAGGATCTCATGAAGAAAACGTATGGACCTGATATCCCCCTCCCAGATGTCAAAGTTGAGGGCCACATCACCGCTACATTCCCCTACATTCTCACCCATCTGGAGTACATCATTGGTGAACTCCTGCGGAATTCTATCCAGGCCGTCATTGAGCAGACAAAACTCAAGGGAACGGGGGCTCCGCCCATAGAAGTGCTCATCTGTGAGACGCAGCAGCATGTCATTATCCGTATCTCTGATCAGGGAGGCGGTGTCCCAAAGGACGTGCTACCATATCTTTGGTCTTTTAGCAAGGGTCCCCGCAGCAAGCTCCGTATCGAGAACTTGTCGAGGGTTCCAAAGTTGGCAGCAACCATGCAAGAAGTCAAGCCCCGTGTAGAGGGCGAACACCACGACGGCTCCCTCAGCTCTCTGACCAGCCGCCCGCCCGATCTGCGCCTAGGAATCGGCTTGCCTATGAGTAGAATCTATGCAGAATACTGGGCGGGTAGTCTGGAGCTGCACAGCCTAGAAGGCTACGGGGTCGATGTCTTCCTGCAGATTTCCAAATTGGGCAATAAGAATGAGCAGCTCACGACAAGGGCAAGCATGGATGCCGTGTGAACCGAACTTGCCTGTAAAAAGCGAGCGGCGTCTCTTGCCCTCTCTCAAGCGGCAGTCGCGAAGCTGCGCCAGGTGGCATCTTTCCGCCAGGACCCTGCCCCAACCAACTCTTAGACAAAAGGCTCGTTCCATCCAGACTGCGCGTCCAAGTCCACGACACCACCGCCATCCGTACTGCGAACAGCGATTTTCTATACTTCCTGAAGCATATCGGCCAACATACTTCGCAAGCAGCATTCGTGACAATGGAATGCACCCATGTTTATGGTGTTGAGCTTTCCAGGCTCCGCAACCTGTCGAGCGAGTCGCAACTCCTACGAAAGATCCACTTTCGCCTTGAATCCGACGCCCTCCCCGCGAGAGGTTCCTACCTCGACCTGTACGTTCCGGATTTCCATCAATATGACTCCAACAAAGACCGTCTGTATCGGCATCTCGACGCCACATCAACCTGGAGGCGGTTGACCACCGCGCAAGCCGAAGAGTTGAAGTTCTGGGAAGAGATGTTCGCAGCTGTCCTCGAGTATGTCGTTTCCAACCACTTGATCGACATTGTGGATGAAATGGATAACTGCAACATTGGTAAGTCTTTGCTTAAAATGGCCATCTACAAATGCTGACTACGTGTGAACTCGATAGATCGTTACCCCGGCGACTTAGATGGTCGCATCTGCAACTTCATCGACAAGCTCGAGCCTCAGAACATTGCCGTCAATGTTCGTGAGATCATCACTTACATGCTTGAGCTCTACAAACGTCATGGATGCCAGCATCAATGGCTTGCCGCCAGCGGCAACTTCTACAACGCGCTATGCGAATTTTTACGCACCCGTGACTGCTTCGAGGATGGAGACCCTCAACCCACAGTGAATGTCTCTTTCTCTGCCTCCCTCTCGGGTAATGAGCCGAAGGTTGTTGGAATTCTCAGGCGCTACGGTCCCTTGATGAAATTCAAACGACTGGACGTCTTCACGAGCGAAGAAGGTTGGTGCGAAATTCGCCCCTCGTATACAGAGCCAGTCTTGGAACCGGGCTATACTTCCATCATTGCACAGCCAGAGTACCGACTCGCGTCTGATTGGATCAAGTTTGACTGGGACAAAAACGCCGAAGGCTTCCGAGGCTACGTTCGGCCACTTCCAAACATGGGAGATCGAGAGGTACGGGCATGTCTTAACGTGGATTTGTCTACCGTGAGCAAACGTTTCTTCCCTACAAGGGCCATGTTTGAACGACACATTCGCGTCAGGATTCAGCTGTCCGTATGCCGGACGACTAATATTCGCCTGCTTCCTTCCCCTGACGATACAATGCTACAACCGCAGAAGGCCTGTCCTAAACGGTCCTTGTTCCACCCACCCCCAGGAGACCAGGACTTGGACGACGTCATGAAAGCCCACAAGCGCTCAGCCGCTTCGTCGCCCACGAAACAGAAGAAAAAGAAGAAGGCGATGGTGAAAGCGCCTTGCTTCTCCCCTCCCAGTCCACGCTGGGGCCGAAATGTCCCTGCATGGGAGACGTTGCCCGTACGCGAGCATCGCGCCGAGAAGCAAAAAGATTATGACAATTCCGCCGACGACTTCGAAGCCACCGACGACGAGTACATCATCATCTACCAACCCCACACGATCCCCTCCTCGTGCGACTTGAACGGCTCCGACGCACCCCTCGAGATGAAGCCGACCACGAAAGGCAAAGGCGGCAGCCGTCCGTCTCCCCCCAAGAAAACCTCCCGCTTCAACGTCACCCACTACCCCGGCATGTCGGTGTCGCCCGAGCTGGTCCAAAGAGCGAAGACTCCCGTCTGCCCTGCCTCCGCACCACCCTGCCCGCCGCGCCGCCGCGCCGTCGACTCCGTGCTCGGCATCAGCAGCGACGAAAAACGGCCCACCTCGTCTGCCGTCTGGGTCACGCTGGACGAATTTCCGTCGCCGCCCAAGAACAGCGCGTGCAGCGCCGTCGACGACGCCACATGTTTCCGTTGGCACGATGATGAAGACGGCCATGGCCACCACAACCATGGCCACGACGGCCACTGCGACAATGATCCGGCTCATGCTGCCGCTCTAGAGGCCGCCGTCATGGCCGGTCCGTCTCACATGGAGGAGCAGGCGACGGCCGACTTATACAGGTGGCTGGGGCATCTGGGTAGGCCAAAGGTCGATGTCGAGGAGATTCGTAGGGGCATGAGAGAGTGGTATGACTCCATGAGGCTGAAGCAAGATACGCCTTGCCGGAAGACGAAAGATGATCTCAGCCAGGAGTATGCTTTTGAACAGGCTTTCCATGAGGCTTTTCTGGGGGGTGAGAGTGGCGAGGATGGAGATGCAGAGGGCGACGATTGAGTGTTGGGTCGGTGTGGACAAGTTGATTGAGTGAGATATGATCGAGCAGGGCAGATTGGAGGTTGAGTTGAGAAGGTGGAAAGTTTGGAAGGATTACGGAATAGGAACTTGGCATTAGAGCATAGCATAGCAGTAGCACTAAAGCAGGTATATATTAAGTCTGCAGAACAATACAGAGTCTCGGTATCTTAATATGCGTAGTCTCACGGGGTGACACATGTCGTGGTGTCCAAGCATGCACACATCACATCACAGGCGCCGTAAGAGTACTTGCTGCTTCGAAAGTCTCTCAGTCTTAGCGCGTAGCGCACCTCCAAGTGAAGACCTCCATGCTCACCGCCGTTAGCAAGGAGATGAAAAAGAACAAGAGTATTGCGTGCGATATCCGCCTCAGTAGTCGAAGTGAAAGGATATGATGTGCAGGAGGGTAGGCGAAGTGAGCGTCAGGCTCTAGTCATCCGTCTACGACAACAGCCACGAGGATGAAAACGACATCGATGACCATGGACGTCGCGACACACTTTATTCAGGCCGCTAAGAAATCATGGACCGGATCGCCGTTTTGCCCCCACCTCGGACACAAATACGGGTCCGCGAGCACACTTTACCATACAAAGACAGATGACGTATTGGGTGGCACCGTCCCCAGTGCTTCCAGTGCTTCATTTAGCTTCCGAAGACCATGCGTTCGAATCCTAACGTTGGGTTGGCAGTTGCTAATATTGCCACAGTTCTATGGCATTTCTGCACCACAACCAATTGAGACCAATCGAGACAGGTTTTCCGATTCCCAGCACCGTGTCCATACCGGACAGCTAGTTAACTAACGCTGTTTGAAACTCAGTAAAAGTTCTACCCACGCCTTGTATTCCCATTCTCCTCTTCCTCGACAATGGTGGATCTTAGAACTGGTTACCAAGGTACGTAAATTCTCATTAGCATGGTCTTCGGAAGCAATTTTTTTTTAATCTTTCTACTCCCACTTAAGCTTAACCATCTCTCTACCTAGCTTATTATTAAGCTTCTTTTTATCTGTGGCTTAAGTTTAATCTTCTTTTCACCTTTTGTATTTCATAATTATTCGCTACAGCGACCTAGCTTCACGAATTGCACACACTTAAGAATACATCATTTCGTAGGTGGAAAAGCGATTCAACTTGATTCATTATTTAAGACCCTAAGCCGCAGCTAAAACGCGGATGGATATCTCTTATGCATACACACTCGTAAAGTTTCCCCTCTACAACAGCCTGGCTGTCGTGTTAGACGGCTCATCCACGTCCTCATGCTCACTAGTAAATCACACTGTCAGCACGCTCACCCCAAAAACAAAAGGAAGTTCGGAATCCACTTACTTAAACCAGTTAACAAACTGGAACACGCTCGCCTTCGGCGTCCTCGTCAAATCCGTGTAATTGACATATTGCAGACCAAACCTAGTGTTAAGGCCGACCAACCACTCAAAGTTGTCGAAGATGGCCCAGCCAAAGGCACCGGTGACATTGACGCCGTCGTAGTGGATCGACTGCAGGATGGCGTCGAGGTAGGACTGGAAGTAGTCGGCACGGCGCAGGTCCCAGAGGATGGTCGAGAGGTCGTCGAGCTGCGACTCGAAGGGCTCGGCGAAGCCGAATTCGGTGACCATGATCTCGTTGACGGAGGGGTAGAGCTCCTTTGTGATCTTGGAGAGGAAGCGGCGCAGGCCTTGCGGCGCGTCGGTCAGCCACGAGACGCCGGGGTCGCCGGCAGGGCCGAGGGGGAAGCCGTCGGGGGCGGCGTTGGTGCTGCCCGCGCAGGTGGGCCAGGATGGGTGGGAGGAGTTGGTGAAGCAGTTTTCGTAGTCGTCGATGGCGAAGGCGGTGAAGGACGAGTAGCCGTCGATGGCGAAGTAGTCGCACGAGCCCTTGATCAGATCCTTCTCTTCCTGTGTGTACTCTGGGAGGATGTCACCCAAAGTATCTTTCAACGATTGGGGGTAGTCTCCATCGGTCCAGGGTCCGCTGAACCAGCCAAGCACGAAATCGAAGTTGCGCTGAACTGCAATGGCGTCTGCCTCTGAGGAAGTGTTTGGCTGGAAGTAATTCCCAGAGTTCTTGAACGTTATAGTACCGTGTCCCTGTTGCCGTTCAGTACTTCATCTCCCATTGTTAGAACACGAGAAATACATACCTTGAACTCCTCGTGGTACCATTTCGCAACCTTTGCATGAGCAAGCAAGGTATAGTGTCCACAGATGAAGCGCGTCGGCAGACCTCCAGTGTAGTTGTTGTATGCAGGATAGTAGTCACCAGCAGGGTAGACAGAGTACTGCCAGTCGCAGTACTGCGGTTCGTTGATAGTGAACCAATCATCAACGTACTCGTCATACCGGGAGATGACGAACTTCGCATAGTTGAAGAAATCATCAACAATTTCGGGCGAGGTCCACGCTCCGTACTCGTTGAAAAGAGCCAAAGGCGTGTCCCAGTGGAAGAGCGTAATCTTCGGCTTGATGCCATTGGCCACCATTTCCGAAATCACATCGTCGTAATGAGCCACAGCCTGCTCGTTGACGGGGCCCTTGCCAAAGGGGAAAAGGCGCGGCCAGCTGATACTGGGGCTGAACGACGGGATGCCCAAGCTCTTCAAGCGCGCAAAATCCTGCTTGTACAGCCAGTAATGGCTGGCCACGACGTCGCCGGTCGTGTTGTCAGCGACGAAGTTAGTGGCACGGTGAGACAGTAGATCCCATATGCTGGGCCCCTTTCCCTCGGCGTCGGCGGCTCCCTCGATCTGATAGGAGGAAGACGACACGCCCCATTTGAAACCCTTGGGCAGCTTCAGGTTCGTGAGGTTCGTGTCGTAGCTGGGGACAAGCGGATGGATGGGTCCCGGGCCGGGGTGCACGCTGGGCTCGGGCGTCGGCGAGACGGTGGTGGTGACGGGACCGGTGGAGATGGGACCAACCTGATCCCACAGGAATGCCAATGCCTCGTCCGAGTAGTCGGTGTTGGACCTGTGCTTCGTCTCGATTGCGGGGAGAGCATAGGTCTTTGTCGAATAGTTTCCCACCGGCTCCTTGAAGGTCAACTGGGCGCCGGCGATGGCGGACGAGGCCAAAAGGACGGGAAGGACGAGGGAAGGCATGGCGGGTGGTCAGTTGGCAGAGTCCGTGGGCCACACAGGACCGGATGGGAGCGGCAGGCGGGCATATTTATGGGGTGAGGTGAGGTGTCAATATTCTCAGCGCCCAGAGTCGTCATTTCCGGTCCGTGATCCTCTCATGCGATGGTCGAGCGGGGTTCAGGTAGAAAAGAGGCGTGGCGGAGAAGGAAACTTTGAGCTCGGATGAGGAGTCCAAGCTCCATTGACAAGGGTTAACCAGTGACGAGCCGGCAAAACATGGAGCCTCGAGGCGCGATGACGAGCAGATGCTTAAACGGACCAACAAGAGCCGCGCTACGGATAAACAAGTCAAGGATCGTTTCATTCCGCTACTTGTTCCTGACGCGCCCCGGCGGGGGAGAAAGACGGAGAGCCAACTCCGCGCCCAGATTGGCCTGGCAGCGGGACGGCCCAACACCGCTCTTGCAACCATGACTAAGGTGCACTCCGGCAAGCTCGGGCGCGAAATGAGAAAGGACAACATCTAAACGCCAGCGCCAATCAATTGAAGACATGCTGTGAATTACCGGATGCTTGGTCCCTCAAGAAACTATTCAAGACGTCTTTTTCGCCTTCTATCCAAATCAATCTCAGTCACGCCAACCCTTCCGCATCCATCCGCTGAGCCCAATTCCATCAATGCTGTCCCCGGGTATCTAGCTTTCTTTTGTTATATCCAATCAGACCCAATCATTTCGAACCTAGCAATTATCTTTGCTTAAGTGCGGCGCTTCTTGGCCGGGGGAGAGCTCTCGCCGTTCTTCTCCTTCTTGCCCTTGCCAACAAGGGCGCGGATATCAACCGGCTCGTCCTCATCGTCGTCGACGTCGATATCCTCAATGTCCTCGATAGACGAGAGGTCGTCGTCGTCAGCCTCCTGGGCAGAAGCTAGTCTCTGTTAGCACATGGCACTCAAATAATTCTTGGCGAACGGTTACGTACTGAAGTACTTGATGGCGTTGGGCCAGATGTCCTCGGCAATGAGCGTGGCCAGCTCGTCGCCAGTAGGGAAGACCTCGGACTCCTCAGCGAACAGCTGAATCTCTTCATCCTCCTCGTCCTCCGGGGACGTCTCCTCGACCTTCTCGCCCCTGGACCTCTTGGCGCGGTCCTCGGCCTCCTTCTTGGTGGCCTTAGCAGACTCCTCAGCGGTGACGAAGGGCCGTGCCGAGACGAAGCCGAAGAAGGTGAAGAAGCTCAGGGTGCCCTCCTCGCTCAGCTCCATCTTCTCCAGGAGCTTCTTGTACTGGGGCAGCTTCTTGAACTCGCTCTTGACCTTCTCGGCCGACAGCGTCTTGCGGGCCTCGAACAGCTCGACGGCGGCGTCGGTGAGGCCTTCGGTCACGTCCTGGCCCTTCTTCCAGTTGATCTTGACCGGCTCCGACACCAGGCCCGACCAGCCGTCGAGGGCGCGGCGGTACCAGAACTTCTTCTCCAGCACCTCGTTGTCGAAGTACTTGTTAGGGCCGAAGCCAAACTTGACCGAGAAGCTGCGCGGCGAGCCGGCCGGGTCGTCGATCTCGAAGCGCGTCACCTCGATGCTCTTGAGGCAGTCGGCGAAGATGCTGGAGTCCGAGGGCTGGATGAAGTTGTCGAGCTCGGGCGGCACCTGCTCAAAGACGAGGGCCCAGAAGTTGGGGAGCTTGGAGATCACGTCCTGGCGCTTCTTGTAGAGAGGCTGGGTGATCTTGTACTGCTGGCGGACTGGCTGCAGGTCAGCTTGGGGAGCGCATTCAACGCGGGCGAGGGCGGCGTACTGATCTGGAGGTCGGCATCCTCAAATTCCTGCTCCAGCTGGATCAGGTCCTCGTAGGTAACGTCGGTTTGCTCGGTGGCGGAGGGAGCCATTTTGGTAGAAATATAGGATAAGAGGTGGGTGTTTTGGGGGAGGTCTGGGAGGGAGAATGTGCGGCGAGAATCTAGCCGGACGGACGGCGCTTTTAAGTATGCACAAATAACGTGGAGGCGAGCAGGTAAAAATGTTGGGATGCAACAGCAACTAGGGTTTTCAGGCCGATCAGCCCGACTCATTCTTCGTGGATGCCGTCATTAACTGACTCGCGCGTCCAGGACCCTTTGCGCCTCAATCGCGCTCCGCACGGCCGTGCCAACGGCTGCATGCTGATTTGCCTGCCGTCGGCAACCACACCCCAACGCGCGGTCCCGTGCGGCTTATGCCAAGTTGTGCCTCAATCCGTCCCGGTACTTTCCCCGACCGCTGCTCGAACGCACAAACATTGCGGGGGATCGGATGTCTAGTCCACTTCCAAGCGGGTACTGCGCAGCGCTAGCCTTTGACCCGGACGCGGTTGAGAGGACGCGCTATCTGTCCTTCGCCAGAAGCCAGGAGTGCATTCTATCATTACAGATAAGGGCCGAGGGTTGCGCAAAGGAGTCTCCGCGACAACCTGGAATCTCGCCGGCACACAGCCAAGCCATTACGCCAGACCCAGTGCCATCCTCTTGTTATACGCATCTAAGAATCGTGAGTCTCGAATCCACCGGCTGTGTTTTGAGTGCTGAGCCCCCAACAACTTCTAAAGTGGGCTGTGGCGCCCGGCCACTTCCTCCATGTAAAGTAATAGAGTCTAGCCCTCTATTTCCGTTGTCAGCGTTGAACCCAGCTCCCGGATATCACCGATACCGTTTGTCTGTGTAGATGATGATTCGATGTTGTCCGTTCGGAGTTTAAATGTCCGTAGGAGTTTGATGACCAACTTGGTTCTCTAGCCACCCATCCACTCTCACGCATGGGCCTCGCCCATCTCGAAGAAACCGCACAAGGATCTCGTATTTTGCAAGCCAGTAAGCTCCTTGGACTTTGGCTGAATGCCTTCCTTCAGCGGTGAAATGATACCCATAATACATGCACAGAGACCGTCCCCCTCATGAAGCCCCAGAGTACAGCTGCTCAATCCCACTCCAACTGTTCCCTCCCTGCCCGCACTTATTTACCCTTTTTGCCAGCCTTCTTCCCAGCATTCGCACCCCTCCCTCTCATCGAACCACCGCCCCTCAGCATCGCCTTCTGCCTCTGGTACTGCCTGACGATGTTCTCCACGCTACCGCGGTCGTGCTTAGGCTTGCGCATGTAATACAGACGGGCTCTGCGGGCCCTCTTCTCACGGCGCTGCACGACCTCGATGGCCTCGACGTTGGGGCTGAAGACCTTGTACCACATCTCGACGCCGACGCGCGTCAGCTGGTTGCGCAGCAGGATGGCCGTGTCGACGCCGCGCCGCCGGATGTTGAGGCACACGCCCGCGAACGGGTCGCCGTTGCGCTGCCGCACCAGCAGGATGTCGCCCACTTTCGCCGCGTCGCGGTTCGTCTTGGAGAACAGGTGCGCGCGCGCCCCCGTCGGGTCGAGCGTCGAGAGCTGCGTCGCCGTCACCGCCGCGATCGGGTCCTTGCACTTGTTTGCTGCTGTTGCCGGCGGCGGGTATACCTTGATGGGGTTGTGGACTTTGCCCGACTCTGCACAATTGGGAAATGAACCGTTAGCCCGCCGTTTGCGGATACTTTTCCCCCATATTTGTCCTCCTTCCTTTCCCCGAGGGCTCAATTGCAGCAGTAAAGGGCGGATTGGCTCAATCGAGCTTCGAAACGGCCGAAAATCGCTTGTAGAGAGTCCTCGGGGGTCGTCTGGGTGTGCGTGGTGAGGACGTACGCTTGATCAAGCCATTGGCGTGCAGAGCCTTGGGCTGGTTATTCGTGAGATCGGCGAAGCAGCGCTGCTGGAGCTTCGAGGACCGAGCCTGCCGCAGCGCGGTCTTCCAGGCGGCCAGTGGCCGTGCAGCCGGGCGTAGTGTTGCCATGTTGTGTGGGGGTGGGTTCAGATAAGTCCGCGGGTGTCTCGAGAGCTTGAAACTTCCGCCGAGGCGGCCGTGATGCTGACTAAGCGCCACGATCCCGCACAAGAAGCGCCCGCGACCTCCGTGCCATTGAGTGGTACGGGCATCAGAGTAGACAGGATACAAAGCAGGGAGCGATCGGCGGAACAATCAATTCTTGCTCCTGGCGCCCAGAATACTGTCATGCCCTTGTATGGCTTCATGGATGTTGGCGAGTGGGTGGAACCTCAGATCTAACCGAGTAAGGTAATACCATAGGGCCTTCTTTGAAGATCAGTGATGTTCACGCGGTGACTTGTTCAAGAAAGATCGGTGAAAATTGTCAGGGTGAAATGCCACCTCTACACTTCCGCCAAACCAAAAAACCACGCTCTCCTCGCCAACTTGAACGATGCAGGACCACTCTAACATGGGCTCCCTTTCAGCGATGTGCACCAAATCACAGCCATACATGTTTTCCCAAGCCATCGAACCGAAGAGAGGGGTGATTGCAGGATCTAACAAACATTATCCACCGTCCAGCCGGAACCCAAGCTCTATCAACCGAACGGGAAATCCAAAATGCCTTCGTGATAACGTGAATCGTGCTGGTGATTACCTCTTTTTTGATGGATACCCACGGTGCGCTCAGCCGAAACCATCCTGTGTGTCTTAGAAGCAAGTAAAGTAGATCCGCTAAAGCTTTTTTGTAATGCCGCCGCCAAACCGACGAATCCACAGCAAGTAAGAACGCCAACGCAATGCAAAATGCTCTTTACCTCGAAAATGCGACGAGTGCCCTCAGAGGTTCATCACCTGGAAGTAGTTCTCCACGTCTCTGAGTGGCGTCTCCGCAGGCGTGTCTTCGGGCTGAGTATCCGTGTCGTCCTCGTCCATCCAGGTGAGCCCGTTGGCCCGCTCCTCCACGGGGAAGATCTCGCGCGCGTACTCCTCGATGTCGCGGAACCCTTCCCACAACTCCAGCGCCGTCCGTGTGCAGTCCTCTTCCAGGTCGGGCCCGAAGTAGGGCGCGTTCTGCCACCCTAGCACTTCCTCGAGCACCTCCAGATGTTCGCGATACCCAACTGGCACGGGGACGTGGAAGGTGACGGGACCACGGACGTACCGACACGGCCGATTCAACGCGCGGCTGAAGGCCTCGCAGACCTGCACCGGAGTGAGCTGCGAGAAGGCCAGGGGAATTCTGCATATGAAATTTGCGTTAGTATGACTAACTCAACAATGACTCAGGACATGTGGCGTCTTGCACAACCGGACTCGAAGTCCTGAGGCGTGCTCTCCGTGAGACAACGCTTAGACGTACCGCTGGCCTGCCCATTTACGCGGGCCTTGCTTGAAGATCTGCAAGATGGCAGGGCCGACATCGTGCTCGGCGTCCAACCAAGGAATGGGGATGTGGGGGTGGAATGGGGCCTGCCATTCGAAACTGCCGTCGTCCTGCAGCTCCATGCGGAACAGCGGGTAGGGCAAGCTGGTGAAGTTGTTGTGGTAGGTGCCGGCGTAGACAAAGGTCGCGGGAATGCCGATCTGGCGGACAAAGTTCTCGACGGCGAACTTGTTGGCCCAGAGGGGCAGGGCGCGCCAGCCCTTGTCGTAGATGGAGTGGTCGGGCATGCTGCTGTAGATGAAGTGCTCCACGCCAGCCTTCTTGGCGGCCATGGCCATGGCGCGGCCGGTAGCAATCTCATCGCCCCAGTGGGTGGTGTTGATGAAGGCTAATTGGGCGCCCTTGAAGAGGTCGGCTACGAAGTGGTCATCGTCCAGGGAGCCCACGCGCAGGTCGACTCCGGGAGTCGAGGCCAGCTCCTGCGCAACAATGCCCTGGGTGTCGCGCGTCTGGGCGCGGACCTGCCATCCGACGGCGGCGGCGACGCGGATGAAGCTTGCCGATTGGCGGCCGGTGCTGTTGATGGTAACGACCGTCTTTCTGTCTTGCATGCGGAGCTCGTGTCTGCGGTGAGAAGGGTTTTCAAGAGGGCGTTGCGGGCCTTTGGCGTGGTGTGATGGGTCGGCTTTGGGGAGGAGCTGGTCGGGCGGAGGGGCGCGGGCACGGAAATTATATCCTGGTGGTGGTGAGGGAGCGCAATGGCGGGCGGACAGCGCTGGACATGGCCTGAGCAGACAGTACGTGCATGTGCGCGCTATCTAGAGACAGGGCCGGTCAAGGGTGTGCGAGGCGCTTCCCGTACGAACACAGGGCCCAGGCGCATGGGAGCAACGGGCCGGCCTTATTTATCTCATGGAACGTGACTGTGTTGGGAGGAGAGGCAGAGAATTTTGCAGACATAGGGCCAGGCTGCGCGCGCATCAGGGCAGTGAATCCTGCCTAATTACCTAATAGCAGCGTGTCGGGGCAACTCGGCTGACTCTGCACTGAATCGTGGCGTCTGGAGAGCGCGCGCGCTGTGACGTGAGACGGAGCAGCAGCAGCGCAATGCAGCCGTGGACGGTGACGAAGTGCTCAGGGCGGTCTGGTTGCGGGCTTCGCGGGCATCGCGGGCAATGCGGGGAAGAGCACACCTGATGAGTCGCGGCCAGCGCCCGGCCCCCGGACGGCGCGCAGGTACAAAAATAGGCCTCGCTGCCCCTCGCCGTCGCCCGCCAGCTTGAATTCCAGCGTCGTGGCGCATTGCGGCGCTCCATTGGGCCTGCCGCACACGGAGAGCGCCCCGCCAGGTGCGGCAGCGCAGGCAGATCGCGCCGGGCCTGCGCGTGCCGACCTCGCTGCCCGCTCGGGTTTGCGTTGTTAAGAGCGCGCGTTTCGAGAGGGTAATCGATTGCTGCTGCCCCTGCCCCGCTAGGCGGACGACTGCCGCGCCACGAGCCAATGCCGCCCCCGCCCGCGCTGAGATCGCGATTGCTGCAGGGCAGCTGACTAACGATGGTACCTCCAACGCGTTTCACCGCGCCGTAGCGCCAAATGCACCCTGGCCCTTGCGCGCTGCCGTGGTGCCATTGTCTAAGAATCCCATTTCGGCGCGCGCGCATCCCCCGCTCTGGCGTGCATCTCCGCGGAGCTACGCCGCCCTTCGCTGTTGCCCGCCCGCGATGCTGCCAACGCCCGCCTCAAGCGGCAGGTACACGCTGCTTCCCCGGATTGTCCTCCGCCGCTCGCCTGCGCTCCAAGCGAGAGCCTCTCCTCCGCATTTGAGATCGCCGCGGCCCTGGCCTGATGTTCGTCTGACAGGGCCCCGCCGCGACCACCTACAATACGACCGCCTCCCTATCTACAGTGGGTTCGTAGCTTTCCACCTTCCCTCAGACACACTGAAGCTCCGCCCCCGCCTGCCGCTTGGCACCCCATCCTCCGTCAGCCGCGATTGCGCGACGCTGCGGCACAGCCAAGCCGCCCGCCGTCCGCCCATCAACCACTGCAGTTCTCGCCGACGCCTGCCAGACGCCAGACCTCTGCGCACCCCTTCTCCACCGCGTGCAGCGACGCCGACGCCGTCTCCTCGGCGTGCAGGTGCGCGCCCGCCTCGCGCAGCAGCCGCACATGATCGCCCTGCCCCGCGTGTGCTGCGAGATAGAGCGGCGTGTGTCCTTCTCGGTTGCGTAGGTGAACAGATGCGCCCTGCGACAGAAATTCGCGCAAGATCTCGACGTTCGGCCCGGATGCCGCCAAGTGCTGTCGTTGAGATGTCAGCTTTCATGCAAGGTAATCTCTTTCTTCATGCGCCACTTCGGCATGTACGGCAGACCAGTCGGCGATGCTGCTGCTAAATGCGACGACGCCTCCAACAGCTCCTCCGCGCCTGGTGAAGGAGGAGCTTGCCCCGACCACGTCGCCCGTCGTCTGTGGAGACGGAGATACGCTCGCATGCAGCCTGCTCGCCCACCGGACTACCTTACCCAGCCGAGACCGCAGCCCGTGGCGGCTTCATCCACTTAAGGGAGAGACGACGGAAAAACAAGGAAGTAAGACTCACCAATGGTGTGTTGCCGGCGTAATCCGTCTCATTGAGCAGGTATCTCGGCTCGTGCCTTATGACATCTTTAACCCCATTGAGATCTCCATCCTTGATCTTGTAGCCCAATGATACCAGGCTCTGGATCTCAGGACTCATGAGACCACTGTCGGGGTGCTGGAAGTGCGTGGTTCCACTCTCCTGCAGCTCTCCGCGAAGGCTTACCGACATCCTCTTAGCGATCTCAACAGGTGTCATGTCGGGCAGAGACAGCAGGTAAGAGAGCTTCGTCAGCGCGGCCTCGGTCGTCATATCCTGACCGAACACGACGCCCGCCCTGCCTAGGACGGTAGCTGGTGCGTAGAGGGCGCTGACGCTCCCGCTGAGGCACTGCGTGACATTGACGATGACAATGCCGCGCTTGACAGCATCGGCCATGATCTTCGTCATCTCTGAGTCGGGACCGCCAGGGGCGTTGCCGGCACCGAAAGTCTCCAAAACGAGACCCTTGAGGCCATCCAAACGCAGGACTGCATCCAGCATCTCCGGCTTGATACCGGGGAAGACACGCAGACAGGCAACGTGCGCCGTGTCGAGATTGGTCTGGATGCTGAAAGGATGCACGCTGGTGGGGCGGTGCACAAGGCTCCATTGCACGTTCGTACGCAGGCTAGTAATGGTGGCCAGCGGAGCCAGGTTGGGGCTGGCGAAAGCGTTGAAGTCGTCGGCCGAGACTTTGGTGCAGCGGTTTCCACGGAAGAGTTTGAAGTTGAAGAACAGGCAAACTTCGGGAATCATGAAGTGACCGGCAATGACCAAACTGGAGAGGAGGTTGTCGGTTGCGTCGTTCTGGAGCTGCATCATAGGCGCCTGGCTACCGGTCAGGATAACCGGCTTGCCCAGGTTTTGCAGCATAAAGCTGAGGGCGGAGCACGTGTAGGCCAGGCTGTCGGTGCCGTGCAGCACGACGAAGCCATCGTAAAGCGTGTAGTTGCGGTACAGAGTGCGGGCGATCTCATCCCAGCCGGCGGCGTTGATGGAGCTGCTGTCCAGCAGCTTCTCGAACTCGAGCACCGAGTAGCGCACGCGCCGGCCGTAGGAGCTCTTCGGCGTCCGCAAGCTCTGGACCGCCTTCTTGGCGCCCTTGTCGTTGGTGACGATCTCCAGCGGCTCGGGATATGAGCCGTCGTTGAAGGACGGGCGCGGCGCCAGGCAATTCTTCAGGAAACCACGTGCCTAGCCTAAAGTCAGAAAACCCGGCGCGGATGATAAGAGAAAATTCTCCCTATTATGCCCAAACTCACGGGGATAAGACCATCCTCGGACTCTTGCATGCAGATCGTGCCACCTGAGTATAGTTGTAAGCGTGAGGTTCAACATGGTAGTCAATGAGGCGCCGCCATACCGGTAATAACGATCAAAACCCGGGTCTCCGGGACATCTTGGCTGGCAGGCATATTTTCTGAAGCGTTGCGCGGGTAGAAACTTTTATGCGGGTCGAGACAGAGAGGAACGAAGCGAGAGACGACGACGCCGGGCAGAGGGGAGAGAGAGAGGAAGGAATGCAAGCTAACAAGAAAGGGTGGTGGTGCGCCAAAGGCTAACAACCAGCAGTAACAGTCGGTCCCCACCAGGGCACAGCGGCGGTACTTATACGGTCTATTTTGAAAAGGTACCAAACGACCCGACCCCGACCGCTCCTCCCAAAAACCAACAAGAAATCAAAGCAGCCCGAGTGGCCAGAGGGAAGGCAAGAAAAAAAAATTCGATCAGGTCCTAACTGCACCAGTTGTACCGAGAGCGGCTTAGCGCGTGGTGTTTGCTGTATTTCTATTACCCCTTCAAAACTCCCCTGCTTATCGGCTCGTGATCGTGAAGAGGAACTTTTGACGAGCGGGCAAGGTCACGATGGCAAGCAAAGCTGTATGGGGTTCGAGTGGAGGGGGGAGAGAGAAAACCCGAGGGGCTGCGGTCATGAGTCTTGCATGTGTGAAATGCCGTCTCGCGATTCGCCAAACGATTCTCGCGCTCGGGACGTTTTTGCCCTTGTTATCGGAAAGGCTTGGAGTTTGGGAGGATTTTTTGGCTCGAACGTTCGCACCGATCACCGAAGCGCCGATGTGCGGAGAGCTGCTACGTCACCCCCGCCCACTGGCTTGTGCGCAAGCGGCCGACCCGGCGACACAGGCTTGGCAGGTACCGCGTCTCGCTGGCCTGCACATTCCTACATCACATGGATGTTTGCACACACAATAAAGTAGCTTCAAAGCTTCCAAGACACGAAAACTAAGGGGGAGAATGTTCTTAAATCAGCAAGTTCTTCATCGCCCATGATCCCCGGTCGCATGATATATCACGCTCGAATTGCCATTGTCCATCTCGCATCGGTCATCATCTCCAGAGCTCGCTCTCTTTCCTACACATTCCCAATCGTCCATCTACCTTGTTGGGCTAGGGAGCAACAGAGTCCGTCTACATCGGGTCCGCCATGGTACCGTACCCGCCGCGCTGCACCCTCTCACTGTACACGCCCGGCGTGGGCCTCGAGTCGTAGAAGCCGCGTGCGGCGTCCTCGCGGCGCTTGTAGTAGACGTACTCGATGTAGAACGCGTGGATGTGACCAGGGAAATATCTGTCGCCCCATGGAATCAGCACACTTACTGTTGTCACAGATGAGGGTGAGCAAAGAAGCGTGGTTATATACGCACCCGAGTATCGTGAGCAGAATGTTGATCAGAAGGTCAGCTCCGCAGCCCGCGACCATGAGGACGCCGATGGGCGGGACTAGTTTTGTGTGTCAGTTGCGTGTTAGCCAGGGCGCGTCGCGCGAGGCTGTGGGCACGAAGGAGGGGAAACGCGCGTCGGGGGGCAGGAAGGGGCGCTTACTCAGAATGGTGATGAGGATGATGAGAATGGCGCTGATCATATTGCCTGGTTTGCTGCCTGCGGCGGCGGTGTGAGAAGTAGTAGTAGTAGTAAGAGCGATGATTTTAGGGAGTGTGTGCTCGGGCGGCTGATGGGCTGGGGCGCAAGCGGGAGTGTTATAGGGTGTGTGTTCAGCGGATCTGGTTGCATGGGAGCAACCAAGGCTTCGCTGGCGTGAGAGGGCGCGAACGGGAGCAGGGCAAGCTTCGTGCATGAAGCGCTGTGGCGGTGCCTCCCCCCGCCCTCGACCTGAATGCATGACGCATGTTCATGTGGCGCGCGCCTGGGTGGCACGCTCAACACTTGCCACGCCCGTTTCAGCAGACCTTGTCCTCTACCCATTGATTGGCGGCAGCCTTCCGATTAGCCATTGTCCGGATGGGTCCCCAAAATAATCGGCTCATTGCGCGCCACCTCACGCTCTCGTGCAAGCAGCACCATGTCGGAGTGCAAACCCAACCACAAGCACGGTTTACAGTACTTGAGTGTTATCATTCATTTCTTCTATCCTACTACATCTGTCTTCTTGTTACATTTCCAGATGCACCAACTTCCCTTCATCATCAATCCAGGCCTTAATGCCCCCATCGCTTCGAGCAACAAATAACCTTCCGGTCCCTCGTTGACATTCGTCGGAAATCTTCGACCCGCCTTGGGGGGGTCAAATGACTTGCAGGAGAAGAGAGTCTGTGTGAACCAGAACAGCACAAAAAACGCCAAGCCACAAACATCCAGCCCGCCGTTCCTTCTACCCGCCATCCTGAAGCGTGTTGCACAACAACAATAACAACAAAATCCATACCCGTACTCCGGCCATGTGCTAATCGTGGGAAAAGGAAGGGGATGCAGAACTTGTCGGACGAGCTCGGTGGAAGTGCGACGGTACAAATCCACTGCTCCGAATGTCGAAGGGCTGAAGAAAATTATTTACTGGTGAATGCTCTGGGCTTCATCATCTGAAAGGACGTGTTTGAAGACACGAATGAAAGAGGGGCCGCCGTGTAGCTGTAACCGTGCAATGCTGCCGTCCTCAGCGGAGAGGAAAGAACGTCTAAGGCCATGGTCATGGAACGCCACTATCGATCGAAACCTCTACTCAGTCTGGGAGCTGATGGCTTGGTCCATCTGAGACTACGTTAGAAATCAAAGGCGAATCATGACACAAAAGCCGGGGATTTCTTACATGCGAACTGTACGATCGTCGCCTGCAGAGGCAAAGACCGTGGGATCCTTGGGGTGCCACGCAACGCAGTTGACGCAGCCGGATCTGTGTGCCTCGAGCTTTTCGACCAGATTGCCGTTCGACCGCCAGATGTAGACCCGTGAATCTGCTATAATTAGCATCATTGGGCTACTCGCTACGACATGGCATCGTCGAACAACTTACCTTCGCTGCCACTGACGACGAAGTTCTCGCTAGCTCCTCCGAAAGCGCTCCGGATTATGTATTCTCTTTGCTTCTGGCCTTCGTACTTTTGCAGGAGCTCGCCAGTCTCGATTTCCATAAGGCAAATCCTGTTCTCGTTCATGCTGACGAGCATGTGTTGTGAATCCTGGCTGATGCTCAAGGATGTCAACTTGACGTCGCTCATCTCGTATTCGTAGAGCTTCTCCTGAGTCAGGTAGTCGTAGACCATGACGTGATGCTCCAGCACAACCACGAGACGTTCGCCATCCGGAGTGATAGCTACATCGTGGACACGGAGAGCGTAGCCGCGCTCGCGCTCACTGCCATCCTCCTTCCACGTGTGTCTCTTCTCTCCGTCTTTGGTCCAGATGCAGAGACCAGCGTTGGTGTCTTGGGAGCCGGTAACGAAGGTCTCGCCGTTTGGAGCCCAGGCCGCCGAGGTCACGGGGTAGTCGAATCCCTTGTCGAGGCTTTGAATAAGTTGGCCGTTCTGGATGACTGATTAGTGGCCCGTATAACAATTCGAAAAGACTCCCAACTTACCGTCATATCCCACAGCTTGGCAGAGTTGTCCTGGCTGCAGCTGATGAGCTTCGTATCATCAGGGCTCCAGGCGAGGTAGCAGACGCCGTTCTCATGATCTTCAAGAGCGAAACGCCGCGTGTAGTTTGATGTGTCGTAGACGTTAATCCTTTGGTCCTTGCCCGTGGTTGCAAGCATGGATCCATCATTGGAGAACTTGAGGAACCAGACCTCGTCAAGATGATGACGAAGCTCAAGCACCGACCTAAGCGGGAATTCTTCGCGGTCGCATTGGTGGTCGAGGTAAAGCGAAGGAGAGGCCGAGGTGTTGTGGTAAAGACACTTGCTAACCCAATGATCCTTCACCTGATCCAAGAGTACTGCGAGTCTGTGTTCGGGTATCATGACGTTGGGGGATATGGATTCTGCGCCATGGTTAGCAACGCAATCGTCGAACCAGTCGGGCGCTACTTACTGGACAACTCGGAGAGAAGAATACTCCGCGATTCGCCTGCTGCACCATCCCAGCTTGCTTGGAGCTTGAGATCCTCGGCTGACTGGCACATCATCAAACTACACAAGCGTCAGCTGTTTGAACACCTTCCATGAAACTGGGCGAGTCCACGACGGGACGCGTCATTGTGGAAATCAGGGGTGAGACAGCATACCTTGACAAAGAGTGTAGCGCATGAGTGTCTTGATGGAGAGGTGTAAGCTCTTGACGGAGCACCATGAGCGCAGCTCCAAGATCGCGCTGTTCGAGGAGTTCCAGGTACTTCTGCTGTCGCATCCAGAATCTCATCTGGTCCTTGTTCGCTCCCTCAGCCAATGTCAGACCCCGGATTTGTTGGGTCCCAGACGACCACTTTTCAGACCTGTCGGGCTCCTTTCCATTTCCATAGCCGTATGCACCATCACCGATGCCTACTCCTCCACCATCCTCGATCGTTGTACCGAATAATAGCGCCTCGGCCTCAGCCCAATCGCCCTGGAGCACCGCATTCCGAAACGCTGCAACAGTCGGACCCTCGAGCTCAAACCCACTCTCCTGACTCAGCGAGGCAGCCGCGTTGTGGTATCCAAGATCTGAGAGGCCTTGAATCAAGATCCTTGTTACCTCCTCTCTGTCGTGGCCGAAGAAGGTGGTGGGCGCGCCAGGCCTGCTGCCGTTGGTGAAGGAAGTAGTGTCGCCATTGCTCTCAGTCGCGCCATGTGCGCTGCCGTTTGTCGCTTTTCCAAGGCCGGATGGCGAGACGCCGTTGCGGCCGTTGGCGAAAGCTTGGGAAGGCGATGGAGACCTCCGCGATGGATCGGAGCCTAGGCGCATTGTGTGATCGGCTCGGCGTCTGCGTTTTGGGCCGCGAGAGGCCTCACCGGAGCGTGGGTTTTCGGGATCAGAGAGCGTGGCCTCTGATGAGCTGCGCGCTCGCTTCACTGCTGACGAGGGTTGGTCTGGTTCGGAGAGCGGGACGGAGGTAAGGGCAGCGGGCGTGCTGCGGGCTGCAGATTGTGCTGAGAATGCCGTGTACGATGGAAGATCCGGACGTGGTTCGGCTGGGGAGTCGGGGGCGAGTGTAGGGGGATGGTCGTGAGGGATTTCGTCGGCCAGCTCGGCGGGCCTGGCGGATGTAAGAGGCGCTGAGGTGGTGCAGGCCTCTTGCAATGGGTGCGGGAGCGGTTAGGCTTGGGGGAGCTGCTGGAGCGGATGGGGAGCTGCAGTGGCGAGCGGGCGCGCGTGCGGAGGGCGCTCCAGCCGTGTCGACGCCGTCGTAGGCGTCTACTGCGGCGGGAGCTGGAGTCGGAGAGCCGGCTTTTGCGGTGCTGGAGCAGGTAGATCGTGGCCCAATACGCGGGCCGAACGTGGGACAGCTGCGAGCCGGGGCCCGGGTGGAGACTGGTGCGCTGGACGGGCAGGATTCGTGGTTGTGGCTTGGGTCGCGGGGAGCAAAGAGGAAGAGTCTGGGGAGGAGTGATGTCGGCAGCTTGGGGCAGTCGGCGGGCGTCTTGGCTCGCCCCGGAAGCGTTTAACTTATGCAGCAGCTGCAGCCTTCCGGCCGCCTCAGTGATGTGCAGCAGCGACGGCACACGCGCCCGTTCTACATCCAACGCTCTCGTCTTCGCGCGTCCCTTTGCTACAGTCAGATGACGCTGTGACGGTGTTAGGGCGTTCCGAATCGCGCAGCGGTCCCCGTGCTCCGGACGGGTACCGGTGGGGCGCGCGATAAGGCTTCCTACGCCCTCAACCGCCTGCAGCTCAACATCATCCGTCCGCTGTCTGCTGCCACTTTGTGTCCCCCCGCCTGTCATCCCAACTGCAGGAACTTCTGACTTTTGACGCCCCAGATTCCGCTCTCATACCTTGGCAGCAACACCCAGACCCATCCCCGACACCGGCCTCTGATTTCCAGACAAGATGCGTAATCGTTCATCAGTGAAGAGACTCATAATAAAGTCCACGCCAAGGCCCCCGGAATGTAGCGCCGTCCGGTGACCGCTGCAACAGCCCATCGATGTGGAGCCCGTTTGCACAATCATCGCACAACAGCGGGAGAGCGCTTGGCCTATGACCAGAGCAATGGACTAGATGCAGATGGCTACAAAAGGCATGCCAGAACAGTCAGATAGGATGACTCGGCTTTCCCTGCGACACGATGACACGACACATTTGATATTTTCCCAGCATGCACCACTGGAGATACTGCACTCTATCTGCGGTGGTAATTGAAATCCACATTGCTGTACGACTTTAAGCGATTAACCCGCGCCCTAATATAAATGCTCTGGATGTAACACATTAACCGCCCTCGACCTCTTGCTCGTTTGTTCCTTCGGCAGGGTCCAGCATTTGCCACATGAGATTCGAGAAGCCGATGATGCTGTTAAATGCCTCGTCCCGCCGCCTGACTGCTTCGATCTGATCCATCTCTCCGTCGATAAAGGCAAACTCCAATGTCTTTCCCTCGACCACCTTACGAAGACCGCGACCCAGTGCCGACCCCGAGGTTTTCCGCATTTCGCTGATTTCGTAAAAATGACGCGACCACAGCTGCTTTGCCGGGAACAAGCGAATCAGCGAAATGCCGCTTGCTGAAATGGCAAGACGAGCCGGAATACCGTGATAACGGCACCGAAAAGTCAGAAAGTTTACGTATTCGCCAGGAAATGATGGTGCATCTACAAAGACTTCGTTGTTTTCTTCGACAACGGACTGCTCCATGCTATGGCCACTTTCTGCTGCTCGCTCCGCAGTTCGCGCACGCATCCGCTGGGCTTGGTTGCTCAGGTAGCGAAAAGACCATTGGGCGTGCGTCGGAAGGCCCCAGAACACATATGACACAGGGGAGACGGCTCGTCTGAATCGTGGGTAATGGCTCGCAACTGGTCTCCCCATGAAGAACCACCAGATTGCCACAAAAGTCAGCACTCTCATCGAGAAAGCGGTCGGCGTGAGGACGCCGAGGAGAATTGCGCAGGCAATGCAGAACAACGTGGCCCATGTCCGCTCGGGAAACTTCCAGTCGTAGAAATTCTGCATCCTCTCAAGATGATCGGCGAGGTCATTGAGCTGTAGCTGAGCTCGAGGACCAATTTCGTCAATCAGCGGGTCCAACCACTCTCCAGGACCGTGGCGATGGATGAGCTCGCTAATCTTGAAGGCCGTAGCTCCCTGGTCCATGACCCGCTCGTGCGATTCGCGAAGCGACTTGATGGAGCGTTGACTGTACCTACTCCGAAGTACGATGAATACACACCAGAGGAGGATAAAGGAGAAGACATAGTCGGCCCACCAGAGGAAGACGAAAATTGCCATCCATCTCCCAGATTTCCTAGGGTTTTCCCAGAGGTATATCCCCCGTAGCTTCAGGAAGTATGACTGCCAGGGTGCGGATGCCATTAAAATGCGCTCCAAGTGCTCAATTAGAAGGTGACGACTAAAGGCCGTTTGATCTAACGCATCGCTTCCGAGGGCATGGTAATCTTGAGTGGCGTAAAGGCAGCACTGAGCGAAACGTCAGTGACTCCACAAGCACGGTACAGGGATGGCCACGTACGTTTCCCCAAAACTTGGTCCAATCTGTCCCAACGTATGCCCCGTCGGAATCTCGGATTTCGACGTCTTTGAAACGAGGGTGCTCAATATACTGGGCGGGCACGACACGCACGCGATGAACGAATCTGCTTGTCGTCCACGCAACCCTCAGGCTTTCTCTTTGCGCCTGTAGGCTTTGGACCTCCTCTTCGTACGCCTCGGCGTTATCCTCATCGTCGCCGTCCGAACTCTTGCGCGCAGCTTCTAGCCGATCATGGGCATCCAAAAGCACCTTGTCGGCCTGCTGTGACAAGAATGGCTGCTCCGGGGCGGCTAGCTTGGCGGCAGCTTTCCGCTTTGCAGAGTCCTTGGGATGAACGACGACCCGAGCCAGAGTTTGGGCGCCATCCTTGGCCTGGTGGAGAGCGTCGCCAACGCTGACGGGTTTCTGAAAGACCTTTTGGGGGTTGAACGCAGGGTTGGCCTCAACGTCGTCGAAGTCGTCACTATCCTTAGCGCGCACCAGGCCCTCCGTATTGTCGACGTGTAGTACTTTCTTGGTCTTCTTCTTAACCCGATGCGAAATATTTTGGATGCGTGATTGGCGACTAGGGTTACCCGGAGAATGCGGAGATCGCTCGTCGAGATCGGAAGACGGCTCAGAACCATATTTGGAAGTCATACTAGTAGGCATGCGTTCTCAAAGCAGCTCCATGTAGCTGGCAGCATTATGGTGAACAAGAGGATCGGCGAATGCTGATAGTGACGCTGGCCGGGGTGGGAAGCCATCGGAGAAGTAGGATGGAGGTAATATATGCAAGGCCATGGAAATGAGGCTCTATTCCCTGTTTGATCCGATGCATGTGCATGGCGTGTCTGCTTTCGGGTGGAGAACAGGTTGACGACTGCGGCTGGGCGGGTGTCGATGTCATGGATGAGCGGCGTCGGCACCGATTGGCTGCTGCGAACGCCCGATCGGCAAGCCATCCTTCAGGCAACCTGGCACGCCAACTCTCAACACCAAAACACTTCAGCTGACAGAGCTAAGATTGCGTTTGAGAAACTCACTCCCGACACAAGCCGATCATACGGCGACGACCCACGTGCTGTCATCATCCCAGAATCGCCCATGTGGACTTGGTGCTCTTCTCCAACCGTGTTTTTCACGCCTGTTTTGCACCTGCACCTGCACCTCAACTGTTCATCTGTGGTCGTTCATCTACCGAGCGATCGACAACCCTCGAGTCCACTTTGTATTGCGATCACGTCGACGTAGTCTGCAGACTGCAACAAAGAGCCAACATCACACCCAATGAAATCGTCGGGTAGCATATCTAATCCAGAACTCCGTTATTTCAACTTCCTGAATCCCCTTCTTTCCGTCCCGAAAAGCCCAGCTCATTACCATGTTGGACGCCGCTGAGGGTTCCCGTCTGCCCTCAATCAAGGAACAGGCGGTGTATACCGCGGCAGGAGCACTTGCTGGCGCCGCCATATTTCCCATCGAGCTCGGATCAATGCTGTCCTCGTCAACAAGAATCCCAATCTCTACCCTGTTCCGCTCACACGCATCGATCCAAGTTCCCCGGGTTGCATTACGTTTCTGGACGTTTGACATAGTCAAGTCACTGCTCTCTAGCCCTGCCTCGGAGCCTCCTCCGCCCGCCCGCACAGCGCTTGTTGGTGCAGTTGGTGGCTTTTCCGGGGGCCTCGCTGAGGTGACTTACCAGGCTCTAGTGTTTGACAGACGACTCCCAACTCTCCGCGCGTTGGCGCCCCATTCCAGCAGGTTGTTTTTCTGTTTCGGCACCTACAACTTCCTGGCAGCCTCTCTCTCCAGCGAGACACCTCCGCGCCCGTTTTGGTATTGCTGGCTCATGGGCTCAACGGCTGGAGCCACGGGAAGCGCCATCATCGCTGCGGTTAGTGGACTGCGAGGAAAGGGCTTCTTAGCTGCAACTGGCAAGGGTGCTCTTGTTATTGGAACCGTCATTTCTGTACAAGTGACATCGTGTGCAGAAGCCTTGAGACGCACCGGAAGTTGATGTCTGTTGTCATGATATCCCAGAGCACATTCAGTTCGGCAGGACCTGGCTAGCTATGCAAAAAGTCCTGTCTTACCGGTGGAAATGCAGCCATACGAAAGGAGTGGTAAAGCTGCTATGGAAGTTTTTCTCTTCGGTACTAGCTGGCCACAGCTTCCTCTACTTCCTTGTGTGATATTGCCATATTTGGCAGTCATTGGCTCCAGCACATTCCATCAACACTGATCCGCGATTTCTCCGACGCCTGAGCACAAGCGAGGCCGGGGAATACTGAATGACTCAACCTCTGACTGTACACAAGCCATAAAGAGCAACCTTAAAGAAAGAGTCATAAATTTCCAGACAAGCACAAACGACACACCCACAATTGCATGCCACCTCCAGCATGGGCGGCCACTCATTTGAGCCAGAAGGCCTCGCAACGCCCCGCATACCCACCTCCCTCTACAACATCCTAAAGCAAGAATACGCCGCCGCCCTCTCCCCCTTCTACCACCGCACCGCCCACGCCTCCACCATCCCCACCAAACCCGACCACGGCGACGTCGACATCCTCGCCTCAGGGCCCCTTCCCCACACCACCCCGGCCGCCATCGCCGCATCCCTCAACGCCGCAGCATTCAAGCGCAACGGCGCCGTCACCAACTACGCCATCCCGCACCCGACCACGCCATCCACCTTCGTCCAGCTCGACGTGCAGGAATGCCCACCAGGCTACCTCGACTGGCAGCTCTTCCAGGCCTCGTACGGCGACCTCGCCCAGATCCTCGGCGTCGTCCACCGGCCGCTCGGGCTCACCGCGACCGATCGCGGCCTGCACGTGCGCATGGCGGCGATCGAGAAGGCGAACAGGAAGGCCAGCTTGGTGCACCTGTCACACGAGCCGCGGGCGGTGCTCGCGTTTTTCGGGCTGGATCCGGGGCCGTATGAGAGGGCTGAGTTCGGGAGCGAGGAGGAGGTGTTTGCGTGGGTGGCGGGCGGGAGGTTTTTCGATCGGTATGCCGTCGTGCCGCGCCGCGGCGGCGGCGGCGAGGAGGAGGAAAAGAGGCCTGAGAGCGAGAATCACAACGACCGCGCGCGGCGCGCTAAGCGCGGTATGTATCGCCGTTTCGTTGAGGAGTGGGTGCCCGCGCATCCGGAGGCCGGGGCGGCGTGCGCGTGGACGCGCGAGGCGGTGCTGGAGGAGGCGTTGGACGTGTTTGGGAAGCGGGCGGAGCATGATGAGCGGCTGGCCGAGTACCGGTTGGCGACGCGGGAAGAGGAGCTGTGGCGGGCTATCAAGGAGAAGGTGCCGCGCAAGGGCGTCAGTCTGGCGCTTGTGGTGAGGGGGTTGAAGAGGTGGGTGAGGGTGGAAGGGGGGACGCTGGCGCTTTGCGATGAGCCGCTGTTGGAGGAGAAGAAGCCTTGGTTGAGGCATATGGGAGAGAATGGGGAGGAAGAGGTGTTGAAGTGGGTAGAGGAGCATTGGGTTGAGGTGCAAGTGAAGGAGAAGGCGTTTGCTGCTTTGAAGAAGACGCAGGGTCTAGGGTTGGACAGCACTTCGGATCTCCAAGAGAAGGAAGCAAAGCGAATTTGTCTAGGTGACAATATTTCGGCGCAGTAGAAACTCTGGGACAGCATTGACTATTACTTTGTGCAGTTAGCCGCGAAGGAGACTGGCGTTTAGAGTGTTACACGGATGACGTGGTTGGAGGATTAGAGCAGATTCCCACGCTATGGCCAGAAGCTCGGTGGTGAGGTCTGGAATTGGTTCTGAAAGTTCGGCTTTTTTTTTTTTTCGGGTTTTCGTGCTTAGATACCCTGGTCTAACTATTGAAGGGAGTGCGTCAGTACTTGTCAATACGTAATTCATTCTGCTTTCATATCTAGACTGTTTCATTCGTGGTTTGATTGGTGCGAGCGCGTCGCACGTGTGTGCAAATGAGTGCTTTGTCGGCGCTTTTAAAGCTTGAACATCCACTTCTTCTGCACTTCATAACAGCCTCTTCAAAGAGGTGGCTCCAATAAACCGAACAAACTATCGAGAACGACTCGCCCTTCGGTTTGGGGCAGTACTATAGAAAGGTAATGTCCTGTACTGTAGCGGCGTTCAGAATTAAGCTTTGATAGTGACGAACGGCAGGAAGAAGAACCAATTCTGCGCATAGTAAGTTGAGGCCCTAGAACAATAGCCTCTACGAAACTTGTTTTGTTGGCCCAAGAGCATCGCACGTGCGTTCTAATGACTACCTTTTCGGCGCCATAAAAAGCTCGGTCATCAATCAAGCAACCGTTTCTTCTTCGTTCCACAGCTCTCTTTGAAGAGGTAGCTCTACTACCCAAAGAGAACCGACATGAACTGCTCGCCCTTGGCGTGCTTGCTTTCGCCTCACCTACTCGCGCCTTTTCTGAGCAGTATTTTCGAAACTAGACTGTCTCTAACTGCTGCAGCATTCAACATGAATGATGAGCTCCACGCATAACAACCAATGCCGCACGCATGTACTGTCAAGGTATGTTGGTTTACTTTAATTTCATTTCATTCTTTACGTCAATCATTCGCTACTTTTTCTTTTCATTTCCCCCTCAGAAATCCTCATCGCCACGCAGCCATGCCCTTTAATAGCCGGGGACGCCCTGCTCCTTCAGCTCATCCGGGTGCACCTGACCCAGAGCCTCCCTCCTCGTGGGCGCAGCAGGGTCGAAGTACGGCTTCTCCGCCAGCGAAGTCACTCTGGTGCCGTGCCTAGGTTCCCTGTTGGCGTAGTCCCAGCTAGCGTTGTGGATGGTGATGCTGCAGTCCAATGTCAGCACGAGCCCAAATCAATCTTTCTAAAAAGGGTGGAGTGAAACTTACCGGTTATCCCACAGCGCGCTAGTGCCGGGCGTCCACTTGAAGCGCAGCTGAATATCCACATTCTTCTCATACACATCAAACAGATAGTTCAGAATGACATCGCTCTCCGCCTTGTCGAAGCCCACAATCCGGTCCGTCATCGCGCGGTTAACGAACAAGCTCTTCCAGCCCGTCGCCGGGTGGACGCGAACGAGCGGGTGCACGCGCTCGATGTACTTGGGGCCCTCCTCTGGCTTGTTACGGTCGAGGTAAGGGTGGGCGGAGCGGTAGACGGCGTGCTTGCCGTCGATGAGCTTGCGGAAGGCGGGCGACAGCTTCTCGTAGGCCGAGTAGCCCGACGCCCACAGCGTGTCGCCGCCCGTCGACGGGATCACGTCGTTGTGCAGGTGCGTCACGCCCGCCGGCTGCCGCTCGTGCACCAGGTCCGTGTGCCAGCGCGACGCGCCGCCCGGTTGACGGAAGTTGGATGGGCGCTCCGTCGACTGCAGCTCCGGCCAGATGACCGTGACGCCCTCGACGCCGGGGACTTGCGGGACTTGAGGCTGTTGGGGGTGTTAGTATTTGATATCATGTTGGAATGGTCCAGTGTGAATTTGTGGGAGGATTGGTTCTGGGAAAACTAGGATATTGATTGATACTGGGGAATACTCACGTGAACCTCAATCTCGCCATACCATTCACCAAGCTCTCTCTGCTGCTGGGGAGAGATATCCTGGTCCCGGAAGAAGACAACGCTACGCTCGGCAATCAACAGACCAAGCTCGTCCTTCTGCTGAGGGGTCAGGTCCTTGAGTTGCAGGCCAACAATCTCAGTGCCGATGTGCGTTGTCAAGTCAATGACCTTCTCAGCAGCAGAGAGGAGAGCCTTCTTCTCGGGATCGGCGCGGGTGGCCGGGTCGACAAAGGGGCGGTCATAGTCGCGAATCTTGTAGACGTCGTCAAGGTAGAGAGGGCGTGCGGGGCGGTAGGGGTAGCCCTTGGACAGGTCAATGCCAGCCTTCTCCAACCGCCTGCGCGTCGGCTCTGGAAGGCCGAGGGTATCTTTGCGCGGAGGAGCAACGTCCTTGATCTCCGGACGGATTGCGATCGGTGCGGGGGCCATGGCTGGAACTGATGGAGGGGTTGGAATCAGATTAGATTTGGGGGATGCCGCCACAGCAACTTGGGATGGTGTTATTTCTCTAGATGCTAGGGTTGTCTCGGCTGTCGCCAACATTGATATCCAGGCCCTTATGTAGGCATTCGGCAGACCGAGGGCGGATGCCTATCGTGTGCTGTTGCATAGCAGGTCGGCGTTGAGAGGGGCGCGGGGATCACATCATCACCCCCTCATCATACATCATCTCGCTGATTCGTCAGCAGCACAATTGGCTTGTGCCAGCACATTCCTGGGGTCGGAGGTACCCCGCCAGTGCTAAGTCGTGGTGTTGGTCGATCACTCAATGGCGCCATCTGCCTCTAAACCCACGACATGCATCGGCAAGCGGGAGGCTGCCGGACCCCGCCCGGGACCCAGCCAATTAACGTTTCAGCTTTTGCTATCTTTGGCGCCCTGCTTCACGAAGTCGTTTTCTTTTGTCGCTTGCTTTGGTCGCCGACCATGAGCCATCTGCAGGCCCACACTTGGAGCATTGAAACATGTCACGCCAGAAACCCGGCAGTGGTGCGCTTTGTAATGAGAGGTCTCATCAAGAGAGGAAGCCCCGCGAGGCGCAGCCTTCAACAGCCGAATGCCTCACAATCATGGCTGATGGCAACATCGTATGGCGGAGGTGTGCGCGGTATTATCTGGTGTCGTACGCCGTCGCTTTCCGGTGGCCAATCGGGGGCCTGGGATTTCGGCCTTAAGCTTTGGTCAACCATCTAGTCCCTTGTGACACTTCTCAGTGTCTCCGGCGCCCGAGAATCTGACTTCCAAAATCCAACTTCAGATTGTGTTGAATTGCTTGGTGCCATGTCTGCAACTTCACCATCTCACGTCGCCATCATCGGCGCTGGAATCAGCGGCGTCGTCACAGCAGCACATCTGAAGAAAGCCGGCATTAATGTGACTGTTTTCGAGCGGACCGGTAAGCCAGGAGGCGTCTGGTAAGTCGGAACGTTAGTGATCTTCAGAACCCTTTGAACCAACTCGCACCAATGGCAGCACGTACGGACAAGGTAGCTTGACCAAAGCTTCGACGTACACTGCTCTTTCATTAGTCGAGTGTAGCTGCTCAAGTCCACTGGTGCTCCTCTTTGGCCTTCCATCTAGCGCTTTACTCTGTTCAAGAGTGCATCGGAAGCTCAGTAGCATGGACATCTGCTTATGAAAGTCCAGGGTCTACGATGAGCGTCAACCTCTGGAGCCGGACTATCCATCCGTGACGGCTTCAGCTGCCTTGGACATTCCAAAGGCACGATGGCGGTCAACACAGCAGAACCATGACAACAGCCAAGTCCAAGATCTCGGATTAGCACCACCAGGGTAAGCAGTGTTCCAAAGTGACCAAGACTGCCATTGACGAAAAGTTCAGGCCGTGTTACCGGGACTTGACGACAAATGTCCACAGGGATATGATGCAGACTACTCTGCTCCCGTTCCCTCCTGGCACCACTGACTACAGCAACCACTCTGTTATGGCTGCCTACATCAGCGAAATCGTCAAAGTGACAGGGATTGAAGATTCCATCAGGTATCGCACTCTCGTAGAGAATGCAAGCAAAGAAGGAGGCAAATGGAAAGTAACAGCACGAGACCTGACGAAGAATGACGAGAAGGGAGAGACGCTCGTACGTACGGGAGCATCTCGGTGTCAGCAGTTCAACGTTGCTGAGATTTCGCAGGATTTTGACGCACTAGTGGTAGCCAACGGCCACTACCATGCACCTAGAGTACCTGATATTCCAGGGCTCGTTGAGTGGAAAGCACGCTATCCCACCCGGGTTCAGCACTCAAAGTCCTACCGGGTTCCTGAGGCGTACAAGGGGAAGGTGAGTTGAACTGCAAGATATGTGCTGGAGGATGCTAAAGAGGAGACAGAATGTGCTCCTGATCGGATCAGGAACATCGTCGACAGACATTGCGAAGGAAATCTCGCCATATGCCAAGAGCATCTGGCAAACCTCAAGGGGAGGGGACTTCGACTTCCCAGCGACAGTGCTGCCAGAGAACGCCAAACGGATCGGTAATATCGCATCGTTTGACCTTCCCGCAGCTGATGGCGACGTCCTTTCGGGTTCGGAAACGGGGTCGGATGCAGGAAGCTCGTCGGGGTCAGAACTATCCGAGCCCAGCGGGGCGATTCCAGGAACCATCACGTTGCAGTCCGGGCATAAGCTGTGCGACATCGACCACGTGATTGTTGCAACCGGATACCACGTCACGCTTCCTTTCCTGCGGTCTCATCATCGAGACGATCTTCGACCAGAGGAGGCGGACGACAAGGTCATTGTCACGGATGGATCGCAGTACCACAACCTGCACAAGGACATCTGGTACATCCCCGATCCGAGCCTGATTTTCATAGGCGTGCCGTACTTCACTGCAACATACTCGCTGTTTGAGTTCCAGGCAAAGTTTGTTGCCGCAGTACTCTCCGGTGGGGCTGCGCTGCCAAGCGAAGAGCAGATGAGAAAGGAGTACGAGGCGAGAGTGAAGGCCAAAGGCTTTGGGAAGAAGTTCAACTCGCTCAAGTTTGTCGAGATTGATTACGTGAATGAGATCCTCGGCTGGATCAACAAGGACTTGGAGGGACGTGGCAGAGAGCCTATTCCGCCGCATAGTCCAGAGTTTGTAGCTGCAAAGGAAGGCGCATACGAGAGGATCAAGAGCCTGCTGGGTGGAGGTAGAGGGTCGCAGCCGGCGCCTCAGGTGTCGGACGAATGGTTCCCAGCATGTTAGACTCTGTCGCTTGATAGAGAGAAATAGATTGTCACGTGTTGTCGATGAGCCTTGTTGATGATGGTCACGGTGATGGTGACGGTTTGGAGGTGAAGCAGGCCGCCTTCGCTTAGATTGGCTGGTGCGTGATAGGCAGGAAAGTCGTTGCCCATAGTCCCCGCCCCTTCCACCACGGACACTTCAACACCGAGCGAGGGAACGCTGCTATCATACGAAATGCAATCCTCTCTTGACAGCTTTTTGCTCGTCCAGCTCACACTGGCGCCGTATCTCCCTCTCGCGCGCGCTGTAAGCCCGCAAACACCGCAAATGCCGACGGCATGCAAGTTGGGTCGCACGCCATCTACGCCCAGTTGCTCGTCACCCAGTACGATCCCACGCCTGTCGCGCTTTTGGCTAGACACCCTCCATCCGCTCAGATGTGCCGCAGCCTCTTCCGCTAAGCAGCCTCAGCGAGAGTCAAGCTGCCCGTGCCGCCCGCGCTAAAGGCTTGGTCATGGGCTCGTGGGCTCGTCATCCGCCGGTGGGCCCTTACGACGCCGGCATATCCTGCAGGGCAATCATCTACCGGGCTCCTCTCGGGCATTTCCAGTCCGGTTTTGTCCCTGCTATCGGCGTCCACTCGAGTCCCAGGTCCCCGAACTGTTAGACATGCATAAGCTGCCGCCCAACCAACCTTAAGCACGCAATTGTAACGGCACATGGTGACTCGCCACCCTCACAGATTAGGTTCGCACACCCGGGGCCACCGCCCGGTCGCACTTTGCGTGGTTCAACGGGTTAAGTACGCCTTCGCCCAGATATGGCTAAGTCCGCTGCTTTATCTTGGGCCCGGCTGTCCGAACATTTGGCTACACGCCCCCTTCAGACCGCGCGACCTGTCAAGGCTTACCTGCTCCCTGGTGGCTAGCTTTGACCATGTCGGAGGCTCAAGATCAGGACCGTGGCCATGCCACGCAAAAGGCGGATGAGGTAGTCGCAAAAGACCTCAAGAAGACGTGGAAGGGCGTGTTCTGGGACACATTTGACAAGAGTCCTGAAGAGCGAAAATTCCTTGGGAAATTAGATGCAGCTCTCCTGAGTTTTGCCTCCCTTGGTAAGATCCAACCAGCGACCACACATAAAATCTCGCTAACGCTTTCAGGCTATTTTATCAAATACCTCGATCAGCAGAATATCAACTCGGCCTTCGTGTCGGGCATGAAAGAGGACTTGGGACTTTATGGAGAACAACTCAATATCATGCAGACGTGCTGGACGGTTGGTTACGTTATTGGCCAGCTGCCCAGCAACATTCTTTTGACCAAACTTCGCCCCTCGCGGTGGATCCCCGCCGCAGAGGTGCTTTGGACCGTCCTCACCTTCTGCTTGTCCAGGTGTTCTACAGCAAAACAGATCTATGTTCTGCGATTCTTCATTGGTACAACCCCGAGGGATCCAGTGTGACTTGGTCCTGCTAACACCCCAACTTCAGGTCTCGCCGAGAGCACATTCTATCCGGGAATGCAGTACATCATTGGCAGGTATGTCCGCTCAATTCACAACACGTCCGTGTTCCGGGAGCTAACAGTAATTGTAGCTGGTATCGAAAGGACGAGCTGGCCAAGAGGAGCTGCATTTTCCATACAAGTAGCGCCATCGCATCCATGTTCTCCGGTTACCTCATGGCTGCCGTCTATCACCTCGGCGGCAAAGGCGGGTACAAAGGATGGCAATGGTATGTTCCCACATGTGCGTTTAACCAATCCAGATGTTAATGCATCACCTCAGGCTCTTCATTGTCGACGGCATTATTTCACTGCCAATTGCGCTGGCCGGCTTTTTCATACTTCCGGACGTTCCAGAGATCTCCAAGCCCTTCTATCTCACAAAAGAAGAGGTCGCTTATGCGAACAAGAGAATGCAGCTTGAGGGTCGAAAGCCCCGAGAGCCATACACGAAAGCCAAGGTCATGAAGATTCTGAAATCATGGCATATATACGTGCTCACTCTTCTCTACATGTGAGTGCATAACATCGTCATGGTTGTACAGCTAGCTGACCACTAGACAGTGCGTTCAACAACGGAAACATGTTCGCTCAGCCTGCCTTTGCACAATGGCTCAAAGCAAGCACAAACCCAAAGTACTCCATAGGAGAGATCAATGCCTATCCAACAACCACGTATGCTGTAGCGGTAGTCTCAACGTTGATCTACGCATGGTCGTCGGATTCGTTTTTGAAAGGAGCACGTTGGCCGCCCATGATATTCGCAGGTGTAAGTCATACTACTCCAAATAAACCCACAGTGTACTAATTCAAATTAGGCCTGGAACATTATCGTTTACGTATCACTTGCCGTATGGGATATCCCGACCGGATGGCACTGGGCCTGCTACATCTTAGCAGGTCTCAACAGCGGCCTTTCCGGACTATGCATGTCGTGAGTAAACCATTTCTGTACTTACCCCACAAAAGCTAATGCACCCCACCAGGTGGGCTCATGAGATCTGCGCCAGCGACAACGAGGAACGTGCCATCGTCATCGGCAGTATGAACCAAATGGCCTACGTCATCCAGGCTTGGCTACCCCTCATAGTTTGGAAGCAAACCGATGCGCCACAGTATCGCAAAGGTTTCATCACGGTTGCAGTGATTGGCGGCCCACTACTGATCGGCACCGCCCTCGCGACCTTGGTCCTGGACAACAGGGAGAAGGCGCAGAAGGCAAGGAGAGGGTACAGCTCGGGATCAGAGGATGGTGAACAGGGTGAGACTCCGTCACCCCAACTGTTTACTGTTGACGTCAAGGGGGCGGAGGAGACTAAAGCTTAGTGGTTTGGGTGTGATGCTGAGACAACCCTTTGTGCAACGCAGAATGGCTTCTCAGAGAGCAAGACCAACTCCCAAAAAGCGGTCCGTCTACTTTCGAGAACGCGGAATGAATGCGCCGGTGTGGATAAAAAGACGGCTCGAGAATATTGTGACTGGCATAGAAGAAATGAATGAAAAAGAGCGACGAAGCGGGGTCACATCATATGCTTTCACGTTTGAGGTCCCATGCCAGCGAGTTACAGACGCAGCGGGCACCAAAAAGCGTACTAGATCTACATCGGGTATTTGCTCCATTTCCTATGGATAGATTTCATGACATTCTCCGCGCATCACGCCGGGAGACCCCACTTATTGTTACAGGAATAAATGTAAAAAGGGAACAGCTCCGATACATGGGCAGAAAGCCTTCGGGGGTTGGTTCCCCTTCAAACAAACCACCTCCACCGAATGTCGTTCGACCCCCCGACCAGCTCACTCAACTTGACATCCTTACTAACCAACCTCCTCCCCATGACGCGGTCCCTCCGCGCATTATCCCACTTCATCCACCACCGCAGCGCCAAGATGAGCACCATCCCCATCCCCTCAAACGCCGCCGCCGTACCCAAAAACGGCAAGTATCGCGGCGCGTCCTCGGCGCGGAAAGTCATGCTCGCAACAATACCACCACTATTAGCAGCGCCAGTAAGAAAACTCATGACGTAGATGCGGCCGTTCTCGGTGTGCATGTTGGACGCGTGCCACGAGTGGAAGAGGACGGTGGGCGTCATGGCGCCGGCGCACAGCAGGAAGCAGGCGAAGTAGGCGACGGGGATGTGCGCGGCCGGGTTGAGCGCCAGCAGGATGACCCAGCCGACGAAGGTGACGAGCAGCGCGAAGACGAGGTGCCCGCTGCGCTCGCGGAAGCGGTCGGATGAGTGCGCGATGCAGAGGAGGACGAGGGCACCGACGATGTTGGGCGCGACGGTGTAGAGGTTCGTTTTTAGCGTGGGAAAGCCCATGAGTTGCACGATTTGCGGCAGGAACGAGCCGACGGCGCTGCCCGAGGTGCCGTAGCAGAGGCCGATGAGGGCCCAGGCGTAGCTGGTGTGGTTTGTGTGTTAGTTGAGATGTGGAGTTATGAGATGTTTTTTGAGGTTGAAGACAACGACGTACACTTGCCATGACTTGAATGGTTGCATGCCTTCGTGGAAGTTCCAGGCGGAGCCGACGTCGGACGTCGAGTCTCTTTCACCACGCAGGACGCACAGCTCCTTCTCGGCTGGGGTCAGCCATCGGCAGGTCCACGGGTTCTTCGGGAGTATGAAAGCGGCCAGTATAGCGATCAGCACTGTAAGGCCGCCTTCAACCAGGAAAAGGTACTGCCAGCCATGTAGAGCCCCGCCGATCTGGAACACTCCGTAAGAGATGAGCCCTGACACTGCCGAAGAGAGAACCGTTGCTGAATACCACTAGTGTCTGGTCAGAAATGAAGCACTAAACCTTGATTGCTGCAGACTTACAATTGCGAAGCGTGTGGCAAGCTCCCCGCGAGTATAAAAGGTACTCATGTAAAACTGTAGCTGCATCAGTAACTGGGCATATTTACAGTCAGTTCAAAATACATACCATCGCACATGGAGCGAAACCAGCTTCTGCAACACCCAACAGAATCCTCACCGCCAAGATCTGTAGATAAGGTCAGTCAAGCTCACCAAGCCCGGCAGCCAAGCCACTTGTGGCTTGTCCTTGTAAGAAAAGGGAAATCTCACCTGCGCAAAGTTCTTGCATGCAGCACAAATCATAGCCATAGAGCCCCAGCCCAGCATGAAGCCCACCAAGAAGAACTTTGGCTCAAGCATCCTGGTAAACAGATTCGCCGGAAGACAGAGGCCGCAGAAGGGGACGTAGAACACCATGACCAGGATGGAATACTGGTTACCGACGAAACCGAGGTCGACGTCCATGCCGTCCGTCTTCGCGTTGCCGAGGTTGCTGCGGTCGATGCTGTTGAAGAAGTACATGAAGAAGATCATGACCATGACCAGGAGGTCGAGCTTGCGGACCAGCTTGCGCTCTGCGGCGGTGTCAATCCGAGGTATGACAGCGGATACGTCCCCGATGGCGACGTCTGGGCCATCTTTGCTGATGGTTCCGTATTCAATTTGGGAGGGATCTTTGGTGCTGGCGGCGTCGGGGCTTTTGGAGCGAGACATTGGCAGACTGCGCTACGCGCTCAAAACGCGAATATGAGTGAGTCGATTCCGGAGGCAGTCTCAGAATATGATCGAGGGCATATAAGTCGAACTTTGCGGATAGTCTCGCCAGCTCAAAGTTGTCAGAAGCAGTGTTGGCAACCAGCCTGCAAGGGACGATCTTATATTCCGCAAGCATAATCTAGTCGTAATTCTTATCATATCATTGGAGAATGGGGTGTGTCGCGTGTGATAGCAGATCCCGTCGTTTGGATGCAAGGCGGTATTGCATGCCTGCGTGCCAAGTCGATGTGAATCCCCCTCCGGGTGAAGCGTGCGGAGACGGCAAGGCATATGCGGCACATCCTCGTTGTCTTTAAGCTAAATAACATTCACACAGCCCTTACTGCAAGCAACAAGCTTGAAGGAAGTCATGCAAATGATCAACAAAACTGCTTTCTATTAAATTTCTCAAATGGAGTTTTCAATCTCAGGTGGCTTCCGAGGCGATATTGACCTAGAGGGTCGAGATGGTGTAGCAATCAGCGCTGTTCAATCATGGCCATTGAGGAGGGCAGATAGGCTGATAGGTGCAGCGCCGAGCCGTGTTGGACCTTCCTGGAGATGCTGTGCTGGCGCCTGTCGTGCAGAGGGGACGATCGCACGTCAAGAGTGGGCGGGACCCCGGCAGTTCATCTGCGTAAAGTAGATGCCGCTTCCACGGCCCTGACTTGCAGTTTGAGCGGCAACAACAAATGGACCCCGGCATCGCTCCGCGTCCGCGTTGCCGCTACCCATCGCGATTCTCCGCTTTTGATCCATCAACCACAGCATCCATGTAATCTCCATAAACCCTCCGGACTTCGGCCTCAGAGAGTCAACACCGTGGCGTGACCTGCCAGAACCTATATATAATCCTAACGAGGTGAAATTTTCGCCACGCAAGTATTGCTCATACGCCAGCAAAGATGGACTCAGTTATTATCGTTGGATGTGGCGTCTTCGGACTCTCTACTGGCCTGGCCCTCTCAAAGCGCTATCCCAGCTCAAAGATCACATTTATCGACAGACATGAGCCTCCTGTCCCCGATGGTACATCAGTCGGTACGTACTTCGCATATGTTATTTTTCTGAGAAAGAATTGAGGCATAGCTACGATAACTCCCCGTACAATGGGTTAGCAAGCTAACCACGCTATACCAGACACAACTAGGGTGATCCGCGCAGATTACCATGATCCGGTCTACTCGGAGCTCGCCCTGGAGTCCCAGCGGCTGATCCAGCAAGACGCGGAACTCGGACCCCACTATTACCGCAGCGGCATGATCTATGCCCACAGCGGAGCCGGATGTCATGGCTCCCAGGTCTGGGAGAAAGAATATGCTTCGGCCCAGGCGCTGCAGAAGAAGCGTATCGAAAGTGGAGAGTTCTCAGCCCAAGGATATCTTCGCCATCTCACGTCTCATGAGGCCATTTTCAAGCGCGTCAACGGCCAGGGTTTCGAGCCTCATGCAGGCGAGAAGCAGTGGAATGAGGGCTACCTGAACGAGGATGTGGCCTTCGTCAATGCCGAGGAGTGCATGCGTGTCTACTACCACAAGTGCCGAAGACAGGCGAACACGAGTTTCCTTTTTGGCAATCCTGTTAAGAGGGTCGTCATCGAAGGCGGGGTTGCTAAGGGTGTCGAGCTTGCCGATGGCAAGCTGCTTACCGCTGACCTTGTTATCCTAGCCACGGGCGCCTGGACCAACACACTCCTTGACTTGAGAGACCAAGTGACTTCCACTGGACACGAGGTGGCATGGCTGAAGCTCTCGCCGGAGATGGAAGAGCGGTACAAAAACATGCCGGTAGGAGCCCCCTCCTCGATTGAACGAAAAAGGCGTGCATTCACACCACATAGATCACCACCAACTTCACCACCGGCTTCAACATCTTCCCTCCCCTCAACGGAGAGATCAAATGCCTGCGGCGGTCGCCTGGATACACGAACACCAGAACGGTGACCGATTCAGCAACTGGCAAGAGCTTCGAAGTCTCGGCACCGCCGGACTCGCCCAGCACCATTCCCGCCGACGCCGAGAAAGCTCTCCGAGCAAACCTCGCAGAACTCTTCCCTCCACTTGCACAGCAACCTTTTGACAGAACTAAGCTGTGCTTCTTCACGAACACGCCAACGTCCGACTTCTTGGTAGACAGGCACCCGAACATCAAACAGCTTGCCCTCGTCACCGGCGGATCGGCCCATGGGTGGAAGTTCCTCTGCGTCCTGGGAGACCGGGTCGTGGACATGCTTGAGGGAAAACTCGAGCCGGAGCTACAGAAGAGATGGAAGTACAAGCAGCCGGAAGACAAGGACCACAACATGGAAGGGGCACCGAGAGCCCAAGGCGAGAAGCAAGAGCTGAAGCACTGCAAGCCCATCGCCATCATCGGCGCTGGTGTTTTCGGCCTCTCCACCGCTCTCCACCTGGCCAAGAGCGGGTATAAAGACATAACGTAAGTTAGCACCCACCGTGTGCCCAACTCCTGCCTCACAGTCAGTATACACCACCTCCCCAACCCGCTAACCACCCCTCTCCCTCCACCAGCATCTTCGACTACCAACCCTACAACCAAAACGGCTACTCCACCGCCGCGGGCTGCGACGCCGCCAGCGCCGACGAAAACAAGATCCTGCGCGCCTCGTACGGCGACCGCAAAATCTACCAAGACCTCGCCTTCTCTGCCATCCCCATCTGGGAATCCTGGAACAGCTCCATCTCTTCTTCTTCTCCCACCACCCTCCCCACCGGCCTCCACCCCACCGACACCATCTGGGTCCCCGCCGGCTTCCTCCGCCTCAGCGACAACGGGCTGGACGAGCACGAAGCCATCACGCAGCGCAACTTCCCGGCCGCCATCAAGCACACGCAGTACCACATCAACGACGCCTCGCGCGCCGCCGACGCCGTCTCGCGCGACGGCATCCCCGCGACGAAGCTCGACCCGTTCAATCGGCGCGCGCGCGGGCTGCCGCTGGACGGCGTGCTCGACGCGACGGGCGGCTACGTGCTGGCCAGCAAAGCCTGCGCGTGGGCGCTGCACCTGTGCGCCCAGGCCGGCGTGAAGCTGCGGCTGGGGCCGGAGCAGGGCAGGTACGTGCGGCACGAGACGGGCGTCTCGCCGACGACCGGGAAGCGGTGTGTGACGGGCGTCGTGACGGCGGATGGCGAGACGCACCCGGCGAGCCTGGTCGTCGTCGCGTGCGGCGGGTGGACGCCGGCGCTGCTGCCCGACGCGGATGAGCTGCTCGAGACGACGGCGGGCAGCGTGCTGACGGTGCGGATACCGCAGGCGGAGCGGCCCGATCTGTGGGACAAGTTCGCGCCCGAGAATTTTCCTGTTTGGAGCTGGAAGATGGCGTCGTATGGGAAGAATGCGGGTGGAGAAAACAGGACGAGTGTGGGTGGGTTGTACGGCTTTCCGCGGACGCCGGATGGGGTGGTCAAGTTTGGATTCAGGGGCGCCAAGTGGACCAACTATGCGCATGAGAGGGATGATGGGTCGGGAAAGAAGAAGAAGGTGTCGTTTCCGAAGACTGGAGGCGGCGAGGTGCCGGAGAAGGCGATGGAGGTTGTGGAGAAGTTCTGCGAGGAGAATCTACCAGACTTGTTGACGCTTCCTATCGAGACGGCAAGGCTGTGCTGGTACACTGATAGTGTCGACAATGACTTCTTGGTGGATTATGTGCCTGGGACCGAGGGACTGGTCGTCTGTAGCGGAGGCAGCGGGCATGGGTTCAAGTTCTTGCCGGTGCTGGGAAGTAAGGTCGTCGAAGTCATTGAGGGAAAGAAAGATTCGGAGTACGTCAAAGCCTGGAGGTGGAGGGAGAGGCCAACAGATAAAGCAAATGGACTAGAAGAGGGACCGAGCGGGTGGAGAACTTTGGATAAACAGCGCATGGTGAATGGCTGGAAGGATGGTAAGGTGGCCGCGAAGCTCTGAAGCGAAGTTAGTACGAAAAGTAGATAGCTGAACTGTTGGTCTGGCTAGACTCACCTCATATGCTTGACAATAGTACCTAGGCAAACGCTGGTTGCCCATGCAATATCCAATTGAAAGGCACAGCAGAAGGGCTCAGAACCTCACGAAAGCCATTTGTATGAGTTGAAAGGAAGTGAAATTGTAAGATTGCCGTTCGTTAATCAGGAGAACGACGGCTGTGGCATGAAACCCTATCTAGGTGTAACCCTTATCCATGAACCCATGTTTATCCGTCAGTGAAATTCTGCCATTCCCACCATCTAAGAAGTTGTCGATCTAGTCGAACAAACCAGCAAGGTCGCCAGAGTCAGAGGCAGACTCAACAGTCGGAGCTTGGTAGTTGGTGCGATCCTCAGTGGCCGGGGCCGGAGGCTGAGCAACAGGAGTGGGCTTCACATTGACGGGGCGGGAGCGACGAGGTTCAGCTCCACGGCAGGTGAGAACAGGACCGTTGGCGCTGTTGACAAGACGAATCTTACCGTCAGCGCCGGGGATCAGAATTCCGTAGCGGGGCATCTTGCCCTTGGGGTCGGAATACTTCTTATGAACGACATGAGCCGTAGGCTTGGAAGCGCGCTCCTCGTCGGTGATCTCATGAGCGACGAGAACCTCTCGCTTGCGAGGCGTAGTCAACACGGGCACACCGCCGACGTGGTCGCTAACGGTAACCTTCTGATTGCTACAAACAGCAGGCTTGGCGTGCCTAGTCAGACCGGCGTGCTCCTGGGGAGCGCTCGTCTGCTTGAGCGTGCCCTAGCTACAAGTTAGGTTCAAGCCTTCGCTGTCTTTGGGATAGAGTGAAGGGGAGGTGAATTCGGGGACAATACCGAAGGAACGTTGCCAGGGCGAGAAGAGACCTTGTTCTTGGCCGAGCTAGAGTCGTTGACGGCGCTGCCATTAAGCAGACTGTGGGTCTTGTTGCCACGGACGAGGTGCAGATCGTACTTCCACTTGCCGTCCTCGGTCTCGACACTACCGGTCTTGCAAGCTTTCTTGACTTTGGCCATGAGGCGCTTGAAAGCTTCCTCCTCACCGGGGTCGACATCGTCAAATTCGTTCTTGTTCTTGGCCGGGTGAGCCGCGTGCTTCTTGCTAGGCTTGCGGTCGCCAATGTCGGAGCTGTCGTCAATCAGGCTGGCAAGCTTAGACGGCTTGGCCTGGTGGCGCAACAGGCTGTGACTCTTGCGGCCGTTGTCATCGGCGATGTGGGCGACAGCAGTGTCGTGCTGATGGCCCTTGACAGGCTTCTTGTGCTCGCTGTGGTTGGCAGCCGTGACGCCGGAACGTCCAGGCCTAAAGCCACGCGAGACACCGACATCCGAGGAGTCGTCGATGGCGCTCATTGCGTAAGGAGGCATGGTTTAGGAAGGAGTGACGAAGTGAGGACCACGCAGGCGCAAATGATTGTCTTGACCGCGGTCGTGGCGCAAAAGAGAGGTGGAGGTGGTTGCGGAGGAAGAGAGGGCGAATTTGAAAGGATGGTTGATAGAAATAGGCAAGCACTGGACCCTGAAAACACGCCCTCACCTGCGCTGCTGCTCGCGCTCAGCGCTGAACGCCTGTGAGCTGCATGCGAGTGTACATCAGATCAAGGCTCCTCGAAAGCAATGTGACAGACAAGATGCTTCCCGGCTCTGTTTCAACCGCTTTGTATCAAATGCGAGCACTGACAAGACAGAAAGGAATGCTTGCTGACAGAAGCATACTATACCTACGAGCCTTATGCCACCCGTATTCTCACGCATTTGCCAGTGGTTACCAATGCCACGGCCCGGCGCCGCTCCTGCCTGTGCTCAATGCTCGCTTGCCAGTGAATTCAATGGAAATGGGTATGAGGCTACGTCTCTATCAACCCCTTCTGGGATATGAGAGATTCCACCCAAGATGAAAGACCCAACACCTTCGTCCATGCTACCGAGTGCTTTCACAGTCTGGCCTTCTCTTGCGCCTTCTCATGCTCCCACTGGAGCTGCACACGGCGCATCTTCCAGAAGCTCCAGAAAGCAGTCAAGGCGGCAAGCGGCGGGCAAAATAGCTGTAGCCACGCCCACCATTGAGGACTGCGTCTCTTGATGTCTGCCATGACCTTGGCGACTTGTTTCTCAAGTTCCTCTCTGCTGCCATCGTTCCAGATGACAGCGCTGGCCCGCTCTCCCCTTCTCTGGACTCTCTCGGCCTTCTCCCTAACGTCTCCTTGGCTGAGGACCCTATTCTTCGCGTCCTCTTCGCTCAGATGCGGGTCTCTAGCTCTCAGCCTCTGCATCTGGATCTCCGGGTCCTTGACCGCGACAACCATGATGTTGCCGCAGTACCTCTCCCACCCGCTTTCGAACAGCAGCGGGATGTCGAGCACAACGGCCCAATGGCCGCGCAGGTAGGCCCACAGCATTTGCTTGTACATCTCGCGCCGCACGGCAGGATGCACGATGCCGTTCAGGACCTTGCGATCGCGCATGCGCTCATCGCCAGCGCCGAAGACGCGCCTCCCGAGCGCGGGCCGGTTCAGCGGACGGCCTTTGCCTGTAGGGCCTTCCTCCTTGCCACCGCAGGCAGGATCAGAGGCAGGAAGCAGCAGGTCTGGTGTGGTGGGGCCGAAGTGTTCGACGATGGCGCGGTAGCCCGGCGTTCCCGGCTCGACGACTTTGCGCGCGACGACGTCGGCGTCGATTATGGGTAGGTTGTAGGGCGGGCTGCGCAGAAGGTTTGAGACGGTGGATTTGCCGGTCGCGATGGAGCCGGTCAGGCCTAGGAGAAGCATTGCGACGCGATTGATCGTAGGAAGGTTATTCGGGCGAGCGCAGTTGTTTGGTGGTGTTGGTTGGAGCTTGGGCGCGACAGTGGGGTGAGGTCAGAGAGCCGAGGCGCTGCGATGACGACGCGATGTTCTCTAGAGCAGGACAACGGTGGCCAATGGATGTACAAATCACTTATGAGCTGGGTAGAGCTTGCCACTTCGACTACACAAGGTCGCTTTGCTCATAAATCTAAAACTGAGAAGCGTGAAGATAGTGATGAGACGGCGCATCAAGTTGCAGGACCTGACTCGCGCTGAGTGGATGTGGGCTGCCCGGCGACAGGGATCAGCCGTCACCAAAACAATCAACACCGGCTGCCGCCCAGAGCACTGCACCGCCGCGCGCATCTCTCGACCACGGCGCCCACGACCGCGTGCGGCCCAACACCACTGACCACTAATCTCACAGCTGTAGCGCACCCGTCCCGACCTCCCCATCGCATCCACGACACCATTGTACCGCCCGCACACGCCTGCGAAAAATCAACGCCATGTCCGCACCTGCCACCCCCGCCAGCTCTACCGTTGCTGTCGCCGGCTCTGCCCCCGGCACCGGCACCTGGCGCCATCCCCAGTTCGAGGAGATTACCAGACGCCAGAATGCGAGCGCCTTTGGAGAGGATCAGGCCAAGAGCCTCTTCTCGACCGCCTGCCTCCTCTTCCTGACCTTCGCCGTCACCGCTTTCACACCCGCCTGGTTCGCCGAAGCGTGAGCACACTCCGTCCCAAAGTGAACACGGGAAGAAAAAGACTAACGCAATGGATCTGCCCCCCTTCCAGCGCCATCGCCGACGTCCCCTTCCTGAGCATCCGATACATCATCTGGATTGTCCGCGCCGTCCTCGCGGTCAACGGCTCCGTCACGCTCCTGCCTTTGTTCCGCACCAGGGACGAGGTCGCCGACATCCCGCTGAGCGCCTCGCAGCGCGCCCTGCTCGGCCTGGACCCGAGGATGCACACGCCCGGCGGCTCCATCGTGACCCCGCCGCGCTACGCCCGCTCTGCCACCCCGCGCAGTGGTGACAGGCAGCTGCAGGCCGGATCTCCGACGTCCGGCAGCCCGTTCAGCTCCAGCTACGGCTTCCGCGAGTCCGCTTCGAGCCCCTACAGCCCCATTACGAGTCCCTTGCTGCAGAAGGCCATCAGTGGGAGGAGGAGGAACAGCCTCTCGGCCTCGCAGTCTACTGCTACCAGTGGATACGAGCTATATGAGAGTCTGGGCAAGGAGACGAGCCATGATGCGTCCATCGCGATTCCTGGCACGCCCACTCCTCTGGGCGGTGGCAAGGGCCCTTCGGTTGCTCTGACGAGCCGCTGGCTGTACGAGAGGAACCGGAGAAGCTCGGGCCACGGAAGTCCTGGAAGAGTGTACGGGTGAAGCTAAGTCAGGGCGAGAAATGAAAAATGTTGCTTTAGATGAAACATTGGTTGCGAAAAGAGCAGCGCAGGATACCCAAGGAGGTTCGGATTGCTCAGGATGCCTCCAGTGTACGTAACCAGCATCAGGCGCATTGGGAAAACGGTTACTGGGACGCGTTTCGATGCGGCGCAGTGAGGATCATTTTTCAGGTTTATTTCATTATCGGAAGGAGTAGAGGATTGGTCTCAAGTAAGCTCGACTCACCCCAGTCGTCCCCCATATTCAGAGCTAGCAGTTATGTCGATAGAAAGAATTTCATGGTAACCCCTGCCCAAACAACTGCACGTGTCGGTGACTGCCGAGTCTAACAGCGAACGGGAGCTTCCCCAGATATCAGTGCCGGGGATGCGGGCAGCGTCGTCTGATTGGCTGGGTGCTCACCTCTCTTATCTGCAGGTCGCTCGCCCTCTGCCACCAGCCCAAGAGATCAGTAATGCGTCAAACAAATCGGCTGATGGATGCAAGGTCGGCTACAGCCTTGTGGCGGAAGCTACGAGAGCGGTGTCACATCTCAGCCACTGTCAAGTGTGGTCAACGTGCAGGTCCACGATTCAGCCGCGCGATGCATGATGTTACGCCTCAAGATAAGGACGCAGATCAGACTGAACTACGGTCTTGAATGCGGTATTCTTCCATTACCATGTCCGCAGCAGTGGAGTGTACGCTTCCTCGAACTGCTTGATCTTGATCTTTTCACTGAGTCGTCTTAAGCTCTTGTTTATCAGCAGCAGGTCTCGGGCAAGCCGCTGGCCAGCAAGCCACATCTTTCGAGCTCCCTTATCGCTATCGCATCAGAGCTCGCTCTGGGCCTCGGCGTGATACGGGCCTGTCCGGCCAATGCAGGGAATGACAAGGGTAGCACGAAAGTTCCAAATTATAATAAGCTTACCCAGTCCCCACGCATTCCACCATCTTGGAGACCTTCCCCCTCTTTCCTCGCATTGATCTTGCGCGATCGCGCCCAGTACTCTGCCACAATGGGCTTCAAGATCAGGAGACCGAAGCTCCACGTCGAGCAGGCGAAGTCCCAATTTGCTGAGGGAAGCGCGCGGTGGTAAGTTCGATTTCTTGGTTTAAGAAGTGGTTTCTATGAGCGCGTCAGTGCGGACAACGTGGTTGACCGTTTTTTGATAGGACCAATGTCGACCTCGATCCCGTTCCCAAATACGCCCGTAAATGGGGTGTCACCTCGTTCATCGCATACTGGATATCCGACGCTTTCAAGTAAGCATACATTGAAGCAAAAGCGAGAAGTGCTGCAAAAGTGACGGATACTGAGACCATAGCGTCTGATTGCAGTGCGGCAACATGGGAATTTGCATCCTCGATAATTGCTGTAGGCCTTACATGGTAGGTTTCTCCTTAACCACACTATATACAGCTTTCCATTCCTCAATTATTTTCTGGGGGGGCACTGCATACATTTTTCGTAGGTTTGAAGCCTGGGTCTGGTGGGTTCTGTATAAATTCACAGCCTACAACCACTTCCAGATACTTGCTTCAATCGCCTACGTAAGATGTGAACGGTTTCTCTCGTACTCAATGAGAGGGTGGAAATCTCCGTAACTCACGATGTGGCTCCCGCTTCGGTCACCTCACATTTGTACAACTCAATGGCTGACACAACCGTCTAGGCGTGAATCACTCGGAATCGTGGCCTTGGCCTTCTTTATCATATCATGGGTCATCGCCTTCAATGGTGCAACGGGCGTCATTCGTACGGAGCATCCATACGGATCCTTCAGTGCGAACAGAAACGGCTAACGGATCACCCAGATCATGCCCCTTTCCCAGTCCTTGCACGTGCCAGTTGGGGATTCTGGGGCTCGTACATTGCAATCATCTCCAGAGTTATTCTCGCAATATTCTGGTTTGCTATCCAAACGATGAATGGAGCAAATACGGTCAGAGTAATGTAGGTATCCGCACGAAGAGAGCAAGACAGCCCACCTGATATATTGAGCATTGCTGATAATCGCAGGATCGGCGCCATCTGGCCGTCCTTCCTCACCCTCCCGAACCACATCCCGGCCGACGAGGGCATCGAGACGAACACGATGATCTCCTTCTTCATCTTCTGGCTGCTGCAGATCCCATTCCTCTACATGCACCCCAACGACCTGCGGTGGCTCTTCATGGCCAAATCCATCATCGTGCCCATCGCCTTCATCGCGATCCTGATCTGGGCCTTCGTCTCGACCAAAGGCATGGACATCTGGGACCAGAAGGCCACCATCCACGGGTCGGCCTACTCGTGGGCCTTCCTAGCCAACCTGACGTCCGTCATCGGCAACTACGCCACGCTGTCGGTCAACCAGGCCGACTTCTCGCGCTACTCGCGGGTGTCCGTCAAGTGGCAGATGCTGTACGTGCCGATGCTGCCGGCCGTCTTCACCTTCATCTCCTTCATCGGCATCGCGGCCTCGTCCGCCGGCTCGGCCAAGTACGGCGGCGACTACCTGTGGGACCCGATGGCGCTGGTGGCCATGTGGCCGAATCGCGCCTGCCGCTTCTTCGCGGCCTTCGCCTTCGCGCTGGCCGCGCTCGGCGTCAACATCAGCGCGAATTCCCTCTCGGCGGCCAACGACCTGACGGCGCTGTTCCCGCGCTTCGTCAACATCCGCCGCGGCCAGCTGGCTTGCGCGGTGCTGGCGTGGGCGCTGGTGCCGTGGAAGATTTTGGCGAGCGCGGGGTCTTTCCTGAATTTCATGAGCGCGTACGCCGTGTTCCTCGGCCCCATCGCTGCTATCATGCTGTTCGACTTTTGGGTCGTGCATGAGCGCAAGTACGACACGCGCGCGCTGTATGCGCCGCATGGCATATACCGCTACACGGGCGGTGTCAATTGGCGCGCCGTCGTCGCGTTTCTCGTTGGCGTCGCGCCGAATTTGCCGGGGTTCATTAACAGTATTAATTCGAGCATTGAGGTCGGCGTCGGTGTGCACCCGTACCAGTTTGGGTGGCTGTTGGGGTTCGTGGGGACGAGTGTGGTGTATCTGGCGCTGGAGTATGCGTTCGTGCCCAAGGAGACAATGATTGAGAAGGCGGTGCTGCCGGATGAGGTGTACGAGGCCATGGGCGTGTACGACAGCTCCGAGATTGAGGGGGTGCCGGTTGGGGATGGGGAGGAGGTTGTGGTGGAGAAGAAGGGGCTGAAGAGTTGGGCGGACAGGATCTTGTAGGCGGGGGACAGTGGGCCATAAAATGCTTCACTTTTCGCATCTAATTTGGAAGAAGTCGTTGGCTGCAAAGTCGATCGCGGAGGACTCGCCTTTCCCAAAACTACTATCCCGCGGAGTTATACCGTACTTACTGGATTATGTTGGGATGCAACTGTACAGGTTTAAGATTCGCAAATGCGTCTGAATAACGTTTTCCAAATTCCCACACCAATACGCCTGTGTATTCCTACCGGCACGTGGACCCACCACGACTAGTACCCCGGCAACATCAGATCTCCGACCCTGTCTATGTCCTCCGGCAACGGCTGCCCAATGGCATTCAACAACTCAACCAACGCGTTCGTGTCCTCGCGCCCCTGCTCGTCGAACCTCTCCAAGAAGGCATACGCCTTGTCTCCATCTGCCGTCCCTCTGCCGTCCTCCTCGGTGAACACATCTTCCAGCGGAGTGCGGCTGCTGCGACTCGTGAACTCGTCCGTGTACTGACAGGGGCCGATGCCCATGTTGAACATCTGGTATCGGTCCCTGAAGATGCCGATCTCGAGGTTCTCGTACTCGGACGGGTGGAACGGAGTGTTGTAGCGCTGCCAGCGCGTGGACTTGCCCATGCGGAAGTGGCGGAGCGAGCTGAGGTGTGTACGGAAGTGGCCGAGGATGCGGGACCAGCTGGTCATCGTTTGTCAGCGTGCTTGTTCAGTGGAGCTACTTGCAAATAATTTGGGATCTCGGTTGAGAACAAGTGAAGCCATGATGCATTAAAGAGGAGAAGGCGGAGAACATTCACACTCACGTTTGGTCGAAAAACATATACTGGTCCATCCGGGATGTATCGTTTGAGCCATTCGTATCAATGACCGGATAACCCTCAGAATCGACTTCGGTTTCGTAGAACAGGGCGTAGAACACAACGAGGCAGTCGTCTAGGTAAAGGTTTTGTAGTGAAGATGAGTGGCTGCTTAGCCAGTCCAGCTGCCAGTCATGCGTGAAGACGTAGTTTCCCAATGCAAGCGTGCGGAGATTTGGAATATGCAGCCCACGGAGATCCAGCTTTGGCGAGAAGCCGAAGTAGAACGACTGGTAGAGGACGAGAGTCGTGAGGTTACTGGATGCAGGTTCAAGCCAGAGAGGCCTAAGTTGTGCCATGAAGTCGTGAAGCCTTATGGTGCGTATTAGTACATTATTTTGACGGAAGGTGGAGAAAGCCAACAATTAGTCAAACTTACTCTTCCATTTCAAGATTACATTCGGGAGAAGCATCATGATACTCGGTGGCTATGTACAGCCGCAAAGCGGTAATCCTTGAAAGCACATTCAGGGCTGTTTCTGACTGCATGAAGCTTTTGTCATTTATGTTTTGGATGTTGTCGACGCAAATGTCTTTGATTTTGGAAGCGGAGGGGTGGGCCAGCGTCTTAAAAAAGTCTTGCAAGATGGGTTGGCGGAATTCAACCGTCTGCGGCCATTCGGTCCACTCATGGCGGCTGTTCGAGGAACCGTTCTCCGAAAAACGGAGAGTGACGCCAGTTAGGTTGGTGAAGCCCCGGAAAGCTTTGAAAGCGCTGAGGCATTCGTCTGTAAGCTCTGCTCGCCCCCACATCTGGTGCTCAACCTATGCATATCTTAGCATATTGCTCAGTTCTTGATGTGGATGGAAATACCTCGTCTTTCTTAAGTGTATTGAGCTCGACATGCCTGACAAGCCTACTGACTTCGGCGTGCTCTAAGATCTTGTTGTATCTATCTATACTTTCTCTAGAAGGATAGAGGCGGACAAAAGAGAATAGAGCCTCTGTGGCGGCTGCGTGAAATTGCTTGCAGGTGAGTCTCAACGAGCCGAGGTCCTCTCCTTCAAGAAAATGGGCTATGTTGTAGCGGAGCTCCTCTGGGAGGCTAAGAATGGCCGAGGTCATGTTGTCTGTGGATTTGGGAGATATTGGCAATGTAATACAGCGGCGGTGAGAACATTGTTGTAACAGGTTTACGTTAGTATAAAGTGCCAGGCAGCCAGGCAGCCACCGGTGGGGTAGCGCAGGCCCCAGGCGCCACCGCACGTGACTTGACTCGTATCCAACGGTCTGTGCGCAAAAGTTACATGGAATGGAAGGATTCGCATCCGGCCTCTAGAAAAAAAAAAGTCCTGCTGACCTTGTTTCACAAAGATTAAACTTCTGCTTTGTTGTGACATCAACGGTAGTTTGGGAAATGAGAGTGACTATGATTTCGCTTCAAGACCATCCCTTCACTAACCACATGCGGAAGGACGTCCAACTCCTTCTCACGACCATTTCTGTCGCATTCTACCGTACTGGAAAGTTCGTCAAGCTTGTCTTCGTCGTTTGACACAGTCTGTAGAAGCGGAGGTAAGTAACCGGCCCAACGTTCTCACAGGCGTCTGTAAGAACGGACGACGCTATCTTCGTAAGTCAAGTGCGGTAGAAGAGGCACAGCCTCTTGTTATTTATGGACTGTAGGAGTTTCCTCTATGAGGATCGCTTGCATAATAGGAGCGCATGCGGAGTGGGGAGTGTTACGAGGCCATGCGCTGGGCTTTGGGAAGTCGGAATGCTTTGCTTTCTTAAACTTGCGATAGGTTGTGAGCTCCGCGTGTGTACGCGTACTGATTGATTATTTTGTAGCACCGAACGGACTTTATTGCGATAAATCCGAAGATATTAGGCCAGGATAGATAGGATCTGAGTAGTGGAAAGAGTCAGCGCTCTGCCATTTTCACTCGGGCTGGACCACAGTGCGAAGCATCACAGAAGTACTACAGGCGTTCAGCAAGCCATATGTGACGTCATTAGAGAGATTAACTCACAATTGCGGCGCGCACATCCCCCAAACTTTCGCGATCTTGGGTCAGATAGCCGTTCGCCTCAGGTTGCCTTGCAATTGCAATCTGCCGAGGAGATGTGGAAACGGTAAAACATAGCCGGTCAATCCTAACGTTTGCATTTCGCGAGTTGCGAACGCGTCAGCATCTGCAAGGGATATGTGGTGGGCCTCTGCATTTGCTTGGCGTCGGATGCAGACACTGCCGAGTGATATGCAGCCACACAACTACCGAACCCTGTATGATGACTTAGCTCTAGAAATGAGGCGTTATGTTCTATTCCCATCTACTGGTCAGCTGGGCTTTGAGAAGAAATGTGTAATTAAGAATAGTAATCGGATGCGCAACGTACCTTAGCCATCACTACGATTTGTCTAATTTCCTATTTGGGAATCATGAAGGCTTCAGTCTCGCAACGGTACCAACCTAAGCTATCGTCTTCAGAGACAATAGCTGTCATCAGTTAATGTGATCCTCTGAATGGCTGTACAATACTGCCTGCCTACTTCTCATGCTCGGTGATAATCAATCCGCCTCGGAGATAATCTATACCTTTACTCAATCGCCGAGACATACTACAGCAAAGAAACCACAGAAACATGATATTCAAGAATTTTTCAGCGCTAAAAGCTTATTCCGTTTCTCTAGCATATAGCGCGTTCAGATATCACAAAAAATCGCTACAAAATTTCCGTAGTTCTCAAAAATCCGGGCATTTGGTGAGCTCGGTTGTAAGCCTCGGCCTTAACACATCTTGGTCCCAGGAGAGGCAAACAACCTGTTTACGAGCTCCATAAAACCAATGCGCCGTAATAGACTACCGATGGCGTCTCATTGGTCGGAGGCCTAACCATAATTATGCAAATCTTAGCAAGGCTTCGCAAGCACCCTAAAGGCGCGCGCGTCCACCTACCCTTTCTATGGACTCCTCGCGCTCCGTTCGACGCATGATCCCCGCAAAGTGACCGGCTCTGTCAATCGATTACGCACACCGCTGCTAAGTGGACACGCATCTCCGGCCTTTTCGCTGAAGTGTTCCTTGGTAGCATTGTTTTCCGGTTGTGGAGAAGCGCCTATCCTAGAAACGGGAGACAAGTCAGTCTCGAGCGACTTTGGAACATTGACTGCCATGCAGAAGACGAACCGAAGTTCTGGTGTTCGTTTTGATAGAGTGGTCGCATTCACATTCTCCTTTATTGGCCCAAGTATTGGATTCTGGTGACGGCATGAAACAGCAAAGCAGGAGGAGTACCAATTAGGACTCGTACTCGAACGGGATTCGGAAACAAGTTAGCCGCGCGCCCCACAAGTCTTGACGGCACAGCCTCTTAGCCTATCAGCCGGGGCGCATTATGAATCGTCCAGTGATGGAGGCGGTATGCCTTGGACGGAGGAAGATCACATCCTGTTCCTGCATCGCTTGCGCAAATGCTTGCGTACATTCAAGCACACAGGCGCCTTGGCAATGGCGAACCGACCTCGTTGGCATCTGTATACACTCTTGGCAGCGGGACAGCTTGCGTACACCATTGATTCAGGCTGAGTGCTGGCGAGACGGGTCCATGACTTTGGGGTATCAGAGCTGGAAGGGGTCGGTATAAATACTCGAATGTAGCGACCAATATGGCCTGTATCCTGCTCATCACTAGCATATTCAACTTTCCGCTCTTCTTACTCCTCTTCTAACTGTCAACCATGGTCCAAATCCGCAATACGGTGGCCCTCATCACGGCCTTTTTGGCTGCGAACCCAGTGTCGGCTCATGCAGGACACAGCCTTGAGCATGAGATCGCTGCGCGTGCTGCTTACCTCAAGCATGCTCCGCGGGACCTGTCTCACTGCGCCGAGAAGCTGAAGGCTCGTGGAGTCGAGCAGCGTGCCATTGAGCGCCGCAGCGCGAAGGTGCAGGCGCTGAAGGCCGAGGTTGCAGCCAAGAAAAGTAAGACATCTCCTCTTCGCAGCGCTGATGCACCTTGTTGACTCCAGTCGTGTAAAAGAGGCCAAGCGTGCCATTGCCGCCGCTTCTACCCCCTCTGGCGGTGCTATGCCCACTCCTAGCGGTGGTGCTGGTGGTGGCGCTCCTGGCGACGACACCACCCTCACCGACTGGGGCGCGCAGGTGGCTAACACTAGCCACCTGTCCAACTTGACGGTGACCCCTGACATGGCTGGTGTTGAGGACTTGATTTTCCAAAACACTTCTTGCGTCCTGAGCCCTGAGGGCGAGATTGGACCTTACTGTACGTGTTGTTCCCGTTCAGGATTCTCCAGTAAGAAGGCTGACTCGCTCGAAAGATGTTCTCGGCGAGCTGATCCGCGAGGATATTACTGATGATGAGCCTGGTGTCCCCGTCGCCATCGACGGCCAGTTCATCGACATAAACACCTGCGAGCCGATCACGGAGCTGTACTGGGATTTGTGGCAGTAAGTGACACAGATTTTGTCGTTATTGGGGTGAAGTGGCTGACAAAAATTCAGCTGCAACGCTACTGGCGTGTATGCCGGTGTTGTCGGGTCGGGCAACGGCAACGAGGAGGACACGGCCAACCTGAACAGGACCTTCCTCCGCGGCATCGCGAAGACGGACGAAGAGGGTGTTGCCAGCTTCAAGACGATCTTCCCGGGTCACTACTCGGGTCGCGCGACGCACATCCACGTCGTGACGCACACCGGAGCGTCGGAGCTGGCCAACGGCACGCTTACCGGCGGCAACGTCACGCACATCGGACAGCTGTTCTTCGACCAAGCCCTCATCTCGGAGATCAACGCGAACGTTTCGCCCTACACTGAGAACACGATCGACATTGTGGAGAATGCGGATGATAGGGTGTTCATGGTGGAGACGGAGACGGAGAGCGACCCGGTCTTCGACTATGTCTTGCTGGGCGACGATGTCGAGGATGGAGTCTTCGCGTGGATTTCTATGGGCGTTGACTTGAGCCAGAACTACGAGACGAGCTGGGCCTCCGTCTACGGCGAGAATGGCGGCACCGAGGCGTAGAGGGTTGCACTTGACAGTCTTTGTTTGTACATGTTTGTGTAGTCTAGACTCCTGTATCTACATCCGGATTGGTATTTCGGCTGTCCGCGTGAGAAGCGCGTAGTGCCTCACATGAAATGCAGAGCCAGAACTTCTGCTGTTTACTGTTAGCTGGCCCTAGAATTTCACTTCGAGTGTTGCCGAAGACGATCCACGCGGTGAAATAGGATAGCAAGCAGTGACCTCAGTTCTAGAATAAGATTCTGTCGCCGAGCCCGAGGTGCATCGCATTTGTTTCACGCACAGTTGTTTTTGTGAGGTGAGGTCGGGGAAAGTGTGGCGGTGGAGGGTCGGAGATCGGCAGAGCAAGGGTCGGGCAAATCATGGCCGACTCGCAGCTGCAGCGACCGCACAAGCTCCACAGCTCCCGCGACTCCTGCTCCAACCACCACACCTCCCCCCAAGCCATGTCGACCATCACCCAGAGCGCTCTTCAGAGCTCCTACCCGTGCGTCGCCATGCCGTCCGCCATCTGCCAGAGTCATGCTAACTTACAGAAGGCCGATTCTCCCCAGGGAGTTCAACGCGAACCAGCCGCAGACCATTCGCCTGTACCCGCTGAGCAACTACACCTTCGGCACCAAGGAGAACCAGCCCGAGGAGGACCCATCCGTGCTCGCCCGCCTGAAGCGCCTCGAGGAGCACTACAACGAACATGGCATGCGCCGCACCTGCGAGGGCATCCTCGTCTGCCACGAACACAACCACCCCCACATCCTGATGCTGCAGATCGCCAATGCCTTCTTCAAGCTGCCCGGCGACTACCTGCGCCCCGAGGATGACGAGATCGAGGGTTTCAAGGCCCGCCTGAACGAGCGCCTCGCCCCCGTCGGCTCGCAGTTCACCGGCGAGGGCGTCAACGACGAGTGGCAGATTGGCGACACCCTGGCCCAGTGGTGGCGCCCCAACTTCGAGACCTTCATGTACCCCTTCATCCCCGCCCACGTCACCCGCCCCAAGGAGTGCAAGAAGCTGTACTTTATCCAGCTGCCCCGAAGCAGTACGTCATCACTCCACAACCCGCGAGCTGCGCTAACCAATGTCTGCAGAGGTCCTCTCCGTCCCGAAGAACATGAAGCTCCTCGCCGTCCCGCTGTTCGAACTTTACGACAACACCGCCCGCTATGGCCCCCAGCTGTCCGCTATTCCGCACCTCCTCTCCCGCTACAATTTCGAGTTCGTCGATGAGAAGGGCGAGGTAGTGGCCGTGACGCCCGGCGGCGGTCCCGCATCCCAGCAGCCGCAGACAAAGGTTCTGGCAGGGGGCGACGAGAACGAGCACGAGATGAACGGCAACGCGTCGAACGAGTAAAGGGACGGGCAAAAAAGAAATGGCATGGGATGGACTACGGACGGCGTCCTGATTGGGCTTGGGTCGGGTATGCTGCGTTCAAAGCGGGCGTTCAGGTGTTGTTGGATGGCTGCATTGGCTCCATGAGGCTGCCTCATTCGACAGAAAAGAATTTCGATAAAGTTCAATGCACATGCTCGCATTGGTGAATGCATTCACGCCTGTGGTATAAGATTCATTGAATGCTCACTGAAATCGGGATACTATCAAGTTCTGACAAAGAAAAAAGTCTGCAGGCTATTTAGCTATTAAACATGTAGGTACGTTTACCCAAGTATTCGATATTTACTTCTCTCCCAGAACCACTTATTGGACGGCGGAACCAGACCATGTTCATATGATATGATTCTATTACATGGACTAAATCATGGATAAGCTTGCCATGTCCATCTGTCAGCAAGACCCACGTCATTGAAGCCGGCTCGTCACATCAATTCCCATGGAAATTCTTCCGTCACGGTGAACTGGCTACCAATATATATAAAGTGCTCCGGCATTTCGGAATGGTCAACCGTACTGGTTTGGCCAGGAAAATGCCGGTTGGAACCGCGCGGAGATGGTTTTTTGAAGGGCAACCAATTGTGTACAACAATGACTGCCGTCGGCTTTCATGTGGCTTCGCTTTCGCGTTTTCTCGGCAGTTCCGACAGTTCGTGGTACCGGCCTACGAGTCGTGTACATGACAAGGGGCATCGACTTTCCATCAACACTCGCTACCCAGCAATCTGCTTCAAATGACGCGTCGACGACAATCCCACACGGCAAGTCTGTGCAGAGCGACGGGCAGCAAAGCCGTTCGACGTCTGGAAGGAGCGGAGGAGAAGATCGTGAGGTGGTCGGCAATTTTGGTCGTTGGCCGACGGGATTTAGGGTTACCGACGATCCTCCTTCCCGGCAAATGACTACCGCTCGTCTCGTGTCGGTATAGCCCCGTTTTTCAAGAGCCGGATCTTCGTTCTGGGAGTCGGCTGAGTCGGAACCTGGCGAATGAGAGCCCGACGCATGACATCCGCCTTATGCATCTGTCTCCTTTCTCTACTATTTTAACTTTGCCCGAGGGCTAGGTTTGCTATCTGCCTTGGCCGTATGCTCAAGATGCGGCCCGCCCTCGTGTTCGAGCTTCCGTTATTCCCGGCGCATGGGTTCTGCGCCGACTCGAGCCACTCTGAGGAGGAGTTCCAAGGAAATGACTGGTTGCTTGGGTGTCTTATCCTTTCCGAAAGGAGGCATTGCAGCAAACCACAGCGCAACTTTGAATATCCCGCATAGCCGTTGCAGGTTAACAGTTCACCTTAGCCATTCCTTGGTAACAACACTCATTTCTACCGTACGTCCTGTCTCCCTGGAAATATTGATAACGCACATGGACAATCACGAAGCTACCAAGTCATTCTTCCCCTCATCAAACAAAAAAGGCTTTACTATCATCGAAAGTGAATTAGGGATGGCGATGCTTGGGCCCATACCGTTTTCTTGGCACGAAGGATCGAAAATGCCTGACGACATCATCGTCATAATATGTTATATACCATTTCGTCTCACATGTCATGTCTACACCTCCGTACCCCGTGCGTTCAGGAGAAAACCCGATCCCGGCAAAATAATAAGAGGGTCAAGGAGGAAAAGGCCAGCCAAGCCAAGCCGTTTAGCCTAACAAGCGGGCAAAGAAATACTACGAGGGTAGAGCCCCCCACCTTACGCAACTACGTATTCGAATCACGACTCAGAGCACCCGCCTACCCCCATACCCCGCCCTGACCCCTAAAGGTTCTACCGAGACAATCTGTAACGGCGCAAGGAAGCTTCTGGACGCGGTGATGTCGCAGAAGTTAGATGTCCCATCCCCGACATCGCCGGCAATAGTAAGGCTGCGCTCTCTCTCTCGTATATCCGTAGACAACGAATGAAAAGTCGTGTTTTGCGATGGAATTTTCTCGTATGGAAGACCATAACCGTTCGGCAACACGAATGGCCACTTGCAAGAATGCAAAAATAGAAAAGACCAGTGAAGGAGTGGACCGAAGAGAAGACACATGACCCCACGCCCCACGTTTTTGCCCCATATCTGTGCCACAAGGCTTTTAGACATCAAAACTGCCGGATGCAACCGGCAGTTCATTCTTTTGTCTTTCCGCCGCCGCCTCTTCCACGTGTTGCATGGGGGGATGGGGATGGTGGCTTAGGCTTGACATGGGGATCCCTACCTGATGCCGTCGGACAGTCCGACCGGCACCCAAAATATCGGCACGGCAAGTTCGGCAACTTGTTCGTCGGGATAAAGCCAAGAAAAAGGGTTAAAGATTAAAGTATGGCAATACATCGGCTCGTGGTTTGGGCAGGCAAGATGAGTCAGTCAGCCTCGGGGATACAGGTCGTCGGTTCTCGGAGATCGATGGGCGGGCAATTAAGCGAGCCGAACGGCCATCTGATGAAATAAAAAGGTTAGCGCCCGGACGGATAGGCACGGGGTTAGGGAGAAAGAAGGTTTTGCGGGCATTATTCTCGCCGTTGCTACTGCCCAAGGCTGGGTTGCGGAAAGTTTGCTGGAAATCGTCCGTCGAGATCCTTGCGCAACACCTAACGGAGAAATATTTTCGTGTTTTCGATGCCCACTGCTCTCTGCCTCGCGCTCTGCTTGCCTGATTGGTACCACTTCGGTACGAGGGCTCGCTTTTGATATACCGTTTTGGGTGCCACAAGGGACAGAATACTCCTTGCAGGAGCAATTAGAGCGAGCATTCCGACACAAACGCAAGCTTTGAAATTACTCCAAAACATTCAGCTAACCCAGCCAAGTATGGTGTATTATTTAGTAATGCAGATTCATATGGGTAAATTCTTTTGCGGCCAGTTGTGTGGGAGTCGAAAATTTATTTTTGAAGCTTCGTGCTGTCACTTCTGAATGCGGAGAAGTATGATACACACTGGCGTTCATTGGCCCATCTCTGCCATTGCGTAGCCCTCATAGTTCTGGCCTGCGCTCTACTGTGTAGGCATGCCACGTGGCTGCCGCATGTGACCGAGGGCAGTGTTCAATGCACTGTCCAGCTGATGGCCCACTATCACAACGTCCGCATCCGAGACAACACCATCACTTCGTCATACCGCCACCTACAGGGATGACTATCTCTTTACAACGTCGGCTTCTCTATCACCCTATATAGTAGCACACAAATAGCCTATCTTTTATTTTTATTTATACCTCTTCTGTTCGTCATACAGCAGAAAAACACTATTGTATTAACATACATGCAACCTATACAACCTGAGCTACTGAGGTCTTGTAAACGATAAATGACTAGTCAGGCCTACTGTCTGCATCACAAGAGTCAAGAGAGCTTACACGTACCACGCCAGTGGATAAGGCATCTCGGCAGGATGCTTTCGGAAGAGAACTACCGAGAAGAGTCCGGGGATGACGATCAAGCGCGGCGGGCAACGAAAACAAGCTGTGTGTGCGTGTACTATACGTCTGAACTGACTTTTTCGCGTTCGACGGGAGACTTGCACGTCGATCGGTCATACGAGTCTAGTGTCACCTCCTCTTTGCCCATCCCATCGTCGTATGAGACGCGTTTACGCCGACCGGAAGTGCTCTCTTCCCGGGACCGTACCATGCGCAAATAAGCTTTTTTTCGAGAGGCATTTTCTGTTTCTTTCGTGCTTCTCGCAGACCTCGTTGGTCGACTGTTTCGATCTCCTGCGTCAGGAGGCTACGCTCACCCTGCAACACTTCATCGTGGTCCCTGAGAGCAGACGGATTTAGCTCTTTGCTGACGACTCTTTGAAGACACAGCATGAGTCTTTCCTCAAGAGAGACAGTCTGCAGTGGTCCAGGCACTATCATCTTAGCAATTGCGAGAGGGAGCACGCACGGAAGACATCGGCAAATTCGCAGCCTGAGATTGCCACGCGTATGACGACTGCGCCGCCGACATAGTTTTAAATGCTTTCCGGTATGCACCAATACCCGGTGTCGTACTCTGTGGCTGTGTGATGAGAATACCAAATCAGGAAATTTGTCCGTATAACCTCTCTTTGCCACCAACACCCAGGGGAAGCAGCCAATCAGGGAGCGAAGACAGGGGTGGTTGTCCCAGTGTTGTTGTATCAAATTTGCTGTGAGCATGCAGAATGTCCCAATTATCTCCCAAAAGCAGCACACCTCCGAAGTGACCAAAGTTTAGTTTGAATTCTTTATTTTCCTTCTTGGATGCTGTGTTTACTAAACACCTCGCGACCGGATTTGAGCAGCAACTGTTAAACCCGCGAGCGAATTTCCAGAAGTATGAAGTGAGTCAGTATGCAGAAAGCCTACTGCAGTTCGGCCCAGATCCGGCCGAGGCATCATGAGATCCAGAGGCCACCATACGTCAGGCTATCACCAAACGGGCTGAGCGCTTTCCGTGCCGCAGAGGCACTCTGTGCTTCAGGGAGTGCCACTATTGAACCTTAATAGAGTAACGCGGAGAACATGCTGGTCGATTCGTGCGGGGGATTGCAACAACTCAAGCAACAGCATCAAGAAATATGGTTGACCATGTGTTCGCGCCCAGTATCGTAACAGTGGGAGTGACTACGCAAGAGCCGCGGGCCGTAGACTATTCGTAGTTCTACCTCACACATTCAAATTCACCAAACGAATCAACAAAGCGTCAGTGTCAATGTCTGATTATGTTCCTTCGCATCCCTAGCACGCTTTGCCATGGATTAATTTACAACAAAAGATACTGAAGTGAGAGAACGCCTGAGCTTTTCAACGCTAGAGACCATCGTACAGGACCAAAAAGAAATGAAATGACCGTACCCTGCGAGTCAGAGGAGATAAAAAAGAATACCGTGAGAATTCATGTCCAGGAAAAACCCCATCCCAAAGAAAAATGAAACCCCCCCAGCCTTATACCGACCGTACTGTACCCGTGTATTTATCTTTTCGTTCGTATATGTAAAAGAAAAACAGTTACAGTGCGTAATGTGCAGCGCAGCCAGTACGCGCTATTCTTTCCCTCTTCGAAGGTCAGGGAGCCACCATCTCCCTCCTCTTCGCAAAATCGTCGTGGAGTAATGCTGAAAAGTACGCTTCGTCATCGGCCCCATACACAACATCATCCCGAGCGTTGAAGTTGGACTCGAGTGGCTTCTCCAATCGCCAGACCTTACGGCCTTCGAAATTCTTTACCAGCGCAACTTCGCCCAATGCTGTCTGAGCAAGGAAACGCAAGCGTGACTCAACAGCCTTTTGTTGAGCGCGAGCGCTAGACCAAAAAGAAGCAATCTCGTCCACACATTGCAGTCCATTGCTGATGGATTCAATTGTGCTGGGCAGGTCGGACGCCAACCCTCCTGCAGACAAGATGTCGGTCGCAATGAGTACAGCATAACCAGGGAACGGTGTAGCGAAGGCGAAAGCGTTGCCCAACCCAAGACGTTGGGAGCGAGCTGCCTTGGTGACCGGCGCAATAATATTACAAAGAAGGTTGCGAGCAGTGACATTGGCGCGATAGGCGTTGCGGGAAAGGATGTGAGGAGGCAGTGAAGAGTGCCGAGCATACCGGTTGAGGCGCATGATTGTTGCCTGATGGAGAGCGTGCATGCCCACGAAGGTGCCGGCATAGCCAGCATTTACTGCAGAGTAGAAGTTGGCTTCGTTGAACTGAAGTTCATAAGGCAGGCATGCGAGCCACTCATCCAGACGCTCATTGGTTTGATCGTAGAATGCAGTGTACTCGTTCAGCCGCATGCTTGTGTGCTTGCGCGCAGCTCGGGCTGTGAAAGTCCACACATCGCCCCAGATTGCCGAGACAAGAGCGTGGTAGCCCATCGGGCTGATGTTCCGCAGAAGAGCTCGTTCTTCGATATGGCCGCCATCAAAGATGGGCGTGTCGAGTGGCCGACCGGCGTCATATGCTGCCTTTGAGCAGGGGAGCCTGACGCAGACGTCATCGACATTGATGGTGAAGAGGGTGCCTCCAGAAAACCCATTGTAACGCTAGATACGCAGTTAGCTCTGATGTGAGAGAATTACGTGGGGTGATACGTACGTCCATCAGGAACCCGGCCCAGAACGTCCGCAGCTTGCACTCTTCGGTCATCCGCCGGTCGAATCCAAACAAACTTTCGCTTTCATCGCAGGCAACGCCTTCCTCTAGGTTAAGCTTCAAGGCGCTGATGGCCCGCAGGAATGCGCCACACCAGTCCCAAGCCTCCTCGTGCCGTCCTCGAGCAAAATGTGCCAACCCGACGTACAACCTGCTGAGGCACATGTGGAGGGTGAACTTGCCGACGCGCTTTTGCAGACCAGAGTTGCAGATCTCAAGCAGCTGTTTCTCTATGCGACGCCACTCGGAGTCGGTGGAGAAGACATTGCCCATGACCAATAGCGAGTAGATGACAAGCTTCTCGTCAGCGGTCTTAGGCTGACCGTTGGTGACCCATCTCATGAAAGGCTCCCGAGCGAAGACAGCGTATGTTGATGAGTTGACATATGTGAAAAACAGGTCTAGAAGATGCTTGGTGAGTGTCGGATCCGCATCGTAGGGATCCGAGTCCAGGCTGGAGCGCGCCATGGCGTGCATTGCCGAGCTTCTTACAGTAGCAGTGGGGATGCGGGGAGCGAAAGCAGAGCCAAGCGTCTCCCTCTCGTCCGATGAACTGCGATAGCGGCGTTTCCGCGACTCATCTACATCGCCCGGCTTGCCAATCTCACTGAAGATGTGCTGCGGCTTCAAGAAGCCGCGAGATGCAGGGGGCGATGCGCGTTGAGGTTGCTGTGGGGGCGATGGTCGTACACTGAGAGTGTCCTCTGGATGTTGTTTCGCTGACGTGACCAAGGTCTCGGTCAGATCGAGCTTCATGCCATCGGCGTTTGAGGTTTGACCACTGAGACCACTACAACTTTTGTCAGCCGTTGAACTAGCTTCGACTGGCACGTGGAAGCGACAACAGGCCACCCATCGTCCGTGGGTGGTAACGCTCGCGCCACGAGAGGGTTGGCTGACTCGAAGCATGCAACCTTAATTGGCCAGCAGGCATTGATCCCTGCGAAAATAGAAGAACGACTTACCCTCTGCATGTCCGTCGGGCACGAGCACATTGAGAGCACTTCGGAATGCCTGGCTCGCATTTGATCTTCTTCTCACGGCAGGTCAGACAGGCCTGTGCAAGACGCTTGCGAGGCTTGCCGGCCTTGGTGACTCCCCAGGACGGGTTGACGGGTTCACCGTCGATGATGGTCCGGCAGTATGAGCCATCCTCGTACACGTAGCACAAGCCCTCTCCGGGAACGTCTTGCTGGCCGATGCAACGTGCAGCGCGGACTGGGCCTCTTGAGATGTCTCCGATGCGGCGTTTCACCCTTACTGCAGATCCCTCGCTGGCTTCCTCGCGTGGCGAGTGATTTTCCGAGCCAGCACTGGCCCCAGACGAGATGGATCCGCGGCGAAGAAACTGATGGGCGGGCTCCGTGGCAGGAGCATGGAGAGGGCCAGGCATGCTCGGCGCAGAGGTGTAAGCCGGGTAGGGCTGAGAGGCGGACGAAGCGGGCTGGCCCGGGTTGGAAGAAGCCTGGCTGTCCTCACGGGCGGGATAGGCGTGACCGTTGACGGGGCGGTCCGTCGACGAGGCCGAATCGAAGCCGCTCAGGCTGGGCAGACGGGTCACGGGAGCAGGCGAGGCATTTGGAGCGGCAGGATTCAGAAGATCGGGATTGATCAGAGTGCGCAGGCTGGGCAGCTGCACGCCCTCGCTGGTCGGGACGGACGAGGAGGCGCGCTGTGAGGGCGAGACGGTGCCATAGAAGCGATCGGACGGGGCAGCAGTAGCGGTAGGCGGCGTCCTGTAGGATCCATACGAGTCCGGCGAGCGAGAAGAGGCGTGCAGACCAGGCAGAACATGCGCAACGCGGGCAGACTCCGCTTGGGGCTCCATGGCGGTTGCAGGGCAGCGATCGATGACCTTGGGCGGGACCCTGTGAGGTGCAGGAGGGCTGGGACTAGTTATATTCCGAGCGACTACCGGCAGGCCAAGCTCTGGCCATCGAAGGTGTGAAGCTAGTCAACGACCCGGTACCACGGACGGCCTGACGGGGGGGCGGGCTCGGCTGAGCAGGAGCCAAGGCTGGGAGCGGAGGGCAGGCCAAGGGCGGCGGGCAGCAAGCAGTGAGCGAGCGAAGGTTGAGAGAATGGCTGGGGAAGAATCGGAAGTACCGAGGGCGCAGCTGATGCCCCGGCAGTGCGCGCTGAGCTCTCGACTTCGGCCCGTTTGCGACGGCAGTCGAAGCAGGGCACGGGTGCCGCGCGGGCAGGGAGCGGAACCCAGGGACGAGGGGCGCTGGGGACGACAAAGGAGCAGCACATGTGCAGCGCGCACGGTGAAACGGCGCTTGCGAACGGGCGCTCGAGCGCGTGCCCGCAGAGCAGACGGGGGCCGAGCACAGGCAGCGCAAGCAGCACGGCACGCGTGGCGGCGGGCAATCCTAGGGCGCGCTGGGGACGGTGATGGCAATGGCGGCTTGGATGGCAGAGAGCAGGGGAGCGCTATTTAGCTGTCGATCGATTCGCTGTCCCGCACTCTGCCCCCAGGCCTAGCCTCGCACGGGCAAGCGTATTAAGGCGCGTCTCCTGGTTGCTGCAGGCAGTTTCAGCATCTGCCGACAGGCGCGGGATCTGGAGGCCGACGAGCCGGCTGTTGACAAACGCCCTCGCCCTGCCCGCCGCCATGGGGGGCAGCACGCTGCGATGCGCGCGCGCGGGTGCAGCTACGGGCGCAGAGCGGTGCGCCGTGGCGGGCTCGCCGTCGCAGTGCCGGCACCCTGTGCGGGCGTGCCCACGGTAGTTGGCGACTCCACGCTTGGGGCTCATCCCTGCCGCGCGGGACGCCACGAGCGATGGACAGCTTGCGGGCGCCCGTCACGTGTCAAGGGGGCCCGAGCGCCTCACGAGCGCCGCCATCCATGTCGTATGAGGCTTCGAGCACTGCATCGCTCTGTCGTGGCCCTGTCCGCCAGATATCTTTCTTCCCTGCCCGCACCAAGATCCGCCCCAGCCATGTCCGACGACGCTGCCAGGAGCGATGCCAGCGCGCGGGAGCCTGAGCCCGCCGCCTCGCCTGTGCCGAGCGACCAGGCGTCCGACGACAGGAGCGCCCAGGAAACCGCTGAAGTTTCGGCTCCCGGCAATAATCAATCCGGCGAGAGCGACGACACTCAGCCGGATGCGAAGAGCCCCGCGCACGACGACGATGCTGCGGAAGCCACCAAGAAGCGCAAGCGCAGCCCCGAGCCTGAAGCCGCAGACCCTGCCACCACCACCGCAGCCGACGCTCCTCCGCTGCCCACCGATGAGCTCCCGCCGCCCTTGCCTGACGAAGAGCCTCCGGCACAGCAGGACGACGGTTGGGAGGCTCTCTGGGACCACAACGTTGGCGCTTACTACTTCTACAACCGACACACGGGTGTAACTCAATGGGAGAACCCTCGTGTACCGGATGCTACCTCGTCGTCCGCCGTGCCTGCGCCGCCCGGTACATCAGCCTACGGCAACAGCAGTCTGGGTTCGCCGCCTCGCAAGCGCGCGGGCGGGTACAATCCGGCTATTCACGGTGACTTCGACCCCAACGCCGATTACGCGCAGGATTATCTCGAAGAGGACAGCACCGAGCCGGCCGTCGACGCCAACGCCGCCGCCGCCGTGCACGCTGCTGCGCTGGGCGGAGATGCCTACGCGCAGACGGCCAACTTCAATCGCTTCACTGGCCGCTTCCAAGCCAGCACTGACGGCCCTGAGCAGCACAACGACGAAAACAAGAGCCGGCGCCAGCTCAATGCCTATTTTGATGTTGATGCCGCCGCCAATAGCCATGACGGAAGAAGCCTGAAGGCCGAGCGTCAGAACAAGCGGCTCTCCAAGAAGGAGCTCCAAGCGTTCAAGGCAAAAGCCGCGAAAAAGAAGGAAGAGAAGAGGCGCGCATGGCTCAGAGACTAGTAGCTGATTTGTCAAGTGAGTGCCTCGCAATGTCTCGCACTCCCCTATTGACAAAAAGTCGTCCAAGCACACGGATGCTCTGCCGCCCTGCTCTTTCTTCTTGCATGTTCTACGGCGTTAGCTGGACCAAAGGGTGCTCAACATGCACTAACGGCACGGTGGGTTCGTTCATCCCTTTTTGAATCATGTCCTTCCATCTATTTCTCTCTGCATTGACCTTCTTAGAGAACAGTGGCATCGTATCTCAGCCGTTACTGATGGAACACAGCACAACCACAGAGCTTTTCATTCTAGACTCGGCCCTTTCGAGTGACATTTCGCGGAGGGCTTTAAAAGTTTAAAGGGCCGTTTCGGTCATTTCTGCATGATAGATAATCGCGCAATAGTAAAGTCTTGCGGCATTTTCCCAACGGATGGCTGTGCCTTCAGACGTGCGGCACCTGTGGTGATGCATCCGGTGGCCCTCAGCCTCGCAATTTGCGGCTAACTTAGCTGGAGGACCGGCCGCCATAGCGTTTGCACCGGCACGCCATACGGACGCGGAAAGGAACCGAGTTCCTGGATGTCAACAACTCCCGCACCTGGCCTCTCGGCTTCTCACTTGTGGCAGCGCTGGACGAGTTGCGCATGGTCAGCCCCACAGCCTTCACCCGCTCGCCTTCTCTTTGGCCTTTGCGTCATCCACCTGCAGGTTTTCGACGCCCTTCTCCACACCTGACTCTGACGTGTCGCCCATACTGATCTTCATCTCCACATCCTCTCCCTCGTCATCATCCCTTGCTCCGTTCTTGCTGGACTCGGCAACCTCCTCATCCTTCAACGCACCGACGACCGTGTCTAGCGCGCCGCCCTCAACGAGCAGCCACCCAACCACGTCATTCTTTCCGTTCTGCTCCGCTTCGAAGACGGCGTCATGGCCCGCAGCGTTGAGGATGGTAGCATCGGCGCCGAGTGCAACCAGCGTCTTGACGGCCGAGAGGTGGCCATTGAGGGCGGCCCAGTGCAGCGCCGTGTTCCCCGCAGAGTTCTTCAGGTTCACGAACGACTTGTACGATTCCTTCACGGCATCGGGGGAGGGAACTGCCGAGGTGAGGGCATTGCGGATGATGTCGAGGATCTCTGCACAGCGGCGGCGGAAGGATTCGGTCAGCCCGCTCCACCTGGGGTATCACAGAGCGGGGCAGGTATCCAACATACCAGTGTGGCCGTTCGCGGCGGCATAGTGGAGAGCGCTGTTGCCGGAAGCCTCGTCGACGGCGGCGACTACAATGTCGGCCGTGGAGCTGCCCGCATGGCTCTGCGACAGCTCTTGGAGGTACTGCGGCAGGTCCTGGGTCTCGTTCGCACGGGCGAGGTACAAGAGATCGTCGACCTCGTCCTCGGTAAGTGCCAGGCTAGCAGGGTTGTTGGTGGCGGGCATCTGGATGACGTGCGAGGTCGTGGTTTCGAGGGGCAGGGCTTGAGGCTCAGCGTGGCTTGGTGATAAGGTGCGGTCGGGCAGGACAGCCGGAGCTAGGTACGTCGCGGTGATGCGGTGTAATGATGAGGTGAGCGGCTCGGCGGTTCTGGGAAAAGTCGCAAAGTTTGTTGGAGATTGGAAGGTTTGTACTAGGCAGGGCCGTCTGCGCTGGCTGCCCGTCTGGTGGAGGGCTCCCTTCGCCGTCGCACCACGAAAAAAAAATTATGCCGACGCCGAGCGACGCTGGGCTGCCCGCGGGCGCACACGCCGGGGAAGCGCGACCGGCTTCCGCCCTCGGCTTGGCGCTCGTTCAGGCTGTGGGGGCCTTTCGCCGGCCACGACTGCCCATCCCCCGCAGCCTTCTCCACACAACAAGCTTCCGCTGCTTCTGCCGCCCGCCCAGGGCCCCTCGTGGCGCCGTGGCTTTCTCTCCGCCCTTCGTCACAGCCGTTCCCTCTCGCCCTGCACTCGTCACTCCTCAGGCCGCCTGGCGTCGCCTAGCACGCGCGTGCCTGACCTCTCTCGCCTGGGACCAGCTTGCGAGCGGCCAAGCCCTAGCGCGCGCAGATCCAGGTGGTCCCAGCTCGGCCGTCCAGCAACCGTTCTTGTGCGAAGGAGCTGCCAGCGGCCAGGGGCTGGATGCGGCTGAGGTGTGCGGCGGTCTGTCCTGCGCGCCGCACACGCAGCCCCTGCGCAGCAGAGAACCCTGCTGGTCTCTTTCAACGGCTGCACAGCCATCGTGCCTCATCTCCTCTGGCCCGGAATGATGAGGCTGTAAGCATGTGGGATTACTGATAGCCGTGCTGATCGCATCCCTCACTCAGCCTGGGGATCATTCCTGCGCCCACGTGCAGGTCTGGATCGGCGCCACTCGTGATTTCGGGGATTTCGTGTCTGGAGCCGGTCTCACTGCTACTGCATTGGGGGCTTACGATCAGCATGTGGATTCGAGGGCTCGGAACCTCGGCTGTCATCCCGCAGGCCTAGCAGTGCCGATATCCCATTCAGCCATCTGCCGCGAGAGTCGGCGCGCCACCAGGGATTCTCACCGGCCTCAGTTGTGGTAGCTCTTGCGTCTGCGCTATTGACGACCCGTACGCTCTTATCTTGCCTCCTCTGTCCAGCGAACCCGCCCGTGCTCACCGTCTGGCCAAGCCTCGTTCACCTGTGCGCTGCGGAGCTAGCGCGCCACCTTCAGCCTACTTTCTTTTACACTCGTCGGTGCCTCGGCGCCTTGCAATTGGTCGCTGCGGCCTTTGCCAGCACACTACCCTCTAGTGCGTCCGAGCCTACATTGCAGTACTCAGGGAGATGTGGCGGCTCCGCATGCAAATCAAACCGTCAATCGCGCAGCCCTAAGGTTTATCACCTCCTTTCGCTGCCCTCAACTCTCTCCTTGCGCGACCCGCCTCTTTAACTGCCGCTGCCAAGCCTTATAGTACGTCTCCAGTTGTCTGAGAGACTGTGAGTCTATCGTGACATCAAGCCTCCTCTCACAATCAGATGCCGGATCGGCATGCTCACAATCCGGTTGAGGCTGTGCTCCCCAGAATAGATCATCGAGAACCAGCCAGCAGCTTCGCTCGAATGACGACACAACCATCTCGTAGAACTGCTCAACATAGTCACGAGCTCAGAGATTCCCGCTTTTCGTGGTCGTCAGCCAATCAAGACAATAACTATACCGCTTTTCGGCTCTCGTGTTCCTGCCTCGGTAGTTGTTGCCCACAAGCTGCTCGGTCTCGGTACTATTAGAGCACACGTATCGTTGATCTGCGGCTTCCCTGCGTCCGGCCTTTGCATCACCAGGTCCGAGGCTGAAAGAGACAATACCAATAAAGGGATACCCAGTGTTCCCTAGTCTCAAAGGGTGCTCTACTGGCTTGCCAACACATATACTGGGCGACTGCATCCACCCCACTGTTTTTTCTCACTCCATTAACTCAGGCACCTTGCATCACTCCACGCGTCTGCACTGCCACCTTTCTGATCGGCCTATTACGCCCTCGTATGCCATGTCCCCAATCCAGGGGCCGCACGAAAGACGGTGTATCGCACGAGGTCTTACTTCGGGGCCGAGAGACGACTGGATACGCCTCCGGCCGATAAGCCCTTGAGGCTGAACAAAGAGGTGCTACGACGGACTGCCAGATGCGGTGTGGTTTCCAGGACACTGCAGCAGTCGGTCCGCGTCCCTTGTCGATCCTACACTTGCCCTTATGTGACCAAGCCCAGCAAGGGTGTGTGTGATGCAGGGCAGTGAAACATGGTCGCCTTTTTTTGCTTAGGATCCATCCAGGGTCAGATTACTTTTGCTCCTTGACGCTTGCCACATGCCCCGTTCTCGGTAATTGGTACTTCAGGAAGGTTTCGCGGTCACCCCATTTTGGATATGCCTCCTTGGGGGCCATCTTGGACCAGACCGCCAGCAGAGATCAACAAGGACTCGTGCACGCCAGAACCCCTGATCACACCCTTGGGTATGTTGGGTATGAATGAAGATTCAGTGGACCAAGAGCCCTCAAGCTGCGAGAATTCATAGGTACCGATAAGAACTACCGAAAGGTAGGCTACTACGATCACTGCGCTCTGAAGAAAAGATGTTGTGGAAGAAAAAGACCCAACGCACACTGTCCTCATGTTCTCCAATTTTCGTCGCTGGTGGCATCACAATGGACTTTTCCACGTCTCATCAAGTTGAAGGAGCATACAGAGTCTCACTCATGTTGTGTACTTTGGCAGCAACACTTTGACTGATGAATAGAGGTTGCCCATAATCACTTTGCAGTAAAGCAGCTCAACATGCGGGTGCACTTCTTTCCTTCTGTGAGTCATTGTGGCCTGTGTCTGGTTCTAGAACCGCACTTCCCCTCTTATCTACCACTCAGGATATTTGCCAAACTTCCAAGCGTACGCCTGTGCTCTTCATTCCGCGGCACGTATACGCTCTCTTCCGAGGCATGTCGCGTCTGCGGCGTAGCCGGCATCTCCGCAGCGACCACCGCCGTCGTCATCATCGTCGGCGGCGTTGCGGGCGACCACTCGACGCGGATGGGCTGATCTCTGCTCAGCTTCTGGCCGTTGAACCCTGTCACAGTACCCGCACGTGGTCAGCCTCACATTTTTTTTCTTTCGTACATCCGGCACTGCCATTGGGCCGCGGCGGCGCGTGATCCTTACACAGTTCGAAACGCAGATCAGCTGGGCCGATGATGACCTGGATCTGGTACTCGACGAGGTAGTGCCGCTGGCTCGTTTGCCAGAAGCGCCGGTTCTTTTGCTTGAATTCCCGCTGATCGGCGTTGGACAGGTCGGATTGGATCTCGCACAGGATCTCGGCCCCCGGCCCCATCTGGAAGGGCAGGATGTCGACGTCGTTGTCGCTCTTGATGATCCATGTCGGAAAGGCGCGCTGCGGGTCCCCTGGTGTGAGCTTTCTGCTGAAGTTGTGCATGATTGCGTCGTTCACGCGGATCGGCTCGCCCTTGTAAATGTGAGTGTTTAGTCCTATCTCCAGGACATTCATAGATACCTTCCGAATGAACCAAGCTATGGCGTTCGATATGTAGAGCTTGCCGTTAATGGGGTCTTTGTGCACCTTTTTGCCACGGTGGTCTACACTAAAGTTAAACGGCACTGCTTCTTGGAAGAATTGCTGACAAGACCCATACCTGGGTTGTTCTTCTCATAGGCAACCTTACACAAGGTCCCATATGATGCCCTGCAGCAGCGCCAGTCCAAAACACTCTTTCCGCTCCTAAGCTTTCGAAGATGGTCTGTGACAAGACCTTTGGAGACAGCCAACTGAGGATCCGGTGCAGTCCGGAAGTGGATGTTTTGAGCATTGAGGAAGGTGTGTCTCCCACGAGCATATCTCTCCATGAGACGCTTCTGTACGTATGCGCTATTTCCAAGTCCTCCGGAAAGAATCACGTGGGTCTAAAAGCATAAGCGCTGCATAATCATCATCCAGAAGCATCACTTACCACTTGCTCACCAGGATATCTTCTCTGGAGCCTCTCTAGTTGATGGTCAATGAGTCCGAATAGCTTTTGTACTTGCTTATCAAAAAGCAGTTGCAAATCTTCTCTGTCAAAGCGTTAGTAAATATTTCGAGATCAATCATGACAATAAAAGTTGGTTGTCTGTAGAGAGGGAAATGAATCGAGATATAATTCTGCAAACAGACGTTTTCAATACCTTCGAAATCTCATCTCTCCATGCATAACTCCAATGTCCACCTGCGAGTAGTTTCTGTCGATTTGTGGAACACAGATGGAGAAGATAGGCGTATCACTGGGCGACCCATGCTCGCATTTCGCGTTTTGAAATTCCTTGCTCTTCATCATCTGCCATGCTGCTTCTTCGGGCTCTAGCCCGATGGCGGAGCGGTCAATTCTCGATAGACGTTGTAAAGCCAGATTTTCAAAGTCATTGTCGATGGCTGCTGAGCCGATAGTCTCTCCTAAGAGCTTTTCAGCGCAGACCTCAAAGGGGCTCGTAGCCTTTAATTACCAAAGACAACATCGAGCTGCTGCAGAGACATCCACTGGCTCTGATTGGTGACAACTTTCAAGACGGAGAGGTCAGTAGTTCCACCACCTGCATCGCACACGAGGAGGATGTCTCGGTCCTGTACAAGTCAATAAATAGTATGCGGAGGTGCCTGTGTCGCATTGTCGCAGACGATTGATCAGTTCAGAGACATACTCGGAATATTCCAGAGGCTTCAGTCGAGGTGTGGACAGCCGCGGCTTCCGCTTCGGTAAGACCTATGGAGACGACATGTCTCAGGTGTTGCCCAAATCCAGCTCGATGAATTATCGTTCTGAATCTCTCCACGGTGTGGTTGTTCCAAGTTGTAGGAACACTGAAGATGAATTCAATGTATGCGTCAGGCCAGTAGGCACCCGCAAGCTCGTAGCTTAGCACAAATTCAATGTGTTGGTACAAATGTCGCATGTAGTCTTCAAAAAGCTTCTCCACTTCGTGGATGGATTTTGGAGTATCGTTTGGGAGCTCGGCTTGTGCTCTCTGGAGCCTGAAGACGTCGAGATATGTCTTGAACCATTCTCGGTATTCTCTGTCGTCGGCCGTCTGCTCGGAGATCGTTTCGGAGTTGAAACCCCATGAAGAGGGAATTTGCGAGTTATGAGGATAGACCAGGACAGTAGGGACCTTGTTCTCATTCGCCTGTCCGCGGCCGGGCCACTTTTGAATCCAGCGGATGGTCTCGGAGCCGATGGATAGGTTTGCGTAGGAAACTCCGGTACCTGAAAAAGCATGTGAGCTTCGAATGTATTGATATAGTGGACCAGAGACGCAGATTTCAGCTTGGAAAGAGGGCGGGGCACACGTGATGGTGACAAGCGCATTCCAGCCGCGGCTTTCAACGTCGCACGCTCATCTCACAACCACCCCCAGCCCCCGTCCTCATCGCGATTTCGCGAAAATTGAATCAGCTCTACGGTCGGCTAGAATTATTACTTACAGGTCATTCCGAAGTCCACTGCCACCACCATGTGCGGCCTGTCAGCCGACATCTGCTGTCGATCTACCCCGTTCAAGTACATGGCTGTGGGCCTAATTCAGGTCCGTTTTGAGGGGAGGCAATGAATTCAATACTAACGTACGAAGTAGGTCGGTTGCGGCGGAAGCTTTTGACATCTTCCATGCAAAACGCTATCTCATCCGCTACGCGCGCCTTCGGCCCCCAGCGGATCCCCCCTGCTCTTCGCAAGGCTGAATGGCGATGTGGGTGGTACCGGCGGCGCAGCCGGCCATTTCTAGCCCATACGCGCCTGCCACGAATGTACAGGCTGCAGTGACGCCCCGTCACACCAGACCACCCCCTCACGCCTCGCAAGCCTCAAGTTCGAGGCAAAAGGCTCGGGCGAGCCGACCTGAACATTCACAAGAATCAATTGTGCGAGCTATGAACATCTCAGTGTCCGATCCAAGAGAAATGACTGGCCTAGAGTTCCCCCCCTTTACACGCTCACCCGACAAACTGGTGCGATGTAGCACTTGCGTCTGTAGACATGCTGAGCAACAGCAGATTGGACCAGTCTCATCCAATCGCGGTGCATTGCCCGCTGCTTGTAAGCAAAGTTCGGGGATCACAACGCGGGCACCTACATGAAAATCACATGGATTCCGTCCGGCCCCCAAGCATTTCTGAGCCGCGCAGCTCAAGCCGAGACTGTTACCCTTGTGTATCAGCCCAGCTGCTAAATTGGCACCCCGGTAATGGCCAGTGCGTGGATGCAGGCATGGTCTTCCTTCAGCCAGAGGATTGAACTACTGCGCGAGGCCACCTTTCTGGAGCTGACCCTCAGAGACCTCTTTCTACTCTTTGACTTTTACGCCGTCAACTTCCTCCACTTCGTCACTGCGCACTGTTACCCAACCATTGGGTTCAGAACCTGCGCTGCCTAACATGGCAACCAGCGCTGCAAAAACTACCTCGCCGGTAGTTTGGCCAGAGACTCGCAATCCTCTTAGCCTTCAGACATTAATGTTCTACTATGACCAAAAAAGCAGCTACAGCATTACTCTCACTCAACCCAGTGTAATCCCTGCTGAACCGACTACTTCAATTGAAGCGACGTTTGGACCGGTGGTGGCCCAAGTTTTCTACACGAAAGTGTTCACTGCTGAGTCAATCCCTTATATGTTGGCCTCTTCTGCGAGCAGCGTCCGATCTGTCAAAATCTCGACCGTGAACCCATCAGAGATAGGTCAAACTACAACGCAGGCATCCACAGCCCACAATTCAATCCCCAGTACCCCAACATCGTCACCTTCTGCGTCGGGATCAACAAACGCGCAAAATAAGGGACTCAGCTCCGGAGCGGCCGCAGGCGTTGGAGTTGGGGCTGCGATAGGCGGGATCTTGCTTGCTTCTCTTGTATTCTTCATTTGCTTTCGAAGGTCGAGGAAGAGCCAACCACGCTACGACTCCGAAGTTCCACTGAAGCGGGCACCATCCTATGGGGAAGGCAAACCGACCGGTCTGCCACAAATCACAACAATTGGCACTTGGGAGTCTCAAGCAGAAAAACTCCTCCCACAACCAGTAGCGGACGACAGCATTTCAACAGAAATGTCAAAGCTCAAGAGCATGATCAATAATCATGTCGTGAGCTACTACCGCACTTCAGAAATTGACCAGGATTCAATCGACGAAACGGCTCTTGCTGGTATTGTGGAAGACCCTCAACTCTCAGTGTCGCAGTTGAGATCCGCAATCGTGGATCCACAAATACGCACTCCGGCGCTGCGCTATCTGATTGCATCAGCTATCTTTTCGCGGATTGGCCTGAAAAGTCATCCAAGCACAAGCTTTCTTCCGCCAGAAGTGGCAAGCTGCCTTGAATCCATGACGGGAATGCGAGAGAATGACCAAGGTTCGTTTTATCTGAATTTTAAGCTGGAGTTGAAGCTTACAGAAAAACAGCGCGGACAACACTTCTCAGCAAATGGCGAGCCATAACTGCAAGCATGCTCCAACAAACTTATGGCTCAAACTTCATCACTGAAAGCGATCCTAGATCGTACAACATCGGCCATGCACTCGAGGAGCTTGACTCTGTTCTGGTACGCTTGAGAGCGAGAAGAGACGAAAATGCGAGCCGACGGCAAAATCTCGAGGAGATCCTCAAACGCGCAGCAGGTTTCGCCTTTCTCTTGTTCTCTCACCCGAGCTTCTGGAAATTCGAGTGGCTTGCGGACTCCAATCACGGACCTGGGAGCGTTGTTATTTTCCCAGCCTTGCTTCAGATCACCGACGAGAATGGGGAAAGACTCAGCCGCCCACGCCCGTTTGAGGATATGGAGATTGCCAGGCTGGTCTCTTAACTGGCCTTTTCCTTACGTTTTCGCTTTCTAGGCTGGAACTGTCCAGTTCACTTGATGTTGCAACAAGGCTGAGGTAGACGAAGCTCGGGTGTGGATACTTTCGCTTACGAATTATTTGTCGTGCATTAATGTCTAGATGGATGCTTCAACTGCCTATCATACGACAATTAATGGCGCATTCGAAGGCAAGTGCCTAGGCTGGAGCTCACTGGAGTCTTTTTTTCCGAAGCGATAGGCAATGTCAGCCTCAAGCCATGATGTAGGCCTCAGCGAATGAGGCATGTAGTTGATGCCACCAACAGCCGGCACAATTCCCTGCTGCATTCCAGCCCCCACGACACAGCGGAGCAACCGTGCAACGGTCCACTGACACACAAGGTCTTATCGTCACAAAGTGACACAGGCGCTTCACACAGGCGCGAAGCCGCTGCCGCCTTGTGCCATGACTAGGATCGGAATCCATTCCATGCTGTTAGGGCTTGGCAGGAAAAAGTAGTTTCCATAGGATTGATTTTGAAACCGGAGGCAAAAAGATTTAGGGGCATATTTTGCAACTTGATTTTTTTCTCACACAACTTTTGTCTTGATACTACTCACTTCTACACTTAAAAAAAAACTTCCGTATAGTAGAGCCCAAACTACACTTCTCAACAGACGATGATTGCTGTTAATTTCCCATGCCGCACGAGGCGCAGCTGCATTTCTGCGAGGTAGCCTGACTGCTAATCAAAGCCAGAAGCGGCTTCGGTGGCTTGCCGAGTGACGCGGAAGCTTGCAGGGCATCGCACGACAACGCCTCGCTCGCACTCAAACAAGTTGAGGCTCCCCTGGGTCCCCGCAAGGAAGGTCCGGCAGCTTCCACCCGCCCCTTCAAGGACGCAGGCCAGGAAACTTGCACCCTCACTCCTCCCTGCCGCGACCTGGAAAGCTAAGCCATGTGTTACGTTTCCTGCATGAGCCAATCAGTCGCGTAACCGTCGCAACCGAAGCAATCACTCCCCCTTCAAGGATGTTCTGTCGCTTGCTCTGCGTTTCTAAACATTCTTTATCTTTGATCGTCTGTGCCCCGTTCGTTACCCAGGGTATCTCTCGCTTTGACTCTCACGTATGCTTTTTGTGCCTTTCTTCACAGTGCGCATCTGGCACAACATCTTTCTTACCTCGATTCGCAGAGTCCTGACTACAACCACGTCACACAAACAATCATCTACTCTCCCTCCTCTACATCTAATTCGGCACCTCCTCTTATCCAGTGAACCAATTCGACACCTGCAACACACCCATCTCACCCACCCACCCACCACCAACGACCTAAACAATCTCCTCGCTCCCCATCAATGGAGCACCGCATCACCTGCGCCCTCGCCGCAGACCTCCCCTACAACCACCACCACCACCAGAACGACGCTGCCGCCCGAAAACCCAACCTCCTAGCACCCTTCGCCCCGTCGTCCTCCCCCTTCTCCTCCCCCTCCTCCCCTGCTCCCCCACAGCAGCAGCAGCCCGACGACCACCCCGCCCCCCTCATCAAACGCATCCAGCACGACCTAGCGGAAGCCCTGCGCCTGCACTCGTCGCCGCCCGTGCAGCAGCGCCTCTCCCTCCTCGCCGCGCAGCGCGCGTGGGTGGAGGAGGTGGTGCGGGACGCGCTGGAGGCGCTGGCGGCGGTGGGTGGGGAGGTAGGAGGAAGCGACGAGGGGGAAGTGGTGAGGAGGAGTAGAGAGGAGGCTGTACGGTCGGATGGGTGGAGGAGGCAGTGGGGGATGATGGCGCTTAGGCAGACGGCGACGGCGACCACGACGACGAGGGAGAAGGAAGGGGAGGGGGAGGGGGTGCGGGGGGAGCGCGTAGCGGCGCTGGCGGCGTGCCATGCGAGTTTGCTGAGCGCGGTGGCGAAGATGCAGCGTATGGAGGAGGAGGGGGTGGTGGTAGGGGTGGGCGAGGCGGGCACGGCGGGGAAGATGGCGGGCTTAGTAGTAGGAGGGGGATGCGATAATAGTATTGCGGGGTTGCCGACTTACGAGTCGAGCCGGAATGATGAGAGAGTAGTGCCGTGGGAGTACAGGCCGGAAGGCGATGCGATGCTGAGGCCTTCCTCGACAAGGAAAAGGTTCATTAAGAGCAGAAAGGACGAAAAACCTAGGAATGTTGAAGAAGACTTGCGCGGAGGTAAGCGCGAAATGTGGAAAAGGTTGCGATTCGAACTCGTTACTGACATCATATTCCAGGTTCCAACCAGCACACAAGAGCAGTTACTCTTGATGAGGCCTTTCCCTATCTGCAAGCTTTCTTCAAAGCCATACCGGAGGACGCCAAGGTCGATACACCCACAGAGCTTCCAGTCGAACTACCGGCGGAGGTGCCTCTGGATCGAATTCCCACTGCTCCAAAAGTTCATGCGGCAACTTCAAGCCCCGGTTTACTTTCACCTCATCCGGCATTTTACACCCAATCATTCGACAGCTCCAGAGATCCCCAGTGGGATCGGGCATCGTTCAAAATACCTTGCGATCCAGCTGAGATTACCTCGAACGGCTCAAGGTTATCAGCATCAGCAATGTCAAAACGACGCTCTTTCAGGAAAGCAAAATTAGGCGAAACTTCTCAGGGTGTGTGGGAGACACCCGACTCGATACCCAACAACATCGGTTGGGCTCCTTGAATCCTGAAATGAACCCCACAGCAGGTGTCAAAAGTACTTAACCTGCTCAAACCTTTTCATGAGGTAGTTCACACTCTATTTACTTGGGTAGTTGAAGGTTATGTCTAGATGCTCTCCTGTGGCCAAGGGCCTACACTTCAACTACCCAAGTAATGTCTTTCACTGGGAAGGGTAAAGCCTTCTGCAACTCACCGTGACGCCATGCTGCCGAAAGAAGCATGCGGAAATTCTGACGATACCCAAGATCGCACCAAGAGTCGAAAGGAAGGATGGCCAAAGGCTAGCGAAGACAGCCAACGAAGAAAGCTACCGCTTTGAAGCGTACAACCGTAGGTTATGTCGACAGCGTAGCCTTGCAGCCCAAACCAGAGGAGTGGGCTCCACGAGCACTGGCCAGCATTGAAACCAGTAGTTGAGGCTCGCAAAGCGTTTCTTGAGGTGACTTTTGGTTGGTGCAAACCTTCAAAGCACATGGTGGCCCGAATCTCATGCCAAAATGGGGGGACACGGTTCAGCCTCTGCCTGGCTTGCTTTGATAATCTGTCAAATTATTTTGGGAATACGTCGGGCTTGACATCTTCGCTTTTAGTCAGCAGTACCTTGGAATTAGTCCTGAGCCTACCCAAGTGGGAATGTGAAGGATGTTGTGGTCGTTTTCCGGTGCAAAGCAATGATCAATCTAGATATCTTTGGCGTAGGGAATGTCAGAGCCAAGTATGTGAAGCTTTTGAAACAGAGAACTAACCATCTGGCTACAAAGCCCATTTCCTCCCCGCTTAAAAGTGCCCTTCATGAATATAGGCATAGTGCCCTTTTTTTGTGCTTTCAAGAAAGCTGTCTCCGAACTAACGCCAATAAACAAGACCGTTTACGAAAGAAGATCCGCGACGTTCATCGGCATCTCATCGATTTGAGTAGAATAGTACACTGCTAACGTCAGTAATGGTTCAAATGGATTAGGAGGACCGCACTCACATTCAATGTCACGGAGAATCCTCACGTCCTCGCTCGTGACGAAGTTGATAGCAACACCCTTCCTGCCAAAACGTCCACTGCGACCAATCCTGTGAATGTAGTTTTCACGGTTGCTGGGGAGGTCGTAGTTGATGACCAGCGACACCTGCTGAACATCAATTCCACGGGCCCAGACATCGGTCGAGATCAGGACGCGAGAGTTGCCCTGACGGAAGTCCTGCATGATGCTATCACGCTCCTTCTGCGGCATCTCTCCATGCATCGAGGATACAGTGAAGTTTGCCTCGCGCATCTTATCGGTAAGCCAGTCGACCTTTCTCCTGGTGTTGCAGAAGATGACGGCCTGAGTGATAGTAAGGGTATCGTAAAGGTCGCAGAGAGTATCGAACTTCCACTCCTCCTTCTCGACAGCAATGAAGTACTGCTTCAGGCCTTCAAGAGTCAGTTCGTCACGCTTGACGAGAATCCTGACTGGGTCCGTCATGAACTTGGTGGTCATATCCAGAACGTCGTACGGAAGCGTGGCCGAGACGACGACGACCTGGGTCGCAGGAGGCAGGTAACGGTACACGTCATAGATCTGCTCGCGGAAACCACGGTTGAGCAGCTCATCAGCCTCGTCCAGAACAAGCATCTTAATGTGGCGAGTGCGGAGGTTGCGGCGGCGAATCATATCAGCGACGCGACCGGGAGTGCCAGAAACGACGTGCTGGCCGTAGTCCAGCTTGCGAATGTCTTCGCCGACATTGGTGCCACCGATGCAAGCGTGGCATTGGACGTTCATATAGTCGCCAAGAGCCATGACGACGGACTGAATCTGGGTCGCAAGTTCGCGCGTGGGGGAGAGAACCAGAGCTAAGCACTAAATCAGTGAATTGCTCAGGCGCAATAGGAATGGAAGCACACACCTTGGGTTTCGCGCACAGCGGTATCGATAACCTGGAGAATGCTGATGGAGAAAGTGGCAGTCTTGCCGGTACCAGACTGGGCCTGGGCAATGGTGTCGCGGCCCTTGCAGATCTGCACAATAGCACGCGACTGAACTGCGGAGGGCGATTCGTAGCCGTAAGCGTAGATACCGCGCAGAAGATTCTCCTTCAGGTGCATAGCCTCGAAGGTAGGAGCCACCGTAACCTCCTTGGAGGTGGAGAACTCCATCTTCTCATCGGCACGTCTGTCGATTCCGTCGGCCATGTTGTGTAATAATTGTTGGTGGTGGGAAAGCGGGCGGGCGTGAAGCAGTCGGACGGTGTTTGCGGCCTGAGCGCGGCGAGCGGCGGTGGTGAAGTTTCCGGGGAGCTGGCGCGCGCGGAGCTTTTGGCGCGAAAAAGGCTTGGCATTCGTCGTCGCGTCAAGACAATCTTGCCTCCCAGATCCCGACCTCACCTCAACAACCCCACATCCTGCAAACGGACCCTTCCTCCCGCGCCCACGGCCAATTACTCCGCAGTCCCGACCCGCTTACCACAGCGCAGCTCCATACGCAGCCATGAGCATCCTCCTCGAGGAGCAGCGGCTGCTGCATGAGGACATCGAGCGCCTCGAGCAGGCCACCGCCGAGCGCATTCTCGAGGACCCCAGGAGTACGAGGGACCAGCTCCGCCGTGACCACCAGATGGCGAACTTTCTTGGTCGCATTCAGAGCCAATCGAAGCGCCTGCTGGACATCTACGCCGATGCGAACGGCGAACGCACTCGCCAAGTCCAGGCCATCTCCACCGGCGACATCTTCGAAGAGTTCTACAAGGAATACAAGGAAATCAAGACCCACCACAAAGAATACCCGAACGAGGCAGTCGAGAACTTGGAGCGAGCCTACAAGCGCCGTCCTGGCGAGCCTGAGCCCATGGCTCCCAACGTCGAGGCCATGTTCACTGGCGAGGAAAGCTTTGGGCGCTTCTTTGATATGACGATCCTGCACGATGCCTACGAGAACCTGCCGGGCAACAAGAACGCCAAACATACCACCTACCTGCAGTATCTAGACTCGTTCGACAACTTCGCCCAGATGAAGCGTCCTAACAAGATGACAGATGCCTACTTCCGCTACCTCGGCGATTTGGCCTCGTATCTTGAGGACTTCATGAGGAAGACGAGGCCGCTGGAGGATTTGGACAAGCTGTTCGCTGAGTTCGACGAAGAATTCCAGAAGGGATGGGACGCAAACGAGATCCCCGGTTGGGAGGATGAGGATGCAGCTAAGCGTGCCACTGCTGGCCCTGTGACTGAGGGCTCTGGCTCTGGGTACTGGTGCGCTGACTGCCAGAAGGAGTTCCAGGAGCACACGTACGGGCCTCACCTCGAGGGAAGGAAGCACAAGAGAAATGCCGCCGCAAGGGCTGAGAGGGGCGAGCAGGCTGCCGAGGGTCAGCCTTCGAACGGCACTGTCAACACCAAGCGCCTTAAGGAGCGTGCCATCGCGCAGCGTGAATTCCTTGTCAAGAAGCTTGCGGCTGCCATGAAGCTGCAGCGTGGCGACACCCGCGTCAATGTTGAGCGCAGGCAGGGTATGACTGAGCGCGAACGTCAGCAGGAGCTCGACGCTCTCTATGCCGAAGGCATGGAAGAGGTCCAGGAGGGTGAAGGTGAGGAAGAAGGTGACGAGGACAAGATCTACAACCCGCTCAAGTTGCCGCTCGCCTGGGATGGCAAGCCGATTCCCTTCTGGCTGTACAAGTTGCACGGTCTCGGTGTCGAGTTCCCCTGCGAAATCTGCGGCAATTTCGTATACATGGGACGCCGCGCCTTCGACAAGCACTTCACCGAGGGTCGCCACCTCTACGGCCTAAAGTGCCTGGGCATCACCAAGGATACCGGTCTCTACAGGGAAATCACTGGCATCCAGGATGCGATCAACCTGCACAAGAAGATCGAGGTCGACAAGAAGAAGCAGAAGCAGGCGCAGGAGAACGTTGTGCAAATGGAGGATGCGGCGGGCAACGTTATGCCTGAGAAGGTCTACTATGACCTTCAGAAGCAGGGCTTGTTGTGAACATGTGCTCCTGGTAAGAGTGTCGAATTTCCCTCAGCTTGTGCAGCGAGTCGCCATCGTCTCAGAAAGCGGCAGCCGGTCGCAGGCCTGGGACATCGGGCATTATTGGCTATGCATTAATGCGGCAAATCTCCGGCGGCATGTGTGTACTATGCTCACTCTGCAGTCTCTTCATCGAGGGCCGCGGTCATATTCGCTTGATGGTCTATATCGTGCATTTGGGTAAAAACGGGCGGTAACGGCGTTGCAGGAGAAAGGGATGGTGATATCCACAAAGGCTTTTGCCAGCGAAGGTTTCAGACGAAACGCATGCGCTGGAATGCGACTAGCTGCTGTCAACGGTAGATAGGTCTGAGATAGCTCGGTTGATCAATCAATCGGTTGCATCATGATTATGTATCTCGTGCTCTTCCTGTCGTGGGCAGCGTGGGACTAAACGTGCCCCTGCCTGCGATGCGTTTTGAGTAGACTGCGTGGGTGGTTGGGATGGCACGACAGGTGCCAGAACGCTTCCAGATGCAGCTACGGCATGTTCTTATGGAGTCGCGGGTGCGTGAGGGGTGCGGTAGAAGTAGAAGAAGCGGGCCGGGGGAGGTTGATGGTGATGCAAGGCCGTTCCTTGCTTGAAGCGGTTTCAAAAGCTGCATACCAAGCTTTTCGGCTCGAAACAGGTGATCTTCAGCGCTGAGGGACGGTGGATGCGGGCTGGCTGGGTATGATGTCTTCCCCGGTGATCGACAGGCACCGTCATGCAGAGAGGGCGGCTGTCTGAGACGCGTGCAGGACGGGAGGCTGGCGTCACTCAAGGATTCCTCGTCGAGCAGCCGACGCGGCTTTTCCGCTGGGGCAACGAGGCATGCCGATGGTTAGCTGTCATTCGTCCTTCGGCGGTTTGCCGAACCACAGTTAGGGCAGACGAGATTCCCCGCATAAGAGACATCCCGACGCCGGACATCAGACTCCCGTCGACGTCTCGCTCCGAGAAAACACAATCCCGGTCGCGATAACAGCCTCCGACCGCTCGCGAAACGGCCACTCGGTTTCTATTCCTGTCGCGGACCTCTTCGCCGGGTTGGGGGTGCATCCCGGGCAAGTCGTGGCCGGCATATCGGGGGCAGCCCCACCGCGAGCCTCTGCGCATGACCCCTGAGAGCCGCCGGCTCTTCCATCGCGCGTTGGTAGCGGGCGCACAGTACGAGGAGAACAATGCGCCGGAAGTCGGTCAAGCCAGGGCCAGCGAATCGGACAGCGCAGATGAAAAAGAAATTCAGCTGTTGGATCTGTGCGCGAGCACAGCAGTTCTACGAAGGTTCCACGGAATCCCACGCGCGATACGAGGCAGCCTCTATCGCGGCCGAGCCAAGCCGGTAGGGCCCAGGGCGTTCGGGAGGGCCTGATGGCGGTTGTGAGTGGCCCGGCAGCTCGCACAGCGTAGTCAGGTCCCGAGTACCAAGCTTCCGCCACCGAAGGACGTGAAACGGCAGCCACACCCCAGCGGCGCGTCCCTCGACGGCGGGTGATGAGCTGAGAGAGGCGGCAGGCCGGTGCGTGGCACGATTGGGCGCTGCGTTACGTATGCCTTGCTCCTGGCCATATTGCGGGCGCTTGCCCGCCTCCTCGCAGCGTGTGCTGGCGGCTGCTGCTGGCCTATTGTTCGGCACCGCCCCTCTAGCGGAGCGCAGCGAGATGAGCTCGCTGATCGCGAGTCAAGCGGTCGTGACGCTGCGCTACCTGCTCGAATAGGAGGCTAGGAGAGGCCAGCGGAGATGGCGGCCAGCACGGTGGCGCCTCGGGTCACGATGCTGTCCGGCCGCAGCTCCACCAGCGCGCTCCTGCAGCCCAGCGCCGCCCTCGGTGAGCCGTCGCCGCGCGCCGCCAGCCGCATCCGAGCCGAACCAGCGCTGCAGCGAGGGCGGACGCAGGGCAGGCCAAGAGCCCAAGCCAATCGGGCGGTCGTCCTCAGCGTTTCAGGCCGGAGGGCAAACGAGGATGTGCACGCCGGCGCCGGGATGACGCACCTGAGCAGGGAAAGAATGTCTTGGGCCCTGCCGCCCGGCAATCTGTGCACCGTGTGTCAGGGAGATTCCAGTGGGGATCCATCGTGTCTCAGGTCAACGTGTACCCCCATGTTTTCCCTGTCCTGAAAAGAACATTCCTTATCCTCATCGTGACTTTTTGCTGCTGCGCGCGCGCTTCCACTCCTTGCCTTTCCCCGCATCAGTCGCTCCTTTGCCCGCTGACCTCTGTCGTTCGTTCGTTCGTTGCGAAAGCTCTGTTCTGCCGCTCGCTACTCTCACCCAGCGCCCTTCGTTTCCTGGACATATCGACCAATATCTCTTGTCCCCGGTGGATTCCAGCACGGGCGCAATCAATTTGAAGTTAAGGAGAAGGGCTACCTTTCCATAAAAGACCCGAATCTGGTCGCGTAGGGCTGAAGAAAGATCCATCACCACCTACTATCCACCAGAGAGGTTACGGCCGTCCGTATCCCGCGCGCAAATTACGCAGAAGTGTAAGTCTCCGTGCACTGTTTCCAACAAACACACTTCTACTCCACCGGCGCCCCGTCTCCTCTCTTCGACCAACCCTCTTCGCTCCTTCCACACCTTCCCTTCGCTTCCGACCTTCCGACCCTCCTCGGGCCGGCCCTATCGTTCGTTCCCTGTTAACCTCGGATTCCAGTCACCATGGTCAAGAACACGGAGCTTCTCTCCCTGCTCGCCCTCAGCGGCGCTGCCAACGCCTTCTGGCGTATGCCTTGCCGTGGCCGCACCGGTCTTGCACGTATCGACCCCATCGTCGACACCGGCGTCGTGTCCACCCATGCCCACGCCATCCATGGCGGCAGCAGCTTCGGCATGAGCGCCGACTATGCTAAGCTGCTCGATTCGTCCTGCACCTCTTGCCAGGCCACCGAGGACAAGTCTGCCTACTGGTAAGCCTCACTTTGGACCGCAAGACAAGGCGCGCACGCTGACCCAAATCTCTCATCCAGGACCCCGTCGCTGCACTTCCTCTACCCCAATGGCACCACTGTCGTCGTCCCCCAGGTTGGCGGCATGCTTGCGTAAGTAGTCGCGAGACGCCATCCCCCATACCGCGCGCTGACTGGCTGCAGCTACTACCTTCTCTACGGAGACAACATCCAGCCCTTCCCCAAGGGCTTCCGTATGTTGGCTGGTGACATGCGCCAGCGCAACTTCACTCTCCCCGTCCCCGACCCGGAGAAGCCCTGGTCTGGTGAGGATGCCACCCAGAAGGCTCTTGCCCAGAAGGCCCTTGGCTTCAACTGTCTTCACTACGACGTCAACCCGCCGGAGGCTACCCTGTACCGCCACTTCCTTCCCGACAAGACTTTCCTCGATGAGAACTGCTCGGACGGTCTTCGTCTCGAGGTCATGTTCCCTTCGTGCTGGAACGGCGTGGACATCGACTCGGACAACCACAGGGACCACATGGCCTACCCCGACCAGACCATCACCGGCACCTGCCCCGAGGGCTTCGACACCCGTCTGCCCTCCCTGATGTACGAGACCATCTGGGCAACCAACAGCTTCAAGGGCGTCGACGGAGAGTTCGTCCTGTCGTACGGTGACCCCACCGGCTACGGGTACCACGGTGATTTCATGTCCGGTTGGGACATTACTGTCCTCACGAACGCCATCCGCGACTGCACTTCGGATACGGGTAAGGTCGAGGACTGCCAGCACTTCACTCTGCAAGAGGAGAGCGACATGCTGCAGTGCAAGTTCGACGTCCCTGAGGTTCTCGCCGACGAGAACTGCGCGGGTCCGACCGACGGTCTCTGCGGCAACGTCCCTATCCAGTACGGCCCCGAATACGCCAGCGCCCAGTCGGCCCAAACTTCCCCGCCCGCCATCTCCACCACTACCCACGCCAGCACCCCGCTTGTGCCCACCCTCTCGTACTCGACTGGCCGCGAGTCGTTCGCCTCGGACGCGTACGGCGGCGGTGTCACCGTTGCCAAGATTGCCAGCGTCACGCCTGCGCCGGTTGCCAACGACGACGAGGACGGCGAGATCATCGGCACGACGACCTTCACCAGCGCCGGCGCCGTGTACGAGGTTGCGATCGAGGAGGAGATCGTCTACGTTACGGCGACGGGCGGCAGCTACGCGACGCCGGCGGCCAAGCTCAAGCGCCACATGCACCACGGCCACCACGCCAACCGCCGCGAGCACGGCCTTCTTGCCTAGAGGGCCGGTGGGTTCGACACAGATCTCCGGCATATGGGATGGTGTTCCGGGCATTGTGTGTGCTTTTGATTATTCATGCGGGACGAAAAGAAGAAGAATAGGCTTGGTGTTTTGACTTTGACTATAACCCCCATTTTTGCTTTTTTCTCTTAGCTCTTCTTGCTTTACAGTATATCAGACCGATCCCTGCTTGGGTGCGGGCTGCGCCTGGCCCGCGATGGGCATACGTTCCTACTGTACAAACTTCTTTCAATTTCTAAACAACGTCCGAAATCTGCATCACATCGGATAGGCAGCTGTAGTAGTGGCTAGTACTAGCAACACTATAACGATGATTATGCTTTGCAAATTTTGATTGTCGTGATTTCGGGAGTGCCGTGATAGGCGACGCAGTAGCCAGCAAGAAGACGGCTCGCAGCATGGATTGTTCTGGCTCATGCCGTGCCAGCCCTACGCCACCGTTGACCGCTTGAAAAAAAATTACCACGCTGCCAGCACCCGTTCAGTGGTTGGTCACATGTGCTTGCAGATCAGCTCCTTGCATCCAGCTTTGCCACGAGCTGTGGCGTTGTGAGCGCATCTCTGCTCCGCCCCAATCCCGCACGCCCACTCAACTCCATCTCTTCTCCCACACCATCTCTTCTCCAGAACACAATCCACGGCCTTCCCGTAGCGTCCATATAGTGATCAGCTGGTGTGGATCGCTGACGTTGTGTGGCGCCCCCGCTCCCGCCATGTCCGAACGAACTACTCACCGCGTACCGCGCGTTGCGCGTCGCTGCTGCCTTCCCTGACAAATGGCCACCATTATCGCATACATCGTTCTTCGCTGTGGCAATGCACCGCCCTCTTCATCAGCTCGTCCAGGATTCTCACACCCCCCTTTCTGCATTCCAACAGCTTTGAAGGAAGTTATAAAGTCGTGGTTGCGGCTCTGATAAGCTTCTAGCCCGCAGGCAGCAGGTTCCGCCAGACACGCGTGCTTACTCGTACGCCGATCGCGGCCATTTACCTCACTCGGCAAATCTTGCGGCTCGTTCGCTTACATCTCTCCTGCATCATCGGTTGGTGAGGCTGAGAGTCAGCCTTGCAGCATCATCTGCAGCCTCATCTCTGTATCACTATTGGCGACATATCTGTGCGGGGAACATCGCGAATCCTTTCTAACCGGCGTTGCTCCATTGTCCGTTTACAGTTGCGGCTCAGGTGAGCCGAATCCGCTCTCGGCAATTTTCCCTAAACTCTCTGTCTGACATGAGCAGTAATTGAAGGAATTTGAGGCTTAAAACAATTGACGCCGCATATCTGCAGGATTTAAAGGCGCAGACCGCTGTCTCTGCCTAAAGACCTCATTGATTCTCGTATTGAAGGCTGCAGCTTCATTTTCGTCGCGTCGGTCGTGGAACCAACTCCGTTGTTGATAAAGTACATCCAGCTCGGGAAGCTTCAGTCATACCACCACAGGCAGGCGACTAGCATCCAGTCATCGTTCGCCACGAACCTATACAAAACCCCCCGATCTACCTCTTGGTTGATTGGCATCCTTCGCTCAGCATTACAGCCTCATTTTTCGACAATCTTACAATATGGGCCTGAAAAAGTTTAGCGCTGTCCGGGACTTTCCAGGTGAACCCCTCAATGGCACCGCTACGAACCTTACCGAGCTTCCCAGCAACATCTTGGAAGCATTCATTCCAGGCTACAGTCTAATATCAAGATTCATCCTCGACGCATTCGGATTTGATATCAGTTTAGTCGTTTCCGTTGGCCTTCTGGCTTTTGCAGTCGTTACATCCGTTACATACGTTTGGGACAAGGCCTTTTCTTTATTCCAGGACTCTTACATGTCTAATGTTTACATTGACGACTCAGATGATCTTTACGACTCTGTCCTGGAGTGGATTGCCGATCAGCGCATGTCCAAAGTTTCTAGATCCATCAAAGCAGTAACCCGCTATGGCATGTCCCATGTGGAAGCTGAGGAGGCTAGTGACGGCGCTATGGACGAGCAGGGAATCTTCAACTATGGAAAGTGGTCCGCCAAAATCCCGCCTCGCTATGAGCCGTACTTTGGCAGTCACCACTTCTGGCATGGTGGTCGACTGTTCATGTTCGATCGATCCCGCCGAGAAGTGGCGCCCAATCCATTTCAACCAAGCCGCAGAGATGAAGAGCTCATCAAGCTTTCTTGCATCGGCCGCAGCACCCTGCCTATCAAGTCCCTCTTAGATCACGTCAAATTTTGGTCGATTGACAAGGAGACGGCAATGACGGTCATCCGCCGTCCAGCGAGCAAGGATCGGTCAAGATACGCTGGTGCCTGGGATCGCCTTAGGGCGAAACCCTCTCGTCCAATGGACACCGTTGCTCTGGATCCTGCTCAGAAGGAGAAGATCATTGCCGATATAAACGAATATTTGCACCCGTCCAGCCCACGCTGGTATGCTACGCGGGGTATCCCCTACCGTCGAGGCTACCTCTTCCATGGCCCCCCCGGAGTTGGCAAGACCAGCTTGGCGTACGCTCTCGCCGGTATTTTCGGTCTCGATATCTACAACATTTCCTTGCTCGAGCCGACCCTGACCGAGTCTGACCTGAACCGTCTGTTCAACAATCTCCCCCAGCGCTGCATCGTTCTCCTTGAAGACATCGACAGCGCCGGCCTTCTCCGCGACGAAAAGAGCGATCAGGACGACGCCGCGGACCCAAACAAAAAGAAGGAAGAGTTTAGCGCAGAGACGCTAGCCAAGGCGCTCACGACTGCCAACCGCAAGCAGAAACAAGCCGACGAGACCAAGCAAGGCATCTCCCTCTCAGGCCTTCTGAATGCCATTGACGGCGTTGCTACTCACGAAGGCCGCGTCCTCGTCATGACTACCAACCACCCGGAGAAGCTAGATGATGCGCTCATCCGGCCCGGTCGTGTGGACATGCAGGTCGAGTTCAGCCTGGCCACACACGAGCAGATGCGCGACATCTTCATCCGCATGTACTCACCTGACGAAGACAACCAATCGTCCCAACCCATCCGCCGCCGGGTCACCAACAATGTGCACAAACAGCCTAAGCTCAACGGCGCGGCTAATGGCGAAAGTATCAAGCCAAAGCTTCCCGTCTCCGTTTCGCTTCCTGCCCTGTCGAAAGACGAGCTCCGCCACATGGCGGACAAATTCGCAGAATTTATGCCGGAGGGCAAGCTGTCGCCGGCTGAGGTACAGAATTTCTTGCTCACGCGTAAGAAAGAGCCGGAGCGGGCGTTGGAGGAGGTGGAAGGGTGGTGTAAAGCATTGTTGGATGCGAAGGAGAGGAAGGAGAAGGTTGTTAGGGTACAGTGAGTTGCTATACGTCTGTTTCAGTCGAATTCTCCGATTAGTATTGCACTGCTAGCATTCATTACTGTATTGGTTGAAAAGGCGGTATGGGTTCGAGAAGAAAAATTAATGCTGGCTCGTGCCGCCCGCAAAAATTAACAAGGACCATGATCGACGAGGAGCATGCATTTTGTTGATCAGCAGCTCTGCATGGACTGCAAAAGAGAGTCGATGACAATTTTCGGTGTGTGAGTGGTGTTCCGCGGTATTTTTCTTTAGTTCGGTTTCAAGGGTGGCGGTCAGGACTGGTTAATAGATGATCATAACTTAATGGCAGCATGTTATGCATTCAAGGCTCGGAGTTGGCCTTGAACGACCAATTCCTTGAACATTAGGAGTGAATTGTCGGGCTCTGGTGTCAACGTCATCACGCCTGATGTCTTATTCCTTGAGTCAGCTTTCTGTGTTTGGCCTTCCTGTCGTCACTTTCTTTGATCGTGATGAACCGGGAAAAATGAAAGTACCGTGCAAGAGCATCCGAAAGACAGCCAAGCTTGCTCTCGTATTATTCATGTGCGCTTCCTAACTGACCGCTATTACCGTGGATTACTATGCCGCTACACCGTCCCGAATTTGTCACGAAGAAGGAACGAAAAGCACCCATGCCAAAGCACCCCCCTATCATTCCACATCAACTTCTTGCATTGACCACTCCCGATTGCTTCGTCACTGTAAAATCACCTGACCCAACCTCAGAGTAACTACCATCTCGCCCTTAGGCATTCTTCTGACCTCCTGCCTTCCCCGGCCTCACCATCATCAGCGTCTCATAAGGCTGACCCTTGATCTCGATGACGAACCCATCCCTCTTCTCGAAGCCCAACCGCTGGTACGTCGACAGCCCCTCCGGACTGGCTTCCAAGTAGGCATCGTAGCCGGCGTTGACGGGGTTATCAGCGCCGAGTACGTGGTTGACGAGGGCGGAGGCGGCGCCGCGGCGCTGGTGCGAGGGGTGCGTGGCGAGGAGTTCCAGGTCTAAAACTCAATCCATAATAAGTCTCGAAAACGTGTCATAAAGTAGGAAGGAGAAGATAGGGGGGGGGATGAATGCAAAAGGGGGTCATTGTTTTGCGTACACCAATGCGCCTCGGTCCCCATGCAAGCCCGGTGCCGGCGGTTCAGCTCGGGGAAGTAGCGCTGGAAGAGCTGCTCGTCGCAGCCGGCGGGCAGCTGCGTCGGGATCTCGACCGCCTCGGCCGGGTCAACGCCTTCCATCGGCCGCAGCCACTTGGCGAAGGCGATGATGTTTTTCTTCTGTTGCTGCTGTAGGCTCTCGTCGTTGGCGAAGACGGGGGTGTCGGTGCCGGCGGCGTACTCGACGAGATTGTACATGGCGACGCCTTTTTGGTGTTGCAGCTCGTGTGAGAGCGTCTCGATCCACCATTGCCGCACGGCGGGCGTGTTCGGGAAGACGGCGCTGCCGAAGGCGTTGTTGGAGAAGGCGGCAAGGTAGATGTCGACGAGCTGCGGGATGTCCGAGAGGGTTGTGGGTTGGACTTTGAAGGGCATCTTGTTTTGTTTCCTATCTTTTTCCCCCTTGCGTGATCTTGAGAGGGGATGTCCCTACGATCTAGAATTGAATGAAGATAGAAGAAGCAGGTACGATCGTGGTCTTTGCTGGGCGATTGATAAGGCCAAAAGAGCAGTCCAACTCAAATACGCGGGATGAAAGACACCGGAAAGCTGGAAAAAGTAGAGGAGTTTTTATTCTCACAAAAACTATAAACAGACGCTTGAAGTGGGAGCCTTGCGGTGCAAAACGGTCACCGTGTGTGAAGACGCCGTGCGGTATCTGCGGTCATCTGTCAGCTCCTGTGAGCGTTTTAGGCAGGTTGTTTTACGGCGGTGCAGCCGAGCAACGAGATGGTCTGAGGTGGTTCTGCGGTGCCCTTGATTGGCGAGGAAGCGGCCACTTTATATGGCAAGCGGTGATGCGGGGGGTACTCTTTATGTGCTAGCGGCGTTCGATGCGGGACAGGGACTGGCAGTTGACCCCGCCAACCCTTGGCAGCAGTCAACCCGTACAATCGGAAAATCTCAGCCGGTGCTAGTTTAAAGCTTGGAATAATTTTCGGTATGAAAGGGAGAATATCTTGGAAGCTAAGTTGCACCGTCGTAACTTTCAGGACATTTGTAAACCAGGCTTCCTGTTTTTTTTTTTGTTTTTGTTTTCATCTTCTAAATCATGCTTTGAATGCTCCGAATAACATGTCCGGATTTATATTAGAAGCAGCTAATCCTTGGATCACGGAGAGCGTGGAAGGGCTACAGATATTAGGCATGGATACAGAGATGTGATGGAGTATATTACCTTTATGGCTACAATTACTTACTAACTTCATTGTCAAAGCGTCTTTTGCACGTAGAGTTGCACTATTTACTTTGCCAATGTCTGCGCCAGGCATTCAGGCGTCTGCTGTGATGTAAGGTCGCAAAACATCATCTGACTTCGTCCCCGCCAAAATACTCTCATTACTGATATGCCTTCAACATATGGACCAGACTGGTGATGACGTTTCAACCTTTAGCGCGGTTGGGCGTTGCGACCGTGCCCAACGAGAACAGCGCAGGAAATCGCAGTGACAGCTTCATCTGGACATTGCTGCGGTCTTGATCTGGCGGCCACGACTTCTTCGGGGGATTGACACCTAGTGAACTATACAAGGTCAGTTGTGGCGCGTGCCAGCTGATCCCCAGATAGGCGGCAGCAAGAGGACTCGAGGCCACCAATCAAGTCTAGTGGGGTCTTGGGCGCGATGGATCGCAGCGCCTTCTAAAACAGAGTGCCAGGCATCTTCTCCGCCTTCAGGCTCTCTCTTGCGCGCCATTACTCACGTTCTCACGTCCCTGCAGCATCGGCACATCGATTATTCGCGTGTTTGGGAAGCGGGGCGATTTGTTAGGCGGCGCCAAGCAACCGGGATCCGTGCAGCAGCTTGTGACGACCGCAGCTTGAACACAGCTTGCCCAACCCACCTCATCATCCTCCAACCCACCGCCCGGGTGCTGCATGCTCGGTTTCCGTCCCCAGCTCAAGTCCCGGCCCTCTCTACTCGAGCTCGTATCCAAGACCGCCAACCTCGCCGTTAAGCGTCCCTCTACACCATCGCACTCCGAGCTTGACGAGGACGACGACCGTCCAGCACCCTACGAGGTCCCACTTCCCGACTCGCCCCAGCACCTGCGCTCCCGCCAACCTATCCGCTTCAGAACTCTGCCGACTAACGCCATCCCACCTGCAGACTTAACCATGCCTCCCGTAAGCTCGACAATCTTCCTCGCGAAAGAGCGGTGGCTGATGCGGTGACGAACAGAAGCAGAACCAGCGCAAGACGCAGGAAGCCGGCGAAGACCAGTATGGTATGGCGGACATCCTCGCAATCCTCGCTCCAAAATGCTAACAATCATGCCACTCAGGCTCCGTCTTCTCCGTCTCCGGGTACGTCGTTCAAGCTCCGCCTCGCTCTCACGCCGGCTGATAATCCTACAGTCCCGTCATTGTCGCCGAGAACATGATCGGTTGTGCCATGTACGAGCTTGTCCGTGTCGGTCACGATAAGCTGGTCGGTGAAGTCATTAGAATCGACGCCGACAAGGCCACTATTCAGGTCTACGAGGAAACCGGTAAGCTTGGATCTACCGAGGTCGTCAAGCAGTCATTTGATACGTTGCAGCTGGTGTTACCGTCGGTGACCCCGTCGTTCGCTCTGGAAAGCCTCTCTCCGTCGAGCTCGGCCCTGGTTTGATGGAGACCATTTACGATGGTATCCAGCGTCCCCTCCGCAGCATCTCCGACGTCTCCAACAGCATCTACATTCCCCGTGGCATTGACGTGCCTGCGCTGGACCGCAAGGTCAAGTGGGACTTCACCCCCGGCAGCCTCAAGGTTGGCGACCACATCACTGGCGGTGATGTCTTCGGTGCCGTCTTCGAGAACTCCCTCCTCAGCGAGCACAAGATCCTCCTGCCCCCCAGGGCTCGTGGTACCATCACGTACATCGCCGAGAAGGGCAGCTACACTGTGGATGAGAAGATTCTGGAGGTCGAGTTTGAGGGCAAGAAGACCGACTTTAGCATGATGCACAACTGGCCCGTCCGTGTGCCTCGTCCCGTCAACGAGAAGCTGTTCTCGAACTCGCCTCTGGTCGTCGGTCAGCGTGTGCTGGACGCTCTGTTCCCCAGTGTCCAGGGTGGTACTGTCTGCATTCCCGGTGCTTTCGGCTGCGGCAAGACTGTCATTTCGCAGAGTTTGTCCAAGTTCTCCAACAGTGACATCATCGTCTACGTTGGATGCGGCGAGCGCGGTAACGAGATGGCCGAAGTCCTGATGGATTTCCCCGAGGTACGCCTTGCACCAATTCCAAAGGATATACTTGTGCTAACCCAATGCTAGCTCACTATCGATGTCGGCGGCCGCAAGGAGCCCATCATGAAGCGTACTACCCTTATTGCGAACACGTCCAACATGCCCGTCGCCGCAAGAGAAGCCTCCATCTACACCGGTATCACTGTCGCCGAGTACTTCCGTGACCAGGGCAAGAACGTTGCCATGATGGCTGACTCGTCTTCTCGGTGGGCCGAGGCCCTTCGTGAGATTTCCGGTCGTCTTGGTGAGATGCCTGCTGACCAGGGTTTCCCCGCCTACCTCGGTGCCAAGCTGGCGTCCTTCTACGAGCGTGCTGGTCGCGTCACTGCGCTCGGCAGCCCCGACCGCACTGGCAGTGTCAGTATCGTCGGTGCCGTCAGCCCGCCGGGTGGTGATTTCTCCGATCCTGTCACCAGCAGCACTCTCGGTATCGTACAGGTCTTCTGGGGTCTTGACAAGAAGCTGGCTCAGCGCAAGCACTTCCCCTCGGTCAATACGTCGGCGTCTTACAGCAAGTACACGGGCGCTCTTGAGAAGTACTACCAGGAGAACAACCCCGAATTCCCTCGTCTGAGTGCCAAGATCAAGGAGCTGCTCTCTACTTCGGAGGATCTGGACCAGGTCGTGCAGCTGGTCGGCAAGTCGGCGCTGGGTGACTCGGATAAGATTACTCTGGATGTGGCGACGTTGATCAAGGAAGACTTCCTGCAGCAGAACGGCTACAGTGACTACGACCAGTTCTGCCCGCTGTGGAAGACGGAGTGGATGATGAAGGCGATGATGGGCTTCCACGACGAGGCACAGAAGGCCGTTGCACAAGGTCAGAGCTGGGCTAAGATCAGGGAAGCGACGTCGGACATCCAGTCGCAGCTCAGGAGCATGAAGTTCGAGGTGCCGAGCGAGGGCGAGGATGTGATCACGAAGAAGGTACGTTCAGAACACGCGCAACAATTAGAGAGAACACGTGCTAACGTCATGACAGTACGAGGAGCTGTACCAGAAGATGCAGGAGAAGTTTGCATCTGTGACGGACGAGTAGATCTCGGGGGCGAATGGTTTCAGGTCAAGGAGGTTGGATGAGGCGGTGTGGCGTGTGTAAAACGCAGCAACCAAAGTGACTTGTTTTTTTTTGAATTTTTCTTCGCAGTCGCGCCAAGGCTGCGTAGATAGAATGTACATGATGACTCTTCTTTTCGCCCAGCAACAGTCGGGTTGGGCTGCGTCGTGTGGCTGCATGTGCGTACCTGGTGACTGTTTTGGGCCCCGGCCTACGCGGCGCATGCGCCACCCCGGCCACAAAGGTTGGCGTCGCTGGGTCGGGCCCTGTCGCTTGGCGGGCTGCACTCTCCTATGATGAACGTGCCAGCAAGCTTCAACACCGCACAACTTTCCTCCTCACCCTCTTCATACCCACGCGCATCTGGCATAGTTTCGAGCGCGACCGGCCTGCTTTGCCTTGCCCCCAACTTGCCCCACGAACTCTGCGATATCGCTGAGACGCACGCCGCACACCATGACGGCGAACCCCACTGCGTATGGCTCCTGCGCGCGCGCGCTCTTGAAGCCGCATCTGGCTGACGCGATGAATTTAGCATAAATGTCAATGACCCGGGCTTGATCACCCTCGTCAACAAGCTCCAGGATGTCTTCACCACCGTCGGCGTACGTCACTGCCCGTTGCTACACCGCCGCGCACCGCAGAAATGCTGATGCCTTGGTCAGGTCCAAAACCCCATAGATCTGCCCCAGATTGCCGTTGTCGGTTCCCAATCCAGCGGAAAGAGTTCAGTGCTAGAAAACATAGTCGGCAGAGATTTGTACGTTCCCAGGCCACTGTGTCCCTGAAATTTCGGTGCCTGAAGCTTATATCCATGGCCATAGCTTGCCTCGAGGTACCGGTATTGTTACGCGCCGTCCGCTCATCCTCCAGCTCATCAACCGCGCCTCCACATCCAAGACACCCAATGGAACCAGCGAGTCTGTCGAGGGCACCACCGATAGCCAGTCCAACGTCGACGAGTGGGGCGAGTTTCTGCACATTCCCGGCCAGAAGTTCCACGACTTCAATAAGATTAGAGAGGAGATTGTACGGGAGACGGAGGCGAAGACCGGACGCAATGCTGGCATCTCCCCGGCTCCTATTAACCTGCGCATATACTCGCCAAACGTGCTCACGCTCACGCTGGTCGATTTGCCTGGTCTGACGAAGGTGCCCATTGGCGACCAGCCAAGGGATATCGAGAGGCAGATTAGGGAGATGGTCCTCAAGCAGATTAGCAAGCCCAATGCTATTATTCTGGCTGTTACTGCCGCCAACACCGACTTGGCCAACTCGGATGGTTTGAAGCTGGCGCGCGAGGTTGACCCAGAGGGACAGCGTACCATTGGTGTGCTGACCAAGGTTGACCTGATGGACGAGGGTACTGACGTCGTCGACATTCTGGCTGGTCGCATCATCCCTCTGCGTCTGGGCTACGTGCCCGTCGTCAACCGTGGGCAGAGGGACATCGAGAACAAGAAGCCCATCTCCTACGCCCTGGAGCACGAGAGGCAATACTTCGAGAACCACAAGGCGTACAGGAACAAGAGCGCGTACTGCGGTACTCCTTACCTAGCGCGCAAGCTTAACTTGGTGGGTTCAAGCCGGTGGAGGGGGAAAAAAAGTGCCAAACTGACTTTTCTGTAGATTTTGATGATGCACATCAAACAGACCCTCCCCGATATTAAGGCACGCATCGCTTCCTCGCTCCAGAAATACTCGATCGAACTTGGACAGCTCGGCGACTCGATACTCGGCAACTCGTCGAACATCGTCCTGAACATGATCACCGAGTTCTCGAACGAATACCGGTCTGTGCTGGAGGGTAACAACCAGGAGCTATCCAGCATTGAGCTGTCTGGCGGCGCTCGTATCAGCTTCGTCTACCACGAGCTGTACTCCAACGGTGTCAAGGCCGTAGATCCGTTCGATCAGGTCAAGGATATCGATATTAGGACTGTCCTGTACAACTCGTCTGGCTCGGCACCTGCGCTCTTCGTTGGCACCACGGCTTTCGAGTTGATCGTCAAGCAGCAGATCAAGAGGCTGGAAGACCCTAGCTTGAAGTGCGTTTCGCTCGTCTACGACGAACTCATCCGCATTCTTGGCCAGCTTCTTGCCAAGCCCATGTTCAGGAGGTATCCGGCTCTGAAGGAGAAGTTCCACGCGGTTGCGGTCCACTTCTTCAAGAAGGCCATGGAGCCTACCAACAAGCTTGTCAAGGACTTGGTCGCCATGGAGGCTTGCTACATCAACACTGGCCACCCCGACTTCATCAACGGCTCCAGGGTAAGAAAAGTCGCGCTCTACGGAAATAGAACAGAAAGCTAATGAGGGTGTAATCTAGGCCATGGCCATCGTGCACGAGCGCCACAACGCATCGAAGCCCACCCAGGTCGACCCCAAGACCGGCAAGCCCCTGCCGCCCAGCGCCATTCCCCCGAGATCGGCCAGCCCGTCGATCGACGGAGACAGCAACAGCGGTTTCTTCGGCAGCTTCTTTGCCAGCAAAAACAAGAAGAAGATGGCGGCCATGGAGGCGCCGCCGCCGCAGCTCAAGGCCAGCGGCACTCTTTCGGAGAAGGAGGCGCAGGAGGTCGAGGTCATCAAGCTGCTCATCAGCTCGTACTTCAACATTGTGAAGAGGACCATGATCGACATGGTCCCCAAGGCCATCATGTTGAACCTCGTGACGTAAGTTTTCAGCGGTGACGTAGCCAAATACGAAGCTAACGCAAGGGCGACAGATACACGAAGGACGAGATGCAGCGCGAGTTCCTCGAGATGATGTACCGCACGGAGGAGCTGGACGACTTGCTCAAGGAGAGCGAGTACACGGTCCGCAGGAGGAAGGAGTGCCAGCAGATGGTGGAGTCGCTAACGCGCGCGCAAGAGATCGTCAACCAGGTGCAGTAGGTGCACCCAGCTTGGCGGGGAAGAAGGCAAGGCGTTTAGGGTCCGAGCTCCGGAGCTTAATGCGGCCTCACTCTCATGTTTTATGCTGTCCCTATTCTTTTCCAGTCACAAAGAGGTAGGCTTTTTTGCGTTGGAGGAGCTCGGGATACGGTAACGGATTTTCACGTGTTAAGAATAGAACATCACAGGCGAAGGCGGTGGAGCAATAGCTTTAGTGAGGTTATGACGCTGTTGGTTTATGCTTTGGATGTTCAAATGAGGATGTGTTATGCGATACCTACTGGGCTAGATTGCAGGGACGAGTAGTCAATTGTATACTTGTGCATTATTTTCGAAACCTACCCGGGTGCCGTTGTCGGGGTCGGCTCGTCCGGGATCCGACGGACGGACCCTGGGGAAGGTCAGTGCCAACACGATGCCGTCAGCCCTGTCCCCGCTGTGAGCTGCGCCGCAGTTCCGCGCTCCGCCCACTCCGCCAAACACCTCCGCACAACACACGACCATACCACCACAACACCGCTCGATGCTGCAATCATGGCCGGCCTCGTAGAACAGCTCGACCAGCAGCTCGTGGAGCTATTCGCCGGATGGAACTCGACCACAACCCTGCTGGTGCTGGCCATTGCCGGCTTCCTGGCCTACAGCATCTACCTCGGCCTTGAGGACCCTGACATCCACCCCATGCTGCTGCAGCGCAGCTCTGTCGCTGCCGGTATCCGCCAGCCCGGCGAGTCCGCCATCTACCGCAGCCCGCACGTTCCCCACGGCTACCCTCTGCAGACAGGCCTCAGCATCCCCGGTACGCAACGCTACGAGCGCCGCGACGGCGACCTACGCGACGTCTGGCGTAAGGTGCTTGGCACGCTTCCCGCCGACCATGGCGAGGCGGTTCGCAGCCCTGGCAAGATTCTCACCGTCATTGGAAAAGAGATTGTGGATCACAGCTTCGACGAGATCACGAAGGAAATCAACATCATAGGCAACCACGTCAAGGAGCACGGCGGCAAGCGGGTTGCTGTTTACCTGCCCAACTCCATCGAGCTGCTCACAACAATCTTTGGTATGCCTGCTCTTCCCCAGTACTTGACCTTCGTTGCCTAACACAAGACCTCGACTGATGGCATGATTTTCTGCAGCTGGTGCTTTCCACGACTTCTCTCCTGTCCTGATCCCATATAACCAACCGCACAATGTCGTTGTGGCGATGCTTCAGCACAGCGGCGCCGATTCGCTCATTGCTGAAGCTGGTTCCATTCCGCTTAACGATGTCGCCAACGGCGTCCCGAATCTGAAGCAGGCTATTTGGGTCGTTGAGAAGACCAGCAGGCACGTTGACTGGAACGAAGTCCCTGAAGGAACTGGCGGCAAGGTTGAGGTCTCTACTTGGCATGAGCTGGTGCAGGACAATGCAGCTGGCGCCACCACTGAGCTTCCGCAGTACGCAACCGGTGACAGGGCTCAGAATCTTGTCACCATTTGGCAAGACCGTGAGGGCTCAGAAGGAGAAACTGTGGAGTTCACACAGCAGGTAAGCTTGAAGATCGAATCTCGAGTTTCACGCAGGGTTCTAACTTGACCCAGAACATGTCTGCTGCCATTGCCAGCTTGATTTCCGCTCTGCCTGCCGGGCAGCGCCTTACTCCTTCGGATCTCTTCCTCCCCGCCGACTCTCTTACCAACTCGTACACCCTGGCCCTCACCATGGCCGCTCTGTTCAGCCACGCCTCCCTCGCCATCACGTCTGTTGCCGGCCCTGGTGTTGAACTCAGCCTTGCTACCCGCGGCATCGCCCCCACTGTCATCTCCATCTCCGCCGAGACGGCCGCCAACCTGCACAGCGCCACGTCGGCTTCCGTGACTAGCGGCGTTAAGAAGCTCGCCCACTACACCGAGACCCGTGCCATGACCAGCTCCGGAAAGCTGCCGACCAACACGCTGCTGACCAAGCTCAACGCCCCCACGCGCGCCGCCGTTGGCACCACCCCCGGCAAGCTGCGCCTCGTCCACGTCTCGGAGCGTGCGGGCGCGCAAGACGCCCCTCCGCTCAGCAGCGCCGACCTGTCGGACTTGCGCATCTACCTCCACGCCCGCGTTGTGTACGCGCTCACGGCGGCCAAGGTCGCCGGTGCCGTCACGCAGACCAACGTTTTCGACTACCGGAGGGAGGAGCTGCAGACGGCGAGCGGAAAGGGCAAGCAGTACAGCCACTTCGGCGCTCCCGTGACCAGCGTCGAGATCAAGCTGGTCGACCGTGACGAGTACAAGACGACGGACGAGGAGGCCAAGGGCGAGGTCGTGGTCATGGGACCGAGCGTGTCGGGCGGTAAGGCGGTTTTGCCCGTGTTGGCGAAGGTCCGGGATGATGGCTGTTTGGCTTATATTTGAGCGCATTGGGTTTTTGTGTTCTGGCTTGCCCCCCCGTCGTCCCGTTTGAGCGGGCGGGGGATGAATAGAGCATTGTCGGGTTGTTTTCCTCCGTTCGATATTTGGATGTGGAAACATGGATGGGGACGAGGGTGGAAGGAGTGTGTGAAGAGCAGATTCTGAAAAAGGAAGCATCTTCTAGAAGTGGGCATCTTAGGATATACGGATTATGGAAGCAATCATTATGCTCTGGCGTTTTGGTCAGTGAGTGCCTCGTTCAGGAATGAGTGACAGTTACTTCGCGGGTGGGGTGGACGTGTCTCTCGCGACCGACGAGAGTGAGTTGGGAGGATACGCCGTCATGTTTGAGTGGGGGTGAGCATTTTGCTCGGCGGAAGATCTTGGAAGTAAAGGTGAGGCATATAGGTGAGCAAGTCAGCTCTTCCTTTCGCCCACAAGGGCACTGCCACGGTTTCGTGGCAGAATGGTAACCAATTCCAGTTACCATTTAAACAAGAAAGAACATGCTAACTTCACTTGTATCTAGGCGAAAACATAAAAGGAAAGAGCAGCTTAAAAAAAGCCTATCCACAATAAAAATCCCAATGAAGCCTTGGGCAAGCTTGGGGGTTTTTCCTGCAAATGTAGCGATGTCCATAATAAGGACACGTGCGCAGTTTTTTTGCCATTTTTTTGCCCTTGCTCCTGTTGGTTTTTTAACGGCTGAATGGCGAGATAAGTGCCCTAAGGGCGGTTCGAACGGTGAAGGCGATGACGTGGTGGTAGGGGGGAAGGCGCGCTGGGAAGGAAGGTGCGAACAGACATAAACAACCCCATTACGGCAACAACTGAGCAGCGCTGCTCTACACCAAGAACACCCTCGGGCGTTTCTAGTGTCAGCGGCAGGCCTCTGACGACAGCAGCATAGTTCCGCAAGGAGACCTCGAGCACCGGAAATTGACGTTCGCGTAGGGCGCGAGATTATGAGTTAGCCGACTCGTTCCCATTCTCTCTCTGGAGAACGCATTCAGGCGTTCTTTAGCGAGGAGTTTAAAAATGGTATTTCAAGTCACGAGCAGGAAATTTCATTTAAAATACATGGCGACGGACGGGAGCGAGTCAAAGTCTTATGATTGAGAGCATCGACACGGATTGAGCCAGGGACATTACATACACGAGTACATAGCACTACACTGACATAGCGATAGCTCCCAGTGGGGGGCATATTGTGTCTACGTAGCCCCCGAAGTACACCGCGGGTAGACGAGCTGCACATTACGTGAGGTAACAGTTGTGGTGGGGAATAAGGTCAAAGGGGGTGACAGGGTGGAAGGAACAGTTGAATTATGGGCAATTCTTGATTCGGGTGATTAGACTCTAGGTTATTCGGAGACGCATCGCCTCGGCTGGGAGCACACCGCTTTTAACTCTTCTCGAGGACGTCGAAGCTGTGCACTGAATATGATCCAAGTCTTCACAGCAGCAGGCTTTGCATGTTCGGGCAGATTTCTCCGTCGAAGATAAAGATGCCACGAGACAGGTTCTTGCCACTCTAGAAGCTGGCATCAATCGCTCTGGAGAGAACGAACACATTGGTGAGCAAGGGGTTGAACACCAGCTGATGTCAAGGACGAAAGTTGCAGAACCCCCTTCCAGAACAGCCACCGAGCGGCTTTGAAATTGTCTTTTAAAAAAAGGTTTCTGGTTAAGAATACGACAAGGATACGCCAAGATGAGCCTCCCGCGGGCGAACGTGAACTTTACTAGGCAACCTTGCATGCCAAGTTTGAGATGCGTTAAGTTATCCCTAAGATGTCCCTCCCTGCGTCAGCTACACCAATACTGGCCGGCGAATTACAACACGCAAAAGGGTTACCCTATAATTGGACAAATTTATGGAGATCTTTGCGATTTTGGTAATCCAAAATAAAGACCTCGTCTTTGGCGAGCACAATCGTTACACCTACTACACGTACAGTTTAGAACATATGACCGAAAATGCTAGCTTGCTTCTTGAGCAATGCAAGGCAGTTGAAACACTGATGCAAATGTGGCTTGCCATTATATTGTAGAAGGTGTATTTTGACCAGGATCTGAAGCTCCCCGCCGACCCAACTCACTCCATGTTTGATTATACCAGCATAAATCTCCGCAGAGATGCCCGAACGGCGAAGACCATCGAGCGCTTGAGTTCTAGTTACGGATCTCCATTGGAGGACTCATCCTCTCAATGTGTGGGCAAATATTCAAAGCTTGTGAGGCAGGAGACCCAACCATGTGGCCCTCAGCGATTGCAAGAAGTCTGCCATGCTGCAGGTAAAGTAGTTTCACATGGACTAAGTTACTCGATTTGGCCACATTTGCGTAACAACACCTTTCCAATGGCCTCGGGTGAGCTTGATTGTACTACCGTCACATGCTTTTTGTTTGACATGCTCTCTCGGTCTTTACTCCACTCGCTGCTTTCATGATAAGCTCAGGGACTGGTCTGATAGCGCGCTGCCATTTTTTTTTGTTTGAGCCAATGGGACATGGAAAACAAGAACCAGACGTCGAAGACTGGAGAAGAATGGAGAAGACTGATGCGGTGAATAATCAGCTTCGTTCCATCAGCTGGTCCATTCTCTCGTCGCTGTTTGAATATACCCCTATGACTCGAGTCAGCGCCTAACTAAAGCCAATACATTTGCTTCTTTTGCTTTTGCGGGGTGGAAAAAAGATAAAAATGGTCTGATTTCTCGCACGACAGTATACCGCCACAACGGGTCCGGTCGTCCGCTATCTGTACACCATCGAGGCGTGCAGGAGCGAAAATGGGTCGGGTTGGAAGCTTTGATAATCTAATCACAGGGTGTGTGGTGTCAGGATAAACCGAAAGCACCCGACGTCCGAAAAAGCAGCGGTGTACCCTTCTCCCCAGGGCAGATCCTGGTACAGAAAGGACAACAAAAGAAAGGGGGCGGGCTGACACGTGTGTCTCGGCTTTGGTGGTAGGGCTTACGTGCCTATGGTCACCTTCAACTTTTACGTGGCGAGTTGTGGTGGTCACGCGGAAGTTGAGGATTTTGGAGGGTTACTGCTATCCAGCGCGATCTGGGACGGAGCACACTCCGGGAGCTAATTAAGAGCCTCGATATTGTCCGATTAAAATGCGACAGAAGGGGACCATTGGCGGAGCCAAGCAAAGCTAGAAAATGAAACAAGATTTAGGGGAGGGGTTCCCAGTTACCTGGCTAAGATAAGGTGCTACGACTAACGGTCTGTCTTACTTGCATAAGGGCCAAAGGATGACGCAAGGAAGCGCCACGGCCGACTAACTCGAGTAGCCGCGCCTATCCCTCCGCCTTTTTCTGTGTCCGCCTGTCGGCCGTACTGCCGCGCTATTCCGGAAAAACAAAGCACAGGACGATCGTGTGGACGGAGATAATGCAGGTGCGTCGATCGTTACGTGTGGCGTCAAGTGAGATGCTGCACTTGATGCATGTTTGATCATGGGTCAAGCGGGAATTGGTCGATTACACAGGAAGCCATTGACCTTACTGGACGCATGTTTTGTGTATGAGTTGAGATCCAAAGAAATTAGGGGGAAAAAAAATTGGCAAAACGCTCCCAGGAGATATGCAGCTACAAACAATGACAATTAACCGAACTAGCATAAGGAAATAATGCCACTCGCTTTTTTTTGATCCAATGCTTTGCGCCCAATTGCTTGTTTTCCCAGACTGATTTTTGTGATGCCCCATAGTTCGCCCCGAATGAAAAGTTTTTGGCTTGCTGCTTCATTTTCCACATGTGCTCGAAGTCGGTTTCCTGCCTTCAACTTCATTCCATTTGCTCATCAACGCCCTTTAAGGCCGCCATGGCTCTCTCAAGTTCCTCTTCACCAACCATAACGGTCCCGGCTCTGGCTGTACTAAGGTAGCTCATTTCGACTGCGTCGCTACCCTCTCCTTCGAAGCCACCGAAGCCGCTCGTCCCGCCGACCAATCTGCCAGCGACGCCACAGACGATACCGGTACTTTCGAGGGGAAGATCGCGCAGGTCCAAAGTGATAGGGACGAGCACGTCCTCCTTCGAACCAAGCAGGACATCCGGAGCGAAATTGGGAAGAAGGCGCTTCTCTAGGAGTATCGAAGCCGGTTCGGTGTCGGTGAGGGTGAGGGAGAGGAAGTTAGGACGGGGTGCACTGATCAAGCACTTGACAAGGCCAAGATGCAGTGTGTCTTCGACAGATGGCTGGTTGCCGCGTCCGGCAAGCGAGCTGCCGTTCAGCACGCCGCCACTCGCAGGGCGCGCAGACGCACTGTCTTTGCTGCCGGCGCATTGGACGAGCTGGATGGACGGGTCGACGGCAAAGACGATGTTGCGGCGCTTGAGGAGGGAGAAGGTGCGAGTTTGGAGTTCGTGGATGCTGGCGGGCGGGGGCGTGCCCGGCGGTGGGGGCAAACATTCGAAGGAGGAGGAGCTGGACTTGTTGCGCGTGTGCGTGTTAAACGAGTTGGCAATGGGGTTCACGTAGGACGAGGTGGTCTGTTCGAAAGCGAAGCCGCGGTCCTCGAGTGCCTTGATGACTTGGCCACGGGCGCGGACGGGGACCAGGATGTAGTCTGAGAAGTAGGTGGTGATGAAGAAAATGGAACTATCGGCACCAGTGGTGTGAGAATCGGCTGAATTCTTTCGGGTCGAGCGGCGACGACGCGCCAATGGTCTAAGAAGGGAGTGGGCGGGCTGCAAGTGGGACTGCTGGACACGCTGGGGCTGGGGCTGGGGCTCAGGAGAAGCGGTGGGCTGGGGGAGGTCGTGAAGGAGTTGTACGCACATGCCTGCCATTGCGAGCGGGCTGGTTAGCTCGAGGACACGCTGGCCAGCGTCAAGCCCCTCGCCGTCGACTTGCATGACAATGTAGTCTTCATTTGTGATGGACACCTGATCTCTACTTGACGGATCTAGACTGTCGCGCACAGGAGTGAAGAGATCCTCCGCCATTTCACGCGAGCACGCAATCGAGCACTCGACAGGCGTCACGGAGATGTTGGTGAAGGGGTGCTCGTAGGCCCATGATTTCTTGGAGCGCGGGGCGCTGCTGCCATTTGTGGACGCACTGTCCGAGCTGCCGGGGCGGCTGGAGGGCAGCAGCAGCTGCAGGATGGGCTGCAGGAAGTTGGAGTAGAGGTGCAGCGGGATGTGTATCAGAGCCAGCTGGGTGTCCTGGAACGAGAGGACCATGTCAGCAACGAGAGGATGGAAGAGGTGGTGGGTGCTAAGCTTAAGGTGCAGGCAACACAGGCACGACGTGCTGGGGCTTTTAACGCAGCCTTACGAGCGCGCCACGATTGGTCGAGGGGGACGCAAGGTGCATTGGAGAAGGCGCACGGCGCGGCGCAGACATTATTGAACGAAAAAAGCGGAGGCGACATACGAGGAACTGAATATGCGCATTGAGCAACGTCATGGAGGAATCCATGGCGGCGGCCCTGACTGTACGGGAAGTTGCGAGAAGCCAGTCGGACAGGCAGCCGGGGCGTGCGGCCGCCTGGCACGCTCTGAGACGCTGGGCGCTGGGGGCAGCTGGTTGGAGGAGCGCCTGCCCGTCTGGGAGTAGCAGAATCTGGGGAAGCGACAGGCACCCGGAGTGGAATGCCACGGCTGGATCGGGGAGGCTGCAGGCGCACAGTGGAGGGTGTAAGACAGGCTCGCAAAAGCAAGCTAGGGCGCAGCCCGCGTGGGACAGCGGGCGTGCGGTGATTGGGAAGTTGTGGGTTGACCGGTGCGGCGGCCCTTGTCGACGCCGGCTCAGCGGTTGATGTCCTCTTGTCCAACGGGCCAGTGCGAGGTGTCGTTCTTGAAGTTCATACCCGGAAGCGGAGGGGAGTAGGGGCGGGGATGGAGCTCAGCAGCGAGCGGCGCCTGGCGGCAATAAGAGAGCTGCGGCGGGCGGGCTCAGGTGACTAGCGTCGCGCAGGAGAGGGGAGGTTGCACGGTGGTGAGGTTCAGGTCTCTGGCGGCGGCGTGGGGGAGAGCTAATGCCTCTGTCCCGAAGCGTCGCGGGAGCAGCGCAACACGCGCCAAGACCAGTGAGCTGAGCGGGCGAGCTGCGCGATGCGATGCGGTGCTGCGAGTGCTGACGTGCCGGGTGCGCGAGGCTCTTGCTCCATCACCGCGGCGAGGGGCCCGCCGCATTTTATGCGCCGGCCGTGCTCTGACTGTTCAATGTCTAGTGGGGAGCATCGCCGGCCCATCGCAGCCATGCATGCCACAGGAACAGGCTGCATCACGAGTCGCGCGCCAGTCAGCTGCACTGGTGTTTCTTCGAGCGCGCCGCCCTGCGCATGCGTCGGCTGCAGCGCGTCGTCTGCCTCTCAGCATCACAATCCCTCATCCTCCAGCCCGATAACGCAGCCGCGGCGCAATCTTTGCCGGGAGGGGCGCGTCCCTGAAAAGGGCAAGAGTCAGAGGTCGTCATTTCCTACTCCAGCCGACACTAAGCGCAGGGTCTGCCAGAATTCCGACCAGCGCCGACGCGCCAGATACGATCGCCATTGCAACTGTCTACCCTGTTCGCGCAAAAGCTTGGCTTGCAACAGGAACTCCACCCAGCACGCCCGCCAATCGCCTCGCCCTCTGTTCGGACCCGGGGCCGGCCGCTCGCCCTCATTGCGAACCTGTCGCGGAATAATGACATCAATTCCGCATTTAGACACGACTCTGTGCCCTGGTCGCTGCTCCGCACCCGCATAAGCCACAGCGACGAACACCTGCATGTCTCCATCCCCGGTCCGCGTCGTGGTCGACCCCTCCTCCAGCCCGCGTCCACCACTCAGCGCCGGGCCCGCCTGCCTGTATCGACGTGCTCCGTCAGCCGCACAGCGGAAGGCACCCTACAGGCACTCTTCCCGTGAGCGCTCCCCCGCTCTCGCCGTCGTGCAACCCTCTGCGAAGAAAGTTGTGGTCGAGTCCTTCATCCTTTCATCCACGACTTCTGCCTGTGGCTGGAAGCCCCGCCTTCTCTCGAAACACGCCCCTCCTCCATTAGCGTGGGGGCAATTGCCTTCAAGAACATGTGCCTGCCTTGCATAACAGCGGGGCGTCGACGAGTCTATGCGAAGGTATCACCGATCTGCCGCGTCTATAGCCAGCGCCTTTTTAATCCCTCCAGCCCATCTTCTCGGGAAGCCCCATCTGTACGTCCCGCCTGCAACATCTACTGAGGCACGGCGGATATGCTGCCATCTCGTTGGCTAGCGCCGCCAACTTATCTGCTGCACATCGTCGGCTGCGTGCAGAAATAAGCCAGAGCTGTGCAACCGCATTCTTCTTGAAAAGGAGACGACTCCACCACGTCTGGATGGTGCGTCGGCACTCCGGCCTGCCAGCAAATGCCGTCTGCAGTTGGCTGCCGCCTTCCACCAACGACGTTGCTTGTGCAACCTGACGAAACATGCCCAGACTTTCCCCCTCCTCATTGATTCCCGCTGGTCCTTTCATAATTCCTCACCACACGTCACCCCATCTTAATCAATCCTGTGGAGTTGCTCCCGCTCCGTTTGGCAGCTTGTGCAGTTCCAGCCAATGGCACAGTGCAGCCGACTTTGGTCGGCCGAAGTACAGATAGCAGGGTCCATTCCAGTTCCCTATCATGCAAAAAATAAGAGATTTTGCTCACGCGGTGCCGAGGCTAGCGTTGAGTATATGGATGGCTAGGCTGGATACATACCGTTCGTCCGCCTCGAATCGCCACCAGCAACGTGTGCAACGATGTATCCGTTCCCAAGCCCGCCGAACGGCGGACTTTGCTCCGTTTGGTGTCCGTTCTTTTTGCCATTCTTCTTATCTTTTGCGGCACCGCACGAGGTGGTGTTGCGGTTTCACATTTCTATCGGTAAGCCGCAACAGCCGGGACAAGCGCGCGTCGACCAACCGTTTTTACGCGCGTTCCCACCCAACCCCCTCCCGCGCCCTCCCGATCAACGGGCCGAAGATCTCGGGCTGCTATCTACGTCAGTCCCGCGTGGCACTAGTCGCACCGTTGATCGATGCGGCTGTATGCTGCGTGGGAATGTGGTCATGGGGCCCAACTGTCATCATCCACCTTTCTGTTGCTGCGAAATCGCCATGTACAACTACTGCCGCTACTACCCGACGACCTCCGGATGACGTATCCCGGATGGGGCTTCACACGGCTCTGTTCCCGCGGCTGACCTTTCGTTGTGTGCTCAGCCTGGGGTGTGACGCATACCGGTCCACTTCTTATACAGGGTCTCTTCTTTTGGCAAGGCTGCAGGCAGACGCTTTCGAACATTGGCAAGGTGGCATAGCATGACGAGAACGTTCTGCAAAGGTACCACGACATTCACGCAGTATGCGCTCACCAGAGAAGCATGAGACAGGAGGCCGCAAGATGATATCAACAAATCCTCTAATTGGAAGTATCCACAAGAAAGTTAACTATGTTCAAGAAGAAAGCGTCTCTCTTCCTCACCAGGCAGCGCATTGCTTACACGCACTACACAAAATATCAGTCATGGTCAAAAGGGGTTGGAAATGGAGCAACGCACCTGCATGTAGTCCACATTGCCCTCGTACGCCGTGCACGTCAGGCCCTCCTCGCAATGTCTCGAGCCGGTCCAGTTGCGACCGCCGCATTGGTAGTACTATTGAAAAATTACGTGTTAGCATTGAAATCCTCAAGGGACGACTGGCGCAAGCAAACTCCCAGGTTGCGAGATCACAGTCAAAGAAGAACGAAACATACGCCTTCGCGTCTTGGTCATCATCATCAACGACAACAACAGTAACAGTAACTCCCAATCACCTCCACACAGCTGTTTCCACCACCTGGCGAACACCGCCACCCAGCTGAAGCATTTAACTCACTTTCTTAACTGCCTCAGCAGGCTCGGAAGCCAGGATCTTCTCGGCGGCCTTCTCGGCGACGGCGACGATGAGGGCGGACGGGTTGGTCGTGACCATGCCGGGGAAGATGGACGCGTCGACGACGTAGAGGTTGTCGGTGCCGTAGACGCGCGTGTTGAGGTCGACGACAGACGTGCCGGAGTTGACCAGGCCGCTGTCGGTGCCCATCTTGGCCGTGCCCATCCAGTGGTTGGCGCGGCGCTTGGACGTCGTGACGGGCATCTGTGTTGGGGAAAGTCAGTATGGAGTCGAATAGAGTGGCAAGAGGAGGGGGAGGGATATTACGGCATCGACGTATTCCTCAACGGTGGTGTTGGCGGGGGGCTGGGTGAAGACGATGCTCGGGTCCTTGGAGAGCGCCGTCATCAGGTTCTTGATACCCTGGACGACGGCGGCCTTGTCCTCGTCGGAGCGCAGGTAAGGCACGGTGGAGACTTGCATGCCCAGACCCGAAGTGATGGAGAGCACACCGCGAGAGGTGGAACCACGGCCCAGGTACTGGGAGATGGTCATCGAGGTGTTGGTGTCACCCTCGACGCGAGCAGTCCACTGGATCTGGCGAGCAATGCCGTCGCTGCCGGTGATCTCATCCCAGATGACGGGGCCGATGTTGGGAGCGGAGGTAGTCAGGATGCCAGTGCGGCCGTTCAGGTACGCCTCCTTGTCTGCCTCGATGGGAGCCTTCCAGGCGCCGTAAAAGTCGTAGAAGGTAACGTTCGGGTGGGTGATCTGGACGTCGGTGTTGGTGTGGTCATCGAGGTTGTGGCCAACAGGAAGGTTGATCCACTGGCTCTCGTCGATCATCGTGTCACCATCGATGGTGCTAGCGTTGACAACCGTGAGCTGCTCCTGGGGGCCAATGCCACTGCGGAACAGAATCTTGGTGGTGCCGAAGGTACCGGCAGAGAGGATGACACGACCAGAGCTGGCAGTGACATTAACGGTACCGCAGTAGCCGCCATCGCCGTTGGACTGAACCTCAACACCGGTAACGTGGCCACCGTTGCGAACAAGGCGGCGGACGGACGTGTTCATCCAAAGCTTGAAGTTGCTACGGGCGGCCGCGTTCACAAGGTAGGTGCCCATCGGGCCACCACGCTCACCGTTGGCATACATGAAAGGAGCGAGGGAGAAAGTCTTGTTCTTCTGGTCAGGAGAGTCGTTGGCAGTGACCTGCTTCCAGTTGGCAGCCGAAAGCGCGTTCTGGAGAACATTGAAGCCCTCCTGGTAGTAGAGCTCGCCATCCGTGGAGGGGTGATCAGTGCCGGGAATCACATCGAAGACCTTGTCAACAGCAGACTGCATATCGGTCGATTTCCAGCCAGTCGGGAAGTTGTAGTCCCAGTCGATAGCGGGGGCCTTCCACCACAAAGCAGCGTTGACAGCGGTACCGCCACCAAGAACGCAACCGGCCATCTGGTCAATGTCGTTGCAAGCAATGTTGGCAGAGTCCTGCCAAATCTGGTTGCAGAGACCGGGCACGTCAAAGCGAGTCAAGTTGGTGCCATCGAGCCACTCAGGCCTCCAGTTGGAGAAGGGCATGTCACCCTCGACCCAGCGGCCGGAGGAGGGAGGACCCCTCTCGATCAGAAGCACACTCTTGCCGGACTCGCTCAGCCTGTCGGCAAGCGGGATACCACCAGCGCCGGCACCGACGATGATGTAGTCATAGGTGTCGGTGGGGACGTTAGTGGCCGTGCAGCTGGCAACAGGGGCAGAGGTGGCGGTGGCAGTGCCGTTGGGAGCAGCAGTGGTGGTGGGCACCGAGGTGGCCGAGGAAGCCCAGCTGGTGTAGGCAGTGTTCCTAGCGCTGGCAATAATGTGGCCATACTGACCCATACCATTGTCGTGCTGAACAATGGTACCAGCGGGGTCATCGACAGGGCTAGGAGAGTCGTTGGCTTGGACCCAGCCAATGACTTCGACCGTACCGGTAGGCAGCTGCGAGCCAGTTGCACCGTTGTGGTTCCAGGCCCAACACCAGGTGCAGCGGTAGATGAGTTCGAAATGGGTCTCGTTGACCTTGTGGGAGATCTCGGAGACAGTGGCATTGCCGGTGTAGATCTCGGGGGTGGTGTAGCCACTGGCGTAGCGGAACGAAGTCTTGACCTCGTCGCCGTCGGCCCAGGCAAGCAGGAGCAGAGCAGAAGTCATACCACCACCGTGGGAGATACCCGACCAACCGGCACCCTCCTGGATAGCACCGACCATGTGGCCGATGTACTCATCGTTGGTACCGCCGGCCTCACCGGGCAGAGCCATACCGAACTTGAAACCACCAGTGGTCTGGGCCTCCGGGATGGTGTACTCCCAGAACTTGATACCGGTGTCTGCATCGGTGTAGTAAGAGCCGGTCTGGGCAGAAGCAATGGGGAAAACTGCACGGGGTCAGAATGGACTTGAATTCGACGGAAGAGTTGAGAATGCGTACGGAGAGACGAAAGTAGGGGCACAGCCCTGAGGATGGTTGGGAACTTCATGGTGAAGCTGGCGACCCGGCGCCAATGGAAAACGAATGACAAGGGAAAGAGCGAAGAGAAAGTCCTCCAGGCAAAGCGAAGGGCGCGTGGTGGTGAAGAGATATACGGCTGGCGGCAGCCAATGGGCTTATATCCATTTCTCAGGAAGTTTGCCAACTCAGGCGGCGCATAACTTGCGCACGGTTAGATTGTTTAGGCACCCTGGCGGGCTTGACGGTAAGCTGGGACGGAGAGGCTCCCGTTGGTCAGCCAAGGGAGCGGCAGCAAGGCCCGTGACAAGCGAGTTGCGGCGTGTTTCGACACATGGTGGAGGCCAGGGTTGGCGAGTCAGCGGGCCAGAACACAGGGCGTTGGATGCCAGGCGGTGGGCGTTTGATTGATGTTGATTGCTGCCAAGAAGGGCGTGTTCCACTAGTTTGGGCAAGGACCTTTGTATTGTTCCTGGAGAAGGTCGGTTAGCTTACTCAAAGCTGCAGCAGGAGCGCGCGCCAGGATCCTTGCTTTTGGCTCGCCTACAATAGCCGCTGCTCCTGTTATTTGCACGCCTTCTTCCGCCAACAACGAGCCTGCTTCATCACGCCGGAAAAATCGGAGACAAGCTTTCGTGCAGCTCAGCGCACGCAGCTAAGAGCCCCCACTCGCCCGCAGCGGATGGCTTGTCCGGGCACGCGGCGCGCGCCCATGCACGCCGCCCAATACCTGGCGCGCTAAAATGCTTATAGGTGCTCGCGACAACCCGGACCGCCGTTGCGACACCCCGGACGTTTCTACCCACTGTTTCATTCCTCTCTTCGGGCCTCGCCTGGCTCCAAAACCGGTCGCTGTGGGGTCAAGCTCCATCGATTCTCAAGCCACTCTTGCCTTTTTCTTGCATCTCGACGCTCCATGCGGCAACCGCTCGCGAGTCTTTCTGTGCTATATTGGACCTTCTATGACCCTCCTTTAGCCAGATGAAGCCTGCATCGCTGCCGCGGCCGCGTGTGCGGCGACGCCCCTGGTCGTCATCCAGAAACAGTCCCAGTATCATGCGAGCAGCCACCTGCTGGCGGCCCAGGCCGTTTCGTTCCGTTTCCAATTGCGCTGCTGGACCCACGGAGCGCGTCGCCGGCGGAAGCGCAGAAATGTTCCGTCTACCCTCATTATCCAAATAAATATGCGATGCGTCCTGGTCCTAAAAGCACTGCTCCTTTCCTCTTCCAAATCGTAGATCGGCCGTGCCGTGTTCTTTCTGGTTTCTCCACTGTTCCACCTCCCACTATCCACCATGAGGTCCATTCTTTCGACATGTGCGCTGGTCGCGTCTGCTTCCGCCCACACTATCTTCCAGGAGCTCTACGTCAATGGCGTGTCCCAGGGCCACACGACCGGCATTCGCGTGCCTAACTACGACGGGTGCGTTCCTGACTATCGCCTTGCCTCTTTCGTCTACACAGCCTCACCCTCGTATTCGATTCGCTAACCTCCCCTCCCATCAGCCCTATCACCGATGTCACCTCCAACGATGTGATCTGTAACGGCGGTGTCAACCCCCTGAACACGCCGCTGCCGACGGCTATCATCGATGTAAGTACCATCTTCAAAAGCAAACATAGCTCCTTTACCTCGCCCTACAATCTCAAAACGTCGATCCCTTCCACTATAAGACCCCTACCGCAAGCGATGTTAGGGACACCGGGTGGTCAAACAGCCCCCATGAGCACAGCCAAGCCCTACCAAGACCCCTCAACTCCTCTGAGTAAGAGCATAGATACGGAAAAAGAGGATTGGAGGAAACAACTTGAAACACGCACCGCACCATTAATTCCCCATTTGGCAATTTCGAAATCCCCTCTCTTCCCGCGCCCACCGTCAACATCACTCTCACGTCCCACTCTGCATGCACAATGACTTGCATATCCACTCAGATCCACTGACGCAAATTCCAGATCCCCGCCGGCGCCTCGGTGACGGCCGAGTTCCACCACACGCTCGCGGGCGCCGACTCGTCGGACGGCGACGACCCGATCAGCGCCTCGCACAAGGGCCCCATCATGGCGTACCTGGCCAAGGTCGACGACGCGACCGTCGAGGACGTGACGGGCCTGTCGTGGTTCAAGATCTACGAGGACGGCCTGGACGGCGCGTCGGGCACGTGGGCCGTCGACAAGATGATCGATAACGCCGGCAAGGTGTCGTTCACCATGCCCAAGTGCATCCCCGACGGCAACTACCTGCTGCGCGTCGAGCTCATCGCCCTGCACGGCGCCAGCACCTACCCCGGCGCCCAGCTGTACATGGAGTGCGCCCAGATCAACGTCTCCGGCGGCACCGCCGACGCCGTGCCCTCGGGCGTCGAGTTCCCCGGCGCCTACAAGACGGACGACGCCGGCATCGTCTTCAACCTCTACTACCCCACCCCGACGTCCTACGCCATTCCCGGCCCCACGGCGCTCACGTGCTAGATGGTAGAGGCTTGATGTGCCCCTTACTCCGCCATTGAGCGCCACTGATGTCTGGATCACTGCAGTGGTGGTGGTGTCGTATGAGTTGGCTGAAGTTCCCTTTTCTTGTGAATAGTTTGCTGGGAGATGCTCGAGACTGGTCTCGGCGGAAGCAGTTCACTCTTCTGTATATACTTGTCAATCATGAGAGACGGACGTCTGCACAAATTTACACTACAATCTTGATTGATGATGGAACACGTATCTATTCTGAAGCCCTTCGAAATGTGGATCTGGTGGGTTACTGATGCCTCATTCCCCACTGGGCGCCACAGTTCACCTTCGCGTTGAGTCCTGAGAGAACGCTATGACAACCAACATGCATGATTACCTGTGCGTCATCCACCAAAAAGCACAAACTCCTTTTTTGATTCCCTCTTGGCCCCCTAAATTAACAAGAAACTTGTAGAAAGAAAAAGTGGAGAGCAAGGATCTAAAGGATTCAATCGAGTCCCATCCATTCACCGCTCTCACTGTCGCTTCCCTCACCCTCCTCGACTTCCATCTCCTCGCCGTCCTCGACGAGCCCAAGCACGTCGTCGGCACCCAGCGCACCGTTTTGTCTGCCGACTGGCTGGGTGAGCAAGAAGTCAATGGCGTACACATTGTCCTCCGCAAGCCGTGCCACCTCCCGCTGCACCTTCGCAACGACCTTCTGGACGGCACGCAGCTCCGGTGCAAACTCGCCCTGCCGGTCCTTGAGCACACGGCCGTGGCTGGTAAGTAGCGCCTCGATCCACCGGAGGTTGAACTCGAGATGGGGGCTCTCGTCTGCTTGAGCTGCAACGAAGCGCAGGAGGCGGGCAAGGTACACTTGCGGAAGGTCCCGCACGACAAGTGCCACATCCTGGAGAGGAGTCGCGTAGTAGACTCGAGCGATAAGGCCACGCTCATTCAGCCGGAAAGCCATGGCCAACGCGCGCAAGTACTGACCCTCCTTCAGCGCCGCCAGCGTCGAGTCAGGCGTTACCGTCACATCGAGGTCAAAGGGATCGAACTGCAGCGTGTTGTCGAGGCTGTAAATGAGCAGACCTTCCGTGCTTGCGGCACAGAATGCGCGACCCGTGGGCGCAAAGGCTACTGCAGGAACGCGGACCTCCGGACGAGTACGCCGCGAGCTCATGTCGCCGCCACGCTGCGCGCCAGGCAGTGTCTTATCGCCGGCAAGGCGGTCTTCCAGGTCGGAGGCATCACCAGTCTCGTCAATGAGTCCACGAGGTCCACCTTCGGTTAGGAGCTTGCTGTTGAGGAATTCCTGCGTGCCGTCTAGCGATAGGTTAACGCTGACGGTATATTTCTTCAACAGGACGCCAGACTGCACGTCGTACAAGCAAATGTACTTGCTGTTGCCGCCGGCGAGAACGCACGTGCCATCTGCGCTATAGGTAATAGTCTGGAAAGCTTTAGTGCCGGCCACATTGGCCGCGGTCCGTCGGTCCGTCATCTTGCGACCACCGGATACATCGCGACGACCGTCCAACCCGCCGACTTGGGTTGCATCGGATACCGACCAGAACGACAGCTGACCATCGAGGGTCGCTACCGCGATCTGTTTTGAGTCTGGACGGAACGCCAAGCTGAGGATGTCGGACTGCAATTGAAGAGGCTCGCTTGTCTGGGTCCGTGCGAATATATCCCAAATGCGTACGCTGTGATCCCAGCTGCCACTGACAATATTGCCTCCGTTCGGCGCAAAGGCGAGAGACGATACGGGTGCTTCGTGTCCGGAGAGTGTATCGAGAAGCTGTCCGGTCTGTACGGACCAGATGTGGATATCTGGGTCGTCACGCGAGCCAGCGCAGATTACCTCTCCACTGGGGTCCACAGCGATAGAGGAGAAGGAAAGGCGTTTCGGTGCGGTAAACGTACGGAAGTTCCGGTAGCGGATCAAGTCCCACGCTCGCACAGAGCCATCGAGAGAAGCCGTGAAAAGGACGTTACCACGTTTTGCGAACTCGCAAGCCGTTACGCCACTGGTGTGTTCGGTGAAAGTAACGATGCAAAATCCGGAAGCAGTGTCCCAGACCTTGATCTTGCCATCGTCAGCGCAAGTGATAATCCTTTGACCATCTGGCGAGTAGACGATTGAGTTCATCGAGTCGAAGTGGCCCTGCTGCTTGAGAATATAAGATTCAGATTGCCACTCCCAGACGAGCAATTGACCAAGCTTGGATGCGCCGAATGCCAGCCATTCGCCGGTCTTGTTGATGGTGACGTAGTCAATATCATGTTGCGAGATGCTACTTAAATTAGTCGAGGGTTTGGGAAATCATTCGGAATCCGTACCTGAGGTTTTGGATCGTGGAGAACTCAGGCAGCTCGTGAATGCCAAAAATACCGTTTGAGAAGCCCACTACCAGGAGGTTGCTTTCGGCGTGAAACGCGGCGCAAGTAACGTGCGCGTTGTTTTGCATAAAGTAATGCTTCTCAGCTATCCTCCAACGCTCCGTGTCCTCTTCCGGCTCGTCCTCATCCAGACCAGGTTTTGGAAGATATTGCCACTCAAAAAGCGCACCGTCTTTGCTGACCGTGTACATCTGTAACTCAGTCAGCATACCTCGCCCTGATTCCACGCGCCTGCAGTTATACCCACCGATTCCTGATCTTTTGAAAACCATGCACCCACGACGGCCTGCCTGTGTCCGGACAGGGTTGTGGGGACGAATCCGTCCTCCGGATCCAAACTCCATATTCTTGCCGTAAGATCTTTTGAAGACGTAAGGAAAAACCTAGAGTCGCCAGACCACTCTATGCTCTCAACATTGTCATAATGGCCGGTATATACTCTATGGCGTACGAAAGGCGCAAATTCCAGCTCGCCGTCTGCGCCGGCATCCGGGGTCGACGGCGTGTGCCACACTTCGACTTGACGGCCAATTGCGGCAGCGAACTGACGCCCATCCGGCGCGAATACTATGGACGAGACAGGCGATCGGAACGAGAAGTGGTAAAGCGCAATACGGCGGGGCACGTTCGTCAGAATGGCGCGGCCATCTTCGTCGACGGATAGCAGCAAGTTGCCGCGAGGATTTAATGCGATGCGGGCAATGTTCCGGCGGTGCGCGAAAGGAAGAGTGTGCGATTTGTTGCTGCGAAATGGTCAGATCCTGCGTCATGAATGGTGGTGCAAGTTGGAGGTTTGTTCGCACTTGACCAGGTCGAAGACTGAGACGCGGTTGCCCACGGGCGACAGCAGACAGGTGCCATCCGGGGTGAAAAGAAGGTTGCCGCGGCTGTAAACAGTGCCCAGCAAATTCGAGAACTGTGCGCGGGTCAGCGACTGCGGCAGCAAGGCGTGCGACGGCGGTACGTACCCTGAAGTCGGTCTTCATGGCGGCATGGACTTATCGATTGCGGGCGGGAAACTTTTTGGTGTTGCAGCTCTCGAAGGGCTTGGCGCACAGGCATGGCGGTCCGAGCGCGCGTGCTAGCGTGGCCCAACGCGCTTTCCCCCAGGGTCTCTCGCCGAAGGGGAACCTCGACTTAGGGGCTTCCACCACCGCTCTCCACTGCCTTCCAGCGCCCGCCGCCCCATTGACGCCCGCCCTTCCTCCAACTTCCTCCGCTCGCTCCACCAACGTCCGCGCCCTGCTTGGCCTCGGTCACCACATTGTGAGCTTCATCTCTTCAGGGGCTACTTTGCGCATCCGCTCACGCTCGCTCCAGCTCCACACTTTCCTACCACCACACCAAAGGCAGCGCGCCTCACCACCCGAAAATGGCGGAATCTGCGTCCCCGATTGGCATTGCCAATGTGAGTTGACCCCGCCATCTTTATGCGCCCGACGTTTGCTGACCTGTCCCCCAGCTCCCCAACCAACGGTAAATAGCTACCTGCTTCTCCTTGCGATCGCGACCGCGCCACCTAACACCACCGCAGGCACAAGATCGTTGCGAAGCGCGGTGCCGCCTTCACTATTATGGTACAGCTCCATCGCAATCATCCAGCGGGATCAGGGATTGACGTGGTGTGATAGGTTGCTGGCGAGTCCGGCTTGGGAAAGACGACCTTCATCAACACTCTCTTTTCCACCACGATCAAGAACTATGCCGATCACAAGCGCCGCCACCAGAAGCAGGTCGACAAGACGGTCGAGATCGAGATTACCAAGGCCGAGCTTGAGGAGAAGTTCTTCAAGGGTTAGTATAGGGGACCCCCCGCCGACCAAATGCGCGCATTGGCTCATTCGCTTTACAGTCCGCCTCACGGTTATCGACACGCCCGGCTTCGGCGACTACGTCAACAACCGCGACTCGTGGCAACCCATCATTGAGTTCCTTGATGACCAGCACGAGTCGTACATGCTCCAGGAGCAGCAGCCCAAGCGTACGGAGAAGATTGATCTCCGTGTCCACGCCTGCCTGTACTTCATCCGCCCTACCGGCCACACCCTGAAGCCTCTCGACATTGAGGTTATGAAGCGTCTCTGCACTCGCGTCAACCTCATTCCCGTTGTCGCCAAGGCCGACACTCTCAGCCCCGCTGACCTCAACAAGTTCAAGGCCAAGGTATGATTTTCTAGTGGATTTTTTAGCGTACTATTTTACTAACGAAATACGAAAGATCCGATCTGTTATCGAGGCCCAGGGCATCAAGATCTACCAGCCCCCGCTCGAGGAGGACGATGAGGCCGGTCTCCAGCACGCTCGCAGCCTGATCGCTGCCATGCCTTTCTCCGTCATCGGCTCTGAGAAGGACGTCCAGACCACTGATGGCCGTACCGTCAAGGGTCGCCAATACGCCTGGGGTGTGGCTGAGGTTGAGAACGAGGAGCACTGTGACTTCAAGAAGCTCCGCGCCATCCTTATCCGCACGCACATGCTGGATCTGATCCACACGACCGAGGAGAACCACTACGAAGCGTACAGGGCACAGCAGATGGAGACGCGGAAGTTTGGCGAGGCTCGGCCCAGGAAGCTGGACAACCCCAAGTTCAAGGAGGAGGAAGAGGCACTCCGCAAGCGTTTCACGGAGCAGGTCAAGGTAGAGGAGCAGCGTTTCCGCCAATGGGAGCAGAAGCTCATCTCGGAGCGCGACCGCCTCAACAAGGACTTGGAGCAGAGCCACGCCGTCATCAAGCAGCTCGAGGCAGAGGTCGAGACACTGCAGGGCAGCGTTACCCGCTCTCACGGCCGTCGTTAGGCCACTTTCGCACTGCGCACCCGGTTTTTCCTTTCTTCTGATACCTCTCATTTGCAGTCTTTCAGTACGTTTGTAATGGCGCTTAGCGAGCTTCAGTCCAAAGTTGGTTTGAGGCTTTGCGACTTCGCAACTGAGCCTTTTTCTTAAGCAGCGCGGCGGCGGGAGGGGATTCCGTTTTGGCGCGGGAACCGTTGCGTAGTTGGGAGTTTTCAAGCTGGGAGAGACGCATTAAAATCTGGGGAAGCATCGGCTAATTTTGCATCTTCCACTTCTCCCCCATTGTAGATTAATGAACTTTTGCGTTGCCCTTGAGCTAAAATCTTGTGTAATGTGGGCCACGTTGATTCTGTGATTTGGGTGCCAAGGCCGCGCAATTGTATCCAAGCTCCCGCCAATAGCTCCGACACCTCCAACGCTCCGCAACTACATTTACTGCGACATGTCATGACGGCACAATTTCCAACCAGGCAGATTGCCAAGCTCTCTGGCCACAATGGTAATATTCTGCACCAGCTTTCTCAGCATATATCCTCGAATCTGACTGGAAACAAGCTCTAACGCTACAACAGGACCTGTCCATGCCGTGACTTATAGCGCAGGCGTTGGCCAATATGTACGTTCAAACCGCTTCTCCGACCCGCAAACGCCACAGAAAGCCTTCTTCCCCCGCTCGATGACGGAAGCCCACTTACCCCCACGAACGAGGAAACACACGGTTACCTAACGCGGCGCGCAAATAATAGATCCTCACGGGCAGTTCCGACCGCACGATCCGGCTGTTCAACGCAGCGCGTGGAGGACTGGTACAGAAGTACGAGGCGCACGGCTACGAAGTGCTCGATATCGCCGTCGCGGACGACAACGCGCGGTTCGCGAGCGTGGGCGGCGACAAGGCCGTCTTCCTGTGGGACGTCGCGACGGCGACGACGCTGCGCCGGCTCAGCGGGCACAGCGGCAAGTGCAATGCCGTCGCCTTTGCCGCGCAGGGCGACGTTTTGGTCAGCGGTGAGTCATGCGCTCCGTGTTTAAGTTTTGTTGCTTTCTTGGGGTAAGGAATTGTGGGGTGAGCGGAGAGGAGGAGCGGGAATGTGCAGTGGGGTCTTCGGGAAGGAGGCTTGGGCCGACGGAATGTGGGCGTGCGCGCGAGCCCTGTGGAAACGTGCGGGAAGCTAATTATGATATGCTTGTCTGCAGGGAGCTTCGATGCCACGGTCAAGCTTTGGGACCTCAAGAGCCAGTCGCACAAGCCGCTCATGACGCTATCGGAGGCTAAGGATAGCATCTCGTCGATCTGCGTCTGGGGACACGAGATCTTCACCGGGTGCGTAGACGGGAGGGTCAGGACGTACGATATCCGGATGGGGCAGGTGTTCGTGGATCTTATTGGACGTGAGTATAAGGATGAGCGAGGATTGTCCCGGTAGGCTACAGGCGGCTTTACTGACACGAGACAGATCCCGTCACGTCTATCACGACTACTAGGGATGCCGACTCGATCTTGACTAGCACGCTCGACTCGACGATACGTCTGATGGACAGGTCTAACGGCAAGTTGCTGCAGTCTTACAAAGCACCTGAGGTAGGAACTTCCTCATTCCACATTTCTCTAGTCATCTCCCGCATACTAGTGACTCGCTACAGTACGTAAATAAAGAGTACCGCATCCGCTCAACTCTTGGTCTCAAAGACAACGTCGTCGTCGCCGGTAGTGAAGATGGTAGCATTTTTGCCTGGGACGTGGTCTCGGGCACTACCCTGCATCAGCTTCGGCATGGGGAGGCTAAAGGCACATCCAAGAAAGACGTCGTCAGCGCCGTAGCGTTCTGTCCAAGAAGAAACGAGTTCGCCAGCGCCGGTGGTGACGGGAATGTGGTGGTCTGGGGAGTTTAGATGTAGTGCTTTCTGGCATAAGGCTGGGGAGAGGTAAGGTATTTCACCGCATCAAGGCTCTACGTGCTCGAAGCCGTCACAAAAACGCTAAACGGCTATGGTAGAGGGCAGAAGAAAAGGTTAGGTTTTCATACAATGATTTTCTGACGTGCATGGTACTTACGTCCGTACACGTGAGTCTTTTCAAGAGATCCATGACCTTGGCATGCAGTGACTCCGTACCTTGCATGCACATACTTGCTTTTTTGAACGCCATCTGACTGGACCGCAGATCGCTCAGGGGTCTCGAAAACTACTGATCAATAGTGTCTTTCATTTTCCTCCTTAGTGGGTGCATTTGAGGGACCTGACCAACAGTTGAGGTATATTCTCTAGCCGCCGACATGGGTACTAGTGTGACGGAGTCAAGGGCGAGATGAGATGAAAGGAGGAAGAGGGCGAAAGAAAAAAAAAAGTAAGGCCCGCTATTTCTTCAGAAGGCCCAACTGCAGGTTTTTGGATTATGCGATTGCAAGTGAACATGACAGGGTCCGAAACTTGCATGGTATTGACAAGGTCGAGGGATAACATTTTAGCCGTTTGGCAGGTGCTAATGCACTCGCATGCGTGGATAGTCGAGCAACATGCACGCAGCAAAAGAGCAGCAACTTGTCCGTCCTCCCAACAGTGTTGGATCCGCGCTATCTTCTTGCAACGTGCCCAAAAATCCGTTTTCTCCCGGTGCAAGGACCGGTTCCCCTGTGATTGAATCATCTTTGTACGAGCTGACGTTCTCAAGCGTGGCTTTGAGCGATATCCACTTTCCCGTGGCAACATGGCGTGCGCTATGGGCAAGTGTTACACCTAAGACAGGGGTCCATTCATCCAATAGGAGAAAAGGCATTTCAAAGATGGTTGCAGACAGGGAGGGGTCTGCAGCTGGCGCACGGAACGGCTCGGGATGCGTGGGCGAACGGAGACGAAGAGCGGCAGCTAATGCGGAGAAAAGTGGTGAGAGATTTGGGGGGACCAGGTGCTTTGGGCAACGTTTGGGCGCGGGAGAGCAAGTGCAGTCGAGGTTTCGTTTCGTTTTGCTGCTAAAGGCTCGTCTCGAGTTGACGTCTTGTTGATTCTTTATCGCATCTCGAGTTTACCGCTTTCTTTCTGCGAGAGGTGTCGCGTGCACAAGGCCGTATCTGCGCACCAAAATCTGACGAGGATCCGCCTTCCACGTTTGACTATCGTGTCCCTGGCCCGGCCACACAACTAGTGGCCATTCCTCACGCCCTGTGCTACTCACCTACTTTTCCTAGGAATAGCCGCGTGGCAGGCGAAGATTCACTATTGCAACCAGCAGGCTGGAACAGCGTGGAGACGCCGCGCCTCCTGATCTGTCGTCATTTGACGGATCCTCATGTTGCCCTGCGCATCAGGATCGGAGACGGCGTCACTCTGCAGCATCTGCGACCTAGGCAACACGCAAGCTAAGGCCCAGGCCCAGTAAGGCAAGCGCCCGAGCTCCAGGCAGATCGGAACATTTTGTGGCAGGCGTCTGCACCGCACAGTAGCGCCGGAAGAAGCACCGGTGACAGGCTGCTGGTTCGCGATGGCGGGGGAGGGACAGTCATGGCTGGAGTGAGGCATGAAAGGCCGAAATGGTGTGCTGCCATGTGACAGTGGGGCTGGAATGGCGGGCTCAAACGGGTAGGCGGGGGGGAAAGCATTTGGCCGGCGAGCCCAATAACGAGAAGCACCCGGGAAGAGGGCGGCCGTGTCAGGCGATTGCCAGCCCACACTCACGCATGGCCCCGGCGGCTCGGTGCAGGGGCGGCTCTACTCGCAGGGCTCAGCACGCAGCTCCAGGGCGGCAGGAATGAATTTCTAGTCCTGCATGAAGGCGCATATATCATTTCCCCACGCCCCCCGGCTGCTTCTCTGTTGGAAGAAGTACTTTTAATCCGTACCAACGCGCTTGCTCCTGAGCTCACCAACTTTCAAACTCCCAAGACCTAAAAATACGCCCGAACATCGCTCTACGGCCCGTCTCGGCTTTAGCGTCGGCATTCGTCAGTCACCAGCTCAGCCCTGTTGCGGTCTGGCATCATAGTCACCAACTGGTAAGTCCCTGTTGCCTGTCAGACCTCACGCCAAAACTGCCCACAAGCCTCCAAGGCTTCTACAAAATGGCGCAAGTCCCGCCACCTTTCTATTCTTCTTATCCAGCATCTTTTCCTCTCTTTCATTTCCGCACATATATTCCAGCGGCGCAGCACTCAAGCTATAGCGACTCGACCCCGCGCTAACACACCCAAAGTCAACAAGCACCTTGAGGTCCACTCAACTTCGTTTCTCAAACAATCTTGAGCAAACCGCTTCCAAATCACCCACAATGCCTTTCTTCGGACACGCCGCTCGCCACTACTCTTCGCGTGCCTTTGTGCCGCGTTATTCGCGTCTGCAGCTCCTCGTCGCTCACAGCGCCATCACCGCCGGTGTCGTGCTGCCTTTTGTGCACCCGTACCTGCAGACCCGCCAAGCAAAGCGTGACGGCACCTACATGACCAAGTAAGTTATCTCTCCTTTTCGCCGCTTGGATACAGCATTGCGTATACCATGCAAGTGGCGTGTTCAGTTAGGGGAGCTCCACTTCTGTCATTGTACATGGGGAGCTCCACTTCGGTCAGTGTACACAGGACTAACAGGGCACCGCACGCTAGGCCGCCGATCCCTTTCACGCCGAGCCCCAAGTTCTAGAGGGAAAGTGCCTGCCGATCAAGGAGCTGCCATGATCCGCTTTCAACTTTTCTTCTTCTGCTGCCAAGCGCTGCTTCATGCAGCGCTTGAGCGGTATCGGCGCAGGGACTTAGGTGTAACTTTCGGCTGAAGGTTAGGGAGGGGCCAAGGGCTGGCGAAGCCCTCCCATTGGAGCATCCTATTGGCGTTTGGCGGCAATATACCAGGATTTCATTTATTGACTGAATAGTCGCTCGTTTGATTCCGAGCGGCTTGCTTCTCCCTCTGGGAGCTGCATTTTCGACGATATCATAGCACAATGAACAATTTTAGTATAGTCAATTTTGTACAGAGTTGAGAGTGGTAATTGAGATACAAACCAGACCAATTATTTTCCCGAAGACAATTGGACGCAACTATTTCAGATAGAAGCTTTTTGGAGCTGAATGCTTCGCTGCCATACTCCAGTAACCAATGCGAGGGTCCCATCCGTAACGAAACATAAACCGGTTGCTCTACTCGAAAGCGCAAACAACCTTCCGGAGACTCGACTGCATTCATGCAGCCATCTGGCCACCCCCATTTCAGCTACGCCAGCAATCAATCCCCCAGCTTTTGATCCGCGCTTAGATTCCCCACTGCCCCTTCTTTTCCACATGGCAACTCGTATTGCTTCCGTCACCGGTTCCTTTCGTATTCCATCAGCCATCATTCGTTCAACTGAAGCGGTCTCCCTTCCTGCTCCGGAACGGATCGTTCGCTTCGTACTTGCTCTTCTCGAAGACCTGCTGCCCCGCATTCTCGGGTGCGTGTCGTGTCGGCGCAGGGTCCTGGCTGGCCTCCTGGCTAGGGTTGGCGCCGCCGTTGGAGCCGTTGCCGTAGGCCTGCGCCTCGAGGCGCGCTTGCATCTCACGCTTGCGGCGGTCGGCAGCTGCCTTCTCGGCGCGCTCGGCGTTGATCTCCTTCTTCGCGAAGTAGTAGGCACCGCCGCCGGCTGGGAAGATTTCGCGTTAGTCCAGAGCGTATTTCTCGCTGAGGAGGCTGTCTTCAACGCGGAGGCAATTGTTGATCGGCCGGGGCATTGTTTGGTGCAGACGTACCGACGATGAGAACGCCCCATCCGTACCTGGTGGAGGATTATGGTGAGCGTCGGTCCTACGGAGGTGGTCGGGAATGACTATGAATGACGTACGCGGTAGACCTTACCTGTGCGGGCGTCAGCGGGAACTACATCTGCAATTGAAGTGGCGGAGAGCTTACGGTGTTCATTGTTGCGAGTGTGGGTGAAGACGACTGTTTGGCGGATTGGGTGTTTTCTGGAGAAAAGGGAGCGCAGAGGATTGGGCGTTTGGGAATGCCGGCGGAGCCAGAGCTGTCTGCGCAAAATAGTGGATGAAATCAGGCCATTCTGTAGGGCTGACGCCACACCGAAGCGGAAGCTCCAAGCGCTCATCACCTAGCTTTCCCGCATGTCAACTGCCCTCGACCGCCCATCCCCGTCCCTTAGTCGCCGACTCGGACTTGTTCTCTGTTCACCCAGGTCGCCGATTGTTTACCAACACCACGAGCTCTATTCCCCGCCGAGTCTCTTTCCCGGGCGACGCCGCATTCGCCCACCATGCACGAAGACCGTACGCTGCCGAGCTTCCCCACATCTTCAACAACACAACCCGTTCTCCGCTAACCACGACGCATTTGCTGTCCACTCGCAGACCCGCACCCGCTGCTCGCACAAATCCCCCTCACAGTCTCGCCATTCGTCTCCCTGCCGACCGCCACCCCTCTGCCCTACACCTACAAGCAACTCCCCTCGACCCTCCCACCCTCCGTCACCGACCCTCCCGCCGTCGCCAACGCCACCGACGACCAACAACTACAACAAGATGTTAACGCTGCCGGGGGTGGAGTGCCGCCGAAGCCGGCGTACGTGATGTCGGCGTCGGGCCAGCACGCGGCGCACCCGGACGACATCATCGCGTCGTGCCGCGCGCTGCAGGCGCACCTGACGCGGCTGACCGAGGACGCGCGCGCCACGGTGCGCCAGTGGGAGGAGGGCATTCGCGAGCGCGACCTCGCCGAGAAGCGCCGCGTCGCCCCCGGCTGGCTGGACGAGGACGTCAAGATGCTGGTGCCGGAGCGGAAAGGTGACGGTGGTGGTGGTGGACAACAGGGGGGAAGCTTGCTGGATGAGGCGGCGCCGCAGCAGCAGCAACAAGGGGAGGCGATGCAGGGGGTTGTGCAGAGTGATGAGGGGGCTGAGCTAGACAGGGCATTTGGAGGGTTGGGGATTCGGTGATAAAGTGGATACGTCAAGTGGTGGTAGTTTGCACGATTGAAGGCTAAAGATATTGAATGAAGCTGGAATAGCTCGAAAGCTGTCATTCATCAAGGGAAAATGAAGGTAGAGCCAGGAAGATTGTAAAGACTTTCAAGGCATGTTTGTAATGACCGGCGTTCCAGGTGTTATTGAGAGCATCACGGCTGTATGAAGACTGCTTCTCAAGAACGCAACTCAGGATGGGATGTATTTGATCACAAGATTGGAGGTAGGTAAACATGTTTCGGTCAAGCTGCTTCTAAGATTTTGCCCAGCCGGCTTGAAATTGGCACTCGGTTTTTTAATAGAGAATTTATCCAAGCAGAATAGATTTCTTAACGCCATACCGGATCCTTGAAATCAATGCTCATTGGCCTGCAAATTGGGAAAGCAGGGACCTTGGATAGGTGACGTGCGGAGGAGCGCGGAGATCAGCGCGAACCTCCGCGGGGCGGGTCTACAAGCCAAACCAACACCTGTACCTCAACTTTACAACTTCGAATCCCCATTCCCTGCCACAAGAAGCGAAACCAAACCAATGCCAGAATCGAGGTTATAACCACTTCAAACCTTAAACTGCAAAGCGCTTCCAACAAAAATCAGAACACTTGAAAGCTGCAACCATGAGCAAGTTCGAAGTCCGTCCTCATTTCCAGCTTGCCCCTACCAAAAACCGACAGCTTTCCACTAACATGAAACGGCGCTCTCTGCAGCTCCCCTCCTCCAACGCCACGTCAGAACCCTCAACGCCGGACCCCGAGGTGCACATCTCGACGGGCGGCCTCATCTCCGACTCGGACGACGACGCGGACCTGCCGTACCCGGCGCCGCTGCCGCGCAGCGCCTTCACGGTGCCGGCGGAGCAGTTCTCGGCGGCGCAGTACCTGTCGACGCTGTCGCACCGGCACCAGACGCTGGCGGACCTGCGGTCGGACCTGCGCGCGCGCAGCGGCCTCATCAGCCGCGAGCTGCTCGACCTCGTCAACGCCAACTACGCCGACTTCCTGAGCCTGGGCCAGGCGCTGCACGGCGGCGAGGACAAGGTCGAGGAGGTGCGCGTCGGCCTGCTCGGCCTGCGCAAGGCCGTCGGCGAGGTGCGCGGCGCCGTCGCGGGCAGGGAGGAAGAGGTGCGCCGCCTGGTCGAGGAGCGCGAGGCCGTCAGGAGGCAGCGCGCCGTCGCGAGGGCGCTGCTGGAGGTCGAGAGGAGGGTGGGCGAGCTGGAGGCTGCGCTGGTCGTCGGGCAGCAGGGGCCCGCGAAGGGGCAGGGAGAGAGCACGGAGAGCAGCGATGAGGAGGACGATGATGACGATGAGGAGAGCGACGAGGAGGAAGAGGAGAGCTTGGGGAGCAGCGTCTCGTTAGGGAAGCTGAGGAGACTGGCGAGGCAGTACCTGAGCGTGCGCCAGACCGCGGGACGGATTGGCAAAGAACACCCGTTCTTGGTCGCGCAGGAGCCTCGTTTGACGAAGATTCGGAATACCCTGCTGCTGGACCTTGGAGCGGAGCTGAAATCGGCAAAGGCCGCGGGCCCGCAAGGCAAGAATAGAGTGCTCAAAGTCATGAGCATCTACGCAGAAATGGACGAAGGCATCGAGGCTGTCAAGGTCCTGAAGGGAGGCTCTTGAAGACCCACGAGCATTTCTGGGTAACCCCCTTTACTTCTAGAGCGTCTTCTTTCCAAGCAGCACATAATACCCAGATCACGCAGCCGCAGTATACCGATGGATTCCAAAAGTCATTTCATGATAATACACTATTTTCCGTGTCCGCTTTCAATGCCCAATATATACCCTTAAAGTTTGTTTAATCTACAGATACAAGGTCTTTCGGGTTTGGCGAATCAGGCCCTCTGAAGTCTCCGTTCAAGCTGAATCCCGGCGAGTGCGTTGAGCTCAGCACCTGGAAAGGGTCAGTTACAGCCCTTTATGGGAACCTGATTGGATGAACAACTTACTACTTCATGAATGTCCTTCGAGATGCGGTCACTCAGCTGCGCCATATCCTTCTTCACGCTGTCAATGAAGTGCCTGATGTTTTTCTGCAGCTCCTCCGGAGTGAAGGCCAGCTGCCCGATGGCCATCCTGACCACACCCAATCGCTCTCTGTACTCGGCGCCGCCGACCATTTCCTTGACCGCCGAGCTCGGGTCCTTGACAACGGTTCCCATCTTGGCGCTGGGCATGAGCCCCTTTGGACCAAGAATGCGGCCCAGTCCCGCCTTGTTCATCTTTTGCAGCGAGTCCGGGTGGCACAGGCAGCGGTCGAAATCGATCTTGCCCTCCTTGACGGCGTCGAACACCTCGTCCTCGCCAACGACAGTCGCGCCCGCGGCCAGCGCCGCCTGGCCTGCCTCCGAGTCGCGCGGCGCGATCACGCAGATGCGCAGGCCCGTCTTGACCGGGTGCGGCAGGCGTAGGCGGTTGCGCACCACGGGGCCGTTCTTGAGCGTGCGGAGCTTTAGGTGGAGCTCATATTTGGGAGATTTGGGATCTAGGCCGGCCTCGAAAGCGCGAATGTACCTGCACGGAAGTCGGGCGTCAGTATATCTGGTTCTCCGGGTTGCTTTTGGTGCGATTGCTTCTGAGGCGCGTGCTGCGAGGACCGCCAAATATCGGCCGAGGGTGAACCGTACCGGATCGCATCCAGCAGAGCGAATTGCTCGGCTTCTTTAAGGTCGGGGGTGAGGTAGGTCTTCCGGGGCTTCTTCTTCTTCTTGCTGCTGGCGTCGTCTTTTTTCTTGTAGCCCTTTCCCGCGATAGCGGTGCGGATTTGCTGGATGGGTATCAACGCAGGGGCGAGTGCCCGACCGGCAGTCGGCCGTATTGAGGGATTGAGGACATTCCTGCTCAAGCGAGCAAGACACCGCTGTGTTGAAGCCATTGGGGCGCGTGGGCTTGGTGGAGTCGCGTTGCTGTCGACTTTCCAGCCCGCCGACGGAGCTTGACGGCCGACTGCTCCGATCGACGTGGTCCGTGCGCATAATTGTAATTGTAATGCAACGACATTGTCAAAATTCACCTTGCACTTTTGATGGAACGCATCGTTTGAGGCAGCAATTATCGTATGTTGCTAAGATCAACTACAGATTCCTGTCTTCAAGACATGCACCGTGACACAATGGCATCGGAACTTCATCCGCGATATCGTGACAGCACCCAGAATCGACCGCTGAAAAACCAAAAGATCAAAACCAATGCACATGAACACCCATCCGGCAGCCTTGCCTCTGCTTTTTACCCATGTAGAACCGAACCCGCTAGAACAATCGCTAAACTCAGATAATGAAAAAACATCAAGCCATCATAAACGCCAACCCGACCTCGCCAGACGTAGCTAACGGGTAGCGAGCAAGAATTAACAGTGAGAAGGGGTATAATACTCATAAGCGCTCGCTTCGTCACTTTGACAGAGAGGAAAAGGAGGCCTAAACCTTCGCAGGCGTGCTCGTGTCTGGCGCCTCGGCTGCGGACTCGTCAAAGATGACGAAGTCGTTGCTCTCTTCTGACGGAGAGACCTCAGGAATGGCTGGTTCGAGGTCATTGCCAGTGCTGCAAGCGTTCTTTGCAGACTTGGTGATAGTAGCGGTGGCGGTAGCGGTATCTTTCCCCTCTCGTGACGGGACGTCGTCAAAGGTGCACTCCTTTGACAGCGAGGAAGGCTTCTCTGGGGCAGTGCCATCGACGATGACGTACGAGTTCCCGTCAAGCCCTTCTCCGAAGTAGTCCGAGGCAGGCAGAGCGGAGAGCGGCGAGCGATCCTCCTCCATGGCGTCCTTCTCAACCTTGCGGCGCTGCTTGATCTTCCTCGGCTCGGAACCAGCGTCGGGGCCGTTCGCAGAGCGGGAGCTCGCGACAAGGTAATAATCAGGCGGCGGGATGTTCTCCTTGCCCTTCTCGCGTGACTCGTTCTCGGCACGAGTGTCGGAGTCATCGTCGGATGAGATGTCCAGGACAAGTGCGGAGTGCTCCATCATGTTTGTAGCTTCCTCTTCAGGGCTGTCCTCGTGGATCTCAAAGAACCAACCCTTGGGCATTGCCTCATCAAGGGTGGGGGCGGGCTTGCGCGCAGCAGGCTTAGGGGCGGGCACGTGGTCGGAAATGGTACCGCTCAGAGCAGCGTCGATGGAGAAAGGCACACCAGCGTTGTGGCGAGGGCTGAGACCAAAGGACGGCGGATCAATGCGAGTGGTACGACGCTTGGACAGGAGGCCAACACGCTTGTGCTTCGGGGAACCGCGGCTGGTGCTGATAGTCGACTGGGTGGGCACAGAGGATGTTCGCGGCTTCTCAATGGACGACAGAGGCTTCGAGCAGCGAGTGGCAGGCGAAGCAGCGGGCACGGCATCAGTGCTCACGACGAACTTGGAGACCTTCTTCGGGCTTCCATCCAAGTTCTTGGAGCGTTTGGTGGGCGAATCAAAAACAGCAGGGTCGACGTTCTCGCTGTCGAAGGCTTCATCGAAGGGAGAGGTCGTGTGGCGACGCTTGGATGGCGAGTACTTAGATTGCTTGCCAGACGAGGGGAACGGGAATGCAGAAGCAGAAATGGCTGCAGAGGGGTGAGCACGGCACGGTGGATCGGCATCAGGCGAGCTAGCTTACAGTTCTGGCGGTTCTTCGCACTGGTCAGGTTCCTCAAACGAGGGCCATCCAGGGCCGCAAAGGGCTGGCGTGCAGGAACGTGAGCAGTCATTTTCTGGGATGCGGTTGCGATGGTTTCGGAGACGGCGGTCCTGCTGCTGCTGATTTTGCGTCGAGTGGAGCAGCTCGGACGCGAATCGTGCGCGGGGATGTGCGTGTTGACGTTCGCCCGCGAAAGGTAGAGAAATAAACAACCGACGGAGCGGGGAACGGCAGCACGGACGGCAGGCAGCAACAATAGTCGGTGAGTTTAGCAACGCAGGGCGAGGAGTCGCAACGCGGAGGACTTGGAGAAGACGGAGCAAGCCTGAGGAGAGGGATGGGTCGAGGGCGCGCGAGGTGTATATCGGGCCAGGGCGGGCGTCAGCCCGGTCGCACGAGACGCGATCTGTGGCGCCTGCAAGGAAGGGCGCGTCTGCACCGTGTGCTGTTGGTGTTGGGCGACCAGGGCCTGCGCCGGCCACTAAGCTATTCTACCAGTAGCAGTCGATCGAAACCGGTTTGCTGTGCCTGGCCGTCATGCGCCAGGACGCCGAGCTGTCAAAGCACTGGTTCCCAGCCTCTTCGCCCCTGCCCGCCACCGGCATTACACGCTGCGCCGACAGGGTTGCGCGAACGCGACGCGACGCGTTGCACCGCGTTCCGATCGTGATGAAGCCGCCGGCCCCAGACTCAACTTCCCCAAACGTCGCATCCGGCGCTTCCTCAGCTGCCTAGCCTCAGCTCACAGGCCTAGAGCCTCGCCACCATGGCCAATTTAAGTCGCCTCGTCCGCAGCGCCAACTCACTCAGCTGGCGACTGTACGAGAGCCCTTACTCGCGAGCCCGTGCCGCCGACGCAAGGCGAGCCCGGAAAGACACAGCATTATTGCCGTTTCATACGCACGTCACGCCTCGCGTTAGCCATGGCCCACGATAAGCCGCTTCCCAGCCTCCGCCCCGCTCTGCTCGGGTCAGCTCCCAACTTAGCGCGTCTTCGAGCCCTGGGATCGTCTTCGGCCTCCACCGCGCATGTGTTCGAGGTAGACACCCAGGCACCGGTTTCGGAAGTGGAATTTAATATTGCTACCCCAAGCGGTAGCAGATTCGCGTCCACCTGGTTTTCCCCGCGTACACTGGTTTCACCTGTCCGCATCCACGCGACTATGAAACCGCCGTGAGTTGCTGGGATACGACTTCCCTAGCCCTCGTCTAGTCGAAGCTGCTTCGCCGCAACTCGGACCACACTGTCTCACACCGACCCCGCTACACTCTCCATAAGATTGAGCATGACCTTTCGGAAAAAGGCTGCCTTCACACGCGGCGAATTTCACTTGCCACCGCTCCGGAGCTACTCCGAAAACAGGCTGCAACCGCCTCACCCGGAGCAGCCAGTAATGTGAAGGCTCTCGGATAGGATAAGACGGAAATGATGCAGAAAGTAACCGCCATATGCACAGGGAATGTTGAGTTTAGAATCACGTGCTGCGGAGCGTATTCGCCAATTGGAATCCTTTTGTCGCCACACGTGAGAAAGAGCCAAGCATCCAAGGGACATTGACTCCAACCTCACGATGACGAGCTGATGAATTGCGAAGTCGAACTGTTAGGATTCAACTGTTTGCAACATATTCCAGTTTATCAGCGCCTCCGACCCAGATCACAGATATCAGCTGCAATGACGAGATCCACAGTACGTCACCCCACCAGCATGGTACGGCCGCTGTCGTCGGAAGTGCCGGGAGCGTTTGCGGAGACTCATCATGTGGAATACAACTGCAGTCGTTCACAGGAGCGGTACAGATCAGCTCCATCATACTCTGTGCGGCTCCCATTCTTTTGAGCCATGCGGCATCTGACTTCTCTGTTTGAAGCGATCCTTCAGTTTGGGCACGCGAACCCGCTCCAGCCGGCATCAACCACGGCCGATCTCCGCCTCAACCACATCCAAGTCATTGGCACTCATAATAGCTATCATCGAGAGGTCTCGATATCTGCACGACCAATCTTTGAGCTTCTAGTCCCGTCCCCGCAAAGCTTCTATTACAGCCATGCCTCGCTCTCCGATCAATTGAATTACCAGTCGGTCCGGAGTCTCGAGCTCGATGTCTATGCCGACTATTATTCTCCGGGCCAATTCGCCAATCCGCTTATAGACCGCCTTGCGCAGCTGCCCGGGCCGCCGCAGACATGGCAGGAGCATATGCATGCGCCGGGAGCTAAGGTCCTGCATGTGAGCGACATTGATGTTCGCAGCGTCTGCCCAACTCTAAAGGTGTGCCTCTCGGAGCTGCGGAAGTGGTCTGACGAGCACCCCGCCCACGTGCCCGTCATCATCGACGTCGAGTACAAAACCGTGGATGAGCGTCTTCGGGCCGTCGGTGGCGCGCCGGGCGAACCGTGGAACGCCACGAGTCTGGGTCTTCTGGACGACGAAATTCGCGCAGTGCTGGGCAACGACAAGATCATTACGCCGGACGATGTGCGTCTTCGAGGCCGCGATAAGACCGACAAAAGCCTCACTCTCGAGGACGCAGTGCTGCAGTATGGCTGGCCAACGCTCGAGGAGAGCAGGGGCAAGTTCCTCTTCGTCATGGATAACAACCCCACGGACACCAATGCTATCCGCGACTCGTACCGTGCCAACGGTCATACGAGTCTTGAAGGCCGTGTAGTATTCACGAATTCCTTACCTGGCGAGGCGGACGCCGCTTTCATCAAGCGGAACGACCCTTCTGGTGACAACCTCGCGGAGATCCAGGAGCTGGTGCGGAAGGGTTACCTGATTCGCACGCGTGCGGACGAGCCCATCAACTCCGTTCTCATGGGCGATGACGCTGCGAAGGCCCGGCTGAATAGAGCTCTTGAGACGGGTGCCCAGGTCGTGAGTACCGACTGGCCGGGTGTTGGAATGGCTAGCAGGTATGGTAGCAATTATGTTGCGAAGTTGCCCACAGATGGTGTTGTCAGGTGCAATCCAGTTAACGCTCCTGGTAACTGTAACAATATCGATTTGGAGGATTATGTGAGTGCAAGTGGATGGGACGGGTTGACAAGGCAGAGTGTTTAATACGTCCAAAAGTCGGTTTCACTGCGGCGTCTACTGCTGCTCTTTAAGAAAAATCCATGTGCTAACCGAAACTGTTAGGGAACTTTCCGTACGGAAACAGGATATAAGCAAATTGAAATTTTCCCAGACTCAAATGAGGGCTCTCGCTTTGAAGCCCTGCTGGTTACAGAATCCAGCAAAGTATTTGTCAACCTCATGAACGTTACCAAAGTCGGCAGCAAATCCAAGCACGGTATCTGGTCTCACAACCACTATGGCGCCAGTCTCCTGAGGAATGCCGTATCTACCGTGGGCCTCGAAGCCAGGGTCGATGAACATTTTTCCGAAGGCCGGGCCTCCGAGTACGCTCCATGCGCTTGGGGCAGTACCAGGTATAATAGTCAACAGCTGAATCATGTGCCCGATCTTTTTCACGAAGCTTGTCGCTGACTCCAGAGCTTCGCGCAACTGTGCTAATGCAGGCCGAGTGATTGCAGGGTTTCCCGTGAAAACGAGGACTGTCCAAAGGCCGGGTGCTTTATTGATGTCGTAGAGCCGAGTCTTGACCAGAGCACCTGGCTTCTGCAGGAGGACATCGGGAGCCCGACTGCCTTGAGCGATCATCAACTTACGCTGCCGTGGATGGTTGAGGGGCGAGTTGGGATATTCAATTCCCAGACCAACAGTGAACGGGGCAGTCTCCTCCATGATCGTGCACAGAACCTGATTGGGAGAAGTTTCGGCTGCGAGTTGCTTGTACTGGGGCGGCACAACGCCAGATATGGCCGCAGACGCCAACTTGTCGACCTCGATCAGGTGCTGTGCAGATGGTCGTCGTTCATCCTCATAGCTCCGGAGGATGGTAGGTTGATACCAGCCTTTGATTGTGCCGGCTAACTTCCAGGAGAGATTTGTGGCATCATGAACACCCGTGTTCATTCCTTGGGCGAAGCCGGACGAGTGCGTGTGGCCAGCATCTCCAGCGAGAAAGACATAGTCTTTGAAGAAGAAGTGCTCAGCAACTCTCTGGTTGATGCTGTCATCAATGTTAGCTGAGCTCCCCAAGCGGACCTCGGTGGAGACTCACCTGTAGCGCGTCATCCAGTCAAGCCTTTCAATTTCCAGAGAGAACGGTTTCATTGCCTCGACCGCCTCATACATGGCCTGCTCCTCGGTGATGTTGTCACCATACTTCTCGTACAACCTGGGCGACAAGACGTAGCCAATGCGATGAGCATCGCCATCAAGACGCACCCACAACACGTTGCCGTGAGTTTCGGTCTCGATGGAACTAGCACCGGCGTCGGGGAATGGCATGTCTGTTTTGTACTTGCCATCGAGGCGCACCCAATTGAAAGTTGTTTGGTCGCCTTCCATGCGGATGTTGGACAAACGGCGGATCTGCGAGCGTCCTCCATCAGCACCGACGAGGTACTTGCTGCACGCAGGGTAAGCTACTGTTCTGATATACCTGACCATCTTCTTGTCTCCTAGACTTACCATCTGACAGTCTTTTGTTCGCTGCCCTTCACTTGCTGAATCCGCACCGTGACATTGCATCCATCGCCAATGCTTTTGACAATGTCATACCCCACCACTTCCCAACCATACTGTACCTCGTATCCAAAAGACTCGTAGTTTGTGCGGAATATTTCCTCGGAATATTTCTGCCGGATGTTCAGAAAATACTGATGGAAGGAATCCAACATCGCCTTCCACATGACCTGCCAACCGCGACCCGGTACTAACTGGCCATTCTTGTACGTCACGGAATTGCGTGCAATGAAGGCAACCTGGGCCATCTGGTCGAACAGGTCCTCGCGTTCCAAGAGCTCGCAAGTGCGTGGATACAGCGAACACGCGCGGCCGAACTTCTCTTGGGTTTTGCGGTCATACATTTCTGCGCTACGATCAGTAACCTATCTTCTCTTCAGAGATCCGGGAGAAATTTGATACACACCAGCAACCTGCGAGCTTATGCCTTGGCGTGCGAGACTGTACGCCAGCAGCAGGCCGACCGGCCCAGCTCCGCAGATGAAAACATCGGTACGAGCCACCTCTCCAGCCATTGTTGCTTGAGATGTGAATTGTTTCAAATCTGATGCTGATGTGTCCTAGGTCCCATAGCTCACATATATATAGTCTCGACAAGTGATTGTTACTCTACATATGCAGCAGATGACTTCGGCCGAACACATTCCCTATTCAGTAATTCCCCGAGCATCGGATAGTCGTCTATGCGGTCCCGCACACTCTGTTGTTGCTTTGTCCAATAAAATATCCGAGGTTAAGAACCCGTTTCTCTACTAAAAATCAGCACTAGTGAGGACTAGGTAATGAACTCCCAAGTGGAAGTGATTAGTTGGACCTACGTCGTTAGCCGCCGATAGCCAAAGTTCTCGACGAGCCGTCTTGGTGCTATATATGTACAGCGAGGGCTTAATAATATCGCTGAACAACGTCATGAAGGCGTAGAAGATGGACTAATGATCCGTTCCCTCTCAACGTATTTTGTACTTCAAGCATACACTGGGACCACGGCAAAAGCAAAACAATACTATGCTGAAGGTCAGACTCACATCCTGAGTAGCTCCATAAGGTATCGTACGTGAGACAAAGAATGTAGCAACCACTGCTGGCTAACATTCAAAGTGATCTAGGTGTGTCGGTCGTACAACTGTTCTCCGCTATTCCCCCTCACTTGTGTCCCCATGCGTTATTCCCGCCAACGGTTGACCATGTCCTACCCCACCTCACTCACCTCGGCCGTGAAGTCCTCTCCGCTCTGTTCGTCACATGCATCCATCACATTAGCTTTCGTCTTGACTTCGTTCCCCTGTAAATACCCAAACCATGTTCAGCGGTGGATACTTCCAGCTCTTTGTCTCTCGACCCCATGTCCCTTTTCATGATATCTCTTCTCCACGCCATAATTGTCCGGCGTGGCATTCTCCGGAAGCGTCGGTGCGCCGCCTAAGCTCGCCAGCACCGCAGAGTTGTTCGCCGTCAGATCATCCAAGACCTCGAGTTCATGCCTGGTAAAAACTTTGGGCAGAACATGCGTTCGCAGCGGAATCATGGCGCAGATGAGGACCGGGAAGCCTGTTTTCGATTGAGTTCAAGTTAGACACAAGCAGCCACGTCATCCCCACGATCAGACGAATGGAGGGGGGTTAAAAGAAAGTATCCCGCACCTATGGCGGCTATCGTCTGCGAGATGGCCACGCAAGCGGCGACGCCGACGACCTGGAAGCCGATGTACATCCATATCTTCCTCCGCTCGATTCTGAGGAGCGGCTCGTCGTGCTGGATGAAACGACGCTCACGCATAAGCATGACAAGCTTTCCGACGATGCCGTTCGATTCGATGGAACCCCACTAAGCTCCAAAATCTCCCGTCAGCCAAGACAAAGTCCGCATATATGCGTGTCAGCCGAATGAGAGCGCAGAAGAACAAAAGGAGAAAGAGAGGCAGCAGCAACGTACACCAACGACGAAGAAGACACCAGCAAACACGGCCGCCGGCATGGTGTGCAGCACGATCAGCAGCGGACCCGTCATGGTGCCGATCAGCGCCAGGCCCATGAGGAAGTGAGACACGCGCTGCTCGACGACGGCCGCGGCCCTGACGACGGGATGGCGCAGCTCGGCGCCCTCGCCTTCGGCCGTGGCGATGACCTTGAGGTCGGTCTCGTAGACGGTCAGCGAGTCGGTGTGCACGGGGGCCTGCGGCACCAGGCCGTTGGGCATGGGCAGCCCGAGGATGCCGGCCACGAAGGTGGTGCAGCCAAGCAGGAAGAAGTCCCAGTGGAAGCCGCCCGGCTTCTTGAGCGGGAATTGGCGGGCCTGGGCCGTGAGGCTGCTCACGTTCTGCTCTCTCGAGAATGCGTCAGCATCGTTCTATTGTTATTAGGGAACTTTTGTTACGGAATGGTGCTGACATGGTCGTAGTAGAAGAGCAGCATGATCAGTAATCCGAACGGCAGGGCAACGAAAACCCATTTGACGTCGAGATTCCAGAAGTCTATCAGCCAGCTGCGAGGCTGAGTGGGATGAAAGGCCCGGGAGATGGGGACGAAGGTAAGATGGGTCGACTTTAGGTTTCCGGGAATGTGTGAAAAGCCGACCCAGAAGAGCGTCCCGATCTGTGGGTTATCCAGTCAGCACGATGCTCGGCAGAGGGGTGTTCAACTTTATTTACCACGTAAGCGTAATCCGCTAGAAGACCGCGGAACCAAGGTTTCCACATGACACTTGCACCAAGCTTCTCGAGGCCATATATACTCCCGAAGTAGAGAATGGCAATCATGCACGCAAGGTAGCCTGCTGCGTTTCCCTCGACGCTGAACTCATTCACAAGTTCCTCAACCCCCTTGACTTTCGAAATAGTAAGCACCCCGAAGATTCACTTAAAGCAAAATAGTGAAAGCAGATGGCACTTACTCATGTAGATGATGCCGACGTACATGCCGAAGGATTCACTCGAGAAGTCGGTCACATAACGCATGTAATCGCATAGGTTCCAAACTCCAGCCAACCAGTGAAAGATGGCGGCCCAAATGGCGGTCCAAGCCATGAATTGTGGGTATATTGAGGCGTCGTACTGGATGATGATGTCGTAGATGGTGTAGTTGAAGAGCGAGATGAGGCCAGTGATGCCGACGATGGTAAGAGGTTGCGCGCCGAGGATGCTGAAGACCATGGCAGCGAGGGCAGAGGAGAAGAGTGCCTCGTTGACGCCGAAGAACTCGCCAGTTCGGCGGTACATATCTAAAGTGTATGCGAGGGCGGGTAGAAGACTAACTAAGTGTCAGATCTGGAGAAGCTTTGTAGTTCGTCAGGGATGATGCCTACTTGACAAAATACATGCGAATCGTACTGGCAACCGTTCTGTAGGTCCAAGCATCGGTGATGTCGCTCCAGTAATAGGGCAGGCGCCTCTTGACATCGTGGTACATGCCGCGACCGGGCTGAAGTACTCTGTATCTTCGCCATCCCTTGAGGCCATCAAAGGTATACGAATCCGCAAACGACTTTTCTCGGGCGAGAGGCGCGCCTGCCCCCTCGCCCGAGTCAAGTTTATCTGAAGAGCTCGAAGTCATGATAGAAAACAAATTGAAGGAAGGCGCGAGAAATACAACGGCGGGTGGTGCAGGTGGGCTTATGGTAGCGGGAAACGCGTCACTTCCTGGACAGGAGGTGCAAAGGTATTAGTACGCATGGCTAGTCAGACTGATTGTGCAAGATCGATCTCAACAGCAGCTTGGCGGGAGCGGTAAGAGCCCTGCGCCTGCCTGCCGCAACGGGAGTGGCAGTTTGTGGAGCCACGGCGCTTTGTCGTCAGCGCAGACTTAGTTCCATCTGCCGAGACATGGCAACCACGAAGGATGTGGACTGCAGGAGGCTTCGAGGACACCGGCGAGCGCTCCTCTTGATGCCATTGCTATCCTCACCAATGGCTTGCATCTGTGAACAGCTGTGGTCGCGATGAACGGACAATGACAGCAGCCGAGAGTCAAGCGGGTGGTCAAGGGACCCGCCGCTGTGCGGAGCAGCCGCGTGCCTGTCACCCGGCAGCTCCCTTTCGCCCCACACCACGCTATTGGCCACCAACCCGACCATTTTTGCTGCCCGGGCAGAAAATCACTCAATCAACCCCCGCTAGCTGTGCAAATCCTGCCCTACACATATGTCTAGTCACTTCCATGTAAGCCCTTGATGCTTGCAGGCAGCACAGCCAACCCCTCCCAATGCATTACACACTCCACCTAGGATGTGCCCGTATTCAACGCCGCTATTTCCACGTGCGATTCCGCTGGGTCATTGACAGCTAATCAGGGTGGAGGCGACGCCAAGCCGAAACCGCAAAACATGCTTACATCCGAGCCGCAATCATGGCTCCTTGTCGTCTGTGCTTCGTGGAACTGGCCAACAACTCGGACATTCTGCTCGGTGAATAGCCTTCCATGCAAGTTCCAGCCCTCTTGACCCCACCGACAGCCTGAATCAGTTCGTACTGATGCGCTACCTGGCGTTGGAAGCCACCTCTGCTCCCGCCTCCCCACTTTGTCCTCGCCAAGTAATACGCTATCTTTCATGTCTTACGGTCGAAACTGTGCCCAACAATGCAAATCCGATGTCGGTAGTAGCTAAAGTGTAATAGCGCTCTCAAGTCTCAGACACTTATACCCCTGCCCTCTTTATTAGATTGACATCCAATGTGCCAAAGTACGCCTACCTAGCTCTGGATCATTCAATTCACGACTTCTTGTACCTTTGAAACCCATCTTGCTGGTGCATCATCGCCATCGGTCGTAGGGAACTACTAATTGGACAAAATCATATTATTTCCTGCCGAAAAAAGAAAAATGATAAGATATTTGTCAATGTCACGAGTACAGAGGGTTATTGCAGCCGATTGTTAGTGTAAATTCATTTTTCGCTTATGCCACGGGTAGTTGGAGCTATCGTCCGGACGTGAATGTATAATTATTAATTTCACATTTACATCCGGATGATAGCTTCAACTATCCATATATGTTCTTTTTCATTGGAAAAGAGAGAGAGAGCGGAGGCGTATCTACGCTATGTTCGAAGGGTCTTGCTCTTATTCACGCTAGCCATCAGCTGCAGTACCCGTTGTTGGAGGGAGCGATCAGCCAGGGGTGTATTTAGTGCTTTCTTGCGGATAGCTCAATACATCGCCCGTTCATCTCCTCAGCTTCTCGCCTCAGTAAGCCGTACACCTTCTTGTATAATGCCCATCAATGGTCCCTTCTGTAACAACAACGACCGCAACAACGGTCTGCCATATATGTACCACAGCCCGGAGAGCCACGGACATTCCCTCCTGATTGCCGCATGAAGAAATCGGACGACAATTCCAAGGCCAGGAAAACAAAGGTACGATGGTGAATGGAGTCATTTCACAATAAATATGCATACGCTATTTACTTGTTTCTCGTTAAGATCACCGACCAACTCCCAACACCTGATCAGTTCTGCCTAGGGTGTCGTCTGATAGCTGCGTTCAATAACGCAGCAACACGAAACCATGCACCAACTGCCAATACGCCGATATCATGTACCACACACACATCCACCAATAGCAAACCACAAAAGTCAAAAAAAAAAAAAGAGAAGGACAAAGGAACCGGCTAATAGCATTTCCCTCCAAGCGCACTTTTTTCTTTCTTTCATTACTCGTGACTTTTAGTCTCGACTCTACTACCACCCCTGTTGCGATACCTACAGCAGCTCTCTCCGCACAAGCACTCCTTATCCAAATTGGTCCAATACCTGCCGGAATAATCGACGGTGATCTCGTGGCCAGCCTCTATCCCCTTGGACACCAGGATGATGCGCTGGACGCCGAGCCAGGTGAACTTCTCGAACTGGCTGTTCGGGTGGCACGAATGGTTGACGAAGCGCGTGTAGTTGCCCTGGCGCCCCTGCCAGATCTGGTACGTCCGCCCGTTGGTCTCGCCCTGCATGACGTCCATGTTGTGCAGGCCGCGGGTGACGAGCCCGACGAACTCGCCTATCGCCATGCCCCTTTCGAATGGCTAAAAAAGGGATGATGTGGTGTCAGACGAAGGTGTGAAAACGACTTGGGTGGAGACACGGAGAGAGAGAGAGGGAGAGAGAAATCTAACTTACGCAACAAGCCACGAGGCCGTTGTTACGGCCGTTGGGCGTCCGGAAGACCTGGACCGGACACGGATTCCGCGGGCCACCGTAGAGGTTGGGGAAGCAGCGACAACAGTTCACGGCAGGGTCGTCTGCTTGCAACTCTCTGCAAGAATCGCACGTGAAAGATTGCTGGGGTTTGTCAGAAGAAAGCTCGCGGGGGTCTGCCAGTCCCCATGCCTCGACGTCTAGGATGGAAGAGTCGATGTGTTCGTATGTGAAACTAGGATCCCATTGCAGGTATGTATGGGCCAGCGGAACGGGCATTCTGTTATCTGCAACCACCCAGTCATGGGGATGGCCGTGGAAAGTGCGCTCGGACGATTCGCCGATGAAGGAGAGCAGCTGTCGCCATTGAGGCTGCAAGGTGTCGGCTGCTACTTCGAATCGGGGACGGAGAGTAGCCAAACGTTGCATGGCCTCCTTGTCGAAACTGATGCGATACTTGCAGAAGCGGTAGATACCCATGCCAGCAAAGACCAGAGCGACCCATCCGGCTGCTTCTTTGATCTCATAGTAGCCCCGCCATATGGCCCTTGATGTTGAAGTTAGCTTCGCACAAGTTGCTTCTCATATACGGGCGTACATCTTGTTTCTGAGATCTTTCTCGCTCCAGCCGAAATCCTGGCAGGCCTCCATGAGGGCAGCTTTCCGGCTTTTTGTTGGGGATTGCTGGGGGTTAGTATCACACAAAACTTGCACTCTTGCGTCAAAGCATTGGATCCAATACGCCTGGACTATGACCTCGAGAGAGCGGCAGCAGCGACTTGCAGTGGTGACTTTCCTACAGAGGACGTTCATCCTGTTGAAAGATGATGTTTTGGCTCCTATGGGAGAGAGTGCCATCTGCGATGGGGCACCGACAGAGTCGATACTCTTCTGGACTGCCCGCGGCTCCTTCCATTGGTCAATCTACGACCCGTCAGATAGGTGCTTGCAAATGTGTATTATGGCCGCTATGCTGTCCTCATGGGTTGCCAAGAAAGAGGTTTTCACGTGATATGAAAGGGGTAGTTGTCCGGAGGGTCTATGGAAATCAAAGTGACATATAATACAACATGTTCACATGGGAACTTACAACAATCTGCGGGTCAAAGCTGATACTCCCGTGAATCTGCTCCCAGATGCCGATGATCAGACGGTCTAAGGTCGAGGGCTGCAGCGGACGGACTTTGGGAGCGACCTTCTTGCGCTGAGGGAACTTCTTCGTCTCGGGCTCGATCTGGCGGACAGGCGCGGGCCCGGAGTCTTCCTCCTCGAGCTCGTTAGGCGACGGGTTACAGGACGGGCGGCTCAGACGGAGACCGCCCGTCTCCTTTCTGCGCTTAGAAGCCGGTTCCGGGTCCGAGAGGTAATCGCGCGGCGGCGGGCGGCGCGCGCGCTGGGGCCGGGTCAAGGCGAGTGTGCACCCATTGCTGCTCGCATCACCGGCCGGGGTAGACGGGGCATCAGTGGGAGCAGGCGTGTGGTGGGGGGTAGCCGACGCGGCTCTGATTGCGGCGATGTCGATTGAGCCCTTTTTTCACCCCCCGGCGCGACTCAGCAAAGGAGTGGCGGCTGGCGTACAGGGGATAAAACTCACGAGATCGATGCGGCGGGACACGGCTCGAGCGTTGGCAGCGCCCTCCCAGCCTTCGTGGATGACGCCCTCGAGATGGAGGGTGGGCTTTATAAGGGTGCCCGAGGCGAGGAGCTGGTTGTGCAGCACCGAGGCGAGCTGCTGCTGGATGGAGCGGATGATCTGGGCCGAGATCTCGGCAGCCTCGTCGCTGGGAGAGGTCATGGTTCCTTCGTGGTGGATTGCAGAGGGATCGACTGCCCGCCCTCGCAGCCGCGCGCTACGCGGTTTGCGGGATGGCGTAGAATGGGGGCGTGGAGAGTTTCCACCTCCAAAAAACGAGAGCGACTCCACTCCGCCCCCGCAATGTGTCTGTTGCAGAATACTTCATCTGAGAAATCAAAATGTCAGCCATGCCGATCGTCCCAGCCGCTTTTCCACCCAGGATCGAGCCTAGCCTGAACCTTGGGTCCAACCAATCCTTCACCCGCCATTATCTGGGCCTCAGTATCATCCCCTGACGACGTCGACTGCACGCGGGATGACGTAGTCCATGACTCGCTCCATTGCTCTTCTTCTTCAAGTAACTATAACATGGTATCGCTCAACAAACTCAAAACAAACTACGACTGCTCCACGTGCTGCACGTTCGCCGCCTTCCCAGCATATCCTTCCTCGTCATCCACCGACTTTGGAGCCCTCCAGCTGTCGTCATCGTTGCCGAGATGGTGGTTCTGCAGCTTCTTCGCTCTGCTGTACCGCGGGATCGTGTCCTTGGTCGCCCCAGCAATGATGTTTCCTTCGAACAGAAGATTGACGCTCTCGAGCGGGACGCCCTTGGTCTCCGGCACGCACAGGATGGCGTACACCAGCATGATGATGCAGCACGCGCCGAATAGCAGGAACGTTCCGTATGTGATCTCGTCGAGCATGATCGGCGTGAGCTTAGCAATCACGAAGTTGAAGAGCCATTGCGTCATCAGAGCAGCCGCCATGACAAGAGACCGCACGTGGTTTGGAGAGCATTCCGACGACAGGATGAACGGAATCGGGCCCCATCCGAACGAGTAGAAGACGACGAAGAGGTAGACGCAGATGATGGCGAAGATGTTGTTTCCCGACAGGCTGCTGTCGTTGGGGTGAACCGCCTGGTTGATGCCGATGTAAAACATGGCAAAAGCCTGCCCAAGAGCACCGCAGATCAGCGACCACTTCCTGCCCGCTTGCTCGACGCCGAGCATCAGCCCAAGCGCAGTGAAGACGACCTTCACAACTCCGTAAATCCCGGTAGCGAAAAGCCCGGCAGATTGGCTTGCGAGACCGACACTCTTGAAAATCTGCGGGCTGTAGTAGTTGATCGAGTTCGTACCAGTCCACTGCTGCCAGAACATCAAGACAACCGCCATGCTGGACTGGTAGAAGATCTTCTTGTTCGCGCAGACTGACTTCATCTGCGTAACCAGGGAAAGCCTCTCCTTGCCGTGGAAGTCGGTAATGATCTCGTCAAGCTCCTGCAGCAGCACAGGGTCATCCTCAGACCTGGCCCGGACGTGTGCCAAAGCACGCTTAGCCTCAGCCAGACGGTTCTTCTCCACCAGCCAACGCGGAGATTCGTTCTGGAAGATGATAAGGAGGAGGAACGCGCCAGGAAGCATCTGCAGCGCAAAGGGAACGCGCCACTTGGTCGAATCGGTGGCGCTCGGGATGTGGTTGCTGATGCCATAGTTGACAAAGTAGCTCAGCATGATGCCCGTGACGTTGAACAATTGCATACTGTTTACGTTAGCAGGTCATTGAACAACAGCGTGCGAAAAGACTGTCTCACCATCCAATGCAGCGCCCACGGATCTCCTTGTTCGCATTCTCTCCAATGTAGGTGGGCACCACAGCACTAATGAGACCAACACCGAAGCCTCCAATGAACCGGCCGACGTAGAGTTGAGCGAGATCGTCTGTCGCACCGAGGGCGCATGTTGTCTGGATAATGGAGCCGATAAGGAAGATGAGGTCGGCGAGGATCAGAGCCCATTTGCGGCCACTATTCGGTCATGGTGAGCCTCTCTCCTCCGGCAGTGCGAGCGCTGTGTACTTACACCTTGTCGCTCAACCAGAACGAGGAGGCAGCGCCAAAGAAGCAGCCACCCTGCAGAACCGAAACGATGTTTCCCTGAAGGTTGGCGAAAGAGTCACTGTCCGGGTCGAGGTTGAACGAGTGTTGGAAGGCGTCCATGGTCAACACGCCTCCAATCAAGCCCGTATCCCAACTGTCATGCCCATCAGTATCGTCTTGAGCGAAAATCAAGGTCGTGACTCACCCGAACAACATGCCGCCAAACGAGGCGACAGCAGTGAGGAAGTAAGCCTTCCGGTATGTCTTGATGTCGTCCCATATTTTCGCAACTCCAGTCTTGGAGGGGACGCGTGGGTCGAATTCGGAGGACGACATGTTTGTGCCCGCGTAGTGCGCAGAGAGACTGAGCCGGCGGGAAGGAGGAGTGGTGGGCGGCTACGGCAACATGGGGAGGGCAGCGGTGAGGTTAAAAAAGAAGTCTGCAACACCAAGCAGGGAGTGATATGCAGACGGAGAATCTCCGCCCGTTCACGTCATGGGCAGCCCGAGGCCGCATCGTTCAAAAGCCGACGAACTCGCACCACGCGACGCAGAAAAGCGGACCCGGGATATGGGGCCCCAGATTGGCGTGGTGGTGCTGTGGATGCTGACCTTGGCCTGAGCGGGGGACGATCTCCCGAAGCAGCTTGGTGTCGTCAATATTGGGCCTTCGCTGCCGAGTTGCGAGCGAGAAATGTCAGGGCGGGGATGCGGGGACATGGGGCGGGAGGCGTTCACGGCACTCCCCATCGTGTGAGCTGAGCAAACGCCGACGCCTTTTTCAAATGCCGACCAGCCATCAGCCTCTCAGCCAGCATCCATCGCGTTCTGGGCGACGCGGCTTGCGAACCTTCATGGGCGCATTGTCGACTGAGACGGCGGCTGGCAGCGGATGGATGAGTGCGTGGTTGCCAGCCCATGCGCAAGCTCATCTTGGCAGCACTTATCTTACGGCCTAAGTCTCCACTAATCATCCCCTGTTCAATGGCAGGTCGACGCGAATCCGCTTGGTCGAGCCTCTGCCTCTCGCCCGTTCGCCACCATGTCGGTAGAGAAAGTCCTCGAATGAAGCTCCGTGACCCTTGCGATCTGACGCTTCGTCCCGAATTGTGCATGCATGCGCCATCGTCCCAACACAACGGGCCTTTTAAAAAAGTCTTTTGTAATCCACTTTTGCGTTCAACGTGTGCCCTCTTTCGTCCCTGTTGGAGTGAGAACGTCCGCTGTGAGCCAAGCGTCGAGACCCACACCACTCAAACATTTCTTCCGTCCAACCATACCGTTGAACAGCATACGACCTGCGCGAACGGGAAGTTCAACGACTGCAAGAACACGCATCGCATTACGAAGCGACCCTAATTCGGTTGCGAGCTTTGACCAAACCATTGCTTTTTGTTTCTCTGACAAATTTTGCTCTTGTACACATTGTCCATTCCGACAAACGGGGTATTCTGCCCAACCATTCTTTTTTTTTTTTTTCGCGGAAATCGGCCCTCAGAGTCTTCATATGTACTTGTAAGGGTTCATAATGCCATTCTATATCAGAGTCAGTATACATGGACTTCAATGAGCGTCTGCAAACCTACCGGGTCGAAGGTGTCCTTGATCTGCTTCATCAGCCTGACCATAGTCTCGCTCCTGCTGTATCCAATATATGGCTTCTTCGTCAAGCCGAGACCGTGTTCGGCGCTGATGCTTCCATTCCTCTTCGCCACCCATTCGTAGACAAACGGCTCAAGTTCCTTTTCCACGGCCTTGTCGAATCTCCTGGTGGGGATGTTCAGGTGGAGGTTGCTATCACCCATGTGTCCGTAACCGACAACATCGACGACAGGGTACTCGTCCGAGTCTCCAACGAGGCCGGCCTTCGTGAGGCGGTCGCGCGTGTCATCAACCAGCTGGTACAGCTCTTCCAGAGGAATAGACAAGTCGTACTTGTAGACGCCTCCCCAGTGGCCCAAGCACTCAGTGATTCCCTCACGGCAAGACCAGAGTTCAGCCATCTGGGTTTGATCTTGAGCGAGTACACCATCAGCGACAATCTCTTCACCCATGACATGTTCAAGGAAAGCCGACAGTTTCTGTTCGTGGTCAGTCTACGAATTCCCAAAATGTTACGTCATAATACATACCTCGCTGTCATGATCAGAGTTGGAGCCCCGGGTTTCGATGAGGCAGTAGAAAGGGTAGTCACCCTCCAAAGGTAGTTTCTTGTTGATTGCCTGTTTCAAAATGTTTTGACTCCGACCATCCATAAGCTCAAAGGCGGAGAGGATTTCCGATAGCTGGCCCTTGGCTTCACGGAAGGCCTGCTGGCACTTCTCAAAGCTCTCCAGTCCGAAGTATGCAACGTTCATGGCGGGCGAGTTTTGCGGGCAAACAATGGAGACACCAGTTATAATGCCAATTGTGCCCTCGCCTCCGATGAACAACTGCTTCAGGTCATATCCAGTGTTGTTCTTGCGCAATTTACACAGGTCGTCGACGATGGTGCCATCAGGGAGCACGGCCTCAATACCCAACACGTTCCCGTGCAAGCTGCCGTATCTCAGAAGCCTAAGTCCACCGGCATTGGTTGCAACGTTGCCGCCGATATGGCAAGATCCCTTCGCGCCCAGATCCAGGGGAAACACGTAGTTCTTCTCCTGGAGGAAGTTGTCGGCCACTTCGAGGATGACTCCGCCGTCCACAACCAGGATTCCCGAGACCTCATCAAACGACCTGATCTTGTTCATGCGAGACATGTTGACAACGATCTCGTCAAACACTGGTACCGATCCACCGACCAAACCACTGTTGCCGCCCTGGGGAACCACAGCCAGCATGTTGTCGTTGCAGTACTTCAAAATCTTGCTCACTTCTTCCGTCGAGCCGGGCTTGAGGACGAGCTTCGTGTGGCCGCGGAATTTGCGCATCCAATCGCTGTTGAAAGCCTCAATGTCGTCGGAGGCGTCAGAAGTAACCCCGTCGATAACAGCAGACTGAGACCCCAGAAGTTCCTTAAAATATTTCACATGATCCGGCGTAAGCTCCGCGAACTTGGAATCGCGCTTCAAATGCGGGTACCTGAATCAATTCTCAGTTATGAATACGCCTATGTAGGATTGGTGGGAAGATATACGATTCGGTGGTGAACTTGACGGTCTTAGACGGAGCGGGCTTACCCTTCACGCCGTCCTTGCTGTCCGGCTGGTGAGGCTCACTGGTTGCAGATGTGCTTCCAGTCCAGCGCACCTGGACAGCAGGGTGCAAGCGGGCGGCCTGCTGCAGCGGAACGCGTGAGCAGCGGGCTCTGCGCAGCGCTGCGCCGGCGATTCTGGAGGGGCACGCCATGGGGAAGAGGGCGCAAAAACACAAAGAAAGGAAATACGAAGAAATAGGGTGCTGAGGAAGAAGTAGAGGGCAGGAATGGGGGTACAGTGGGGGATGCGGAGTAAGGACGGAAATGGAGCGGAAAGTGAATTGAAAGTGAGAAAAGATGTCATGGCCGGCCGTGAATCGGAGTGGCGCCGCCGCGACGGAGCTTGGGCGAGCTCCGTCGGATCAGCCTTGGCGCCGCACCTCTGGACAGGCAGCTCAGCACGACGCGGCTTCACTACGCCATCCCCAACTATCCTTGCCCGCACCCACCCGCTCCCGCCTCCGCTTCCTGCGCCAGCAGTAACCGCTCGCCGGATCCGTTCAGACACCACACACATTACGACAAGCTTCCGCGATGGCATCCGGCTACGACAGAGCGTTGTCCGGTGAGCTCGACTCCACCTTCATCAGCATCATAGTGTAGCTAATTGCTCTGTTGTCTCCAGTCTTCAGTCCCGATGGACACGTCTTCCAGGTTGAGTATGCTTTGGAGGCTGTCAAGAGAGGTACTATGACCCAGACAATCCTCCCGTCCCGCCGTGTTGACATCATTAGGAACTTGCGCCGTCGCCGTGAAGGGCAAGGACATCGTTGTCCTTGGCTGCGAGAAACGCTCTGCGATGAAGCTTCAAGATACCCGCATTACCCCTTCGAAGATCTGCCTGGTGGACAACCACGTCGCTCTGGCCTTTGCTGGCCTCAACGCCGACGCTCGCATCCTTGTCGACAAGGCCCGGTTAGAAGCACAGTCCCACCGCCTGACTGTTGAGGATGCTGTTTCGATCGAGTACATCACGAAGTATGTTGCTGGTGTGCAGCAGAGGTACACGCAGAGCGGTGGTGTCCGCCCCTTCGGCATCAGCACGCTCATGGTTGGATTCGATCCGAACGACAAGACCCCGCGTCTTTACCAGACGGAGCCTTCGGGTATCTACTCGGCATGGTATGTTTTTGGAGCAGCTCTGGCTTGGGTGGACTAGATGCTTATACAATTACAGGAAGGCAAATGCGATCGGAAGGTCGAGCAAGACGGTCCGCGAGTTTCTTGAGCGCAACCACAAGGCGGACATGGACCGGGAGGAGACTATCAAGCTTACGGTCAAGTCCCTGCTCGAGGTCGTCCAGACCGGCGCGAAGAACATTGAGATCGCAATCATGGCACCTGGAAAGTCCATCGAGATGCTGCCTGTGGAGCAGATCGAGAAGTACGTCGAGAGCATCAACACTGAGAAGCAGGAGGAGGCCGCTACCAGGCGCCCGGGAAGGACTCCAGGCACGGGTACCGCGGCCATTCTGACGCGTCCCTCGGGCGAGGGTTCCAGCTAAAGCGGATTGCGCAGTGTAGGTCATGGATAGTGATGGCAGCAGCACAGGCGTTCGGATGATAGAGCTTCTCGAGCCTGTATAGTAGCATGAACTCATGGAAGAGCATTTACGCCCCAAATCACGATGCCGCTCGTCTCACGTCTAGAATGTCTGCGAACGCCAAAACGACCCCTCTACTACCAAGTAAATTGTATGTAAACGCCGCCCCATGCACTTTATAGTATCGCCCAATGCGCGTTGTTTTGAGGCCGTCTAGCCAAGTCTGTCCGAGACGTTGATGTCCCAGATGGACTTCGGGTCTGTTCTCTGGACACGCTCGTCTTTGAGCATTCTGCGTGACTAGTGAGCTTTGACTGCATTCTACATGGCTGGTTCTCAAGGTCCCGTACCTGGAGTCGACGCGCACGTCTTCTCCCTCGACCTCTAGGCGCGCCTCGGGGGTCTTAGCGTCGATGACGAAGTGGTTGTCGCAGTGCGGGCAGTACTCGTCGCTCTCCTCGAACTCCTCGGCGTTCTTGCGGAAGCACTTCTTGCACTTCTTGCAGGCGAAGGTCATCTCGGTGCTCTTCATGAGGTCGTGGTCCTGGCTCTCGGCATGGCACTCAGCACAGTCGAACCACTTCTTGCAGCAGGGGCTGCGGATTGCGACCTGGGCGTTGAGAATGTGCTTGCTGCGGCGGAGCGGCGGAGGTCAGCGGCGGCGCACAGGGGGCGCGGAGCAGCGGGCGGCGACGTACCACATGGCGGCGGACGTGTCAGCGGGCAGCGGGAGGTCGCGGACGAGTCGGAAGCCTCAGGCGGATGTATCAGGCGCGACGCGAAAAGGGTGGAAGTTGGGTTAAGCGTGGGACTCGGGCTGCAACAGAGGGGATGGGAGATGACATCGCAAGCCGCAAAAAGCCGTTGTACCAGGGCGCGGCCAGCACCACGCGCCGCCTGTGGGGAAACGCCGTTTGCCCTACGTACGGCACCAGCATTCGCACGCCGCTCGATCACCACAGCCTCACTCGTCACCACGCGCAAGCTGCCGTGCTGCTCGCCGCACACCGCCACATTCTCAGCCGAATTCCATCATCACACTCGCTCGCGCGCAGGGGGCCACGGCCGCTGCAAGGTACTCACGCAGGACCCCTCCATCCCGGCCAGCCCTCCTGCCGCATCATCGCCAGCCCAAGCCGACTCACGCCCATCGCGCCCCGAAACTTAATCTTCCAACACCTCCCGATCGCGCTCTCTCAATCACCTCGAGCTCCCTTGCGCTGGGCATGCTGCTGCTGCCATCTCCACTCCGACCTATTCTTTCGCGCCGCTCTGGCCAGTTCCGATCATTATAATCGCCCAAACTGGGGGCATGAGTCCGCTGAAGCCCGCCGGTGAACAACTTGTGCTGCTGCCTTACTGAGCAGCCATGGAGAAACCCCCGGGCAAGACGGAGAGCACTGATGGCTCCTCCATCGTAAGTGTCGCCTGCAACCTCCGCAGAGCTATAGCTAATGTGTGCGTTATAGAAGCCTGTGTCGTCGCTGCGGAGCCATTTTGAGAACATGCTAAATCGCCAGTCCTCGACCTCTTCCGATCCGCCACGCCCCATGAATGCGCGACCGAGCTTGGGAAACATTTTCGATGGGCCCGACGAGTCTCGCGCGCGCGCCGACGGCCGCATGTCGCTGGATCTGCCGCGACCCCATGTGGGCTTGCGAAGCACATCCCCGAAGGGGCTCTATGCACCTCCACGAACTCCGGAGACACGGGGCGTGTCGTTGGACACGAACAGATCAAGGCCAATTTCCATGTACCAGCTGTCTCCGCGAAGCTCGCCGCCCAGGTCCCCGACAAGATCTCCGCCTGTCGTCACCGTCAATCCTCCTAAATCACCAAATACATTCTCCGAGCCTGAGATAAAGTCACCTACACCGCGAAGCGCTCCGAAGCCTCCACCAAGCTTACCCTCTGCCCGCTCCGGCTCACCTCATGGAAGTGGCGCTCGTCATTTTCGGGTACAAAGCAAACCGGCTACGCCGGCCATCGAAGCTCTGCAGGCACCCTTCCTACAATCAGCTGCCACATCGACTCCTTCTCCTGATCCACTGAAGCAAACACCTGCACCACTGGAGAGGGATTACACTGGTCGGTCAGCTTCTGTGGCTTCAAGTGCTGGCGGGCCGCCCCCTATCAATCGGGCTGGCAAGCCGAAAATTCCTAGCAAGCCAGCTTCAGTTGCGGGAACTTCGGTCTCAGGCACCGCCGGGAAAGCCTCCCTAGCCGTGGACCCTGGCCATGCGTCTACTGAGGAGCGGCTGTCGCCTTTTAGCACGCCCCCAAGCAGCGACGAGAGTGGTCCCTCGCCACGCAGTCAAGCCAACAGTAACGCTCCCTCTAATGTGGCTCCTCCAAAAAGAAACAGCTATTTCCAACAGAAAATTCCGACACGACCATCAGAAAATCAGCAAGAATTGCCAAACCAGCCAAGTCAACGGCCTCTGAAAGCTCCATCAGATGTCTCCGCCGGAGAAGCTAGCGACTCACTTGACGAACGACCTAGCTTGCCTCCACGGCGTGGCGGTGACATCAGAAGGTCGAAACCACCCCCTCCGGATCCCCCGCCAGCACGTCGTTCGATGGACACATCGAGAGCCGCGGTTCTCGATGCCGCAAGAGCCGCTGCAGCAAGTGAACCGACCCCAAAGCTTCCAAAGCGGTCATCTACAATTGGGCCCTCGAAAACGCCCGCAACCAATGGAAGCAGCCACAATGAACCATCTCGATCAACGCCCAGACCAATTCCAGCCACAAAACAACCCCAAAGCCAGCGTTACAGTGCAATTTACAGAGACGATTCAGACGATGTCGAGCAATCCGACAAAGCGACGACGATACTTTCGGAATATCCCGACTCGTCTCAGGCAAACAGAAGACCACCGACATTCAGACAACGTCCTCGCGAAATCTCTCTGGGCTACGATACCAAGCTATTTGCAGTATGTGGCGAAGTAGTGTGCGCTTCCGGATATCTCACCCGGGCTTGGAGTTTAGTGACTGGCGAAATGCTGCTCAACACAGCTCTAGCGGAATCAGTCAAAATGACGGCTATGGCTTTCAGACCATCGACTGATGTGGAGAAAGAGGGAGACCACATTTGGCTTGGGAGTGAGAAGGGCGAGCTGTTTGAGCTAGACATCCCGTCTGGAGCTGTCGTCGCGGAGAAGCGGAATGCTCATTCCAGCAAAATTACAAAGATTTACCGGTATGCCGCGGAGATGTGGACAATCGACGAGGACGGAAAAGTGAACATTTGGCCTCCGGATGAAACAGGGTCCCCGATCCTGCAACAGACGCCGAACAGTTTCCGGATTCCCAAAAACCACAACTGCTCCATCGTTTCCGGGGACAAGCTCTGGGTTGCGCATGGTAAGGAGATACGAATCTATCAGCGAAGCCCAGAACAGCACGGCTTCGTGCCCGTCCTTGCGCAAGCCTTGTCTCATCCCAACGCTGGAGAAGTTACAGCCTCAGCGATGATTCCCAGCCAACCGGATCGAATCTACTTTGGTCACAATGATGGCAAGGTGTCTGTCTATTCCCGGAAGGATTACTCTTGCCTTGGGGTCGTCAGCGTTAGCGTGTACAAGATAAGCTGCTTAGCGGGTGCAGGCGATTACCTTTGGGCAGGCTACAACACGGGCATGATCTACGTGTATGACACCACTCAAACTCCGTGGCAAGTCAAGAAGGACTGGCATGCGCATGCAAACGGCAATCCAGTCGCAGGCATCCAAGCAGATCGAAGCAGCTTGTGGAAGATGGACAGGCTTCAGGTTGCCTCACTGGGAACGGACAGCGTGATAAGGATATGGGACGGTATGTTGAGGGAGGATTGGCTCGAGGCAGATATGCAAGAGCACGATGTGGAATTCTGCGATTTCCGACAGGTGTCAGCCACAATCATGACATGGAACGCAGGCGCCTCAAAGCCCACGAGCCTCAGCGGGAGGTTCGAAGAGCAGGATGGCAGCTTCTTCAGAGATTTGCTACGACCTGATGATCCTTCAGACATTCTGGTTTTTGGTTTCCAAGAATTGGTCGATCTGGAGGACAAGAAGGTTACTGCAAGTAAGTGTTTTCCCCCCCTTATACTTCTGGAATGTGTACTTACATGTCTACAGAGAGCTTCTTCAAGAGCAGCAAGAAGAAAGACGCGTCGGACCAAGAGCACATGAGCCGCCAATATCGTGCTTGGAGAGACCATCTTGTTCGATGTATCGAGGACTACCTCCCTGGTGAACGCTATTACCTCTTGCATACAGCGAACCTTGTTGGTCTTTTCACCTGCGTTTTCGTGAGGGAGTCGGAACGCATGAGGATTCGAGACATGAACGCTGCCGAAATCAAGCTTGGTATGGGTGGTTTGCACGGAAACAAGGTAAGTAAAGGCGAACACACCCGCTTCCCTGAGGATTCTAACATTTACGTCAGGGAGCTTTAGTTGTCCGTTTCACTCTGGACGACAGCTCCATTTGCTTCGTCAATTGCCACCTTGCGGCAGGTCAGAGTCAAACGGCTCATCGCAACAACGATGTCGCCACCATCATGGAGACATCGGCACTCCCACCACAAATGGACCTTGGAGCTCGCGCAGACGTGTTCATCGGAGGAGGAGATGGCTCCATGATCCTCGACCACGAAATATGCATACTCAACGGTGATTTGAACTACCGAATCGATTCGATGACGCGCGACACGGTGATTAGACATGTGAAGGAGGGAAATCTGACAAGACTGCTGGAGAACGATCAACTCCTTCGGACCAAGAGAAGGAATCCCGGCTTCCGGTTGCGCGCCTTCAGAGAGAACCCAATCACCTTTGCACCGACGTACAAATACGACGTTGGGACGGACAGATATGACACTAGCGAGAAGAAGCGCTCTCCAGCATGGTGCGATAGATTGCTCTACCGGGGCCGAGGTCGCATCAAGCAGCTGGAGTACAGGAGGCATGAAGTTCGCGTTTCGGACCACAGGCCAGTCAGTGGCAGATTCAATATCCGGGTCAAGACAATCAACCCCAAGCGGCGGGCGATCGTTTGGGAGCAGTGCGAGCACAGGTTCGAAGAACTGAAGCAGCGGCTCGCAACGGATATCAAGTGAGTACACGGTTGTGCAACACCAGCGATGTACTTTTCTAACGTGCTACTAGGCTCGACTACCTGGTCAACGTGTTCGGACTCAGCTCGAAAGACGCGATGAAGCTGCTGAAGCTGTAGAGAAGCGGAAGGCGAGATTTGATGATGTTGATGATTTTAGTGCTGCATGGCCTGCATGGATGCATTCGCAAGGCGTTCGTTTCTCTTGGGGCAAAGCGCATGGGCGGCAATAGTCTCGAAAGACGGATACGGTGGCAGGCGAGCGCATATCCATACAGGAGGAAGTATTAATACACTATACCCAACCCATTACAGTCTCCTCTCGCAGCGGATGGCTAGCGGGGGGGTTTTCTTTTCTTTGCTCATGTCACGCGTAGTGGAAGCTCTCGTCCGGACGATAGCTACAACTACCCACATATGTTATTTTTCTAAGAAAGACTGTGGTCTTACTGTTCTTCATGCTAGCCGTCGGCTGCGATACCCCTCTGTATAGGCAAACGGCAGATTGTTCTGCGGGGTCGATTCCGCCGCTAAAGACATTCGATGATGCTGTCACCGGAGTGTCGACGCCGGACGCAGCTGGCGGGGAGCTGGTGCCACGGTGCATGACGTCAAAATTGCCCAATGGGACATCCACGTTCGCTCCTGCATTTCTGTGCTTCAAAAGACCCATTGTGCCCCGAGAAGCAGATTGTTTTCCCATGTCTCTCGCCAGCCGCTGGGTGCCCAGATTATCCAGCAATACTTGTGCCGGTGCAATTCGCAAGCCGTCTTCGACACTGCTTACACGACAGACAAGCCCCGCAGTTGCAGCAAAATTGCATACCTTCGCAGCCATGCACAAGCAGCAGTCGAGAGGAGAGGAAACTGAGGGCATGAGCGAGTGGAAGAAGAGAGCTCCCTATCGTGTGCACGAGCCCAACGAGCATTTTGATGTCAAGTACGAAGCAAACTGCCATTGCGGGCGCGTCAAGTACCAGCTCAGCCGAATTGAGCCGCTTGATTCCAAGCTGTGCCACTGCACAACCTGCCAGACTCAGCATGGTGAGAGAATTCTGCGCTCAAAGGCGCCAGTGCTGACTGTCTTTGCTCTGCAGCTGCACCCTTCCAATGGGCTGCTATTTTTCATAAGGAAGATATCAACTTCTCCAACGGACACCACGACCTCGAATGGTACGATCCAACCGACAAGTCGATAGAGCACAAGCTGCCGTGCAAGGTCCGCTGCTCGTACTGTCACTCGCCTATCATGGACGAGGGCCGCAACATGATACTTTTGTTCCCAAGCTTGATCCACCTGAGGACGGATGAAGACAAGGCTTATTTCAAGCCTCGGTACGTCGTTTGCGCTGGCATTCGAGTTTCGCAGATTGCTAATTGCATGTATAGTTGCCACATGTTTTACGGGCAGCGCGTCATGGATATCCCAGATGGCTTGCCTAAATGGGATGGGTTGACTCAGGAAAGCAACCTGATCGAAGACAGTCCGCCGGATATGGTGAGGGAGCTGGAGCGCAAGCGCGAGAAGGAGAGAGAAGAGCGCTTCAAGAAAGGCGAGAACAAATAAACATGTGTTGACAAATCAAGGCGTTGGTGCGACGGCGCGAATTTATATAGCGTGGTCCATATGGATGTGCCGCGGCCGGGCTGCGCACCCAGGAAAGGCAACATCGAGCATGAACAATGACAAACGAACGGTTGCTATAGTACCTGTCCTGGGGTGAACCACGTGTAACAAAATGGGACTGGCTGCTCATGCTGGTTTGACTGCCCTCGCCCGCCCGTTCTTCACCACCTGCACACCTTACCTTTCCTTCTAAATTTTTGCCGCTGCCACCAAATCAACGACCACGCTCTCACCCGACTTCGCTTTGCTGCCGTTTGCACCTCGAGACTAAAGACGCGGAATCGCGAGCGAGTGACTTCCTTGCCGTTTGCGCTCTCTCCGACACCTCGCTCAACAACCCTCGACCGTGCAACCACCGCCGTCGTCGTTCGGCGTCTTCTTTGCGACTGACGATCCGCCACGCGTGCTGACGCGATCTCACTGGCGCACGCGATCACGTGCGAACAGTAAAGCGGACGATCTCGGCTTTCGAGCCAGCAAGCGTAAGTCGGACCCTTGCATCATCGGCGGTCGCGCGTCTCGTTTGTCCCGGAACAGCGCACTCTCACACATCCCTTCTCTCGACCCGCAAGACCACCATGGCCGCCCGAACTAATTCCCCCTGCGCGCACAGCTCCTACTCCATCTGCGGTGTCCAGACCGCATAATGGCACCGGGCCGACCCAGCAACTCCAAGCGCAAGCGCTCCAGCATCCCCGAGTCTCGCGAAGCTACATCAACCCCGCCCAAGCGCCGGAAGAAGGCCGCCGACCGCCGCTCCTCCAAGGGCAAACCGGCTGATTTCATTCAATCCTCCCAAGAGTCCGAGCCCTTCTACGAAGCAAAGGCCATTCTCAAGGAGGAGGGGAATAAATACCTAATTGATTGGGCCGACCACCCCACGACCGGCGAAACCTACGCTCCAACCTGGGAACCCAAGAGGAACGCGAACAAACTATTGGTTGAAGATTGGAGGCGCAGGCAACGTGGAGAGAAGAATCCCCGACAGACATCCGTATCCGCGGCTGCTCCCGCGCTCAGCCCCGCCACAGCCGCAGCTTCGCCTACCGAGAGCAGCCTTGCACCAGCGCCTCAGCCTAAGCGCAAGTCCAGCATCCCAGACCGCCGCAGGGTTATTCAAAGCTCATCTCCCGATCCGCACTCTGCGCCAAACAATCTTCCGGGAGACAGCTCTCTCCCAAGCTACGACTCGCGGATTGTACCAGAGACAGAGCTACGGGACACAAGGCCGCGTCTTGAGCCTGCAGTTCACATAACTCACCCTACTGACTACAACCCGTCCGACTACGAGCATATCTCCGCGTCACAGGTTCTTTGGAACTCGTCGCAAACGGCATCGGGATCTTCACCGCAGCTTCAGCAAAGCCGCCCAACAGTTGAGTCGTCGCAAGAATCCGCCGGTTCTCAGCAGAGCCCTGGGGGCCATACCATCCCCGCAGAGAGACTTCTCCAGCGGCCCCGTTTTGGAAGCGGAGTTGTTATCCCGGATTCACAGAGTCTGCCGGGGGATTCGAGCTACGTTCCGTCCACCCAGACACGATCGGGTGCTGAGAGCCAGTCAGCTCAAACTCAGTCCCAGCCTCCCGGCTCTGCAAACGCCCCAGCCCCGCAAGACAGTTCGGCCTCGGCCTCGGCCCAGTTCACCAATCCACAGGAGGACGACTCTTCCGCACCCGTTCCAGAAACAGACCCGATCGAAGACGAGCCATCCAGTCCGGCTACCCACAGCCACCACGAAGAGAGACACCCTCCACCGCGCGAGTCACCGTGGCACACGACTAGTTCTGCCTCGTCGCCCCCTCCCACCGAATCGCCTGTCAAATCGACGCAGTCCGAAGGCCGTGTAGCAAACACTCAGGCGTTCGTGGAAGCTCAAGCGGGCACGCCTGCACCCGCTGAAAACGAGCACGCCCAAGACTCTGAAGCAGAGGTATTTTCGAGATCTCTTAGCCCCAAGTCAAGGCCGGAGGACCAACGCCAACCTTCGCCCGAGGTTCAGGAACCTCAACAGACTGCAGTTGGAGGATACGTTTCTGAAGAGTTCGAGAGGGAGGAAGAAGTTGATCGTGATCTTAGAGGGATTGAAGAACAGGAAGGACCGCAAGATTCGCAGGTTTTCGTACCACAAAGTCTCCCAACCGAGGACCAGCAATACGAACAACCAGAACCAGAAGTAGAGCAAGAAGACGGTGAAGAGGCCCAGCACGAACCTAACCAAGAGGGAGGCTTTATTGCAGAAGCCGCACCCGGTGTTATTGAGAACGCTCAGGATAGTGGACAAGGAGCCGCTCGTGAAGACCTATTCGCCGATCGGCACGTACTTGAAGCCGAGGAGGGTGTCGCTGCTGGGGCTCTATCCGCTGGTCACACTGCGCCGGAAAGAGAGGAAGAGTTCACTGCTGAAGTCGTACCTACTTTTATTGGAAGCACTCGGGATATCGAAGAAGAGGCAGGCTACACGGAACATCAGCACGAACGGACCGGCTCTGCAGACCAATCTACAGATTCAGAAGAAGCTCACCGTTTTGTGACCTGCCCTGAGAGGACCACAGAAGGTGCCGCAGAAGTTCTCGTCGAGTCTGCAAAGAGAGCCGAATTTTCGCTGCAAGATCAGGCGGAAACATCCACACAAGACGTCACAGATCCTCCTGAGAATACTTTCCATCTGCAATTTGCTCAAAGGGATTTCGCACCTCATCACGACTTCGATTCGGCAGCTTCCAGGGAGCTTGAAGAGCACTCTTCTTCGGAGCATCACGTCGAATCGTTGCAGCCTGCACAGTACGTTCCAGAGTTAGATTTGGACGGACCTCAATCAAGTCATCGGACGCAGATATCCGAGCAAGCAGACCCTCCCATCAGTAGCGATCTCAAGCACACACAAAGCCCAAGGCGCAAAGATTCGTCTCAAGACAACCTAGAGCCGAGTGTTCTTGGTCAAGCCGACCCCAACGTCATCCGTCGTCCTTACGAGCTAACGGACTCGGACGTTCCTACTCCGAAGGACATCGTACCTAGTGTCGAGACTAGAGGAGAATCGCCCCTAAGAGGTTATTACAGGAAGGTATCCCGCGGAATGCACCGGTCCTCGCAAGCTCCTAACAGTTCGGTCGGTGGTACTGAGCAAGCAGCTCCAACAGGATCTCGATCCCTCACAGAACGACTTCGTGAAATCCATTCTCGAAGCAAAGTAGAAAGAGAGCGCAAAAAGGCCGAGCATTTTGCAGTAGACGAGTCGGTTCCTAAGTCACCCTCAGCTGAGACAAGTACAAGATCGCCATCAACGATCCCACCGAACGTCACTCAAACAAATATGGAGCCGCAGTACACGCTGATTCCCTCGAATCTCTCGGCCGAAACTCGGCCTAGTGAAAGCCACCTCCCTACCGCACAAAACGATCACGACATGCCAGACATCCACCATCTCGACGACGACACCGACATGCATGACGGCAGCACACCCAGCATCCTTCTGGATGACCCCATTGTTGGTGATGCCGAGTACCTCGTTGGACTTTCCATGGAGGGGTTACAGGGGGATCAATACAGGCATGAGATTACGTTCAAGGAGGATTCCATAACCCATTTCCTCAAGGACGATCCCGTGTGCGAAACCCACGCCCAGGAAGTTCGGGGCCTGCTCAAGAGATTGAACGATTATATTACTCACATGGATCTTGGCTTTGGGAACGCTGATGCTCTGACCCAATACGAAGGCGGCCAGGAGAATGGCATGGTTGCTTGGTCTAATAACAGCAGCACCAAGTTTCGCTTCCTGGGCGGTATACTCCAAGAGTTGCGCGATACGAAATTCCACTTTGTGGTCTTGGGCTGCCAAGGACCATTGATGGATATTATCGAGAAGTACGTTGATGGCTTGAGAATCCCATATTCTCGAGGCCATACCGACCGCGAGGCGTTTGAGGCCCGAGAATCTCTGTTTGTCACTATCCTCGCCACCGACTTTGACAATGTCGACACCAGCCTCCCCAAGGCTCATCTTATTTTCGCCATGGATTCAACGGTCCAATGCCACGACCCCAAGATGAAGGCCCTCAGAAACCATCTTAGTCGCAGCATAACCGATTCGATCCCAGTAATAACGCCTATTGTCACCAACTCGGTCGAACATGTCGAACGTTGCATCTCGCCGTCGGTCCAAGGATTTATGAGGGAAAGGCTGGTCGTGCGATTTGTGACCGAGCTAAGGCAGCTGGCTGGCAGGGTCGAAGTGTCCACCAAGGCTGATCAGGCGGTGAGGCTCCTTGTACCCAGCATCGAGTCGGACCTGGACCACCATGAAGCCTGGCCGCTTCTCCGTGTGAGTAGCATCAAGAATGATGTCCACTTCGACGATTCAATGGTCTCTACGCTGTCCGTTTCGTCCTCGGCTCTTGTTGGAGCTCTAAGTCCGTCCGTTGCTGGCCAGAAAAGGCACCTGGATGTGGGAGAGGAAGAGTCGGCTAAGAGGACGCGGATAACGCCACAGCCCGAAACCGGCACTATCAATCCTAATGACATCACGCACGTTAGCGACTCCGCCCCCGTGCACTCGAGTTCTACTATGGACAAAGACCTTCGTAGAGAGCTCGAGCTTGAGCAAACGAAGGCACGTGCGAAAGAGTATGAGGATGCCCTTACAGAATGCCAACGCGAGAAGGAAGAGCAGAGGGATATAATCCTGCAACTCAAGAGGGAAAACGAAGAACTCAAGTTGAATCATATTAATGTCAGTGCTCGCATCCGGTCGCAAAATGACACGATAGACGGCCTCCAAAACGAGCGCAACACCCTTAGGGAGCAACTTGAAGAAGCACGCCAGCAGTTGGCTAGCTCAACGGTGCCGGAAGTGGCGGAGCGGGAGCAGCTACGGAGGGAACGAGACGAGGCGTTGGCAAAGCTCCAGCGAGTGCAAAAGCTGCGCGAGGCGGAGAACAAGAGCTCGGAATTCTTCCGTTCGGAGTACCAGACGGCATCCCGGCAGTCGACACAGTTGTCCGAGAGCGTGGAGACCCTGACGCAGCAGGTGCGCGAGCTTTCGAAGCTGAAGACGGGCGAGCGCGACAAGGCGCGCCAGCTCAGCCTCACGAGCGCCGAGGAAGCGTACAAGGACGAGATGGAGCGGTTGCAGATCCAGCTCAACGACAGGAACATGTTGCTGCAGCAGAAGAACGACGAGTTGAAGGCGATCCGTGGCCGCCAGGGCGTGGGTACTCGTGCCGGCAGCGTGCCGCGCAGCCCTCGCATCAGTGGCCCAGGTAGTAGGGGCGGTAGCCCTGCGCCTAGCGGGCTTGGTGGACACGGGAGGTTGGGCGCTTTGAGGAACATCAATGCGTAGAAAAGACGGAGAACTTGGACGATTGCGTGGTTGCCTTCTAGGCTTTTTTTGATGGGGAATGGTTTACTTTACGCCCGGCAGCAATATCGGGTATGAATTGCGAAACAAGAGCGTGGGCTGCCGAGAATTGAAATTCGTGTTGGTAGACACTCACACACATTGCTAGGCGTTTCAAAGGTCGCCGTTAAGGCGAAGGCTAAGGCTTATTGTTTGGTAAATGGAGTAATTTGCAAATACAACGATGTGCTTTACAGCCATCCTCTTAGCTCGTTCGTTGGCATGATGTGAAAACAGACACTTCCTTCTTGACGGCCAAATTTCTTCGAAGCTCTGATATTTATATATTGATCTGCCACAATAGTCCGCCTTATCTCACCCTACCGGACCTTTTCTTTACCTCCTTTATCCTTTTTGCCGACTCCTCCAACCTCATCTCAACCAATCTCACAGTCTTCACCAGCAGCGAGACGGGCATAACGGCCTGCTTCGCGACAACCTCGTAGAAAATCCTCTCATTCCCCTCCAGCATATCCGCCTCCCCCTCGTCGTCATCCTCATCCGTATGTGCTCCATCCGCTTCACCCAGAGATTTTGGCGCTTTGGGAAGCTGCTCCAAGTCATCCGCGTCGTGCCCTTGCAGCATCTTCTCCGCCGCGCTCAAATACTCATCCCCATCATCACCACCCCCATTCGCACGTCCAACTGCGTTAGCCGTCGCCACCCCCTGCTCCGCTACCGCAGCAACGGCGGCGCGCTCGCGCTCCCTTACCCAGCCATCCCACTCAAACGCCGGCACCTTCTTCTTCGTCCTCGCCGCCGCCGCCAACCCCTCCACTTCTCCATCTCCCTCGATGTCGTGCAGCGGACACAGCGTCTCCATCGCCAAGACGACCAGCGCCGCCAACTGCGCTTCCGGCAGCCAGCAGCGCGCGTCGACCTTCTTCATCTTGCTGATACTCCCCCTCCCCTTTCCTTCGCTACTACTATTACTACTACCGGGCGGTGGCACAAACGTCCACGCGACGGCGGCGCCGCGCGCCAGCTTCTCGACGACGGGCAGCGCCTCGAGCGGGAGTGCCAGGGCGTCGACGTAGGCGCGGTAGGCGAGCGGGGCGAAGTTGAGCGGCGGGAAGCTGACGCCCAGGTCGACGCGGAAGAGGCGGGCGAGGGTGTGGATGCCGGTTTGCAGGCGGGCCGGGGTGAGCAGGGCAGGCATGAGGGCGTTGAGGTAGGGCCCCGGCAGGCGGTGGAGGAGGTAGGGGGGTGCGCGGTCGCGGGCGAGGTAGTAGAGGAGGTGGTCGATTTTGTTGGAGGTGGGGGGGTTGTTGGTGGTGGGGGGGTTGTTGGTGGTGGGTTCGGTGGCGGCGGCGGCGGCGGCGGAAGGGGTGGTGGTGGTGGTGGTGGTGGTGGTGGTGGTGGTGGTGGTGGTTGATGATGGTGCTGGTGCTGGTGCGGGTTGCAGGGAGGAAGGGGCGAAGGAGAGCCAGGAGTAGAGGTCGTGCAGAGACGTAGGGAGCTGGAGGATGACTAGGCCGAAGTAGCAGAGGACGAGGGTGTCGAGCGCGCGGATGGGCGTCGTGTTGTCGCGGTTTTGCGTCCACGAGAGGGTGCGGAGGCGGATGTGCCAGAGGTCGCGGATGACGACCTGCGGGAGATAGAAAACTTAGTAGACAGTCGTGGGCGTGGGTATGGTTGAGAAGACCAACCTCAAGGTCGGCTGGCATGCCTTTCTCGTGGACCAGCCAGCGGGCTTGGGTACAGAGGAGCCATTGTAGGCACTCTATGTAGCGCTGAAATGCCGCTTCACCTTCGAGATCTGTAGAGGCATTAACGAGAAAAGAACGGCTTTGTTTCTTAATACTCTGCGCTCGGCTTACAAGCATTCTCTCCATCGTCCTCGTCTTCTTGCGGCCTTCTAATCTTGGTTCTTTTGCCGAAAGCGTTCCACGCATCATCGTCCTGAGTCCAGGCATTTCGGTCCTCCTCATCCGACCTTCTGTTACGTCAGTATCGGCGAGGGGTGCTGAAGCGGAGCCAGTACTCACATCTTTAATTTTCCTCTTGCGTTCAAGAAGATGCATTGGCTGGAGTAGATTTGATGGTTGCCGGCGAAGTCGTTGAGCTCGGGCCCGACCCGGCGGCGCGCGGTTAAATTTCCCTTTTCGAATGTCAGTCACGTGTTATTCCCTGTCTTGCCTCAGGCTCCAGGTGCGGCCCGACTTCCTCTTGTCAAGTGGGCACTTTATCTCCATAGAATAGGAAGACGGTTTGGTAGAAAACTTGTATGGTTTGGATCTAAGCACTAGTGGAATAACGGAAGCCGGCTAGAAGCCAACCTTAGTGAAACGATTGCCTTTCCTAGCGAATTGATGTGTATCTATTTTCACAGCTATCTTGAAAGCAGTAATCGCTTTGTATATTAACTGAGCTTGTGAGTGCAGTACTGGATGGCTTATGCGAGTATAGGTTCACTGCTAGCTTGTGCGAATGAAAGAAAAGCCCATGCTAGCCAACATTATACTGGGGGTTATCGCAGCCGAAGGCTAGCGTGAAGAAGAGTAAGGCTCCAGGCGTAACTATGACTGAGCTTGCTTCTAGAAAAGTAACATATGTGGGTAGTTGAAGCCACCGTTCGGATGAAAATGTGGAATTAGAAATTCTGCGTACACGTCCAGACGATAGCTTCAGCTACCCATGACATGAGCAAAAAGTAGATCCGCACTACTGCGAGAGGGGACTGTATTTAACATCAGAAAGTCATGGGGGCCAGGTGCATGGCAGCTTCGTGGACCACTGCAGCTCACTTATGCGCTTTGCCGGTAGTACCCATGTACAGGTGAGCTGCAGGCCTCCGCCCTGCTTCCGTTGTGACACAGAAGTGAGGCATCCGGATAAGAATGTACCCGCTGCATGTGCACCTTCACCGTGACCTCTCGAGCATCAAAGACTGGTAGTGTGATCGGTCTGATTCCATAATGAAGTGTGTGTGCTTTCATGTCGCCGTGACACATGAAATAGCCAACAAGGTATCCAGTCTCGTGAGTCCTCACTTCAATGTAAACCTCAGAACATAGTTCCTATTGGGTGGGTTGGTATGCCATGCCGTTATGGTTGCCTTATGATTTCTGCACCGGCCCTAGATGTGTGTTTGCTTGTTTCTAATGCTGATATTCCTGTGGACAGCGACGTATCGTTCATGAAGGCTCGGGACTCGAGGGGTAGGTAGATTCTATGGTAGAACTAGGTCAGATCCAAGTTAGCACTTTGTTGAGTATGACCTGCTCGCAAACGAACTGATCGTGAAATGGCTTGAGGCCTGAACGGACTGAGAAGGGGATGCGACTCGCAACGCACTCGGAGTTATGACAACATTGGCGATGACGTTTCTAATCCTGCAAACACACCAATACCTATGCGTTACTTTCCAGATGCAATGAGATGATGTGATGTAGCAGACCTTCCCAAGCCCCTACCTACGTTCTCGGAACGAAACCGTAGGCGGGAAGGCTTAAGCGATTCTCTTCGAGGACTCCACCAAACCTGTACCAGAGATCCTGTCCGTCTACACCTCATGGCGACATCATGATCCAAAGGCAAGCAGTTACTTCGTCGGATAAGCTGGTCCGAGGACAAGATGCCGAGTACGGCACAGATGTTGATGACCGGCACGGGCAGCGAGAACGAGCGCGGACTTTCTTGCGTCACGGCGATGAAAAGAAGCGAGATGGTGGAGTGTTTTCCAGATCGAGCCTGCGATGATCCCGATCACAATCGCGATCTAGGATGGCCACCTTCGCTCCACGGCGCGAAGTCAGCGACCAACGGCAGCACCCCGGCGTGCGTCCGCATCGTAGGGGTCTTGTTGGTTTACACGCTGCGCGAGTTGCCCGAATAGCAAGCTGGAGGTTGTGGTGGGAGGTGGCCACCATGCGTGATGCGTCATGCGTGGGGAGGTACACGATCTAACTGCACTTGTTGGTAGTGCATATACGGCGGCTCGAACGATGCTAAGACATTCCAGCCTCCATCTAGGCCGCTCGAGGGTCGCGCGCATGATGTAGAAGTGCGCCTGTGCGCGCGGGAGTGTATGTATGGCGGAAACGGCTCCCCTGTATAACCGTGCACTGATTGGAAGCAGGCCAGGAACTGCTGCAGGCTGACCAGGATACTTGTGGGGAGGCGACGTCAGAAGGACGCCCTCTGGCCGGCGCCGAGCGGAGGGCCTCCACTCGATAGATAGCCAACTACGTACTAGGGCACAGGGAGCCGGTGTTGAGCAACACTAGTGAGATTAACGAGCAAACATAGCGGCCGCCCCGCGACGCCCGCAGCGATCGACCCAGCCGTTAGCTCGCGAGATGTGGTCGACGATGCAGCAGAGCCCGTGCGGGTGGAGCCGCACAGGTTGCTGGCCTGGCGCCGTTCCGAGTCGGCTGCAGTTGACACAGAGGGACCGGCGGGGTGAGGTGGTGCGGATATGACGTGCGTGTAGAACGGGTTTGGTGACAATTTGAGGAATTGGCGCAGAGGAGTGTGCGGTCTGTTGGTGGAGGGCTCGCAGTGATATCACGGGCTGCGTCAGCGGGGACGGCATGGTAACCGGAGGGCGGCCGTTCACGGCCGGTGGGCTGGCGGCGCGAAGTTAAGCTCATGCTGCCTGACGTTTGAAGGCCAAGGATCGCCAGAGGGTGAGGAGGAGGAGGCGGGCGTCTGGGTGCAGGAGATGTTGGTCCGGGCTATGACATCAGAGGTGGCGTCGTCGCACCAGCAACACCATCGCTCACGGAACGCACCACGCCTTGGAACACAGGGCCAGCGACGAGGAACCTGCAAATACTCGTTCCGTAGATCATGATGCGCGAGGGAGCGGCGGCCGTGCGGGGAGAGAGGTGGTCGAGAGTTAGGCTCGGCGACGGCAATCACTTTGCATGACGGGTGGCGAGTAGGGACAGGATCTGTCTCATCAGCATTCCTAGCGTGTTCAAAGGCCGAAATGCGTGGCGGCTGAATTGCAATGCGATTGGAAGCTGAGAGGGGATTGACGGAAGATAGACGGCTGCAGCAAAGCAAACGCCCGCAGGCAAAATCAAGTGCATTTCAAGCAATTACAGAGACCAACGGTGCACCAAACTTCGTCTAGAAGGAGCTTGTGTGGTGGTTAGGGCGGCCTGGGCGGCAGCCGCACTGAGGTTACGCAGCGTCGCAAAGTGCCGAGTGAGGTGTGGCATGGAACCGAGGGGGAGGCTTGCGCGACGCTCTGGAGGAGCGTTGAGGAGGTGACGCACTGCGGATCAACTGGGGCGTGGGAGCCGCATAGGCGGGTCGTAGCGCGGTCTCGACCTCGGGACAGCAGGGAGCGGCGTTGCGCGCAAATGACCCGCAGGCGGCGCGGAGACGGAGACGGTGAGTAGGCAGCGGGCGTGGGCCCCGAGCCCGCGCCAGGAACATGAAGTCAGCGTCGAGCGCTAGACGAAAGCAGACCCTGCAGCATCGTCATACCGCCGCCAACTCTCGCGCCCGCCACGCGCCCTCCCCCAGCCCGCTCTCGGCGCGGCGCTCCCCCAGGCTGACTTCATTCCCGCTCGGCTGCGCCTACTTGTGCTGCTCCCGCCTGTCGCACACGGCCATTCCGCTGACGCGACAGCGTCATTTCTCTCCCTGCGCCCGCGCGATGCCCGTCTGGGGCACCACACCGGCGGGGCTCACGCTGTCAGCGGCGTGGACCCCGGCCCGCGCTGGGTTGCAGCACGCGCAGACAGGCAACACACAGCGCCCAGCAGATCAGGGTCCACGGCGCTCACTCTTTGCTCAGCTGGGCCAGTCGAGGGCTAGCGATCCCGGTGTTGTTGTGGTGCCGCTCTTATCGGGCCCTCGCTGGACCCTGAACGACCGCCGAGTGATCGACACTATGATATCGTTCGACGCCACAAGCGCGCTCGCTCTCCTAGCATGCCCTTGTTGCGCCCACCACGCCCTTCCCCCGCCCTGCCCATGCGCTCAGGTGCCCTAGCCTCGCTCCTATATATGACCGAGCCCTTCTGCCTACGAGCATCTCGATCTCATCAGCAATCACAACCACTACAACTGCAACTCTCACCATTTAAACCACCAACACCCGCAATGTCCGCTGCCGCCGCCACTGTCTACGTAACCGACGACTACTCTGCCCCCATGTCGGCCCAGCACAACTTCGCCAACCACTACGACTTGGACAACCCGTCCGCCTCCATGAGCCTCTACGCTCGGTACGTTGTTTAGATCAGATAATTCTACTTGCTTACTAACGATTAATAGCGTCATGCATGAGCACACCAAGCATCAGCTCGAGAGCGCAACTAACTCTGCCCGGAGACGGACGCAGGGTGGCAGCTCCACCAGTCTCTCCACCGACTCGAGTCGCGGCTCCGTCAGTTCCACCTCGTCTTAAAATGACGCTGGAAGTCGAACGATCGCAACCATGGCGGGAACATGGGTCGCCTCTTTGTTTCACGAGTAGCAAAACTTCCAAGCTACCGTTCTCACGATCTGAAATTTTAGCGGGACGAAGGTCGGAAACTGGCGCATGACTTTAGGAAGCATTTTGGGACGGAGTTTTCACATAGCGACTACTTTTGCAGCGTATTAACGCCCTGTACATTTGGTTTGGATGTCGGGAAAGCGACGCATCTCGAACGGATCATCTCTACCAGATTCTCCACATATGACGTACGAATCTACAAGGTTGTCCCATCCACATCATTTATTGGCTTCATGTCATGGTGCTTATTGTTGTTGCTCCTTACCCACGAGAGTAATGCGATGTACATGGCCTACGCAAATCTTGTTCACCTGTTCATCGACTAACAGATCCTTACACTGTTGCCCAGCCAGCGCTCCAGAGCCTGCAAACAGCTATACGGCGACGAAACGTGCGCTCACGCTAGACGGAGACCTCTCCGCGACTTGCTTCGCGCTACATAGGCGGCGGTAGCATGGACGGCCGGCCGGTTGCAGCGCGAAGGATCCACCTATTACAGTGGGAGACCCATTCCACCCGCCCGCTGACCTGACGCGCCTCCACTTCGCAGCTCGCGGATCCCTGTTCGATTTGGCAAGCAGCGCCCACCAAATCTTGTGAGACCCTGGCAGAAGGCAATGTTGATCTTCCCTGCTTCGAAGATTGACTTCTTGGCACACATCGCACGCCTCACACAGGTGCATACTTTGAACCACTCAGACGCAGGCCCTAGCCCGCGTCCCAATGCGAGCTAGACACGGCGGCCTCCTCCTCGCTTGATGACCGACGGCGGCGTCACCTAGCTCGCCGGCTTGCCTTAGCTGCCCGTCGAGGGTCACGCTGCCGAAGTGCTTCAAACCGTTACACCCGGCACCCTCGACGGCGGCTTTCGCCGTGCCATTCGTCTGTCCCCCGCTTCGGACAGGGTGATCGTCAGTCCGTTGGGCTCGCATGAGGGATGCCACAGACCCTTGCGTGGTTCGTGGGATCTGCTCAGGTATCTTGTTCGTACCGCCCGCTCCATCCGAGTGCTCTGGAGTTTGTCGTCGACAAGTCAGCACGGGCTGAACTGTACGCTACACCGACAGAAGCGGGCCGGGCTGAGGCTATTCCACTGGTTGTCGTCATCAGTAACCTTTCGCCATTCCCCTTGACTTGACCGGAAGGTACACAAATTCTCCCCAGCGACGGCTAGTGGACGCCACTCGTGAGCCGCCGTGCTCCAGCTCCGAGACAGAGGAAATAGAGCCCGTCATACTTGGTCCGTGATGCGCCGTCACCTGCTCACGACACGCTCACCAGACAACCTTCTCGTTGGCCACCCGGTCGGCCTCGTGGGAGGCAAGCCGCTAAACTCCAATCAGCGGCGCGTGGCGCCTCGGTGCGCAAAATTTCAGAATCAGGGTCCAAAAGCCATGTTTCACGTCCTCACCTCTTATCATTCGACCATCCAGTTCGGGATACTCGAACCGCCAGCAGGGTGGAACTTCAATCGGCTCGCTAATCGTTGTTCCGTCTCTTCTGCGCCGCTGCCGTCATGCGCGCGTCCCCACGGGGGGTCCCACCACCCTGTGCTTCAAAAAATCCGAAATCTATCCAACCCATTCGACGTTTGCGTGAGGCGGAAAGCGGGGCGGAGAGCGGTCAAGCTCTTGTCCTTTGAGACCCCTTATTATTCCTTTGGTGGGTCTTGGGCTCTCCTAGCGCCGGCAGAGGCACGAAAATGGCTTCTCTGACTACCGTCCCGTCCACAATCCGCTGCTCTCGCCATCGCTTTTGCTTGCTTTTCCCACCTCGTGACATAATCCGCTTTCCGACCTTTCCCTTGCATGACTCGACGACTTGCCTCCTTCGAGACCCGGAGAGAATTCGCGCATTTTCTAGGGTACCGCCGATCGGGTGGCAAACAGAAAAGGGTTGAACGAGACCGGACACCTTTGGCCCGAGCATCACACCTTTTGTTTTTTGCCGACGAAAGAAGACTTCAGCTTCGGAAGCCATTCCGTTTCCTTGTTGGCCCCCATTTTGTGCTTTCATCATGCCAAGAATTGTGTCCTAGGTCCCTGAGGATCTACATGCCGACCGTCCGCTAGCCAAGGTTTTGGGCATACGTAGCTAGATTTCCGACACGAGGACCCTTAGCCGCGCGCATGGTTGGGGAGCGTTTACATTGACTCATGAAGGTGTCACCGGTGAATAGGCGGCGCTGTCCTGGAATATGACTGATCCAAGGTCGTCCCCTGTTCGCCATGGGCATGTAGATACCCAACATTTTCCTACCCCAAAGGCTCGCCCCGTTCCCGAATGCACTTGCCACGTAGTGCCGAAGTCGTCCATCTCAGTCAAATTGCGTCAGCCATGCCGTAGACCCCGTTCTACCGCGCCTGAGGCCGTCCATTGGTAGTCCGTAGACCAAGTTGGCATCCTGTTCCCCACTCTTCTAGTCCACATTCTTTCCTTATGCTCAATCCTCTTCGGACGCTTGCGACTGAGAGGGTGACGACCGATAATCCACAATGTCTTCCTTCGGCCAGAGAACTTTGCCTTGCTTCCCAGAATCCACATTGAGCACTTGGCCGTGGACATGACTGCTAAAGTTGTCACTTGCCAGAAAAAGGATGCTCCGGGCTACAGCTTCGACTGGGACTGGCTTCCCAAGACCAGTCTGTAGGAATCGACGTCAGACCACATGGATTGCACACTGGGGAATGCCTGCTCACCGTAGCCTGCGCATCCAACCACAATTGGTCAGGGTTGTCGGCGCACTCTTGCCTGAACCGCACGGTATCAACAGGTCCTGGAGCCACGGCATTGACACTGTAGTAGACAAGTATCATCGCGTCAGAAACACGATCTCCACCCAAAGCAAGAGTAGCGACCGAAATAGGCACGAAAACGGGAGGGGAGGGCAATCATTAAACAACACGAAACAAAATCCAGAGAGAAAAACTCACCGAGCTTTCTCATACACCCTGGGCGCATCCGCAGCCAGGCTCTTCAACAAGCCGCCCTGCACCGCGCTCTTCGCCGCCGCGTAGTCGGGATAGCCTCGCTCGCCGAACCAGCCGCTCTCGCTCCCCACAAGCACCAAGGACGCATTCTCCAAGTAATCCCAACTACTCTCGGCATCTCGGATACCCCTCAACCACTGCCGCGCCGTCAGGAACGTACCGACGACATTGACGTCCAGCGTGCGGCGGAACTGCGCGACGCTAACATCGACAATACCTCCGCCGCCGCCACCTCCACCACCTACACCACCAGCGTCATCGTCGTCTCCTGCACCGCCGTGGCGGCGGGGAAGCACGCTAAGGTCGAGGCCGGCCAGCGCGACGCAGCAGCCGACGGGCCCGTTCTCGGCGACGGCGCGGCGCCACGCGCGCGCGAGCGAGGCCTCGTCGGCGACGTCGCCGTAGTACTCGTGCAGCGTGCCCGGCCCGCTGTACTCGCTCTCGGGCTCCTCTTCCTCGTCGTCCGACGCGACGTCGGCGTGCGCGATGTCGACCGACGAGACGTGCGCGCCTTCGGACAGGAAGGCCCGCACCACGGCGCCGCCGATCAAGCCCGCCCCGCCGGTGATGAGGACGTGCGTGTCTTCGAGGCCGAGGGAGAGCGGCATCGTTTGTGATTGGTTGGGGGCCGATTTTCTTTCCTTTTTGCTCTTTTTTCTTTTTCCTTTATAGGATGCGGGAGGTGGTGACGTTGTGCGATGGTGGCGGCGGGCGTGGGGGGAGCTTGCTCGGTGGTTGTGGGGTAGACGAATGCGCTATCCTGAAAGGGCAAGCTTACGACAGGGGATAGAACATGGGTGCGAACGTCTTTCCGGACACAAGATTCATGGTTCAGAGAATTGGACGAACACAGTTCATCGTGAGTCATGCTATCATGCACGTCAAAATTTCCATCTGAACTCTTCATATCTCTCCTGCTCGGATGGTGTTGACAACTTCGCTTGCATAGGTTTGCGAACAAAACGCTAAATTGAGCAATCCCAATGCACTCGGGATGTTGAAAGCACAGGGTGAGTAGAAATGGTAGGTCTGAGAGCTTTATTTCATCCACGCAACATGTTACTCAGTCTCCTCCTACACCTTACGCACGCAGAAGCCAGTCCGCGGGAAATGCAGCCTCACAGCCTTCCCCCTCTCCTCAACATCCACATCAATCACCACTTCATCAATTCCCAGCCCAACCAACCGGCCCTGGTCCTTGTGCGCGCATCCATAATCCGTCGGGAAAACCTCCACCACCTGCCCCTTCTCCAGCCCGACCACCCGCGCACTCTGCTCATCCCACACAACCTCCTCCCCGTCCTCCACAAACGCATTCCCAAACACCCTCTCGAGCACCTCCTCGTCCTTAATCGCACCCCTCGGCCCCTCCCTCTCCGCATCCCACGCCCCCTTCTCCTTCAACCACGCCCTCCACCTCTTCACCCACGCCACCGTCCGCGGGAACCTCTCCTCCACACCCCTCACCTCCTCCTCGCTCCCCAACGCGCCTTGCAGAAACGGATCGCACAGCAACCAGTCGAAAACCCAAACGCCCTGCAAATCCGCCAAGCTCGGCCCACCCCCCATCGCCGCCGCCTGCTCACGATCCAGCAACCACTCGCGCCCATCTGCCAAAAACGTCGACTCGACGACCCCCATCGCCGCCTCGATAGCCGCGCGGCACGCAGGCCTCTTCGCCGCCACGTCAGCACCATCCAACTTCAAGCCACCGCCCAGCAGCTCCTCGCGGTCGCGCAGGAAGGCCGGGTCGCTCAGCATCGGCGACTGCGGCGGTATGAGGCCGACGACAAGAACGAACAAACCGTCAGCGCTGGCCGTCGTCCAGTGCTCCAGCATCTTGGCAAGGCCACCCACAGCGGGGCCAGTGGGCAGCAGGGCCGGATGCTGCTCTGACGGCGGGAAGAGCCGGTCGAGCTTGGCGAGGATGAGGCGCGTGTCGCAGAGCACGGAGCCGCCGACGGCGAGCACGGGGATGCGGCGGTAGCGCAGGCGCAAGCCGTCCTGGAGGAGCGGGCGAGGCAGGATCGGCGGTTGGATGGACGTGGCGTACGGGATGCGTCGCAGGTCGAGGTACCAGCTGATGCGCCTGCTGTAGGGCGAGCCCGGGTAGCAGAAGAGCGTGATTGGAGGTGGGTGCTGCTTGTCGGCGGCCATTGTTTATTTTTTTTTATGCTTGGCTGAAGCGAACGCGAGAGCAAGGCTGGAAAGTTATGAAGATCTGTGTTCGAGACAGGGGGGGAGTGATGGCAATGAAACCTCTGAGGCATGTAGGAAAGAAGCTTCTTATAAGCTTTTCTGCACACGTTGAGCTGTGATGATCTGATCCCCCCCACCTGTGGAGCCGAATGTTTCGGATGGACCCTCTAAGCGGAGTAACGTCTAACGTAAATCCGGTACTGGATCGAAGCCGATCCCGTAGCCTGAAGCAAGCGTGCGCGATAGGGGCGATCAATGGCTAAATGAACGTAGTGGGATATATAGCGACTATCTCTACTGCGACAAAAATAGATCAAGTGCATGATGAGAAGAATGCTCTGTCCAATTGCGTCTAGTGATTTATTTTTTTCTTTCCAACGTGTAACGACTCCTCTAACCAGCAGTGTAAACCATTCTTAAAAATGGTGGCACACATTAACCTGGCCCAGGCTGCATGTGCTGCCACCCGCCCTCAGCAGTCCATTTTCCGGCTTTGGTGTAATCGCCTGAACGCCGTCCATTCATGTACGCAAACCGGAAATATTCAGGAAGTTCAATATCCTGGCGAACCCAAGTGAAGCTCGTCTTGTCTTCGTCCAGATACGCCCGGAATCGTTCGACATCGTTTACGAGGACGCTGACGCCATCATACTTTTCTGGCAACGGCAGCTTCCACTCGAACGTGATGTTGGGCATGATACTGTAGTCTGGATCAAAGACGTTGTGGATAATGGGAGGAAGAATCTCGGGCAGCAACGTTCCAAGATGCGCATCCTGACGAAGCTCGAGCGGGGTTTGCAGAATGCTGTCGAAACCCCAGCGAGCAATTCCGTTGATGAACAGGCCGACGAGAATACCTTGGTACAGGAGACTCGGCCGGTTCTGCATCGCCGTGCCTGGAATAAGTAGAAGAGCCAGGATATAATGGTGAATGCGGACGTTCATCTTCGGAACCGCCACCAGGGCAAGAATGCAACCGCTCATGATACCATAAATGACAAGGTACCGCGGAAGCCGTCCTTCGACACGCAGAGCGTAAGCTTGGCCTAAAGCGATGCAGAAGAGCGAAAGGACGATGATGATGAGAGCTGGAACAGCGCCAGGTTGCTGCTGGATATCGTGCGGCGTAAGACGCTGAATCGGGATCTTGTCGAATGTGTAGTTGTTCAGTGCACCAACCCAGCAACCACCAAGCCAGAGAACAGTCTTCTCGATCTGAGCGGTGAGACCGTCCAGGGTGGGGCGAACGGAGAACTTGTACATGACAAAGGCGCAGAACGCGGCGGGTAGGAAGCGTCCCAGCGCCATGCTGACAAGAGCATGATAGTCGGTAAGGTCAGGCGGGTCCGACGCCAGTGCGACGTGGAAGAAGATGCCGAAGAAGACTGAGGGGAAGAATACGGCTGGCGATGTGGTGAAAAGGGAGAGGATGACGGTGAAGGTCAGCGAGACTGCGAAAAGAGACCAGCGCAGATCCTTGCATTGTGATTCGGTCCCTTCGAGAAATGTGTACGAGAGCGGAAAGTAAGAATCAAAACCGATACTGTCGATGTCATGATGTTTGGAGGAGGGGAATCGACTCTGAGTGCCGATGCGTGAAACGACGCCGCAGCCACCAGCCTTGTTGCTGACGAAGCCGGCATGGATGGCAGCGCCACAGATGAACGAGTCACCGCGGTAAATGGTGCTACCGACGTTATCCTCTCCGTCGCCCTCCGTGGGACCACCAATCACGAGAGGTCTGTAGTTCACCTCCTGATCACCGACGGCATGTGGGTTCACGACCTCGACACGCTTGCAGTTGGCGGGGCAGCGAAAGGCAAAAGAGTTGTTCCCGAAAGGACGGCAGTTGTCTCCGTTCAAGCCGCATCCGTTGTTATCGGCCCTGCAGCAAGTCAGCCAACCGCTGCCCGGGCTCCAGTTCGCAGGCACATGCATACCAGAATCGCGAAAGGCACGTCAGCCTCAGCGGGGAGCCATAGTCGCCAATATCCGAAGAAAAGGCCGACTTTCGCAGCACCAGCGAGAAACAGAGGAGCCAAAGAGCATAGAAAGCCACCAGAAGCCAGCCCTTGTGCTTTCGCTTCGGCACATACTTGTCCAACAGTCGCGGCGGGGCGGTCTGGATGGCGGGGAAGAAGGGGGTGATCTTATAGGGGCGCGGAGGCTGGGGACCCTTGATCCACGTGGCGATAGAGTTTACGACGCGGTTGACAGGCTTTGGGACATACTCGGGCGGGCTAGGCGGGGCGGGGAGGTCGTCGATGTCGTCGTAGCTGTAGTGATGGTTGTTGGTGGCGGTGGCATCGGAGTCTACGGTACTTGTGGCATCGTCACGATACTCCGCATGCGGGTGCTCGTCGTCCTGGTATTGTTGCGACATGTGTGTGGTACCCGATGCCGGCAGATGGTCTGGGTCGGATCAGCTGTCAGACCGGAATGCGCCGGAGTTAGTGGCGGGAGAGCGCAGCGACGTCGGCCAGCGAGAGTCGTTGAGCGGGCAGCGTGGGATAATGATGGACTGGTCGAGAGACAAGAGAAAGGCAGCGGAGAGGCTTGGGAAAGGAGGGAAGGTGTGGTGGTGGTGAGGCGTCAGTCAGCTGGGCGAATCGTACCTGCATCCTGGCGTTGGTCATGACGTGCCCCGGGAGCACGGCCGGGCAGCTCGTGGCTCTCGTCTTCTCCGAACTTTGTCCACCCCATCTCGAAGCAGCAGTCGACGTGGTTTGGGAGCCCGACTGGCTCGAAGCGGCTAGGATAAGGGCGAGCGACGCTGACGGGAGGCCGTCTCCACTGCGGTGCGCTGGCGCCAGGCCGCCCGGCCGCCTTCCTGCCTGGATGCCTCAGGGCCGGCGCGTCGACCAGTGCCGTCCGCACGCGTCCGTGTCCGTGCCCGCGCGCTGGACGGGAGTGCCGCACTCCGAACGGGCAGCTCGCGTCTGGTTGCTTACAATTGCAGCTCTCTTATCGCCGACGCTATCGCAATCCATACCTCACCATCGCGACAGCGCACTCCCCATTCTTCCCCACATTCCTTGCTTCTGCCTCTCTCCCATACCGCTGCACCAGTCCGGACCTCATCCATTTGCCCAAGATGGAGGCCAGCAAAGAGCTGCCAAAGCCCGTTGACCTTTCCCACCATCTCTCGCGTAATGCCAAGAACAGGGTGCCGTCGTCTATGAAGTCCTTCTACAAGTACTTTTTGATTCCAGGCATCGGTCAACTTGCGGGAGGTCTGACTCCTTGACGATCCCCCAGCAGTCAACTGAGCGCTCATGCGATAAATTCAGGTCTTCCTAACGAGAAATATTTCCCCTACGACGACTTTGAAGCCCGTGTAGCGCTGCCTGATCGCTTCAAGCCCACTCCCAACAACCCTGTCGACCCTCCCACTGCTGAATTGTCCAAAGCCTCCCTATCCGACTCCCCTCAGTCCACCCGCATCATTGTTCCTCACACCTCAGGAACCACTGATCTCTTGCGGAAAATCGACTTGGACACGGCTCTGCAGTACGGCACCGCCCAGGGTTACCCTCCGCTCTACCAATTTGTCCGCCAATTCACCACTCAGAATCTTCACCCCAATGTGCCTTACCAGGGCGGCCCTGAGATTATTCTGACCTGCGGCTCTACCGATGGTTTCTCCAAGGTCGTCCAAGCTCTGACTAATGAGTGGGACGAGGACCGGGACCCCATAGATGACAGGGAGGCCGTGCTGGTTGAGGAGTACTGCTACACAAATGCCATGCAGGCTGTGCGCCCTCGCGGCGTCAACGTTATACCCGTCAAGATTGATGACGAGGGTATGATGGCCAAAGGCGAAGGTGGTCTCGAGGACGTTCTCGACAGCTGGGATGCCTCGAGAGGCCGACGCCCTCACCTGATCTACACCGTAACGTATGCAATTTCATTTGATTTCCAAGAGCCATCATTGCCATTCACTTATCCCAAGCTTCAGCCTGTGCTGCTGCGTGATTGCTCTTCATGCTTAAGACGAAGTTGTTGAATAATCCAAACACTGACAAATCCGCAGAGTCGGTCAGAACCCAACCTCCGGCGTGCTCAGCGTAGAGCGCCGCAAAGAAATCTACGATATTTGCGTCAAGTATGACATAATTATTGTCGAAGATGACCCCTACTGGTACCTTCAATATCCGTCGTCATCTCCCAACTCCACCCCTTCGAAGCCCGAAGGCAAGTCCTCAGGCTTCGAGTTCCTCGACTCCCTTGTGCCATCGTATCTTTCGATTGACTACCAGGGCCGCGTCATCCGCATTGACACTTTTAGCAAGACGGTCGCTCCTGGATGCCGTCTTGGCTGGCTCACTGCACAGCCTGCCATTGTCGAGCGCATCCTGCGTCTAACCGAGACGTCGACTCAACAGCCCTCAGGCTTCGTGCAGGCCATGATCGCCGAGCTCCTCATGGGTCCGCAAAGCAAGCAGGATGGCGGCCAAGGCGGCGCCAAGGATGGTCGTGGTTGGGACGTCAGCGGGTGGGTACGCTGGCTCGAAGGGCTGCGCGGCAACTACGAGCGACGCATGAACACCATGTGTGACATCCTCGATGGTGGCAAACAATTGGTCAAGACGGGCCGGCGCAGCTCGCTGAGCTCGCTCGTACACCCGTCCTCCTCCAACGGCACCGTCGAGGACTACGACGCCGACGAATGGGCCGTCGTCGAAACCAACCAGATCTACTCCTTTATCCGCCCGATCGGAGGCATGTTCGTCTGGATCCGCTTCGACTTTACTACGCACCCGCTCGCCAAGGTCATCCCCCACGCCCGCCTGTCGCGCGCCCTCTGGATCTTCCTCACCACTGTGCCTTACCGCGTGCTTGTCTCTCCTGGTAGCATCTTCGCTGCTACGCCAGAGTTCGCCAAGCGCGATGGCTACAACTGCTTCCGCATGTGCTTCGCCGCCTGCCCTGAGGAAGAGATCGCGCCCATCACCCGCCGCTTTGTTAAGGGCGCTCGCGCCTTCTTCCGCATCCGCGATCCCGCTCGCATCGATAAGATCCTCGAAGATGATGACCCAGGTGTCGAGAGCCTCGAGGACGTGAAGATGGGCGGTCTGGCAGGATTTGGATTTTGCTGAGAAGTGAGAAGAGGAGGAACAATGGGGAAAGAGGTCGGGTGGCGCTTCGAAAAGCGGAGTTGTAAAGATTGATTCAAAGCAATGTCGGGGCCATCATGCTGATCTAACTAGAAAAGCTCGGAGAGCCCTCTTGCTATTTTTTTTTAACAGTTGTGGGGAAATCAGGAGGAACCAATGTTGGTATTGACAGATACTGCCATGACGACATCTAACAAGGATTACGACCTACATGATTTCTTCTACAATTTGCGATTTTTGAGAGGGAGGGACCGCGGTTCAATTACTTTCCTCATTTTGGTATCGTTTGACTTGAACCCACCCTTCATTCTTTACCCTTTCTCAATCCAGCACAGGAGTCCTAAAATTCCGATTGTACAATCGTCCACTTGATCTAAACAGATGGTACAGAAGATATCAGGACACAGGTTGCGTTTCCTCAAATGGCCCCGAATGTGTTTTTAACTACTAGTGCTCTGCATCAACCCCTTTATATCGGCAGCTGAAACTGATATTCAGATGTACTCGTGCAGTCCGAAAAGCACATCTACACCCGGATATTTGCTTCAACTATCCACATGAGAAGAGCCCAACCTCCTTCATGGGAGGATAGCTGAGATCTTCTGCTGGCACCCACCATACCGCCGCCGCACCTTGCCATTGCGTCCTCTACCGGGCCTCTCAAACCCACAAGCCAACCCCGTCACTTCATCCCGCCTCATACCACCACAACGCAACACCCCACCCTTCCCCTTCTGCGGCAGCCTCCTCAGCTCCCCCCTCACCCTCGCATAGTCTCCAAAAAACTCGTGCCCCCTCGCATCCCCTTCCACCTTCTCCACCACCCCATGGCCAAGCGTGACGCACCAATAGCCCCCAACATCTACCGCATGCGCTTCCGGCCCCTTCCCTTCCTCTAGCATCACCGAATACACCTTCACGCCACGCCGAACGCGCGCCTCCGCAACCGTCGCCGGGAACACCCACGCCGCGCTCTGCGCGTCGAACACGGGGTGCCACGGCGTGACCAACAGCTCGCCCAACTCACACAACGCGACACTACGCAGCGCCGTCTCGACGACAGCAGCGACGCGGCGAGGTCCAGCGGGCGTGAGGACGGCAGCGCCGGGCCGCAGGAGGCGGACGGGGATGCGGCGGCCGGAGGCGAGGAGGATGCGGGACGGGCCGGCGAAGCAGGGGTTGTGGGGGTTGTTGTAGGCGGCCATGGAGATGACGCGCGAGCTTGGTTGTGCCGCCAGGCCGCGGCTGCTGGAGTAGGAGTATGCCGGCGGAGACCGCTGCTGCTCGCCGCGCGCGGCGGCTTCGGCGTCGGCGCGGGCCTGCTTCTTGACGATCTCCATGAGGCGGTCTTGGGCTTTGTCCCAGGAGGTGCTCTGGGCTTCTTTGAAGTGGTGGAAGAGGGGGTTGGTGGCGACGAAGGCTTTGGGGCCGTGGTCTTTTTCGTTGAGGCAGAGCTGGTTGCGGTAGGCGTGGAGGAGGGATGGGACTGTTTTGCACACGCGGTCAGCTTCTTTTGTGCGTTGGTTCTTGGGGATTAGAGTTGTTTCACTGACGGTAGTGTTTGCCCCATCTGTCGAAATACATTGGGCGGAACAGGGCTTGCATTACTTGGCCAGCCGGATCCGCGCTGCTCGCTCGCGCCTCGTCGAGACTGGACCCGAGATCGTACAGGAAGTCCTGGCTGCCGCTTCCTGCGCAATCGCTGGACTTGATCTTCCGGATAAGCTCGTCGAGCCTGGTCAGGGCCTTGTCCAGGTCGTTTATAGGCATAGTAATGTACTCTTCGTCGCCATCGAGTTTGGAGAGCGAATTCAGGAACTCGCAGACCATCGAACGGTGCAGGTGGTACTTTGCGAAGGCCGGGTTAGGGTTTTTCGGGATGCTAGACGCCTCCGTTGTGATCTTCGCTGGCTGAGAGCCTAGTCCTGGACCCGTGTACTCGAGTGCCGCGGATATCGTGATCGAGGCAGAATTGGACTTCTCGAGCTCCTTTGGCCAGACAAGCAACACGTCGCGTGTTTGTCCGTATTGGAGGTTGTAAAGAGAGATCTCCAATGCGTTTTCCTTTTGTCTGTACAAGGCCGCGCCCTCTAACGGCTTTGGCATCTCCGAGCAGCCGGAGACGGTGACCCTTAAAGTTGCAGATGTTGTGAAAGTTGCAAATAAGTTTGCAATGGCGTGCGTAAAGATCGTCGCTGAATGAAAATATTGGTGAGCGAATATTCCTGGAAAGGACGACAAGACTGACCTATAAGAAACCCATTGGGGATGAATCCATAGTATCCTCCACCTACCTCGGCCATTGACTGTAACAGCCCCGAGCGAAGGTTATACCCAAAGCCGAAGATATGGAGTGAGGGTACAACGGAGCCGCCTTCCTTTCCAGTTTCACGTGCAATCAATTTCCGTAAAGCTGGCACGTAGCCCTCCACCGGAGGCATGACGTTCGGCAAGCCATCCGTCAGCAGGTAGATCGCAGAAAGCGCTTGGTTGCTAGACTTCTCCGCTGACCGCAGGCCGGCAGATGACATCATTTGATATCCTTTCCGGAGGCCCGCCCATAAATTCGTTGCCCCGTTCCCTTCGAGGGACTGGACTTTTGTTATGATAGACTCGCGAGATTCGCTCGTCACATAAGTGAGCTCCTGCGCTATCTGCTCCGGATTTCCATATCAGTCATGTGCTCTCCAACAGACGGGGTAACTTGGTAATACCTCGGCGTCATATCCGAACGTGACAATCCCGATTCTATCTTGCTCGTCCAAGTTCTCAATAACAGCGAGAGCCGCGTTCTTAACCAGGTCCAGCACCGAATGGCGATAGCTGGGCTCATTCCCGGACTGGTCTCCTGAAGCCGACTGGGCGCCTACTTCCACGGGGCAATCGACAAAGTCTTCCATGCTCCATGATACGTCGATCACCAGGACAATGTCGACCGGCAGGCGTTGTCTTTCGCCTAAGCTTGCCGGAGCCCCCTTCGGTGAACGTACTGAGACAATTACCCCGTCCGAATCCTGCGACCGATGAATATCGAGCCCGACAGATGTAGGGTCGATCTTCTTTTGCTCCTCGGGTGAGCCATCGCCGACCAATTCCCAATCTTTCTCGTCGCCGGATAAGCTTTCGGGCGTTGTGGCTGGCGCCTCATTTTTGAAGCGAGTTGGAAGGGACACCATTGTTAGCGGGATCAAAGATGACTGCAGAAAGGGTGAGAGAGTGATTCGATCTTCCGGGAATCTCTCTACTAGCCTTGTTAGTATTCAATTGATGCAGGCGGTCAAGATGAAGCCTCCTGTAACTCACTGCTTTTGGATATGTACCAAGCTGATCACTGTTTCACAAGAATCAAAAGAAACGTGAGGCTCCTGAAGTACTCAAAAGTTTGCAAGAGGCAAAACTCGGCCGATGCAAGCTGAGTCCGTGAGGCAGATTTTGAAGGCAGCTGCGGTGTCTGCGTGCGTGTGGGGAGTTGGTTGGCCCACGGTTCCTCCGCAGTGCTGCGCCGCATCCTAGCGCACCGATCATAATCCATGGCGGTGGCCAGAGATCACCCGCGAATCGTTGCTTCATACCTGTTTGGGTTAAGATCTCGGCGCATCAGGTTGGCGCCGAAGAGGTGGCCATCGTTCAGTGGCTGTGCCGGCGTCTGACATGGCCCTTGCACGCCTTAACCCACCGCACACCGCCAGCTTGGGTCAGATCTGTCAATCTCACGAGGCTGAGTTGTTATGGCCAAGGCCTGACCGACGTTTCGTTGCCTGAAGCATATCCACCATCGTTCGATCTAGAGTTTCTGGAGCTCAGTGCTCCCCAGAAACCCACTATTGAACTCATACCGCTACTACGCAAGGTCTAGCTTTTGACCAAGTGCCAATGATCCTTCAGAAATGTCTATTCTATGAATTTCTCTTATCTAAAATCATTCCTAATGACTTTATTGTCGGATTTCGTCACTGGCTCGTTGTCGTTTTTTTTTTTAAGCCTTCAGCCACAATAGATGTGCTACACCCTTGGCAAATGAAGTCGCCAAATGAAAAGTACCCTTCGACATTGAGAAGTCAGCTTACGATAATTGTCGCTGAGCTCTGCAGAATCATATCAACTATGAGAGTTTGCTGCTATTGGTGTTTTCCTACCTCCGGTTTCTCGCTGAGATATTAAATGAGGAATTGGCCCATTGTTGTTGAAATTATAAGTTTGTGGCCACGGCAGAACGCGCTCTATGACTTGCGAGTTGTTGGAGATTGGAGATTGGAGATTTGTTTCGACGAATCTTTCACGAGCCTTTGGAATGTGTTTTAGCACGATTTGTGTGTAGGAATGCGAAGTCGTTGGAATACATCATATTGATATCATCAGAATTGCAAACTGGCACGTGGCTGTACAACTAAGCTGTCAAATTTGCGGACATAGGAAAGGGGTTCACGGAAGAAGCCTAACACAAAGAATGATTGATCAAGAGCTAGTAATTGTGTGACTTCTTGAAACAAACTTGATGAAAATGTACACGTGACGACCCCGCACCCTGACGTGCTCCAGGATTGGTCCCTTGACGATTAACCGGAGGGGTATAGAAATGTGGCCGAGTATTGCTTTGGCGTGTCCCTCGTATCCGCGGGGCGTAAATGGTTGATGAGTTGAACGCCAGGCGCCACAAAAAGCGACCCTTCGTAACCATGACAGCGAGCACACCACAACGCCACAAAACTCACCTATGTGACTGGTTTCTCTAAGAATAGTGGGAAGGAGTTCGGCATTTGCCGATTCTTCACAGGGTGCATCATGTGGACCACTAGTGGGGTGACCCGTTCAAGAGGGAAAATTGATGGTCTTTGAGGACGACACCATTGGGTGTGTTAAGATCCCCGGGTATAGCGTGACAGAAGATTATGCTAGGAAATTGGAAGGGTTCCGTAGATGAGGCCAGAGTCCTCCGCTGCCAGAGAGGAAGATGCGGTCTGATCGTGTAACAAATTCAAGAAACAGATTCAAAGAAATACAAGCGCTATTCAACAGCAGCTGCCACAGGCATACTGCCAATATCGCCGTCGGCCTGCATGCATGCCGTGGGGTATAAGAAACGAATAAAAGCAAGACTCGAGCAAAACCAGCCGATCAATCGGTGTCTCGAGTACAAAGTTCCGAACGATCAAGCTGTGAGACAATACAATAGCTCATATGGCTGCGTTGGAACACGCCAACAATTTCTCGGTCCCATTCATCAATGACGCTCTCCAGTGGGAACGTCAATGCTCCGCCTCTTCTCCCGGTCGATAACTGGTACGTTAGGCTGTTGTGCTGCAACGCGTTCGAGCAAGCTTCCAGGTTGGAAACGGTTACCCTCATTGAGGTCGATCATGGGTCCCTTTGCCTTGCTACCGTCCATGACGCCGTGGCCGAAGGGTGCTGCGGAAGCCGTAGGCCCAAAAGTCGCAGATGCAAGCAACCCGCGTCCAGTAAAGGCCTCAGCGCTATTATCTGGGACGTTGGAGTGGTTATTGGCGATGTAGTTGATCCTCTGTCCATGGCCGCGCAAGCTCTTAGTGCGATCAACGCCGGAAGTTCCGGGTCGAGTTGCACTTGGATCACGGCGCGCACGCCAGTCTTGGCTGGGCGGGATGGGAATGGGCACGTCAGGGCTCGTGGCGGCGTCAACTAGTCCACCCGGACCCACTTGGTCAAGTCGGTACCCTTTCCCTCTCTTTGAAAACTGCGGGGGCTCCTTGTACTGTGGGGTCAGATCCACAAGCGGCTTGGGCATGGCACGGCGAGTGCTGGCTGTCCGTTTGATTTCACCAGATTCTCGGCCTCGGGTGGAGCGGACGGAACTCATCCGCTGCGGGCGGCCGCCGTCCAAGGAAGCACGGTTACCCCGTGTGTGGAGGGCATCAGCAGAGCTGAGGAGGGACGGGCCCTCGGTGAACGGGCCGGAGTTTTTCAGATTCTTTTCACGCTCCGCTAGCAACTTCTGGCGTTGCGAATAAGCACGGCCGAGGAGACCGCCGGCGGCGAAGGTGCCGTCTTCATCCTCGGATGGAATCTGCTGAACCAGGGTACTGGGCGATGTCACGTTGGAAAACGTGGTGGGGGAGGTAAGATGCGTTGGTGACGTGAGTTGCGGCTGATCGCGGGTGCGCATCGACGGGAGCCGCCCGCCATTGGCTAGCCCGGAATCATCATCAACCGGGGATCTTGCCGAGTTTGGTGCGGGCGCTAGGCCGGACGAGTCGAATTGACTCATGTCAAGGAGTGGTTTGAACGAGCCCAGCTGATAGTGCGAGTCTATCGACGTGCTCGGCCTGTGAACGGCCATGGCTGGTAGCGAAGCTTGGTTACCAGAGATTTGGCGAGATCCCGAGCCACTATCCTGGGCCTGCTCAGCCGCCTTCGCCTTCTTTTGACCTTCACCCATGACATTGACCAAGTACCAGCTCCTCCACCCTTGCACATGGCTGTAGAAGTCAGCAGCCACCGTCTTGTCGTTTGAGCAGAAGAAGTGCACGTATGTCGACGTCGTCATGAACATGGTAGACTTTTGCTGACTCTTGATAGCAAAGCAGTACTTCTTCGGCGGCTTCACTTTGCGAGACTTTGCATCGGCACTTGGGCTGTAGATGTCAAAGTCAGACAAATGGCAAACGTTAGTCGCATCCTTCCCGCTCTCGTTCTTGGCCAACAGCATTTGACCGTCGTTCCTCAACGTGATGTATCTCTTCGACCATCGTCCGGGCTTCTGAGAATACTGCAGCCAACAAGAATAGCCTTCGGGCTTTTCCGACGGGACAGAGCTGGCCTTGAGTTCAGCATCGTTGCCCCCAGTTGGAGAGTCGACCAGAATCAGCGTGTTCTGCATATCATCGTCCCAGGAGTTCATGACGTCTCGGACATGCTCGTAGTTGCGCAACGGGCGCTGCACGCTGACCTTGGCGAAGAATTCCAGGAGCACCGACGCCTTGGCGTCGATGCCCTCGGACAAAACATTCGCGGCGGTGCGAATGAGCTCCTGCGGAGTGGTGGTAGGCGTGATGGGGAGCAAGATTTTCTGCTTGTTGCACTCGACCATCACTCGTCGGTCGCCTGCATTGACGGCAGAGAGGGGAGCATCGATGCCGGGAACAACCCCACCACCGCCAGCCTTGATGTAGGCATCCGAGTTGTTGTTGTCATTGTTACTGACCTGGCGCGGCTTTTGGGCAGGAATAAAGGGAGCATCATGCTGCTGGTCATCCTTGCGCCTGCGCAACAAGCCAGCCAGCCGCTCCTTTTTGCGGGATGAAGACGGGCTTCCAGGTGAGTGCGGAAGAGGAGGAGCGTCCGAGTCGGAGCTGGCGCCGGCTGTCTTCGCGGTGCGTGGCCTATCCCGCTCAACAGAGCGCTGTCTCTCCTCTTCCTGGCGCGCACGCGCAGCCTGCGCGCGGGCGGCCTCTTGTCGTGCCCTGAGGTCCTCGGCTCTCTTCTCCTGGTATTGGCGAACGCGCTCGGCGTTACGGCGCTCGGCCTCCTCGGCCTCCTGCTGGGCGCGCTGTCGCTCGGCCTCCTCGATCTTGGCCCTCTTCTCGGCCTTGAGCTGGGCGTTCATGCGGGCCTGGCGCTGGCTCTCGCCCTCCAGGAGCCTGCGGGCCTCCTCGCGCGCCAAAGTGGGAGAGTCTGGGGCATCCTGCACGCGGGCGCTCGAAGGGCGGGTTGGCTGGCGAACTGGGGGATTGCTCGCGGCGCGCTGGCGACGCTGCTCGAGCTGGGCGGCGGGGGCGACAGGCTGGGTGGGCGCGCGCTTGATGGTGGTGGGCAGCGGAGGTGCAGTGTGGTCGTGGGCGACGGGCGCGGTAGTTGTGGCTGGGCGCTGGCGGCGGTAGCGTGACATGCTACGGCTCACTGTGGCGGACGTGGGCGTGGGCGGGGTGGGCTCTGGCGGTAGTGGAGGCATGACGGGCGGGTCATGCTGGTGTTGATGTTGCTGGCGACGAACAGAGCGGTAGCGGGAGAATTTGGGTTCCTGGTGGGCGCCAGCGGAGGCTGGGGCGGGCTGGGGTTCTGCAGCCGCCATGGTGACACGGAAGGTTGTACTATGCAAGGGAGGTAGAGGCTCTGCCGTGCGGAAGATTGTGGAATGCGGGCCGGCGTCGACAAGAAGGGGCCAAGGAAGGACCAGGGAAGGAGATCTCGCAGCTGGATCGGCCAGCGCTAGCGTGGTTCGCGGGGGTGCCAGTGGTCACGCCGCGGGAGGACGAGGGCTGGCTAAAATAAGCCGGCTGTGGGCTGGAAGGAACGGCGGCAGCGCAGGGTGCCCATCCCCACACCGGGCGCGATGCCCTTCCGAGCTGGCGCGGTAAGGCTGACGCTCGGAAGGGACTGAGGAACTCGACTTCAGGAATAGCACTTACCGCGCGGGTAGTTGCAGCCCCAGGCGGGGAGCGTTGGGCCGTTTAAACTCTACTTTTGGCTGTTTGCTTCAGCCGCCGGCGGAGCACGACCTGGAGCGCCGCGTAGGGCACGGAAGCCCAAAATCTTATGCAATCCGCAGTAGCACGGGAGATTACGAGGGTTGCAACCGCATGCTCAACGCCCTCTACTCACTCATACGAGGCGCGGCCTGGTCGTAGTCTTGAGATCGCAGCCAAGCGCCGCCGTCAAGACTGCTGCCGATCACGCCGCCGCAACGCCGCTTCGCGCCCTCTCCTTAAAGGCGCGCGGCCGCGCAATCGCCCAGCTGTGCAGCAGCTTCGCACCCGCCATTGCACCCTGCCCCGTATTCCTTCAAGCGCCGAATTACAAGAATGGAGCCCCGGTTCCAGCGCCTCGGCGCGGCCCTGATTTTCCTTTTCGTAGCGCTGTCGCTGTGGTTCCACGCGCCTGCCGCCGTCAACCGCGAAGCGAGCGCGACGCAGCCGCCGTCCAAACCCTTCTCCGCCGGCCTGAACTACACGCGCTTGCACCCTGCCAACTCCACTCTAGGCGTATGCCATCCGCCTCCGCTGCCTGCCTAGGCTTGCGCTGACCCTTCCGCCCCGCAGTTTGGTGCCGTCCTAGCCGTCTCGCGCGAGAACTCGCCCCGGCAGGAGTCCCTGTTCTTCGCCTCCAATTTGACCGGTGTCGACATTATCGTCCCGCATCAACCGCGATGGTCCGATGAACGCCTCAACAAGCTCCGAGCTGAGCATGACTCCCGAATTACACGTGGCTCTGCCCTGGCGTGGCTGGGCCACCTGAACGCCCTCAAATGGTACTCGCCCTTTGGGCCTCCTGCCTGCAATCTCCGCTTCTAATTTTGTGCCACAGGTTTCTAGACTCTGGCCTGGAGACGGCGCTTATTATCGAGGATGATGTCGACTGGGACATCCACCTGCGGACTGTCCAGGTCCCACTTGCCTCCGAGAACCTGCGCGCCCTGTTGGGTTCCGACACGACCTACTGGGGCGATTTGGACCAATGGGAGATCCTCTATCTCGGCCACTGTGGTGATTTCTTCGATGCCGACAAGCTCGACAGCCTCCAGCATCGCGTCTACCGCGACGACACCCTTCTCCCTCACCGGAGAATGCACTCGCACACCAATGAATTCTTGGAAAAGCTCGGCCTCCAAGAAGGCGAGCGCATGGTCCACCGCTCCAAGTGGCCGCTTTGCACCTTTGGCTACGCCGTCACCCGCGCCTCAGCCAACCGCATCCTAACCAAGCTCGCTGCAAGGGAGTCTGATGGCGGCTGCGAGGCCTTCGACGTGCGCATCCTGGAGGCCTGCAGAGACCTGGATTACAAGTGCTATAGTGCCAATCCCGAGCTCTTCCATCACATCTCGGCTCCTTCCGAGATTGCGAATGTCAACGAAGGCGCCGACACGACCGACAGCACGGGCCGATTGCGATCTCAAAAGCTCACCGGCGGCACCACTAACATCGCCTGCGGTGCGAGATCCGCATCTTTCTTCACCAAAGACCCAGCCACCCTGAAGTACCTGCAGAAAGAAGTGGGCGAAAAGGGGCACTGCTTAGGCGATCCCATGGAGCAGGACGCCGACAAGCCTTATTAAATTTAGCAGAGATACCCCGTCCATTTCAGTTTTCTCTTCTCGCGCTTGGCTGTGCGCTCATGTCTTAGAAGATATCCTGGTGTTGAGGTTCGTACGTGCATTTTGCATGTATGCTATCATCCTATCGTACGGTTCGTGGGTCTACAAAGGTTTGTCTTCGATCTACAGTTTTCTCTTGTTGGGGCTTAAGGCGCATGAGGCTAGAGGTGCGAATCAAAATAACGCGATAAGAACTTTATTTCTACCCTACAGAATGGCACTATACCCTGTCGATGCACCGCCATGCGACGACATTGCGGCGTCTGCAGAGCGGAGAGCTGCTAAGCAGCGAATGGGTCGGGGAAGTAGCGATACGTCTGGGCTTGACTGTACATATTGAATATCCATATTTTCATCTGGACATCTGCTTCAATTATTCACCTTGCTTAAGAGCTAAGCCCGGAAGCTGCAGCGGCAGTTGAAGAGGCATTCAACAGCCTATTACCCCTGACGACACAGCTGACTCTGTCGAAGGCGAAGATGAAAACGATCCTGGGTTGGTCCTCGCTATGGTTGAGGCCATGACTCCCTCGTCTTCCCTATTGCCCACTGAGACTGTCCCCTGGCTTGATGCGCTCACCCGCATTAATGTCATTCAGGGCTCTTTTATCAACCAATTCACATCTTCGATCAATCAAGTGGTATCGGTAGCTAAGGATCCACTTACCCGTTTCCGCCATCGGTGCAGAAGCCACGCCTTCGGCTGTACTTTCTCATCTAGACACCTACATAGGACATTCGAATATGAGTTATCGTGTACTCCCGAGAAGCTGCCCCGCAAGATGAAACCCCCTTTTCTCTGTCCAATTCAGGGCTACGGCAAAAGGTATACTGTGAAAAATGCTTTCCAACAGCACATGAAAGAGCATAAATGGATGCCGCGTGCATGCCTTGGGTAGGGTTGTGGTCCTACAGCAGTCTCTACCACTAAACGGTCCTTCAACGACCATCAGCGCCTCCATATTGGAAATCGACGCTGGATTCATCAGACGTGTCTGTTGAAGGAGAAAAGTGTGCGAGTAAGACCACTTGGCAAAATTCCTTCGACTTGAAGCGTCATCTTGCTGGATGTCCCCACAAGCTCGACGAGGGTCACATGGCCGCAGCGCAGCGGGTCGCCGTCGAGAGTATGCCTTCACTCCTCGCATGTGTCTACTCTAGGAGGGCTGTAATAGTACGGTCATTCGGTCAGCTCCTTCGAGACTAAAGCGTCATCTGGCAGGAAATGCACACCGGCTTGACGGAGACCAGATCCTCGCAGCCATCTCAGATTTCCCGCAATGGCTTTGAGGGAGAGGTCTTGAGCTTGGCCGAGGCAAGCTACAATATCCAGAATGCGGCAGACGCACTTTCCCAAGCAGCGAGGGTTTTGGATGGTAGTATTGATTCGGCGAGGCGGAAGAACATGAGCATGTACCAGACGGAAGGAAGGAAGAGGAAGCGAGGATAGCTTTCATGGTGGTAGATTGGACAGCAAGGATGCAGAAAAGACGAGGCGCATAGCTTATTTGATGGAATATCAGGCAGCAGTGATTTAGAGAAAGCGATGCAAGTGGCTTGGATGGAGAAATACACGGAGGCCCTCTGGAACACACTCCGGGCAGCTCAGAGAGCAGGACTCCGGGGGGAAAGGATACCTTGAGCAATGACAACGATGATGGACTGATACTGATCTTACTCTGGTCCCACACAGCAAACCACCCAAGACCTACATTGTCGCATTGAACTACAGTGTCGGACGGGGTTATGAGACAGCTGTTAGTATGGGATCCATGGATATTCCTCGGTAACGAGCAAAAGGTATTTCAAGGGACTCACTCATTGGTGTCTCATATCCCCGTCCGACACATTGTACCTAGTTCATGGTCTACGAGCAAGATAAACATGCCGACCGCCATTGTGGTCTTGGCGTTAGTCATGTTCAGTGGGTAACTTCGGCACTCAATTCGTTCTGGGAGTTCCCCACTTCGTGCTCCATGTTGAAACCACAATTGATTGACCTCCGAAGGGTCTGGACAATAGTTAGCGGAGACTACCTATACACTCGGAGGCAGGACTAAGCCCAAATAGACCGTCTATTTTGGGTAATCAATATGTGCAGCTCTCCGTACTTCAACATTCCCTGCAGTCATTAATAGCTACCTATCTATAGCCTGCTAAACCATGACCGAATTGAGGGTATATCCAGTGGCTCTTAAGGCTTATGTCAGTATGCCTGTCAGTCCAATCACGGTAATGCGACAAGCGAAGTCAAATCCAATCACATGCCGCAGATCGTTAATCGTCCGAAACATTAACCCAACTCAATTGCTGAATCCCGCAGAAGCTGCTGGGAAATACGTAGGCAATAGCACCGTTAGTTCTAATAGTAATGCTGTCAATGTCAGCATGGTCATGGGCGCTCAATTGGCCGGAGAAAAGAACACAGCGTTATTGTGCGTGAGAGTACCTCAGATGAAAATCCATGATACCACTAAGACCAAGGAATACGAGTTCGAGAGATTTTACGAGGGCCGACGCGAGTGTATCACCAGAATGATTCAGGTCAACATGGAGAAGTCGTTGCGTCACCCATGTCCGCAGCTCGGGATTAACACCGTTGTGTGCCTTCAGGAACAAAAAGCTCATGCCAAACCACCTTCAGAAACAAAAGGCTCATGCCAAAACACCCACAGGAGCAAAAGGCTCATGTCAAGCCAAATTACATCATGAACTTCGTCGAAGGTGTTCTGTTAAACTTTCACCCGAGTGCGAAGCCTCTACGGGAAAGCCCCATTTTTCGCTATTCGGCTATCTAGACGACATTAACTTTAACGATGTGCTGTCAACGACACTCGAAGACGGACCTACTAAACATGGCTAGGGATTTGCTGTCCAGCTCACCGGTCAGACAATCAGCAGGTGTGGAGGGCGAGAAGACCGGACTTCATCAACTACGTCCGGCCTGGTGGGGGCCCTGGTGAAATTACTGAACTGAAACACTTGTGAACTTGCTTTTTTTTGCGAGGGATACGAATTTTGGCGACCCACTATACGCGTCGCCGGTCATGGGTTGGCTTGAACCCTGCGCAACCGCCCTTGTTCACTCCTGCAGCAGATTCTCCACCCCCCTACAACGGTCTCCGGCCAACAGAAGAGAGATGCTGATTGCTCCCCAACTTCTTGTGTGTTCCCATCCCCTACCCGTCGGCGTTATATTTTGACCGATGTTGGGTGTCCCTAGCTGCTGCGCCGCGCATTTTCCTTTTTCGGTAAGGCTGCAGCTTCTGCCCTCTGCAGCCGCGTCACACATTCGTTGCGAAATGGAGGCTACAAAGCTCGTCACGCCCCGTTGATCGTCGCCTGTAGTTTAACGCTAGCCGAGAACCGTGCCCAGGCATCATCCTCTATGCTGCAAAACTTTGCTACAGCGCCGGCCTCATGCGAAATACCGGATGCGGATGATTTGCAGCATGTCGCAATGTTGTTAGGCGCATGAAGAAGGCCTCGCTTAGGTGAGCTGCATGCGTTTCGATATTTCCTCAACTGATCACCATATTCATTTGGTAACTATTGTATGTGGGTAAAGCTGATCAATCGGTCAGTAATACGCTGGTCAGCGCAACGCTGAAATGTCACGTATCCAAAAGGGCATGGATAGATTGTCAGCTTTTTCACTGACAAGTGCTTCGCTGTCAGATTTTTCGTTGCTAAAGTCTCGATTGCGAGTGCTTTGTCAGCTCTGATGATGGATACTGGGTGTGTATTCCAGGGGCATGTCCATACGTAGGTACACACTCAAACGCGGCCATTGGACCAGCCTCATCGCGACTCCACGTGCTTCCCCAGGTACATAGGTAAACTCCAATGGCTTAAACAGCCCAGCAATCCTTTAGAAGGCGCATGTGATCACCAATGCACAGATTCCCCAGGCATCGCGATCGAAAACGCCACCAAACTTTGCCCTGACGAACACCACGTGGCGATTTCCGCTAGTAAAGCCGCCGGCGCAAGCCTCTGATCTGCATCCTTTACAAGCTGACACACGGCCGTGCAGACGTACTAGACGTTGTGACAGGTATTGGTCAAACCTAGACCGACGGATGCGGAATGTGCTGGGCCGTGCCAAGAGCACCGGACGATGGCGGAACGGCAGCGTAGCACTGTTATCTCCGTGGGGCGCTGACAAAAGCCATGTTTTTGAGACGGCGCGAGCGGAAGCGCACAAGGAGGAGTGAAATGGCCTGAGCCGGGAGAAATCGGGGGGTGGGCGTGGCGCCCAAGGTCGAGAGAAAAACAGCTTCCGTTCGTGCGTGGCCCTCGGCGAAGTTTGTGCTTGCGACAGATTCGTGCGTGGACCTCGGCGGAGATAAGGCTGCGACAGCTTCATGCGGCACAGCAGTCATCAAGGTAGAGAAAAGATCGGCAAACTTATATGGCAGGAGTTGACGGAACGGCCTCCGAGACCAGAGAGGGGTCGGGAATAGAACGGGTGGGGCAATACAGGAGGGCGTCTAAGGCAGATCAGGCGGCGAGAGCTCGTAGCTGCCGCGCCGTTAGTGGCTGACGCAGGGCAACTATTCTTCGTTGCTGCCCCTGACTGGGATGCAGCGATCCTCCGCACGGCGATCTACGTGATGTGCGACGGGCTAAGCGGCAGGGTGGGGGCGGCAAGAGAGCCGTCGGCCCGAAAAGTGACCCGAAACGGGAAGGGTTGAAGCGGATGGCTGGTGTCAGCCGGGAGAGCTGATGTGCAGCAGAGGCGATGAGGCTGTAGGATTTCTTCTGGAAGGCCCATGCAGCATCCCTCCGGCCGTTCAACGGCCCATTCGGTCGCTTCGGGGCTGCCGACGCTACTTTGAGGCAGTTCCCTTCCTGAACAAGTAATTAGCACGGAGGGCCTTGCGCTGGTGGGCGGGAGCAGAGTCAGCCTGCATCCGAGTCCCCTTCTTGGCGACCCGCGATCTGCGCCTCGCTGCAATCTGACTGGCTATGACATCGAGATGGGGCAGAGGGGAGCATAGCGCAGCCTCCTGGCGGGTCCATTGCCGCTGCCTTGGACGCCTGGACGCAGTGGATATAGACGTTGTGTTGGGTCCGCGCTGGCCAGCGCTACAACACCTCTCTTTCTCTCTCCCGCCGCCATCATGACGACCATACAGGAGCTGCTGATCGAGACGTGGGTCGAATATGGCATCTCCACCGTCCTTGTCGGCATGCGTCTCTTCACCCGCACCAAGATGGTCGGCGGCCGCCTGCAGTGGGACGATTACTTGATGATCCTCGCCTGGGTGCGCTCGCCAGCCCTCAGTGTCGGTGCCATGCTGACTCTTGCCAGGCTTTCTTCACCATGATGACCGTGTGCGCCCACATCGTCAGTCTCAACGGCGACAATAGGGCCATGACCAACGAGCAGCGCCTCTCGCTTCCACCAGCCGAGCGCGACGCCAAGATCCTGGGCTCTAAATTCTTCCTCTGCGGCCACATCACCTATGTGTCGACCATGTGGACGCTGAAGCTCTGCATGCTGCTTTTCTTCCAGCGCCTGACCCGGGGCCTCGCTGCCGAGAAGCTCATCAAACCAGCCATCGCCGTCGTAGCAACAACGTGGCTGGTCGAGTTTCTCACCCTTCTCCTGACCTGCCGCCCGGTGAGCCACAACTGGCAAATCTATCCGGATCCTGGAAGTGCGTCCTCTGGCCCCCCTCGGCAAGCGCAACGGGCTGATTTGAACAGAGCTCTGCACGCACGAAAGCCCTGTGTGGTACATCGTCCAGGTCGTCTTCAACGTCATCACTGACGCCGTCATCGTCCCGATTCCCATGCCGGTGAGAACACTGCAACCCACACTGCGCGATTTCATCTAACTGTCGCAAAGCTTGTCATCAAGGCCAAGGTCTCGACATTAAGAAAGCTCGGGCTCGTCGTCCTGCTCGGTGCTGGAATTTTCGTGATGGTGGCTGCAACTCTGCGGGTGGTCTTCGTGTTGAGCGTCAGTAAACAGCGCCGTGGGTTGGGGCGGGATCAGGAGCTGACGGCATGCAGAACGCGGCGCCATCCGAGCCGGCCATCTGGGCGATGCGCGAATGCTTCGTGGCGACGTTTGTGGGCAATGCGCCCATGATCCGTCCCATGTTCACCAAAAAGTTCTACCAGGGCGGGTACCAGGACAACGACGTTTCGCACGGATACACGAATGGATCGGTGCCGCTCGATGCGTACGGCACGGCGGGCAGCAAGAATGTCACCAACCGCTTTTTCGGGTCCAAGTCGGGCACGCAAGTCGACATCGAGAGCGACAGCACCGAGAACATCATCGAGGCCGGCGGCTCCAAGTTGGATCCTGGCTCCGAGTTTGGCATTCGCGTGCAGCGCTCGGTTGCGGTCGAGTCGCAGGGCGCCCCGTCGACATTGGGAGACGACGACAAAAAGCACCACTGGACGCCATAGCTGGGCAGGTTGCTGCGGCGGAGAGGGACGGCGAAGAATATACCCGAGATGGAGTTGGTTTTGCTGGTAACGCGGGTGAGCCTGTGTTCTTTTTTCACTTGTTAGCGCCTTTTTTTCGTTTCATAATACCCTATTAGAGATCAGCCATGCTTATGGATACGTCACATCTTGGAAACGTGTTGTGAAGATGGTGAATTCCGGCGCGCGTCGGCACAGGCGACCCACTGGAAGCCGGCAACCGGCAAGGACAACGTCGGATAGCGCGGCGCGGCGACGCGTACCCCGACCAATAGCGCGACGTGAAGAAGGAAGCAACGGCTTGGTCGGCCAGACAGAGCAAGGAAAACGAGGGAGCTAGGCCTGAACGGGACTGGGAGCGGCACGACAAGCTTTGACAAGCTTAGCCAAGCTTTGCACAGGGTCTAGATGACGCCACGCATACCAGGGAACTCTTCAGCTGCTCCCGTCTTCCCCGCTAAACACGGCACCATCATGACGTTCCCGGACTCTTCAAATCCCCCTTTCCTGCTGCTGCTGGCAACGGCAGTCGCAACTCTCGCCGCTATTGCTATCCATCACTTCTACTGCCGCCAGCCGTGGATTCAGCGCACCAAGAACATGCCCGAAACCATAACCAAGCCCGTCTCTGACCTCTGTCATGCCTCACGTTCGGTGAGCACCCTCCTTGCCGAAGACCCGGCTCTGGCCCCTGGAGAAGCTGCCTCGCAACTCTACTCAACCCATCCAGTGAGCGTCCTGGACACTAGCCCGCCAAAGCATCGTCGCGTTGCTACCCCGGAGGAACTCGGCCATGCCCTTAGCTGCGGCAATTTTGGAGACGTAAGACCCAGCGAACTGTTCTTACGAATTTGGCACGATGCTCTCTGTACCCTCGATCATGACCCGCTTGCCGGCGTCGTGAGTCCGCCTCTGATGGGCAGCTCCGGCATATTGCCGCTTACCGTCATCAGCGCCCTGCCTGACATCTGCCGCCACATGGTGAGTTATGCTACTGTTATCCTCGGCTATTCGTCTTGACTTAATCTCGCTAGTCGAACCTCATCGCCAGGGCTGAGCACGAGGTCATCCTGGCAACCAATTATTGGAAGGAGTCCAATGCCAGCCGCCTCATCACTGACTCGCTGAAAGAGCTCTCCAAGAGGGCTGGAAGGCGGAAGCGAAGGGCTGTAGTCAAGATCATCTATGATCGTGGGAGCGCGAAGCAGGTACGCCTTGTATGACAAGCATCCAACACACCACGCTTACCCTGCAAAAGGTCTTTGACAATCACCTCGACGTCAGCGAGTCTGAGCGTACAGCCCCGGGTGTCGGCTTACCTTCTGCTGATGAAATTCCTAACATCGACATCGAAGTCATCAACTACCACCGCCCGGTGCTCGGCACCTTTCACGCGAAATTCATGGTAGTGGACAGAAAGATTGGCATCGTCTGCAGCAACAACATCCAAGTGAGCAGCCTCGTTCCCCTGGAGTTTTAACTATAACTGACCAGATATTATTCAGGACAACGACAATCTTGAGATGATGACGCATCTGGAGGGCCCAATCGTGGATTCTCTTTACGATATGGCCTTGCTTACATGGCACGATGCCTTGAAGCCTCCGCTACCTCTTCTCACTATCAGCGAGGCTCAAAGCGAAGCAAGAGGCACTTTTGACTCGTCTTTTCTAGACATAGCCAGCCAGACTCCAGCCAATCGTACTAATCTCATTACTCGCGCCAGAGACAGCGGTGTACAGTTACCAGAGAATGAACCGGGCGATCCTCATTACGACGAAGACATGGCTTCGGAGCTTCTCCGAATGCAGGCCATCCTGACACCAACAAATGGAGAAAGCGTCATGAGTCTCGTCACGAAGCATCTGAGTAGGCAGCAGTGTCTCCACCCCGCCATGCCAAGCCAAGCTGATCAAGATCCAGATGAGGCGACTCAGCAGAAGCTCCAAGGAACAGCGCCCGAATGCGCGCCCGAAGACACTATGACACCTTACATCCCGCACGCCCGCCATGAGCCTTTTCCCATCGCCCTCGTGAACCGTAAGCCCTGGGGCGCCCTGAACCACTCTTCCGTCTACACGCCGCAGAATGAGGCCTGGCTATCCGCCATTCGCAATGCAGAATCAACTGTATTCATCCAATCGCCTGACATCAATGCGGAGCCTCTCATCCCGGCGCTTCTGGACGCCGTCAGGCGGGGGGTAGAAGTCACCATGTACGCGTGTCTCGGCTACAATGACCTCGGCGAGCTACTGCCGTTCCAAGGGGGCACGAACGAGATGATATCCCACAAGATGTACACGGAACTCGATCCAGATCAGCGGAAGCGCCTCCACATACACTGGTATGTCGGGAAGGACCAGACGAAGCCACTGCACAACAAGTTCAAGCAGCGAAGCTGCCACAGTAAGGCCCTCACCGTGTGCGGACCTGCAGTGACGATAGCTGACGAACCACGCAGTAAAACTAATGATAGTCGACGAGCATATCGGCATCCAGGGGAGCGGCAACCAGGACACGCAGTCATGGTACCACTCCCAGGAGGTGAACATACTGCTCGACTCTCCCGAGATATGTGCGGACTGGGTAGCAGGTCTTCGGAGAAACCAGAACACTCACCTCTACGGCGCCGTGTCGCAGGAAGACGGCATATGGAGAGACGACGATGGAAACGAAGCAAAAGGCGCTATTGGAATAAATCCGGGTCACATGTCTTGGGCAAAGGGGGTTGTGGGGGCAGTGAAGCGCGTGAAGGGGGATGGTGGCTTCTGAGTGCAGATTCCCATCTCCATGTATAGGGGGAGAAAAGCGAAGTTTGGCTCTGCTGGTTAGTTCGTCTATCTGAGTATGTAAGCAAGGGTGGGAGCACTTCTCTTCACATGTATTAGCCGGTGCTGCGGCGGCCCAGTCCGACGCGATCCTTGGTAGTTTTGTTTCACGTAAATGAATACTGCTATTTTGACAAGATTAGGCTGTGAATTGCAAGCTCACTATTCTGTTCGATTGAAATAAAAGAAACTGATTAAGCAAGTGTGATCCCCAGCGGCATTTCGAAGAAAAGGCCTGCCCGCTGATGAAAGTGGAAGGATGTATAGTCTCAGGTGTCGCATGCCCAACGTACATTAGAAGGAGAACATTATGAGTGACACCGCTTCATATGTCAACGTAAAAGCTCCAATCTTTAGACTTTAAAGTGCAGATTGAACCGTGCGCACAGTCGACGGCTTGGTGTCCTGACATGTATACCTTCCTCAGAGGAAGAAGAGGCCAGCAAAACCAGCCACACCGACGAGACCACCAGCCACGTTTTTAACTGCAGCTGCACCAGTGTAGGCAGCCGGAGCGCTGGCCGGGGTGCCGGCTGGAGTACCATAAGGGGTTCCAGCCGGGGTAGTGGGTGTACCGGCGGGAGTTGTGGCCGGAGGAGATGATGCAGCGGAGCTGGGGGCATAGCTCGGGGCAGAGCTCGCTGCGGAGGAAGCCGCCGAGGAGGCTGGCGACGATGCAGGTGAAGAACTAGGGGCGGACGTGGCGGGAGCGGATGTGGCAGAGGACGCAGGAGCAGAAGAGCTACTACCGCCGGAGAGACCGCACGGGTTCGAGGGAGCTGTGACGGTGACACCGACCGATTTGCAGAAGCTGACGAGAGTATCCGTCAAGCCTACGGAAATAACAAGTCAGCCGATCTTATTTGACTAAATATTCCCGGGGGGAGCTGACCAGGGATGTCGCTGGGGCTGCAGGATCCAGGGTTTTTGCAGAGGTAATCGACGACAAACTCCTGACCCTTGGTGCAGGAGCACTCATAGTACGAAGATTTGCCCGCATCGCTCTTGCACGGATCACCGTCGACTCCGGTCAATCCAAGTTCCTGAAATTGATCGGACTAACCGCGTGGTGTTAGTTTGCGGATGCGTTTTACGAGTAAGTGGTGTAAACTTACGGCGCAGGATGAGAGCAACAGCCCCAAGTCTTGGGCGGTAGCAACAGCGCTGAGCGCAGCCACGGTGGCGAATGCGAAAGTCTTCATATTGTTGTTGATGGAATGCTGTAGTTTCACAGGATCACTGGAGAGCGAATGATGAAGGGAAGGGAGATGCGGACGTTGAATTGACTTTAAGTACCAGTCCACTTGCTTTGATACAAGGTTCTAACCGCCCATTCAGCTACGAGCAAGGCATAAACCTTGTCTGAATGTCCATCTTGCAGCTGAGCCCATGCTGGACGACAGCTGAATTCACAGCGTGATTGGTGGTCACTGAAATACGAGGCGGAGGCCAAACAGGAATAACTTTGGGCGGGGGAGTAGCAGCAACACCATAGACCGAGGCATGAAAAAGCGACTGGTTCGATGCTCGATAGTGGTAGGAGGAGAAGGTTTGATGACTTGTCGAATTGGGGATGGGGCGTGCCTCGAATCTGGGGAAGTGCAAGGGGTAATGTGGAGGATCTACGATTTAAGCTCATCTCCTCGGCTCCCGCTGTCCATCGCCGCCTCTTTCCTCTCACTCAAGTCCACTTTTAAGCGCCATGCCTGCCGCCACGTCCAACGTGCATCCCGAGACATGTGAAGCCCGATTCCGCTGCACATGTGACCGTCGTTCTCACCGAGCCAGTCGCCGTCGCCGGCTTTCTCTCCGCTCTTCACTGACCTTCTACTTCGGGAATAACTGGTTTCGATGTCTCTAGCCCCCGCAATGCGCTGATCGCAATGAACCATAGCAATGACATTGCTATGACGCTCCGTCGACTGTTTGCGCGCCTTTGCTGCTGAGCGTCTACCAAGTCCATATCGGTCCGCAATCAGGTAATCTTGTTATGAGCCGTATACACTTGCACTGCCTGAACAGTGCCTCGGCCTGGATACCATGCATAAATAATAATGCGGTAACCTCCAGTCTGAGACTGCCACCCAGCCCATCCGTGCCACAGTGGATTGTAAAAGATTGGAGTCCTCTGTACCCGGTGAACGACACTACACTCTACAAACATGGGCAATTGAAATAAATGCCTGGATGTGAACATACCTTTTTATATCTTATGAATACATCCGTATTGCAGTAGTGTACTATGCTGCTAATTAGAGAGTTTCGGGAGAGTCAGCTTTGTGCACCCGCTGTGATGCGATCGACGATGCCGCCACGAGGCGAAGGGCGCCAGATCAACGCGGCTGTCCTATAGCTTCTTTATTAGTGTGTCATGGGTGCCCATCAGTCAGTTGACCTTTAGTAAGTTATTTTTTTATACCGTTACTTGATCCTTGTATTCAAATAAACTCAACAGCCACGCTCTCTCGCTCTACTTAGCAGGGTCCCGAAGAAGCTGTAGAGTTCGATTGGAGTCTAGAATGCTGCCGACCCCTGATAAGTAGGAGTGGAACACTCTAGAAATGATTTGCTCGAGACCATACGAGTCGAGCCGCAAGCCGTGGCAATAGAATGCGAAGTTAATGGGTATTCACTTGACAGCTTAAACAGACGTCCACGCTGTCCTCTTTAATGTTTGCAATGGCCTGCATTGGCTACCCGCCTCGTCTGGAATGCAAACCAATGTGGTAGGCGTCGATGGTTCTTTTAAGCTTGTCTCATAGTCTTCTGCACAAACTTTGTCTCTACAGTTCTCCCGTTGCTGCAAGAGCTGCCGGCCAGTGCGATACTGCTTCAAAGCTATTACTGACTTTACCTAATTCGGTATGAGCTTGAAGTTTGTCAGTGCCAAGGAACGAATTATTGTCTCTAATTTGCCATGTCTTACATGTGTAAGATGTGGAAATATCCTTATCCAGACATGACGCGCCTAATGATCCTTCGAGTCAGTTCCACGCTCCTTCAAACAGCATCTACGATTGGGAGCAAAACTTACTCAGCAGTGTGTTGGGGCTAGCCCGTTTCGTGCCGACCCAAAGATTCAAGTCAGCCGGACGGCTCATCTGTTGAACAGTTGAAAAGAGGGGGGCTGTGCATCATGGAAGATGCGTGTGCGTAGCTTTTGGACCCGGCGATATGCGATGGGCGCGAATCGGCGTCTATCCCTGGACCACAATCGACATCACGATGGATCACTTGCTGACACGGTCCGCGCAGCCGTTTGGCGCCTGATTTCAAGGCCACCATGGAAACATTTGGGGCGGAGCGATTTTCAGGGTTTTTATGGGAAAGTGATGGCCGTATTGCTGGGGCGTGCTTGCGGGATGATCGCACCTCCCGTCCGCAGGCACTGACCCTGTGGCCTGTGCCGCCGCTCTGCAATGTCTAAGCCCCCGAGCTCCCAGACTCCAAAGCCAATCATACCCCAAGCAGGCCATGGGCTCACGTGTGGAGCGATAGCCACCCAGAGGCCCAAGTCTTGGTGGCTAAAGCTTCAGCACGCCAACGGATACCCTGATTCCCGTCGCAGTGGCTCTCGGATTGCGATCCACTACCAATGCAACCCAACGGCACCCTTTGCCCAGACGGTAGCGGTGACGCGTGGCGGCTATACCACCTTCCACACTCCCGGTCTCTGGTCGTTGGATTCCCGATCGTCAATGTCAATCTGTGTATCAATACGGTCTGCCGAGAATTGGGCTCGCTTCTCCTGAGTGTCGTTTCGCCTCGGGGACTCGGCCATTTCCCTACCCTCCGCCCGCCTTCGCCGTCTCCGTTATTTTGACCGGTGCCCCGCCAGCGTACCTGATCACATATTTCGTTCGATGATCGAGGCGGAAAAGTTGGGTCGCTGTGCCTCACCCGTTGAACCGTCCGAGTTAACCGAAATGAACTGATGTTTAGCGAGCGATGGCTCTACTACCTCGGGCCAACCCCTCAATTCTATGTGGCCTGTTGCACTCGAGCCGAGACGGAGGGCGAACTGTGGCAGATGAGCGTGAAGAGGGTGTACATCATCTATTCCAAGTCATGATCCCTGCTGCCCGCTGTGACGTTACCGACCTTTGCCTGTCTCCCGCGCGCCCTCCGCCTTATTCAGGGACCACCCGATGCGGCGCTTTTCAGAATGATAGCAATTAGTGGACCATGGCCCCACTGCGACGTCGCGCACCAGGGCTCGCAAGGAGCGCGCTTTTGCATGAGAGGTTGTACCATATGCTGTCTAATATGTAGCGCTGTTATTCGTAAGTCATACAGAGGTGCGTGCAGCTCACCTCACGAAATGGGTATCTCTGTTCCTGAAAATCAGCCCCCATCCACATACCCCGTCTAGTATATGCCGCCCATTGCGCCCATGGCACCACCCCCGCCCCCACTATTCCCCTCCGATTTGTCTAATTCGCCTTTGTTATCTTCTAAGCTGTTGACGAATTGCTGCTGCATGCTTCTATGCTTCCCGGTCATGACATCCAACTCGGCAAACCGGTTCCTTGCAAGACTGATATTGACCCTTGCAGCGTTAAAAATCTGTTCTGACGGCGGGATCGACGCTGCTAGGTTGGTGTTCTCGGTGAGACGAGTGATGAAGAACATAAAGCGGCCAGTCTTGATCTGCATCTCAGCAAAGTTGGCGTGAGAGGGTGGTAGGGCCGTGTGTTTGCTGCAGAACGGTTAGTACTGGCACTCGCTCGGAGAGTTGGATGACGTACGCCATGGATTGTTTGTGGGTCTTGAGAATGCTCGAGATGCGCTCAAAACGGTCGGTGAAGGGGTTGCTGGCCTCGGTGCCGCGCGTGACGTGTGTAACCATGAGGCAGGTCGTGCGCTCATACAGAATCAACTCCCTCGCGTCGATGACCTCGGCCAACTGGCGCAGAAGAGACTCAATCACGCCGGCATTCGGAATGAGGTAATAGATGATCTGTGTCCACGCCTTGTACAGGCTCTGGTCCCAAATGCTGGTCGCAAAGAACTCGACCGTGTCGCCAAATCCAAACTCAACACTAGCCTGGCGGATGTAATCGGCGCGCTCCTCGAAGAGCGAGAGACGCAGACGGGCCTGGACAAGGTCCATCTTGTGGATCAGACAGAAAATCTTGGCATTGGGCGACGATTCGGCGAGGGCGGCGATGATGTTCTGGTACGACAGCACGTCCGAGGCAAAGTCACGGGATTCGATGTCGAAGACGAAGATCAGCACAGCGACAGACGAGAAGATGTGGTGGCGCTGGTGTGTGAGATAGTTCTCGACGAAGCCATCCTGCCTGGGACGCCGTCAGCCACGTCCGCTTGGGTTGGGGCGGGACGGCTTACCCGCCGCAGTCCCACAGGTTGAGCATCAGGTTGCCCATGAACTTGATGTTGCTGTGCTCGACGTCGATGGTCGCGCCCAGGCGGCGCACGTCTTTGGCGACATAGTTGCTGAAGACGATGGAGCGCATCGACGACTTGCCGGCGCCGCTCTTGCCCATGAGCAGCACCTTGCGCTGCTTCTGCTTCTTGCCAATGTTCATCTTGCCGGGCTAGCGCGGGGCCGGTGTCGTCGGGCGGGCGGTTGGGGGATGGGCGCGGCGGGCAGTCGGTGGTGTTGATGGGCAGCGCATGACGACGACGCCGCAGCTCGCCGGCGGTCGGAGCTCTCACGTGCAGGCGCCTCCCCCTTGCCCGCACGCGCACTCCCGTCCAAGACAAACGCATGGGCGCAGATCGGAAAGCCAGACCTCAGCGCATCATTAGGTACGTTTGGATTACTACAGTTTTGATTTATTCCAGCCAACCCTCCGGTGACATGCCGTGCCAAACCCGCTCCGCCAGGATATCTAAAGGTATGAAAAGCAAGTGTGACCGCCGCTCTCGCCTTCCAATTTCCCTGCTGCAGAGCAATTCCCTCCTTCGGATGCGACGAGCACGTGCGAGCAACATATGGACAAGAAAGAAGTACGCGAAGCGATTCGGGAAAGGGTCCGAGCGCGCCGGGTCGACGCGCTGCGGAGCGCAATAAAAATCGAATAAAGTGGCGTAGAGAAGGGGCAGGCTCTCCAACGCAGCCGCCAACGAAAGAAAAAGACAAAAAAAAAGTATGAAGCCTCCTGCTGCTGCGCGTCGTCCAGACGCAAAACCTTGAATAAGGAAATGGCCAATGAGGGAAAGGAGGGGTATCATTTAGAAAACAGTCCCGTCGGACAAGATCATGATCGGCGGCTCTTTCGTGTTCGGCCGCGAGACTTCGGCTATTTCTCGACCACCCTGTGTCTGGCATTAGCTTCCGTATGCGGCGTCGGTTGCGCAGTGCACTCACCTTCCAGCTGCCAGCCTCGAGCATCTGCGCTAGGCTTAGCTTGTCCGCGCCCACCAAGCCAAGCAGGCCGTTGACCTCGTAGAGCAGTTCGTCGAGGAAACCGACCGTCACCGCCCGCCACTCGACGATCACGTCGTCGTCCGCGGTGAACATGGGCACAACCTCGATGCTCGGCTGGCCCTTGACCTGCGCATTCTTCTGGTATTGCGCCAAGCCTCGTTTGGCTTCCTCAGGCTTCAGGGTGAGGAGACCGGTGTCGATCAGGAGCCCGCCGTTGCGGTACTCGGGGAGACCGGTCAGCAGATGCTCTCCTGCGAAGTGAACGTTCATGAGCTTGTTCATGGGCACCATCAACGAGTAGCAGAGCCACTGCGTCAGCTTGTGGAACGGCACGATGTTCTCCCACGGGTGCGTGGGGTGCGAGGGCATCACCGAGCAGGGCCATGCGTCGCCGAGCGAGATGCCGTCGATTTGGGTGCGCGTTGCGGGCCAAATGGGCCCAAGGCCGTCCATGAGCACCTTCCAAAGCGTTGGAACGGGGACGATCGGGACAGAGGAGGCCTGAGTGGAGGGGTGAGAGAGGAGGTAATCTGCGCGGTGTCAGCGTGGAGAATGCCGCGTACGGACGAAATTACGTACCCAGCATGTTGCCCGGGCGAGCATCAGCGCCAAAAATTTCTGGGTTCTGCAGAGCGTCGCCCAGCCGCACGAGGAGATTCGTGCGGCCCTCAAGCCCGCTGAGGATGTTCTCATCCGTGACCTGCAGCCCGCGGGCCATGGCCTTCTCGTCCAGCTTCTTGAGGCCTGCAGCATCCACCCGGCAGGGCTCTCCCGAGTTGCTGCTGAAGAGGCCGGCCTTGAACATTTCCAGGCTTGCCACGGCCAGGCCCTCGCTGCGCCTGTAGATCTTGCCGGACTCTTTGCTGCGGTACTGCCACTTGGTGCCGGCGCCGGCGTCGAGAAGGACGGAGACAACGAACAGGTCGATCAGGCGACGGGTGCGCTCCTGATTGTCGACACTGGACGGCCAGGTGGCCATGAGCTGATCGATACGGGGGCGCCCGCCAACCTCGAAGTGCTGCCAACGGCCGTGGGGCGGGATCGAGGCGTAGTCGCCGGCATAGTCGCGCTGTGGCAAGCGGGTCAGAGGCGCTCGGCGGGACAGGGCGCTGTGCACCTACCTTGATGATTGAGACAACGTAGGCAGCCGTGTCGTTGAACTTGGTCATGTCTACGGTGAAGTGCTTCAATTGGTTCTTCTTGGCCTTGTCGAGGACCAGGCGCGAGCGGTCGCGCACGGCATGGATGCTGCGCAGGTAGCCCGCGGGATCGAGAGCCGGGTCCGGGGCCTTGGGGAGGGGGATGTCGGGGATCTGGGGCTTGGACATGGTGTTGCCGTTGGCGGAGGCTTTGACGGGTTTGACGCTGCCGTTGGAAATGGTGGAGGCAGCATCAGTAGCCTGGGCGGCGGGCTGAGGCGCCTTTGAGTCCTTCTTGCGGTTGAACAGGCCCATTGCGGACGATAAGGTGCGCTCGGGCTGACAGCAGCAAGTGACAAACAAAGAGGAACAGCAGCGATGGAGGAGTTGAGCTGGCGGACCCACCCAGAAGAAGCAGGAGGAGACGGACGCGAATCAGCAGTGAGCCCCTCTGCAGACGGCCGCTCCCGACAGAACAGATTATCGCAGGAGAGGAAAGTGTTTCAGTGGATGCGAACCTGTCAAGGTGGGCACGACGGGAGACCAGGTTGTCGCACGGGGCCGCGGCCACTAGTAGATTATTTTGGCCGGGGCCAGGGGGGGAACGATCTGGCGGGCGATTGCGGCTAATGCTAAGTGGTGGTCCCAAGAGCTCCTCGTCGACCTGCGGCGGCCTGCCGCTCCAAACGACCGCGCTAGTGCACATGCAGGAACGCTGCTGACGAGAGTAGGTTCGCAGGCTGGGGGGCATCCGCAGATCGGGCCCTCCTCCACTCGCAGAGCCACCCGCCCAGTCACCGCGCCCTCGCCCACGGCTCTTGGACACAGACGGCGCTCGCAGTCGCTATCATCCCCCGCCGGCGGCCGCCTACTGCTTCCTGGGCCGGCGCCCATGTGGCCGCACGCCCATGAATCGCGCTGTCGCGCCACAGCAGGGTCGCCCAATTTGCCGCGTGCCGGTTCTTCCCACGGCGTAGGAATTCTGGCCACCCCACCGCGGCGGCGAGGATCGTGGGCGAAGGCTGCCGCTTCCGCGCACCGGCCGGGGCGCCGCTGGCCCCTTGCGCCGTCCATTTCGGGCGTGGTGCAATGAAATGACAATTCGCCCGTGAGCGGCCCGTCGCCAGACGCAGGCCCCATCACCTGCCTCGACCGTATGCCCAAACTTGCGCCGACACCGTGGCGGCCGGGCTGCGCGAATGCGAGTGTCCGCGGGACTGCGCCGCTGGCCCGGCCTGCAGACGAAGGGTGGGTGCTGTGGGCTGATGATCTGCGCATGGGTTTGTAGCCGTCGGCCATTTGCTCGCCGCAGGCCTCTCCGCCGTCGCCTAGATGCTGGAAGCCTCCCTGCCCCGTCCTCGATAAGCCGCCCGTCACGTGCTCCCCCATCTCCGCCGCCGGCCTTCTCAGCGTACGCCGCCGGCGCCCTCCAGCGCGCAGCAGCAATCTGGCGGGACGCGGTCGGGAGCCCTGCGTGCGACGCCAGGGCGGCGGATGTTTGTTGCGCTGCCTTGAGGGCTGCATTTCCTACAAAACGACGTTGCCATGCTACGCGTTAGTTGAGCATGCAAGCAAGGGCCCGCCCGCGCTGCGCGGGCGTCCGCCGTCCACTGCACCGCATCAGACGCGCGCATCGCCAACACGCCACCCTCTCCACCCTGCTTGATGTCTCTGTGCTGCAGCCCGACCACTCCGCCCGCACTGCCATCCGCCGTCTCTCCCGCCCGCCATGGATGATCTCATGAGCGTGGATTGGAACGCGCCCGCCGCGTCCGCCAACGCCCAGAAACCGAGGCCGCAGCAGCAGCCGCAGTCGACGCCCTCTTTTCCTTCGCTGAACCCGAGCCCGCTCCCCAGCTTGTCGCGAGGCTCGAGCCCGCTGTCGTCACAGCTCTCCGGCGCCGCGCCCACCTCCAACGTCGCCTTCCGCGGCATCAAGCCTTCCTCGAAGCCCTCGACCCCTGCGAATGACAGCTTCTCGTCGCTTCTAGGCTCCAAGTCGAACAAGCCAACAGATAATCTGTCGCTACAGGAGCGCCAGCGCCAATTGCAGGAGGAGAAGGAAAGGCAGCGCAAGCAGCTGGAGAGCCAATTCGGCGCCCCTGACAACGCCTTCTGGGACTCGTTGGGCAGCGGCCGGAGCACTCCCAGTGCCGCCGCCAGCGCTCCGCCGCCCGCGCAGCCGCCGGCGTTTTCAACACTATCTAGTACCATCAACAAGCCTTTCGCTGCCATCAATGCGCCTGCACACCGTGCATCTCCTGCCCCATCACAGGATGAAGATGATATCCTGGCCGCATTCAATTCGGAAGCTCCCGTTGACGCGTCGAGTCATTACCCGGTCCCGCAACCCCCAGCAAGCCGGGGGACTACCCCGAGCCAGGTTGCAACTCTAGGTAGCAACGGAGCAGGCTCTCGGGGCCAGGACAGTACAACATTCGGCGACGATGACGATCCGTTCGGCTTGAGCCAGTTGCCGTCGAGGCCGGCTGCAAAGCCAGTTAGCGCTTCCGCACCAATTGACCAGGATGATGACATTCTAGGTGATCTTGGCAAACCTGTGTCTGAGCTTCCTCCGCGCCAGTCCGAACCTCAACACTACGAGGAACAGCACCAGAATGACCGCATCGATGTCACGACGTCCCACGGCGACCCTCGCGACGCCGCCGTCGCAGAATTGGTGGACATGGGATTCCCCGCGGACAAATCTGCGGAGGCCTTGGCCCACACAGATAGCGGAACGGACATTCAAGCCGCTGTCGGCTGGCTGCTTAATCAGGCACATGAAGAGGCCAAGCACAAGTCCCGGCAGCGGCAAGAAATACGGGGCCGTGCCAGCCCGTTGGGCCCGGAGAACGAGCGGCACAGAAGCTCTTCGGGGCGAAATAACCGAAATGAGCATGCGGGAGAAGGCGCTCCGGCCTGGATGCGCGAGCAGGGTAGCCGGTCGACGTCTCAGCGAAGGAATGAAGGCCGCACGCCTACGGAAGAGAAAGACATGGCACAAATGGCTCAAGAGTTTGGAACCAATCTGTTCAAGTCTGCCAACAGCTTTTGGAAGCAGAGTCAGAAAAAAGTGCAAAAGGCAGTTGCCGAGTTCCAGCAGGATGGTGACCCCAGCCAACCGAAATGGATGAGAGAAGCCCAGAGCCATGCAACCGGAGATGGGCCAGCCCGCAGGAACAGACCTCCGGTGGAGCACGAGGTCACGGATGAAGCTATGATGCTGGAGTCTGGCATGGGTCCGCCTCAGAAGTCTAGCCGGGCGACTACCGCCCCCCGTCCTGACTTACAGCCCTCGAATCCCCGGTCAAGAGGCCAATCGCCAGCCTCCATTCGCGACTCTTACCGTTCAACACCTCCTCCATCAGCACATGGACGTGTTGGAAAACTCACGCGAGAAGACGTCGAGGAGCAATCGGCACAGAATTATGTCAGCCCTGCCCGTCGGAAGAAAACGACACCTAAGCCGTCGGAGCCAGTGCCTGAACCAGATTTATTTTCCCCGTCTTCGCAAAACGTCCCGTCTTCGGGCAGATCGCCTGCGCCGCTCCACCCGAACAACCCGTTCGCTCCCAAAGCCTCACCCGCGCCGAGAACGCCGTCAGCACCCAAACCCGCTAGTTCGCCATTGCCTCCTCGCCCGCATGTGCCCCCACGACAAGTACCTCCGGCCTCAGCAAGCGCACTCTCAACTTCGGCTTCGCACAGGCAGAAGGGCACCGAATCCTTCAAACGCGGTGACTATGCAGCTGCCCATACATCGTACACAAGCGCTCTCCAGCCTCTCCCATCCGGACATCCCATCGCAATTATTGTTCTCTGCAATCGCGCCCTTACCAATATCAAAGTGGGCGACCCCAAAGCTGCGGTAGCTGACGCCGACTCTGCCCTGTCTACCATTGGGCCGTCGCGCGGCGAAGGAGAGAAAATCGCCATGGGAGGTGCGGAAGGAGAGAAAGATATGAAAGAGTTCTTCGGCAAAGCTCTGATGAGGAAAGCAGAGGCACTAGAGAACATGGAAAAGTGGAGCGAAGCAGCCAAAGTTTGGAAGGAAGCTGTTGAGGCAGGTGTTGGAGGATCGGTCAGCATTCAGGGCCGGAATAGATGCGAGAAAGCGGCGGGTGGCGGCGCACAACAGACGTCGCGCCCTGCAGCTGCACGCCCCGCGCCAGCTGCCAAGAAACCAGCGGCGAGACCTGCCCCTAGACCAGCTGTTTCAACTCAAGGGTCTGCAGAAGCAGTCAAGAAATTGCGCGAAGCCAACGCGGCGGCCGAGAAGGCTGATGACGAGAAGTTTGCACTGACGGACCAAGTCGATGCAAAATTAGTGGCTTGGAAAGGTAGCAAGTCAGACAATTTGCGGGCGCTTCTGGGATCGCTCGACACAGTGTTGTGGCCAGAGGCAGGGTGGAAGAAGGTCGGCATGCAGGATCTAGTCATGCCGAATAAGGTCAAGATTGTGTACATGAAGGCGATTGCCAAGGTGCACCCGGATAAGGTGAGTTTCGGTCCCAGTGTTGGCTTGACGTGCAGTGTGCTGACTCGGGCTTTGACAGATATCGCAAGATGCTACGACTGAACAAAGAATGATCAGCGCCGCTGTATTTGCGACGCTGAATGAGGCATGGGACAAGTTCAAGAAGGACAACAACCTATAGAAATTTTGCATTGCATTGGCCGGAGCAGGATAGCGTAGAATTAGCATGACTGAGCAACACGGAAGGTAAGGTACGAATGTGTTCGAATGTGAATGGATCTCTGGACTCACCGTGACGGGAGAATACGGTGCGAGAGCGTGCAGCGGGAGGCGTATGACGAATGTGCGACCAAGGAATGTGTAGCCGACATGTACCCCGGATCTGCAGTGAATTCTTGCCCAGTTGCCAGTCGTTACGTAACCGGTCCCAAGTCTCCGCCATGACTCTTTGAATCCAACTTTTGCTTCGCTCCCACCCTCTGTCAGAGCGCGTCACAAAACACCCAAATCCACTCCGAGGCCACAGCTGAGCACATATCCCAGGTTTGCGCCAAATTGCTTGAAGGATCGTACCCGGTCTGAGCGACCGCCTCCACAGCCGTCATGTTTCCGCCGTCCCAGGGCCTCAATCTCGACATTGATGCCATCAGCGGCATCACCGGCTCAATCTCCATCGCATGTTGGGTCGTGGTGTTCTCGCCACAGATCATTGAGAACTTCCGACGTGGTTCGGCGGAGGGACTATCGGTCGTCTTTATTGTCGTCTGGCTGCTCGGCGATGTCTTCAACATTGTCGGCGCCGTGCTGCAACGGGTGCTGCCCACAATGGTGCGCTCCATCTTCTTCGCATACATGAGGTTCACGATCGCTAATGGTAACTAGATCATCCTGGCCATCTACTACACGCTCGCCGACATCGTTCTGCTCGCGCAGTGCTTTTACTACAAGGGGTTCACGCTTAAAGATGAGGTTAGAAAGCCGGAGGACGATGATGAGCCACCGAGAGAGCCGTCGGAAACTTCAGCGCTGCTGGGCCAGTCGAGACCTGCCCACATCAGCGACTTTGAGGGTGGCAGGCGTCGGTCGTCGTTCTCGTCCTTTACCGAGCGGCTGTTCCACGACGGAGAACATCTTTCGCCTGCGACGCCGTTTGTCGACACACCCGCGCCAGACACTGCGCGACAGGCTCCTCGTTCGGCACTCAAGTCCGTCCTCTTCAATCTCGTCGCTGTCATTCTGGTGTGCGCAGCAGGCTTCCTCGGCTGGCTCTTCACGTACCAGCCACCGGAAAACAACACGGCAAACGAGGGGGAGGACAGCATACAATTCAATGTGCTGGGCCAGATTGGAGGCTACATCTGCTGTGTCCTATACCTCGGGTCTCGGGTTCCACAGTTGTACCTGAACTACAAGCGGCAGAGCACAGAGGGCATATCCATGCTCTTTTTCATTTTCGCCTGTCTTGGCAACTTGACCTACGTCATCTCTATCCTGGCTTATAAGCCTGTCTGCCACGGACACGGCGGACACTGCAGGCCGGGCGAGGCTGGCGATATCTACGGACGGTATTTCCTCGTCAATCTTAGCTGGTTGCTGGGAAGCTTCGGAACGCTCTTGCTAGATGCGGGCGTTTTCGTGCAGTATTTCATGTACAAGAAAGACGATTCAGATGAGGCTGTGGTGTAATGCTTATTCGGGCGGGGAACACTAATGGCAAGAGGCTCACGGGTTGGGCGCATGTTGACGGGGATTGGCGTTTAGATTTCTACTGGAATGGTTTCGGCAGCGTTCATTTTGGTGTATACAGGGCTACTTTAGAGTACAGAGAGGCGCACGTATATAAAAGATTGGTTTTTTCTTTCCCTGGATTTGTGCAAGCACGCAACAGGGACGGCGGCCAGCGTCGGCAGTTAGGCGGGGCTCGCAGCCGTGCTACAAGTCGCGCCCCACGTCCGCGCCGAAGAGTCAACGCCCAGCATGTCCTTCTCAGCAAAGACACCCTGCCATCGACCCTCACGCCGCCATGGAGAAGATTACGGATAAGCTCGCGGCTCTGCCGCCCGATGGCCGTTACTTTTCGCTCGAGTTCTTCCCGCCCAAGACGCAGATGGTGCGCAATGCCCGCCTGCCCGTCGCCGTACCCTTCGCTAACCTCGCGTTTAGGGCTTCGCCAACCTCCAGAACCGTCTGGAGCGCATGGCCAGCGCCCTTCGTCCGCTGTTCGTCACCGTGACCTGGGGCGCCGGTGGCAGCACCGCGTCCAAGTCGCTCGAGCTCGCCGAGCTGACCCAGCGCCAGCTGGGCCTTACCACCTGCCTGCATCTGACCTGCACCAACATGAGCCGCTCGCTTGTTGACGAAGCCCTCGAGCAGGCAAAGGCCCTAGGCGTGCGCAACATCCTAGCCCTCCGTGGAGACCCGCCCCGTAGTGAGGAATACCGCGAGGGCGAGGCCGATAAGGAAAACGACTCGAACAAGGATTTTACCTGGGCTGTCGATCTGGTGCGCTACATCCGCGCCAAGTACGACGACTACTTTTGCATTGGCGTCGCCGCGTACCCCGAGGGTCACTCGGACCAGTCGCACCCGGACAAGCAGGATCCCAAGTTTGACCTGCCCTACCTAATCGAGAAGACCAAGGCCGGGGCCGATTTCATCATGACCCAGCTGTTTTTCGACATCAAGGCGTACGAGGAATTTGAGGACATGCTTCGCAACGATCCCTCGGGAGTGTTCAAGACTATCCCCATCATTCCTGGGCTGATGCCGATCCAGAGTTATCAGATCCTCCGCCGCACAACCAAGCTCAGCCACGCCAAGTTGCCGCCCGCGATGCTCGCTCGTCTTGATGCAGTCAAGGGTGACGATGAGGCAGTGAAGAGTGTGGGAGTGGACATACTGAGCGAGATAGTCGAAGAACTCAAAACGCGATCAAACCCAGGTCCGAGAGGCTTCCACTTCTACACGCTGAATCTGGAAAAGGCAGTTGCTCATATAGTCGAGCGCTGCCACCTGATAACTGCTACGTCGCCTAATGAGGACGAGGAAGCGGTGACCATCGAAGACATCCCCGTGAACGGTGGTGGACCGAGTGATTCTCTTAAAGTCAAGAATAGGAGACGTCTGTCTTCGGCGAACTCGACCCCGCATAATCGAGTCGTAGTGGACCGCCCGTCCACGTCTAGCAACAAGAGCTACGAAGCGCTTGCAGACGAAGCAGGTGTTCCGAAGGACAAGATCATGACTAGAGCCAACACGCTAGCGATTTCAGAAGGGGAGGGAACATTGGGCAGGGAAGCCACCTGGGATGACTTCCCGAACGGTCGGTGGGGAGACGCAAGGTCACCAGGTTAGTGCATTTGCATTCAACGACGGACCATTATATCTAACGTAGATCACAGCGTTTGGCGAAATTGACGGCTACGGAGTGTCGTTGCATGTGTCGATTCCGCAAGCAATTAGGCTTTGGAAGTACCCGACAACCGTGGAAGACATCTCCGACATTTTCCGGCGCCACATCGTTGGCGAGCTCGAGGCGATACCTTGGAGCGAAGAGGGGCTGAACCCGGAGACAGAGACGATCCGTGAACAACTGCTTAAGCTTATTGCAAAGGGGTGGTGGTCCGTTGCGAGCCAGCCGGCCGTTAATGGTATCAAAAGCACGGATGCGATATTTGGCTGGGGCCCCAAGAATGGCTATGTCTTCCAGAAGGTAATTATTACTCGATCTACTCTTAGCAATCTGCTAACATGGCACACAGCCCTTCGTGGAGTTCTTCCTCTCTTCAGCTGACTGGGAGAAGCTGCAAGCAAAGCTGGATGAACTACCTGACGTGACGTACTTTGCGGGCAACCACGCAGGAGAGTTTTCGTCCAATGACGAGGATTCGGTCAACCCGGTAACTTGGGGATCCTTTGCAGGTAAAGAGATTGTGACGCCTACGATTATCGAGTCAGTTTCCTTCCGGGCGTGGCTCGAGGAGGCGTTCAGCATCTGGTCAGAGTGGCGGCATATCTACCCGCCTCGGTCGGCAACGGCAAACCTGCTTGGGCAAATCCGGGACGACTACTGGCTAGTCAACATCATCCATCATGACTTTGTGGAAAAGGACGCTCTCTGGCGCCTCCTTCTGGACGAATAGGGGTTTGGCAGGTGGAATATCCATGGGCGGGGCGAACTGGTACCATAAGAAAGGCGTTTTTTCTGTTTTAGGAAACATTGAGTGAACGAGAAAGAGGAGGAGTAGGTGTATTATAATGTAGAGCAAAGTGACTGGCAGAGCTCTCGCGATGCTGAAGGTTCTGGTTGTCATTGTACATACAAAATGGATGACAAAGTATCTACGCGTGTGTGGTCAAAGCTCCACATGGAAGCTCTGCCTACGTCAGACCCACCCAACCCACGCGCACCTTTCAACATGCCTCTATCTCTCGTTCCAAACCCCAGCTGGCCGCCATGAGAACACTCCTGTCGCGCCAACTGGTGCGCCCGAGAGCGCTTTTCCCCCGCACACGCAATGCCAACATCAGGCGACCTTATTCCGCAAATACTCAGCCGCCATCTCCGCCCGAAGCTTCAGAAGCCGCAGCAGCGGCGGCTCGCAAGCAATCGCGCCTGGACCGCGTGATCTCGCGCCGTAAGTCTCTCTCGCTCTCTCGCCTTTCGCTCTCCGCTTTTTGTCTAACAACAGCGTGCGCACACACAGTGCCGGGTCGACTCCAGCGCTACCTGTCGCCGCTGCGGAGCGCGCCGCTCACGCACGTCACGGCGTTCCTGCTGCTGCACGAAATCACGGCCATCGTGCCGCTGGTCGGGCTCGCGGCGACGTTCCACTACGCCGACTGGCTGCCGCCGTACATTTCCGAGGGCGCGTGGGTCAAGCAGGGCGTCGAGCGCTTCGGGCGGTACTTCCGGCGCAAAGGGTGGATCGCCGACGACGACGCCGTCGTGCGCGAGGCCGAGGACGAGGTGGATTACGAGGAAGGGCACCGGGCGCGGCTGAGGAGGCAGGCGGGTACCGCGTGGACGTGGGGCGAGGGCGGCGTCAGGCTGCTGGTCGAGGTCGCGACGGCGTGGGCGGTCACGAAGGCGCTGTTGCCGCTGAGGTTGGGGTTGAGCGTGTGGGCGACGCCGTGGTTTGCGAGGGTTGCGCTGCAGCCTGTTGGTAGGGGATTCAAGAGGATATTTGGCGGCGGCGGTGGGAAAGCTCCTGGGGGAGGCGCCGGGAAGAGCTGAGGGTTGGACGGGAAAAGATGCACATACGGAGCAGGTCTCAATTGGAGATCTTGGGGAGAAACTGAAGTGCTCCGCCCGGACAGGGTGGAACAAACGGTGGCTCTATCTAGTCACTGTTGCGCACAACAAGCCATGTCATAAGGGATCTCATTTTCAAAGTTTGTGCCCTGCGGCCTAGTATTGCTAATTGGGGTTGCCCACTACCCTATTTCTCCAGGTACGTCCACATAGCCGTCGGCGCCTCGGGCATGATGGTCGGCACCACTCCGCGATCCTCGCCCTTCTCACCCTTCTCGATCATGGCCTTGTACGCCGGCCGTTCGGCCAGGCGCTGGAGCCACTGCAGGATGCCATCGTAGCCGGTCAGAGGGAAGGGGACGAACAAGCGCATGGTCGAGACGGTAAATGCAGCGTAGATGTCGGCGGCGGTGAACTCGTCACCCGCCAGATACGGCGTCGCTCTTAGCCGGGTGTCCATGGCCTTCAGCGTCCTATCGACGCGGTTTTGCATGCTCTGGACGACTGGGTTGGAGCTCTCGGTGACGCCGGCCATTTGGAGGATCATTGGCGTCTGGATGGTGGACTGCAGCGTGCCGACGGACCAACCGAACCAGTAGACGTAGTCGGCGTAATTGGGGGAGCTCGGGGGCAGCTTGAAGCGGCCGTTGCCGTGCTTGGTCATGATGTATTCCATGATGGCGCTGGACTCGGACAGCGTCAGGTCGCCATCTTGAAAGATGGGCGCCGTTTCGGCCGGGTGGCTGGGAGGCATCTTTTGTCAGCTGCGCTCTCCATTTCGTGTCAATTGCTCAGAGCGTACAGGGCTTTCAGCTCTGGCGGCGCCATAAGAGTCTTGCGATCGCGCTGGTAGATCTTGAGCTCATAGGGCAGGCCGAGCTCCTCGCACAGCCAGACGATACGGTCCGACTGGGAGCGCTGAAGGTGGTGGACAACGAGGGGCATGGTTCAATGCTTATCGACAGGAAAGGAGTGGAGGTTTGATCAAGCAATTGACGTTGCGGGGCTAAGCATTATATACGTAGCTATCACGACTCAGATGCCACGCGACCTAGCATGGGGCAATAGGACGGCATTATTGCCTTCGGCGGTCGCTTGTCTGCCGACTCGGACATCAAAAGCTCCGGCTACCGCGTCGGCTATCGGGTATCCGTGTTCTAGAAGGGATCCAAGGCGGTGACGTCCATGGAGGGGCAGGAGCTGGCGCCGTTAGCTACGATGTGGGGCTGCTGACTAAAAATAGTGAACAAATCAGCTGAGTTCAACACCATTTACTATTCCTCATTGATATGCCTGTTGGAGCAAGAAGGCCGCCGGCGCCCTCTCGGGAGTTCGGCTAAATCGCATCCGAATGCCTCGGTAGGTCGAGGCGCTGTATTTGCGAGAGGACATTGATATTCAAGGCTAATGTCATCCATTAGGAAGTAAAGCAGAATAAAATTAATTTCTTCAAGAGTACGCCGGAAAATAAAAATCAAATATCAATTCAAGCAACCCTCACCTCTGGCCGAGTAAGGCCGTCCGTTCCCCTTCCTCCCCATCCCCCCTTTGCCTCCACCAGCCCTTCTTCCTCACCCAGATTCTCTCTTCTCTCCAAATCTCGCCAGGCCAGCCACCTTCCATAACAACAACTTCGATGCCATTCTTAGCTCGCCTTCCAGCCCTGATAAGCCACGCAACCACCCATCCCAACCCAAACAAAACAAACAAAGCAGCAATGCCGCAGAAAAACGACACGATAGCCGTGAGCAGCGTCGTGGTGGAAACGTTGCAGCTCTCGCGCCCAAACGACTTAGTCCGCAGCTCATAGCGCTCCGGATCGAAGGGGCAGATGTGAGCGTGTTTGAGGGGCGCGAGAGGCGCCCATCGAAGCGGTATGTCCGAGGCGGACGGGAGCGGAATGCAAGTTGATGACTGTGCCAGCCCTTTCTGTTAGTCTGCATTCTACTTTTCCATTTTTCACGATACCTTCGGAGTTGTTGAAAGATGGAGGAGGAGGGATGCAAAGAATCCACTGACGTAAGGACACCATCCGCAGCGCGCGTCGCTGCTCAGGCACGACCCGCACGACTGCAGCCGCCAGCAGCGCACAAGCCGCTCGTCCCATTCCGGGTCGGTGGCGTCGACGCGCCGGCCGCCGCGACGGCCGGGGCGCGAGGGAGGTGATGACTGCGAGAGGAGCGTCTGATTGAACCAGTCTTCCAGTTCTGGAGGCACATGGAGGATCGGCTCTTCCATGCCCATATTGCTGTCCTTGAAAGGTTTTTGTGATTCCCTTCTACTCTTGCAACGGCCTTTGTTTTGCCCGGAAAAAAATACGGCGCTGATCCTTTCCGCAGAAATACCCTTGCGGAGGAATTTCCCTGAAGATTGTTGCAGGACGGCGAAGGCGCAAACAGACAGGTAGCTGTAGACTTGGTCAGACGCGAGGGCAGCGCGAGTGATATTGAGATCAGCGCGAAGAGGCAACGAGTTAATGACTTGCTATTGGAAAGCCAACGAAGATGTGATCGCTGAAGAGTGTAGTAGGAACAAGAAGTGCAACGATGATCAAGTCTTGTGTAATGACCATCACGCGGGGTGGGCGGGGTTGTGGCTGGGGGCTAAAGCGCGGCCAAGCAAGGAAGAGGCTGGTCATACCCTTGCCGAAAACGGGAGCCTATGGCCTCTGGCTGGTGAGCAAAGTGTTGCGCATGAAACGTGCAAACAAGGAATGTGACGTCCGCAACTAGACTGCTATGCTAGTAAAGTGCACGTTGGGGCAGAGGTATTCTCCATCCAAAATGGTGTAGGATTCCTAACGTCATACTTAGCTGTCCTAAATTTAGCACAAAACCGTCCGCTAGCTCGAAACACCACTTCCATCTATCTAATCGTCGCCTTGAAACAAATTCCAACCACGAAGCGAATGGAAAGGCTGAAACGAAGCCGTTGTTCTCGTAAATCATCAATGTATGCCCATCATCAAGTAGGAAAAAAAGAAGCATAGAAGGACATAAAGCCTAGACACCCGAAAGACGGGGCCAGGTGAAGTAGAAGAAGAAGACATGAATAGAAAATAGAAAAGTCCTCACAACGCTATGATTTTCGACTGCAGTGGGCTGCAGAGGAAAGTCGATTTCTTTTACGACCCACTGCGCCATCTCAGCGTTGCCTTATTTAGAAAGAACCTCTGCGGACACTTGCACCGCCGCCAACGTGCTTGCGGAAATGCAGGCTCCTCTTCCTACTCTTCACACTCGTCCCGTCCTTCACAAAGACGCTCAACGCCCCCTCACCACCGCAGGTCTCTCCCGCAGAGCCCTTGCACTCCATATCGCATTTGGAAGCATCGAGGACCTCACTCTGGGTCAGGTCGTTACCGCAGAAGCACTGTTCGCCGTACTCAGTTCCAGCAATACTGAAGCCTTGCTCATCGCAATACTTCGCGCAGCCAGACGAAGTAATGGCTTCGCCCCAGTAAGCGAGCACCTTCCCAGACAGAGAACGTGGAGAGACAGCATCGCTGTGGCAGCCTGAGCTGGTCCAGCCGGCTGGGAGTGTAACGTTTTCGTTGGACACCGAGACAGCAGGAGCAGTAGAGCCTGTTGGCGCGGGGCCGTCCGCAGTGTAGTATGAAGTAACAGTGACGTAGACAACGTTGCCACTGCTGTCGGTGGTCGCGACTGCTTCGTCAGTGACGACAGGTGTCGCAACAAGGGACGTCTTCGAGGAAGATGGCGCCGAGTTGGCCGCTACAGCAGAGGCGGCGGCGGACGCGACACCAGAGGTGCCATCAGAGTCAAGGGTTGCGGTGTCGCCGCAGTTGGTCTTCATCACAGCCCTATCCGGACCGTACTGCAGCGGGTTGCAACCCGGCAGAGCATCAAGCCAGCCGTCAACCTCCTCCGTGACCGACTGCTTTTGCGAGCAGTTCTCACGGGTGTCTTCCTGGCCGTCTTTCTTCCAGGTATCGAAGCAGTTCTCCAACGGCTCGCCAGACTCTCCAATGTTGCACTCCTTCATTTGCTTTTCCAAGACTCCTTTCTCCCAGCCATTCAGGAAGTCAGCATGGAAGCCGTAGCCGGTAGGATCGCCATTTGAAACGACCCATGGCTGGTCGCTCATCTCATAGAGGCCATCAAAGGGCTCCGTATCGAACCAGAACTCGATGAAGATGTGGGGCAGGATATGGGGGTGGGTCGTAGGGCATGGACCGCTGTCAGGAGCACCGTTGCCTTCAGCATCGGTCTTGGGGTAAGACATGTGGGCATGCGGATCGTCGACGTTGAACTCTTCGCCGTTCCAGCAGTAAGGGAAGCGGACGGAGCCAGCGAAGCCGTTGGGGCACGAGGTGAAGTTGCCGGGGAAGCCACTGGACTTGACGTCAGGACCGTGGCAGAACCACTCGACGGAGTTCTGCAGCTGCTTGGTGGCGGCAGGGGCACGCAGGTTGGCGTCACCGGCGATCATCTTGAAGCCTTCGGGGAACTCCTCGATGAGGTCAAAGTTCTCCGCGCCAGTATCCGGGTCGGCAGCACGGTTACTACAGGGAAGCGATTAGCGTCTGGCTTTGGTAGGGGACGGGGATGATACTCACAAGTAGTACAGCACACGATGGTGCTCCTTGACACGGGTGAATGTCTTGTTGGTGGGGTCCTGGAAGTACAGAGCAGGAGCCCAGTAGAGGCTGTGGTCAGGCTTAACGTAGACCTGGCTGCAGGAGGCGGCTTGAGTGTCGTCGTAGTTTGTGTCCGCAGAAACGACGTTAGCACCGACGAAGGAGTGGACGTGGGTTCCGAGTTGGCCAGGATTCAATATCGGATCCAGGCGCTCGACGACGACGGGCGGCTCGACCCACTCCTGCCGGAAGTAGTGGCCATGGTAGTCGATGGCGCTCCAGTCAATGGTGCTCCAGTCGACGGCGCGGGCCACAGAGGTCAAGCCGGCAAGAACGGCGGCGGAGGAGAGCTTGTCGGCGAGCATTTCGAATCGGATGCGTGAATCGGAAGGAGCCGGACGAGAAGAATATGGGCACAAGAAAAGAAGAGTGGTGGCAGGTCTGAATGAGTGACGAGCAAAAGAACGGCCGAGTCACAGACTCGTGGTGAGGGGCAATGAGCGTGAAGAGCCTGCCAGGGCCAGCGATATGAACAATGAAAAACGGGCGAAGCGGGTGAAAGTGAAGAGAAAGGATCAAAATATAAGCATTGTTAATTGCAAGATAAAGGATATTGTGCGCTCCATCAGTGTACATTAGCGGCGCAGGTGGCTTTCAAGGGCCGGACCATTGTTCGGGGCGGAAGCGCGACGGCGGCGCATGTGCGGTGGCGGAGAGCAGAGGGCCGGCTTCCGGTAGGTGTATTGGATTTCGTGGTGGGGAGTAAGGCCAATGGCAGCGCTTGTGAGCGGCGGCTGGCCTCCCCATTCGCTGGCCAAGATCCCGATTGGGAAGGAAGGCACCTTGCTCCCAGTTGGTGGCTTGCGTCCGTACGTTTCAGCCACTCTTTGTTTCTTCAACTTTTTTTGCGCTCTTTTCCTGTTCCTGGCAGTCGGCGGCCCGCCCGTCAGGCACCCGCCGTTGCTCCCACCCCCCTGCTGATCAACAGCGTCTGGCCACTGCGATATGTGAGCAAGTATTGCCGCGCCGTGTAGCCGGCGACTTCCCGCGCGCTTCGCCGCCTGGCGCCGACGGAGGTTAACGGCTGGCGGCGCTCGTCGGTCGGTCTGGGCGGGCGCGTACTGCAAGCGAGCTTCAACACGAGTTCGACGCGCTGCAACGTGTAGTCCACGCATCTGCAGCTGCAGCCGTCATTTCCAGACGTGCAGAGTGGCTGCGTGAGGTTGGTGTTGGCAATGCAGCCGCCCTCGAGGACGAGCGTTTCAAAACGTGTTAGCCAAATGTCAAGGGGAGGCGTGGGTCGAGCCCTGATAACAGGATCACGGCTAGCAATCAGACTTCGCGTGTGACAGCCGCCATCTCAGTCTGCAGATGCAGCATGCATACGGCCCCGGTGGCTAGCGCGTGGGATGAGATTATCCATTCCTGGAGGAGTTGCAGGAGTAGGGCTGGCGTAAATTTGACAGATGTACGGGCGTTTCCATCCGAACGACAGCTTCAACTTTCCCTGTAGTGCCACTTTTCCGGGCTCTTTTCTTCTTGGGCATTGCCCTACTCCCACAGGCGCTTATCAAAACGAAAGAAACGACCCCTCGTGTGCATCACTCGCCCAGATCCACGGAATGGGGATCTGCCGTTGTGATAAGGTAGACTCAGGTTACCGAGAAATTATTAAAGTTGAAGCTGGTAGATGGTGCACCTAAAGCCAGATGCGCGAAGTGGGCCATGTGCGTCAGGGTGAATGAGGAGTTGCAGGCGTGAGGGGGCCGTAGCCGGCGGCAGCGACTTTCTGGAGTGCGGGAACGCGGGCGGCGGGAGGCGGCGGAAAGTCTTGGCGGCGCCGATCTCGCAGTTGGAGGGGCGGGCGCGGGCGATCTGACGTCGGCGGGGCTTTGAAATCAGAGCGCGCTCACACCTTCGAGAATGTCCCAGCCCATCCACTCGACGCACTCTGACTCCGCTCGCTGCGCTGTTCTCGCCCACTACTTCCAAAGCCCGGACTAAGCCTGCTCGCCTCTCTACTCCCACCATGGGCCTCGAAAACGTCAAGAAAATCGTCCTCGTCCTCTCGGGCAAAGGCGGCGTCGGCAAGTCCAGCATCACGACCCAATTGGCCCTCACGCTATCCCTGCAGGGCCGTTCCGTTGGAGTTCTCGACATCGACCTCACAGGTCCGTCTGTTCCCCGCTTCTTCGGCGTCGAGGGCTCCAAAGTCACGCAAGCGCCCGGTGGCATGGTCCCCGTCCCCGTTCACGATGCGCAAACGGTCGGTCAAGGCAGCCAGGCAAAAAATGCAGGTCCACTGTCCGTCATGTCGTTGGGGTTCATACTGGCAAACCGTGGCGACGCTGTCATCTGGCGCGGCCCCAAGAAGACGGCCATGGTCCGCCAGTTCTTGTCCTCGGTCCTCTGGCCACCTGGGCTGGACTACCTCCTTATTGACACTCCACCTGGCACCTCGGATGAGCACATTTCTCTCCTAGAGACACTGCTCAAAGACACTGCCGCCAATCCGTCACAGCTGGCCGGCGCTGTCGTTGTTACTACCCCGCAAGCTATTAGTATTTCGGACGTGAAGAAAGAGCTGAATTTCTGCACCAAGGTGGGGCTAAAAGTACTTGGTGTGGTGGAAAACATGGCAGGATTCGTATGTCCAAGTTGCAGCGAATGCACAAACGTATTTAGCAAGGGTGGAGGCGAAGTGATGGCAAGAGATTACAACGTTCCGTTCTTGGGTAGCGTCCCCATCGATCCAGCTTTCGTCACGTTGATAGAGGAAGGCAAGCGGCCGGTCTATCCCCAAGGGACCATCATACAGGGTACTGAGATGGCCACTGCGGCCAGCGCTGAGCGGGCTGGGCCAGGCAACGGAGATGATGCGAGAAAGGAACCAGGGGCACTGGTTGATAAGTACACGAGCTGTTCTTTATACCCGTTGTTTGACGGTATGACCAAGCAGATAGTTACAACCATCGAGGGTGACGCCTAAGGGAAATGAAAGAGAAGATCTAATTATGGATCCTGGCATTGGACCTCTCGCGAAAACTCAATGGACTTCATCTGACAAAAAGATAACACATGTGGGTAGTTGAAGCTATCGTCCGGACGTGTATGTAGAGTTTTTAATTCGACGTTCTCGTCCGGACGATAGCTTCAACTACCCATCAGGCAAGGGTCAGAGGCGCATACGGAAGCCGCGACCGGGTGGTTTCTGCAAAAGCACCGGTGACGCAACTTCAACGCGCCTGCCCGATTAGACAGCGGCGGACGTGCGCTCGACCGGACGCTTTAAATACTCCAACAACGACTCTCACACTCCGCCTTCCTCGATCACCAGCTCTCCGCCTCAACGGTCAGCCACCATGTCCGACCAGGTAAGCCATTACAATGGTCTTAATCGACCTCCAAAGCAGCCCTATTCCCGTTTCAAAACGAGGACGAAGCGGCATCCGCTTGTCTCCCCTCTTTGGAAAAAATGTTCTAAAATTTCCCTAGGAGCATCTCCAGTTCGAGATTAGCCGTCACGTCCTGAAGAAGGTGTCCAAGGCCATCAAGTCAGACAACAAAGCCGATGCGACCTGGCTTAAAAAAGAGTTCATCAACCCCAGCACCGAATACGGTGTACCGATCACTGTCGACTCGTACGGCCACGAGCTTTCCAGGATCCAGAAGCTCTGGAATATGGCTGTCGAGGCTGAGCCCAGCATTGAGAAGGAAGGCGCCCTCATTCTGAACGCGAAGAAGAACGGAACCGAGGTCGTTGGAATCAACCTTTCAAAGTACGGTATCAAGCCTAATGCTGTCCAATTCGAAAACGCGACTCCGACCGGATCAAAGCCCACTCAGCAGTATGAGCCCAACTCTACTGCCGCACGTCACCCTACTTTGACCAGCGTCCATGCCGCAGCTTCTCCCTCGGACGGCATCAAGGCTGAGTCTAGCCCGACTGCAATTTCGCCAACTTCGAGCTTGCGTTCCAGCTCCTCTCCTGAAGTTCCTGACATCCCCATGATGCACCCTCGCCCTTTCCCCACTAGTCAGCGTGCCTCTCATGTTGGCGAGCCCGAAAGGTCGGATGGCAAGGCTTCCATGCTCAGCTCTCGTCAGCAGAGCGCGCGCCCTCCTCCCGGACAGGTCAGCGACACTGATAAGGCTCCTCGCCGCCGCCGCCGCCGTTACAGTGGTTCCACTACCTACTCCGCCGCTAACACGACGGTCACATTCCAGGCGAACATCACCACTGGCGGTAATGTCAGCGCAATCCCCTTCAGTCTCGACAACATCAATGAGGCTATCGATGATATCATTGCGTACGTCGACTGGAAGAACAGCGAGGGCGGCCGCCGTTCTGCGGTTGGTTTCAAGGACTTCTTGGACATCTCGAACTTCCGCTCGAGTGCGTCCAACGCTCTGGTTCTGCGCAAGACGGAATAAGAAACGCCGCATACTCCATAGTCTAGTTGCGTTGTCGAACAAAATGCACAATACGAGGAGCAATTCATTCGAGAAAGAAAACTGTGGAGGCTTATCGACTCAGCTGGGCTTGGCTCGGACAATGAAGGGTGCTTCAGGATGATTGTAAACGGCTCCGTAGTCTAGCATAAAATCAAATGATGTCCTATTCCCCATACACATCGCTTTCGGGTTATGTTTTGGAATGTTAGCTGTGCCTTTTTATCTGGTGCCTACAAATTTGACTTCCCCATCTTGAGAATTTGACTCCACCTCACTCATATCACCTCCCCAATGACTCATATAGGCGAGGTCGTTTCTCGTGCTTTTCCATATATTTGTCACCTGTAGCTACTGAGAACTGTCTAAGACGTACGACTCGCGTAGGCGCTTTATAAAAAGGCCCATTTAATAACCCCCCCCCCTCGTTGTTTCTTACGAGCCTTATAAGCCTTATGCCTGCTCACGATACTTGGCATGGTGTTGAGCCTTATACGCCTCCACCGCTTGTCCAACCCTCATTTGCCATTACTATTATAGTGTATAAACTGGAGCCCCGGAGGCGTCAGCGGCAACGTAACTTGCGAGGATACGTTATCTAGGTGGTTATCTGCGTCTCGTATAGTATCTACTACGGTGGTAAGCCTCTTCTTGCGCGGAGGTTCCTCGCCTACTTAAGAGTCGCTAGAGGTCGCTGCTGCTGCTGCTGGCAAGGTGAGCGAAGCTGCTGGAGGCACAAGCGATGGTGTTGTAGCTGCTGGAGCCTCTAGCAGCCTCTGCTTTATATATATATCGAATTACCAAATCTGGGGGGAGTCAAAATCTGGGTGAGGGGGAGTCAAATCTGTAGCGGCCATTAATAATGAGTCGTTGTGCTGCCCTAAAATTCCAGGGTCCTTTGTAGTTAGCAAAGCGTTGGCCTGTCCTTGGGGTTTGTTCAAAATCGATGTCATCATATTCCGCAGATCAGTAGAATCTCTCTTTCAACCTTAGACTCTTCCTATATTTTTGTGATTTGAATTGTCGTATCGTTGGTGTTCTCACGTATGCATTGACTGTTGACCACGAAGTTGAATTTGAACACGGGATCAATTGTAGCTATAGCCATGCTACCGTTGGAAAATACTGAAACCTCCACTATAGAAAATCGTACCAAGGAAAATTGACCAGGACCGCCTGGTTGCTCAAATGCATAACCCTCATCCCAACCAAAGAGAAACCAGATTACAAAAAGAGTGTATCGAAAGTGACTCAGAGAGAAATCAACAAGTGCCCCAAAAGAGTGCCGGCCCCAAGGCCATTATGCAACGCGAAACCCAATCCCGATGGCCTTCAAAATGAACCAGTGCAGATGTCCCAATTATTCCCTCCTCAATGTTCCAGTGCGTGAAGTTGTATGAAACGCGAGAAAACAGAAAAGTCCGGCAGATGCCTGCTATGAAGAGAGAGAGAAAAAAGTCCGCATGAAGTTCGTGTACTCGCGGTTGTGTTGCATTGGTGAAAAGAATGATGAAAGGAAAGAAACGAAGCGGCGGATGCCGGTAGGGGTATCGAGAAAAAGTCGTTCATGGTATCGTTTGTCCAAGGAAAAGAAGAAGATCCTGAATGCTCATGATGCTAGTGTTGGTTCGACAGCCGAGAGTGACGACGTGGAGAGCGGACCGGTTTGATGGCCCTGCGCGTCGCCATTCAGAAGTAGCGACGGCCACCGGCAGAAAAGCCGACGGTGCTGCAGCTCTCGAGTGCGCAGCTGTTCTCGTGGTCGTACTGCTCGTCGCCCGTAATGCCTAGGGCATTGTTGTGGACCGGGCCCTCGGGAGCAATGTAGTCCGGAGAGGTGTGGTTGTTGCCATGCTCTCCATCATCGCGGCCAATGTGGTTGCGTGAGTCGGAGGCGGGAAGGTAGATGCCGGGCTTGCGGACGCCGTCGATGGGGATCGCGGGAGGGGATGCGGAACAGGAGCAAGTCTTCCAGCTGCGCTCGGAACTGCCGCTGGCAGAGTCGCTCTTAGGGCCGCGAGTAAGGACGGTCAGGTTGCTGAGGCCGAGGGTCAGCGCGGATTGTTTATTAGCAGGGCGAAGGGCTGAGGCATACCTGAGGGACTTGCATTCGTCCACGACAATGCGCTGCTTCATGAATAAGCCCTCCTCGATGACGAGCGGCTGATGCTGCGGGGCGAGCGGGTTGCCCTGTCGACTGGGAAAACCCGGCGGCGTCTTCACGCCCTCGGTCATCTTGTTCTCTTCGCGCCATTCCCTGGCGATGGCATGGCGCTCCCTCAGAGCGGCCTGTGCCTTCCTGTGCTCCTGCAGCTTCATCCACTTCTTCTCCTCTTCCAGCCTGCGCTTTTCCTCGGCGGCCTTCCTTTCGCGGATCTCCAGGCTTGAGGGCACGTGAACGGGGTTGAAGCCGCAGCCATCGATCTCCACCGGGTGGTTGAGGATTATGGGCTCGCCAGTGAAGACGGCGTCGGTCTTGTTGATGATGTTGCTGAAGAGCAGCGGGTCCTGCCTGGTGGTCTCGACGGCGGTGACGTCCGGGACGCGGTTGAAGGAGTCAGAGCTGAAGGAATCAGAGCCGAAGGAGAAGCAGTCACTGTCGACTTCGAGCGGGCCGTACAGGGCGCGCTCCGGCTTCTTCGCCTCAGCGGGAGTGGGCGCGAAGCTAACGTGCTTGCGCGTGCTAGTCGTGTCGAAGCGGCTCTCGCTCTTGCTGGGACTAAGCTCAGGCACCGTGGCGAGAGTGAAGGACATTTGAGTCGACTTCGAGGCGTCGCTTGAGCTGCGCGAGTGACCAGTGCTAGGCGAGGGGAAAAGGTTGTTGCCCTTAGGCCAGGGCTTGCCTGAGGCGATCTGGTGGCTAGTGGATGGAAGCTCGGCCGGCGGCACCACACGGCGCATGTCGGCGCGTAGCTCATCGCGCGAACGAGATGAGGCCCTGGAGGAGCTGGAAGAAGAGCTAACGGACGAGGTCGGCACGAAGCGCGTCACGGAATCCGTGGGTGAGCAAGGAGGGGGAATTCCTAAGAAGCGGAGCAGGCTATTGCGGATTGCCTTGATGCGGTCGCCGCCGCGGCGCTGGTCATCGTTGGTGAGGTTCGGTGTGGCATCCTGCTCGATGTCGGCAAGGTGTTGAGTGAGCTCCGCCGGCGCCAGGCTGGCCGGAGTGACGGGGAGCAATCCCTTGCGGGTTGCCATGCTGCGAGAAGAGGATCGGTGCAGAGGTTCAGCTTGTTTGGATGAGGGCATGCGCGCGACGCGGTTGCGACACGGGCGGGCGAATGGTGTAGGGAAGAAGATGTAGAGGAAAGGAAGAGGAGGGTGCTGAGGAAGAGTGAGCATGAAGAGGCCACTGACCCGTGCGAAAAGGCACTAGCGCAATTGGAGGAGCCCGGCGGCGGAAGACTGTGTTAAATGAAGGTGAGGTGAGGTGAATGTTTGAGCACAGGTGAGGTTGTTCATCGACAACGCGCCCCGGCGCGCCAGCATCAACACCTACGCGTCATCGCCCGCGAGCGCCACCGAGGGCATGCTAAATTTCTAGTGAGCAATTTCTGGCCAACTTAAGAAGCTTTGAGCTGAAGATAACCCATCAATTGGTATTGGTATCCAAACTCCATCTTCCCCGTCTCTGTAGCCAGCCGAGGAAGATACCCACCCGCAACCGGTCCGAACGCCTTCGCCAATGCAGTAAGCCTCTCTCTTCGAAGTCCATAGTAAGAATAATATAGTTTACAGTATCCGCATAGCAAAACGAATCAGAGATGAAGGGTATAAGGGAAGTTTATTTGCCTGCCTCAGTAGTGGCGCCTGCCTCGACCACCTTCTCCTTGACAATGTCGGTCATGAACGTGCCGATGTCGCCAAAGCCATCAATTTTGTTGAGCTTGGTCTCAAAGAGCTCCGCGTCACGCAACAACCTGCCGCTTTGTTAGACACTCTGCGTTGTTTTGCGAGAATGAAGCTTCTTACCTTGCCTTGCCAGCACCTGTCCGCACCAGCGTTTCCCGGAAAGCCTTGCCCCACTGCTCCCTGTAGCTGGCAAAGACAGGCGTGATGATCGACCGCACCGACGGCTCGGGCAAATGCCTGCTCAGTGTGCGATGGAACGTATTCGTTTCTCTAGTCAGCGTCTCCATGTGTTGGCTGACCTGCTGATCAGCCACCGCATCGAAGTCTAACTTCTTCATTGCGTTGACGTGAATATGCAAGCGCTGCGTCATGATTTCGATGAGCTTGTCGTGGATATTCGTCTGCTGGTCTTGGTATAGACGCCGCATCTTGTCTAACTCGGCAAGCGACGTGCTGGACGAGTGGCGCCGGATGAACTCACGAAGATAGGGAATCAGGGCGATGATGAAGTTGAGCGCTTGCGACGCTAGAGCAAGATGCTTCGTAGTGATGCTTTTCAAGCCCGCGCTCTCCTTTGCTCCGGCACCGAGGATGAGTTGGCAAGTGCGAGATTGGAAAGTGCGCAGGTAGTCCACCAAAGTCACTGCAACCTCGGACGTAATACTGGGAATGACCGCGATGAGGTTTTCGAAGCGATCAATCCCATCCAGAGCGAACATGGCACAGTTGACCAGTACGTACTTCTCCTCGTTGATGACCGCATTCCTCGCTTTGGCTGTCCCATTGGTTTCGCCGTTGGTACCGTGGGTCTCGTTCGCCGGTGTTGTGGGGACACTCTCCCAGATCATCTTGCTCTTCGTCCACTCTGGGGGATCGGTATGCATGGCTTCGAGGATCCTGGTCAGTACCTCAGTCTCGTGGTCGCCAAAGTCCTTGGCTTCCCACTTGTCGGCATCCATGGTCTGGCGGAGCGTCTGATTTTCCGATTGTCCCATTGTTGTGACGAATTGCTTGATCTGACTGTCCACAACGCCTTTAAGCGCAGCCCCGGATCGTCCGGACACAGCCTCGCATTCATCAGCGAACAGTCTATTGATGAGGAAGTACCGGAGGAAGCGTTGTAGCGGCAGCCGAACCGACTGCTCCCCGCGGACTTTGAGGATCTTCGTGATTTGACTCTGCGCCGCGTCCACAGATTGCCCTAACAGACTGGACATATCCAAGGACTGCATGAGCTCTTCCTGCAAGTGACTATTCTGAGCCGGAACGTCTGAGATGGGCCTGCTGAGGTAGCCGTCCATATTCGCAATGTTGGGGCTTTTGGGAGGAGACCTAATCCCCGGAGAAATTGCTGTCCCGCTTGAGACATCCAAAAGCACTTTCGTTTGTGTGCTCAGTCTCCGCAGCGCCTCACCTACATTGGTGTAGATATTAACGAAGAGTTGCTCGGCATCTTCCCAGTCGAGTGAGCGAAGATTCCGTGCGAGAATGGATGACTTTTCCTGCTGAGAAGTCCTGCTGCTGGCGCGTGTCGACGAGGAGATGGTAGACTCAGCATCGTCATCTGTGGAGCTGGGAAGATGCTGTCGAATGAGAACTTTCATCTCTCTAGTGACTGCATCTCGGTAAGCGGCCGCAGCTACTGGCGTGTGGTTAGACCTGCTCAAGCCGTTCAGAATGGCGAGCATGTTCGAACGAAACCCTTCCTCCATTTTGTGGTATGCAGGAAGGGCAGTAGGCGGTCTGCTATCGCCTCTGGTACGGAGAGATGCTGACGCCCATCGTTGAAGCGTGTCTTGGCTGGGTACGCCCTTGATGTGCCGGCGCAGGTCGCCCATGAGAGCCTCGAGGAACCTGGACTCGAAGCCCTTGCCGACCCGTGCTCTCAGCTGCATCATGCCGTCCGAGAATCCATCCAAAGCATTGAGCCCTCGTAGATCGATGAGATCTCGTGGAAGATAGGTGGGAAGCCACTCCTGATCGTCCGATCCTGTGAGCATGAGCTCTCCAGAGACGAGTAGCTCGAGCATGTCCAGCCGGTCCAGAGCATCTTCCAACTTCCCATCTTCTATCAAGTCCTCACAGTGTGCAACTCCATCAACGACTGCCCGGAGTTGATCCACGGCTTCGCTGAGCTTGCGAAGGTTCTCTCTACGTCTCTTCATGCCCACAATTTTCAGACCGCCGATGGCCATATCCCGATCAAGCCTGTTCAAGTCTTCTCGTAGCGATTGGATGCGTGCCACAGAATCCGCTGCTTGCGATTGAAGCTCACGCAGGGAGCCCAGGGCGGCGAAGAAGGACGTTGATGCCGTTGATATTGAGGAAATCAGGTGGATCTCAACCGTGTCCATGTACCAAGACAATTTCTCCTGAAGGATAGCGTTCGTCGCAAGAGCTTTCCTCTTCGGGGGTGCTGGGGCCTCAGCGGAGCCATTGGCGTCCTTTGAGCCATCTGTGCCCTGCGGCTGCTGAATAACCTCCGACCGTTCGCTCACCACATCGAATGTACGCGGATTCTCAAGGTGGAAATCCTCCTGAAAGTATACATCCGGGATTGTTGTCAGCGGCGTGACGGCTGATGGATGACGCCTCGAAGCACCTGCGCTCGACCTCCTCCGCGGGGAGTCCACGGGCGAAAGCGAGCTGATGGATTCTTGCCGGGATGAGGGGCGTCTCCCAGGCTGCTGGTCCTTCAAGCGACGCTCTAGTATCTCGGTGAACTCATCCCTCTTGGAGTCGCGGCGGAATAGCTGTGCGGCGACATTGTCCGAGTCTAACTTTGCGCGTTGGAATGCATCATACAACGACCCCACTTGCGAAAGATATGGCTTGAAGGCGGATGGCTCAACGTGTGGAACGTTCGTTAGGGTGACCGGGGGAATGTCTCTAGTGGAAGGAGTCTTGACGGCGGAGGGCGCAGAGGTATAGGGCAGCAGCCCCGTGCGGACGATTGGGGGCTGCAGTAGTGTTGAAATGGCTATCGCAGTGTCAGCCTACAGCTACACGCACGTTAGCATGCGGAATGCCCCACCATTCTGGCCTGTCTCGGTCACCGGCCCAATGTGTCTCTGCGACGAGGTATCCAAGGCTCCCCCGATTGAGTGTATGGAGCTCGCGGTTGAGCCGCGACGCGTTGACTGATAGCGCGCGCTTTGGCTGGAGCTTGGCCTTCGGGTCCAGTCCTGCTGGGGGAAGGGGAACTGAAGGCGGTTGGAAGAGAGCGATGAGGGCGACTCGGAGCTGTCGGTGGACCTCCGAGGGGAGGTTGGCCGCGAGGGCATTGTCGGAATCCGGTAGAGGGATGCGCGGCGGGCGGAGGCATAGGGAGCGCAGAAGATTACTTAAAAGAGCGGGCGAGGCTTCGCGCTATCATCGCCGTGGTCAGAACTCGAGGGTGAGCATTGCTGCCAGCTGTGGAAGTGGCCGCGACAAGCCACCCTAGCTCTACCGCGGTATGCCTCAGGCATCTAAATCTCCCGAGCTTTTGCCGCACGGCCTTTGAATCAAAGTGATCTTAGCCAAAGCCTTCAGAGCCCCCGAAGAGTTAGAAATCACATGGAGGCTTTACATTTATTCAGAAGCATCAAGACGTGAAATGCAACTACCTATGTAAGTAGGTGTGTGATTCAACCCACTGTGGCTTCAGGAATCTGGGCACAAGATCAGCCCCATTTCTCCAAAACACCCATGCTACCCTAACAACACTGCGAACAAGCGGAGATGGGCTTAAGAGCAAGCAGAAGCAAGATCGCGTAGATCGAAATAATGGTGTGCTATAAAGTTACATCCTGATTGTGGGTATCCTCCTAACGCCAGATGGGTGCATATTCAATGTGACCCAGCCTCCAGCTACCAGCGCCGAAGCAATCAGGCATCAAAGACCGAATCCATAACTTCCCTAACATCGAACCCCTTTTTAGCACGTGGTGCTCCGCCAAGCCGCACGGGAGCATCTAACGCCACAAGTCTGCTCTGCTTGCTCTCTTGTAGCTGTAACTGTCCGCCCTGTTGTGGCCTCTGAAGTGGCCGCCTGAGCTGTCGCCCTTTGTCCAGCTGCCGGCGCTCTTCGGTCTCTCGGGCATTTCCGCCGGAACAGCCAGGAACCCACCAAACCCGTTGCCGACGACAACGCTCTTGCGGTTATCGTTGCCCCACTGGGGACCCAGTCCCCTGGACGCATCGTACGCAGACAAGGGCCGTCCACCACTGAAGCTGCCCCTATGGCCTGGCTCGTCAGGAGGCTGGAAGGTTGAGAAAATCCAATCGAGTTCATCAAGCCCCTTGGCGTAGATGTTCAAGGGCTGGGTCAGACCTCTTGTGCCGGACCCACCGTCAGTAGCGTATGACGGCATCGGCGGGGCTAGAGTTAGTGTCTCTGCAAAGTCTTGGTCGCGGACGTATAGGTCTTTCAGATTTGGGAGCGAATTGGTAAGGAGGGATGAGATTAGGTAAGCATAATAAGAAGAGTGCGGTGGCTGCAATCCTTGGAAGGCGTTCGAGGCCGAGGTTATCTCGAAATAGAGCGTTCTGAGAATCATCGACCTCAGGGGTGGCCGTGCTTGCATCGGAAGCGATGTGGATACCGTACCGGATATTGCTAGCTCTCGTATGTACGGACCAGCAGTAAGGACTGTATGGAGCTCGTCCACGGTCACGCCGGTTGTGGACAGTGACAGGTAATTCAGTCGCGTCGAGTTCTCACGGCCGCTGAGGTAGGCGCACAAGCCATTTGCCGTGATTCCGGGCATCTCGTCCAGTGTCAAGCGCTCTAGGGCCGGGAATTCCGGGACGTTAGGCGCCCTTTCGAACATGGAGTCGTTCAGCCAAGGGGACTCTGAGACCTTCAGATCACGGAGATGCGGCAGGCAGGCAAGGATCTGCCTCAAAGTCACCGGTTCGACCCTCAGCCGACTAAGCTCGAGAACTTCAATGCGCTGCCAGAAGCCCTGGAGAAGCATTTCAAAGAGTTGTTCCGAGCCAGCATCGTATTTCATTTTCCGAAGGTTGCCGCCGCGGACCTGCAGCTCCTGACGCAGGGTGTGGCTTCCGGCGTCGCCAGAGTAGAATCCGTCGGGCAGATCGACGTAGCGCAGGTTGGGCAGGACGGAGACGGTGCGGGCAAGGTCAGCCTTGGACGTCTCGCGTGTCATGTATGGCAGCTTGAGCAGCTCGACGGTCTCGGCAAGATACTGGTTATCCCTGACAGTACGGGCAAAAAGCTGGAGGCGGGCGGTCGGCACGTCAGTGGCCTCGTGGCGCGACTTGCGGCGTCGGTTCTGGGCCAAGATTTCCTCAAGTTCGCAGTAGTGGACGGCATCGATCCGCACGCATTTATATCTGCATGTCCGTCAGGACGGGCGTGCGGTCAATGATGCAGGTGCAAGACTTACAGCAAGCCCTGGGCGACGCCATACCAGCGGCGGCGCACCTGGGCGCAGCTGGCCAGATCGCGCAAATCGCACAGCATGCAGCCATCTCCGATCATGCTCTTCTCGCTCGTCTCATAAGTGTCGTCGGTGGTGTGGGGGCATACGAATTCGAAGATGCGGCGCAGCACCTTGTCGGGCAGCTTCTCGGTGCAGTCACGGCCGCGGTAGACTGGCATCGGAGGGTGCGGATAGGCATGGTGATCGTTGCCATGGTGTTTGGACTTGTCTTTGAGGTGGCTCTTAGACCGGAGGTGCTTTAGCCAGCCCATAGCTGCGAAAAGGGAGGAGGGGGAGAGTTGGAGAACGCGAGGAAGGTGTTCGGCGCGCGGCGGAGTTTGAGGTTCAGGTGGGGGAGTAATCCGCAAACGCCGCTCCTTCCTCAGCGACGACGATCAGCTCGCACCGGGCAAGAACGCGTAACGTGTACGGCCCTGACGCGCTTTCCCCATGTCGCACATGTCAGCCACTACTGGAGCGGACAGCGAGCGGCAACCGACCGCCAGCTGTTAGCCGCCACGCCGTCGCCCCATGCTTCCTCGGCACGCGCTGGCGCGAAAGCCTAAAAAGTCATGCCTACACGCCTGCCCAACCTTATTGCACCCTACTTATGGGGGCGGTGGAATCCAATGTCCGAATGTATTGGTACAAGCGCGAGCACTCGTGTTTGTGTTCGGACGTCTGCTTCGACTGCCCACGTAAAAGGGTCCAACTATTCTCCAGCCGACTACGTAGTGGGAGGCACGAGCGAGAGCGCGTAAATTAAACACTGGGATCAACGTAGGCTTGTTTCATGTGTCGTTGAAGCAAATGTCCGCACGTAGATCTGGGTTCAGGATTTACACAATGACTTCAGCCTCTAGGCAAATCGGGAGCACAGGAGACAGCAGAATATTCGAGCCGTGTGAGCCCGTTGACGCAAAGCATTGCAGAATGCATTCATTAAATAAGGTGCAATATTTTGGCCGGACTAAGGTTGAGAGGGCCTAATTCATTCGTCACGCGCTGTGCGAGCAATGTCTTGCGAAACACGACTGTGAGGGGTAAGTGGTCTGCTTACGTGGGCGGCTGAAACGAATATCTGGAGTGGATGCAGGTTTCATGGTTAGACAAAACCGTCCATGTACATGAAAGTAGTAGGGGTTCAAGAGTTCTTGCGAGAACAGGGTAGGTTCTATTTATTGCACGCGCCAGCCGCTCGCTGCTCCCGCTGAGCGGCTAGCAGCTGGGCCGGCCAACGGGCGCGCCGCAGGCCCTCAACGTGCGGGATTATGTTGCAGTTCCGCCAGGCCGATCCCTCCCGTGCGACTTCGCAGCTGGATATAGAGTGTGCATGTGCTGCAGTGCATGCGGACCGCCTGCCCAGCGCCGGCCTTGCTTGCCGCCGCTCTGGGCGTCTTGCCATCGAGGCGTGCGGCGCCGTGCTCGTGCGACCGAAGGCAGCTGCGCGCGCAGTCGGCGGCCATGGGTGTACCATGGCTTGGGTGCTGTCTTTCGAGCCACGCGGAGCCCGCGTGCGAATAAGAGCGCTGGGAATATGTTTCAGGTGCGATTCCGTCGAGCCGTGATATGACGAGGACGCGCTCGATGCGGCAATGGGCAATCTTTTGGGGCGACAGTAGAGTTGGCTGACGACCCGGCCGTGCTACGCGAGAACTTCACCACTCCAGCTTCTTCCAACACCGGCAGCCTCTCATCCATCTCGTGCTTCTGCCCTGACGCCACCCGCTGGCGAACTGCGTAGAGCCTGTGTCTTGCGACAACCCAGCGCTTGCCAGCTGCCTCGGCCGACGACGCTCATTCGATCCCTGCGGCTGTCTCTTTCCAACCCCTTCTCCGCCGGCGCTCCCGACTAGTCACCCACCGCTCCGTCCCTCCTCCCCATTGCAACACCGTCCGCTGCCCCGGGACCCGCGTGGACTGCATCATGGCTACCAATTCGCCCCAGGGAAGTAATCTGGACCGCTACGTCGTCATTCACGTAGCTACGACGTGTGACGAACATGGCGTGTACGTGACCAAGGACTCCGCCGAGGTCATTGAGCTGGGATGGATCCTGCTGGACGCAAAGTCCTGCGAGGAGGTGTGCTTCCGGAAGCCCCATTGATGCGAGCAAATTTTTGCTGACACCTGGGTGAAGCTGCACCGCGAGAGCGTGCTCGTCAAGCCCGTCAACACGCCCATCACCCCTCTCTGCAGTGAGTCCCATCTGCCTTGACTCGAAGCCGCCAGCTAACGCAGACCCTTCCGCCAGCCTCTTTGACGACCCTCACCTGGGAGCACGTCCGCAACTCCGGCTCCTTCCGTGACGCCATCAACCGCTTCGACCAGTTCGCCAACGAGCACCTCCTCTCCAAGAACCTCGAATTCGCCTTCGTCACACTCGACTCGTGGGATCTTCGGGTGCAGCTTCCCCGTGAGGCTCGGGACAAGGCCGTCGTGCTGCCGCCCTACCTGCAGCACTCTAGGACATTCGACTTGCGCACGGAGTACCAGCGTTGGCAAGCTCACCACCCGGAGTCTCTGCCCTTCGGCTCGAGCGCTCTGTCCAACATCTGCGCCGCCCTTGAGGTCGAGCCAGTCCAGTCCTCCGCTCCTATTAAGCACAACCTCCCTTTCCACCTGCAAGCATTGGCCCCCGCGTCGCCCAGGCGGGCTATGGAGGAGGCGGTCACACTCGCTCGCGTTCTTAGGGGCCTTATCCGCAAGTCGCAACCTCCCCACGAGCACCCCGACGTCCTCACCCGCCCCATGGACGCCAGAGCAGACGTACGCGCGTTCCTGTCTGAGCGTAGCAAGGTCCTCCACATGAGCGGTCTTCCCCACGACACGACGCAGTCTGAGCTGGAGAGCTGGTTCACCCAGTTTGGCGGCAGACCCATCGCTTTCTGGACGCTCCGCACACCGGATCAGCACAAGCCGACGGGCACTGGCTTTGCCATCTTTTCGTCGCACGAGGAGGTAAGTCTCGTTCAGCTGATAACATTTCAATGAAACCGCGACCGGGACGGCCACAATGCACCCACGCAAACGGCGAGTCCGCGTCTCGTTTCCCGCTAACTTGTCCACCAGGCTGCCGAGAGCTTGTGTATGAACGGCCGTGCCTTGAACGAGAAGGCCATCGAGGTCTCGCCCTCCTCTAGCCGTGTCCTCGATCGTGCCGCTGAGATTCTCACTCCCTTCCCCCCCAGCAAGAACCGCCCTCGTCCCGGCGATTGGACCTGCCCATCATGCGGTTTCTCCAACTTCCAGCGCCGTACTGCCTGCTTCCGCTGCTCGTTTCCTGCGATGTCTGGGGGCCCCGCCGGCGATCCCATGGGTGGCTACCCGTACGGCTACGGCCACCCTGGCATGATGGGTCCGCCCCACCACATGGGCCACGGCCACGGTATGCCGGGACACATGCGCGGTGGCAATAGCGGCGGCATTGTGCCCTTCCGCGCCGGCGATTGGAAGTGCGGCTCTGAAGGATGCGGCTATCACAACTTTGCCAAGAACGTCAGTTGCCTTCGTTGTGGTGCCAGCCGTGCCGGAGCTGCCGTTGTCGCCGACACGGCCTTCCCTTCGCCCATGGATACGCCCAGCAGCTACGGCATGGGCCCTCCTTCGATGGCTGGAACGCCTGGTGCTGGACCGTTTGGTGCTGCTGGTGGATTTGGCTCCGGCGCTGGCTTCCCCGGCCAGCAATTCGGCGGTCCGCCTTCGACGTATGCCCTTCCTTCCGGCATTGGTGCCGCCAGCCCTTACCCCCCGATGGGCACGCAGTACGCGCCCAACGGTGGCATGCATGCTTCTCCTTTCGACAGCCGCGCGGCTGAGGCGGCGTTCTCGTCGGCCGGCCAGGCTCCGGCGTCGGCTGGCGCAGGTTTCTCCAACGGCGGCGTTCCGGACGGCCAGAACGACCCGTTCTCGTTCCTTACCCCCAGCTTCGGACAGCTTTCGGTGGGCGACGACTCGCGCCGCGGCGTGGGAGCTCCGGCCAACAAGTCTCCCGCTTAAAAAGCTTCTACAAAAGTCGTTGCGTTTTTTCCTCGCACATCGGATCGATAGTTTATTTCGGGAAATAAGTATTCGGGTGGCAGCAACGACTAGCGACGGCGTGGGATGGGCATCTTGTTTTTCGATTTACGTGGGTCCTCCTGGAAGTTCGGATGGTTGCGTGCAAGGGAGCATGGCGGCAGGTTGGCACAAGGCATAGAACGAGATCTAATCTCTCGGAATGGTGTTTCGGAAGCTTCATTCGAACAAAAAAGTATGATGGCGGGTACACAGCGGACACAGGGTCATTCAGCATGGCGTCTCACGTTCGGCCGTCATCGAGGTGCTTGCTTTTCGGGCTTCTTAACGTCTTTTCTATCTCTCGCGAGCCTTTTGCTCTCTCTCTTTCTTGTCAAATGGTTTTCCCCGGAAATCTTTCTGGCTTGGTCTCTCTTCTCGGATGTCATTTCCCAAAATATTGCGGCATAGCGTTAGCGGGGGCAGGGGTTTTCGGTGGATGGCAAGGTGGGAACCTGGACAGGGGGCGCAGGTGGTGTGCAAAGGTTGCGGGCGGTTGCTTGGCCTCAGGGGATTGATGGAACGGGCATCTCCTTTTTTCTCTTCTCCTTTGCTTTGGATGCTTGTGTGTGCCTTTCCATTTCCAGTATCTCCTTTTCTTCTCCGACCCTTTCTCTTTGAAATGCAAATTGAGACATAAAGATAAAGCCACTCCCTGTAGATCAACTTGTCGAGACAAAATGTAACAGAATAGCGAAGCGCACAGCCGGCTATGTGTCGTGAAGGGCCATGTTCGAGGGCGTGCGGCTGCCACTATGCCCGCTTAGAGGCGTGGGGCGAGACACGCGACACGGCGATCTGACCGACGCTAGACGGGCAATTGGGCCAGCAGCCACCCGGGAACCGGGTAGTTCGAGCAGTTGGTGATGGTGCCATTGACGCGGGCACAGAGCTTCGACGTGCGGACGGCGGGGTCGGCAATGACGAGCACGGTGCAAGGCCGATTGGACGCCCTCCTCGGCTCAGCACGACGTCCCTCCTCTCTGCAACCTGCCCTGCGTAACCAGGCTCGACACTACATACAACCGCACGCCGATCCTCGGGCCGACGCGCCCTCAGCACTCTCGCTTGCTCCTGCCCACCTGTTGATTCACCTTCTCGCTGTCCTCGATGGCTCCGGCCCGAGCGCGTGCCCGCGCCGCAACAACGAAGCTTGATGCCAGTGCGCGCCGCCGCGCCCAGCGCCTGGAACAGTTCAAGGCCGACCAGCGCGAACTGAGACACAAGATCGAACTGCTCCCCATCCTGGAAGAGGCCCTTGAGAAAGAACAGGAAGCCGTTGAATCGTGGACCAAATGCCTCGAGGACGCCCAGGACTTTATCCGCGAAGTAGACGTCGAGAAGGCGAAGATCAAGAAACAGATCTGCAAGAGCCTCGAAGACTTTCCTCGCCACCTGGAGTGTCCTCTGATGCGCCGCGCCGTCGGATTCCAGGAGAAGATCGCCGACAGCCGCGGTCGTGTGCGCGACATGATTACCGACACGGAGATGAAGCTGGGCGCGTCCAGAGGCCGCATCGACACGGTGCGACTGAAGCTGCAGGCCACCCGACGCCGCATCCAGTACCTGCGCCGCAAAATCAAAGCCGCTGAAAAGTCTCTACCACCATCAATCCGCGAATCCACGGAATAACCCGGACGCGTTCCACATTCAGAGGTCGCCCTCACCATGCTTTTACCACCCTAGCAACGAGTTGTGCACGCAAATGTCGCGGCTCTCTGCGCTTCTAACCACATGACCTCGACTCTTACCACCCGCTACTCACAATAACTTGATTGATGGCTGGATTGATGCCAGCTCGCACATCCATGCTTCTGCCGGTCAGTTGAAGCTTCACTTCCAGGCAGCTTTGCTTTTCTGCACATTTGAGGAGTATGAATGGCGTTTGATACTCCAGCTTGAAGTACATACATACCGGTATAAGATACCCGAGAAACCGCCCGGACGGCTTTGTTATCTTTGGCGCACGTTCTGGATCCTTCTTGTCTCATTTGCTCTTCTGCTCGCCTGTTTTCTTGTTCATATTTAGTCAAAGGATTTCATGTGGTGATATCGAGCTCGAGACGGCGCGGACACACCACCACACCCACACATCCCGAAGGCTTTCTTGGCAGCTCGTGTGGGAAGTCCTGAGCATTATCTGTGGGCCTCAACCGGAAACGCGGCACTCCTGCAGTAGCGAGAACTGCAGCCATTCTTCTCAGCGTGGATGCTTCGCCGAGCTCCAACCAGACAAAGCAGGGTCAACTTCCTGCACTTACTGGTCTTGGTAATGGGCGAGGTGAGGCGAGAAGTGTAGCAGTCCAACACGTTAAACACATGGTGCGACGCGCCGATCTCATTGGCTCCTCGCCTGCAGCGGACTTGGCAGCGGATGCCCTCTTGGCGGGCCACCCGGTGACGCCTTCGCCGACTGGGCTTCGTAGGCAGGACAAGGGCGGAAGCTTGGCAGGTACCCTATCACAGGGGCGGATCCGGGGTGGAAGCATGCTGCTTTGGGCGTAATTGGTGTCTCCGCCCACCCACCAAGAGCCTCCAAGAGCCCCCCAAGACCAATGACCGTAGCGGGACCTCGTAGACTCGTACGCGCAAGCAACCGTGGCAAAGCACGTTCGAGCAAGTTGCTCACTATTGGTGGCTGTGTTCGGGCTCGTCTGGTCGGGCACTCAGCTGTTACATGATCTGATATTCAAGTCTCTTATAAAACCCCAGCAGCCCTTGTCTGTTGTCGTGTGCTTCTCTCAGCTTCATTGCAGAATCTTCTAGCCCCAGATCCGGACACACTGATTGCCAAGATGACTTTGCATCAGTACGATTACCTGTTCGCTATCGGCACCATTTTTGCCTTTCTCGATGCCTTCAATATTGGTACTTACTCCCGCCCCATCCCCTGGAAGATGGATGGCTTAAGCGCTGATAATTCAACCCAGGTGCCAACGATGTGGCCAACTCATTTGCCACGTCTGTGTCGTCTCGATCCTTGACTATGGCTCAGGCCATGGGCATAGCAACAGTCATGGAGTTCGGCGGTGCCCTCGGCGTTGGTGCTCGCGTATCCGACACCATCAGGACAAAGGTACTCAAGACGGAGATCTTCGATCAGGACCCTGCGGTCCTTATGCTGGCCATGGTCTGCGCTGTCGTCGCCTCTTCGGTCTACCTTACGTTTGCTACCAGGGTCGGTCTGCCGGTCAGCACCACACATTCCATCATGGGCGGCGTGCTTGGGGTCGGCATCGCTACCGTCGGTGTCGACGGTATCAACTGGTCCATCAAAGGCGTATCTGCCGTGTTCCTGGCTTGGATCTGTGCACCCGGTATCGCCGGGGGCTTTGGTGCCATCATATTTCTAATCACCAAGTTTGGTGTTATGCTGCGAAGAAACCCTGTGAAGAACGCCTTCTTTGCAATCCCTCTCTACTTCGGCTTGACGTCTGGTCTTTTGACTATGCTCATCGTTTGGAAGGGTGCATCCGAGCGCATCAACCTTAGCGGTGGTGGTATTGCTGGCTGCGTTGTCGGCGTCGCAGGTGGTGTTGCCCTCCTAGTCTGCATTTTCTTCCTCCCCTATCTCTGGCGCAAGGTTGTTCACGGCGATTGGACGCTCAAGTGGTACCATATCCCTCAAGGACCTCTTCTACTCAGACGAGGCGAGATTCCCCCGCGTCCCGAGGGCGTCCAGGACATCAAAGACTATTATTCCGGCCACAAGACCAAAGAGGAGATAGAGCAGGAACGCAGCTCAGGGTCGCAGAGCACACCTGATGACATCGAGAAGGTGCCACGCATATCGTCGGATGGAGAGACTCCCGGGCCCTCTCCTAACATCAAGGCAATGCAAAAAGCCAACGAGGCCGAAATCTCGGAGGAGATCAAGGGTAAGCGGCCTGAAGGTCCGGTCTACAACCCCGCTGTGTTGTTTTACTACGCAAAGAGGGCATTTCTCCATGGCGTAGAACAAGACGTTGTCTCGGCGCAGAAGAAGCAGGACTTCCTCTCCGGGAACGTCAACGAGCGCGAGGCGCATGCTGCGCACTACGACAATCGTGCTGAGTACATGTACTCGTTCCTCCAAGTCATGACTGCCGCCACCGCCTCATTCACGCACGGAGCCAACGATGTTTCCAAGTAAGTTGCGCCTTGGTATGCAGTTGTTGCGGGTTCACTGACTTTTCATCAGCGCCGTTGGCCCCTACGCGACCATCTACTTGGTTTGGCGGACAGGCAGGACAGCGTCCGACATGGCGGTGCCGACGTGGATCCTGGCCTTCGGTGGTGCAGGCATCGTCATCGGGCTGTGGACGTACGGCTACAACATCATGCGCAACCTGGGAAACCGCATCACGCTCCACTCGCCATCCCGTGGGTTTTCGATGGAACTGGGCAGCGCCATCACCATCATCATGGCAACACAGCTTGCTCTCCCTGTCTCGACGACGCAGTGTATCACCGGTGCCACGGTGGGTGTTGGCCTCTGCTCCGGTACGTGGCGCACCATCAACTGGCGCATGGTTGCGTGGATCTACTTTGGTTGGTTCATCACGCTGCCTGTTACTGGTATCGTGTCTGGATGCTTGATGGGCATCATCATCAATGCTCCTCGCTTCGGCTACTCGGCATAGATGGGGTGTTTGACTGCGTGGTATTTGGCCTGGATGGATTTTCCTGTGGCGCGGTTATGAGCTTGGAGGATTCAAATCAAGAATAACATAAGAAATAGAAAGGTTATAACATTTCACGAAATCTTAGGTGTACGATGGTCGATGCAAACAGCTCCGAATCTTCCCCGCACGCAAGGTGCCGGTTACGACATAAGTGTATTATGAAGACCGGCATATGGACCATCGGCGGCCGCCGAGCGGACGTGGGCGTCGTCGGCAGCAGATGCCGAAAAGGGTAGTAATGTGGATGACGTAAACTGCCTCGGCACCATTGAGACGGCGCGATATGCTCTGACCTATCGCTGTCGTTGCTCACCACCCCACCCTTCACCCATAAAACATCAAGCACCAAGACCTCTTCCTTTGCTAAAGCAATAATACTTTACAACCCGACACACCCCTCAACGGATCAACCGGGAGACGCAGGAGAGCACACGACGCTGTGTCCATCTAACCTTTGCCAAACATCCGTTAATACTGTTTGCGGCACCATGGCTGCCTCAGTCCAATCCCAGCCTTATGTCCCCACCTTCGACAAGGCGACTTCCGAGGCCGCTCGCCAAGGTGCGGCATCTTACCTGCAGTCTCGCCTGGCCGCGGGCAAGGCAGCTGCAGCCAAAGCCGCGCCCTTTACTGTGCCGACAATTGACCTGAGCCCCTCCTTCTCTGGCGACTTGGCTGCCCGCCAGGCCGTCGCGGACCAGATCCGCGCCGCGTGTACCACCTCGGGCTTCTTCACCATCACCGGCCATGGCATCGCCGACGACATTTGCGCCGGCATCCTCGACCAGGCGCGCCGCTTCTTCCACGAGCTGACCCCCGAGCAAAAGGACGCCATCCACATGCGCCAAAGCACCCTGCACCGTGGCTACGAGCCGCCTGCCTACACGACTTTCGTCGAGGGCAACGGCGCCGAGAGCAAGGAGGGATTCAACTGGGGCTACGAGGAGAAGCTGGACTCGACCGGCGGCGACGGCAAGTACGTCGAGTTGGACGGCTCCAAGCTCGGACCTGGAGAGACGGCCAACCTCTGGCCCAAGGAAGAGGATTTGCCCGGCTTTTTCGAGGGCGTGAAGACTTACTACAGCCGCGTTCTCGGACTGGCGAGGCATCTGTTCAGACTATTTGCGCTGAGTTTGGATCTGGACGAGACCTACTTCGACGCCATGACCACTCACCCCGGCGGCATTGCCCGTCTGATGTACTATCCCGCGAAAGAGAAGGAGGTGGAAGTCAAGGAAGGGGATGACAAGATTGGTCTGGGCGCTCACTCGGATTACGAATGCTTCACCCTGCTGCTGCCGAGCAGCACCCCTGGCTTGGAGATCCTGAGTCCGGAGGGGAAGTGGGTGCCGGTCGGCAAGGTCGAGGGAGGTTTGATCGTGAACGTTGGCGATTTCCTGATGAGATGGACGAACGACATGTACAAAAGCACGGTGCATAGGGTGGTGAACAGGACAAAGGAGGCGAGATACAGTGTTCCGTTTTTCTTCAGCATCAACTACGATCAGCTTGTTGAGGTAAGTGGCCCTTTTCCTTGCGAGCCGGCGGCTGGCTAATGGAAAGCCTCAGACTCTGCCGAACTGCATCTCCGAAGACAACCCTTCCAAATACCCGCCGATCAGGGCCGGTGAGTACGTTCTGGAGCGTGCCAACGCCATTACAAAAGATGGCGCTGGGTCATATGGAAATGGCGACCTCTTCTAGAGCAGCTTCAGTTAAAAGACAAAAGCTGGAGATCTATCGCATTTTGGAGAAATTCGACTATTCTGCACCTGTGTCTGCACATATCCACTTCGCCGTCGCCCTTGTCACTGCCGAAAGTCTATGAAATGCGATGCATGTAGCCGTTGAATCCTTTATTGGCGTTTGAATCATCTATTTGAAAAAGGTATCTGGATGCATATACCAATGTTCGGAAGTGATTTTCTAGTACCCACGCAATTTCAGGATCTTACAAACCCCCTTCAACTTCATTTCCTGAAAATTGAGGTTGTATTTATGCTAGCGTAGATTATTCTGTTTTGTTGCTATGACCCGCTTAGCTACTAAAGATTAAGACACTTGTTTGATCTTTCGAACTGTAGGGATAAGAATTGATTGTTGATCGCAGTCCATTCAAGGTTAGTATCTAGTAATGATAATGGTGGTATCGAAGCTCATCGACCCGGAAGGACATGTTGTCTCGCTGCTTCCAAACCCATCCACGAACACCGCAATGGAAGGTACGCTCACATGCACCAACGGTTTCTAGGGTCTATTTGAGAAGTCGAGGCGCTTAAAAACAACAACGATCCATCATCAACAACAGAATCCATATCCGCACATCGTTATCCGCAGGCCTTCGAAGTAAGATCCTCGACAGATTTGAAACAATATGGAGCAGGAAATGGGTCCCGCGAGAGAGCCCCGCACAACTACAGACAACCCAGACCTTGTCTTCATCACTTACGACCGAGTCATTTATCCTCATCACCTCACCCGCGCTATTCATACCTCGGACTTCATCTACCGCGGCCCTGCACTCGATACATCTCTTCAGACACAGACAAGTAGTGAGATGCACCTGTACAACCTTGCCGCTGGAAAGGGCATTGCAGGAACATTCTCACCGGTTTACCTCAACGCGTCTGGCATAACAACAGAACCGGATGATATTGATGTCCTTGCCGATGCAGTACATAGAGATTGCACGTGCAAGTCACCGCCAACCCACCAAGTCAAATTTCAGGACTGGGTGAACCGGAATTTGGAGGGAGAGCACCTGGATACTGCTTTCTGGGCGCCGCTTGCGAGGCTATTGGACCATGTGAGAAGACAGTGGATGGAAGGAGGAGATGACGGAGTCGATGAGAGGAGTTGCTACGAACTCACTGTCAGGTCAGTCAAGTTCCGTGTGCCAAAGATGGAAGGCGCCCCACGCCACTTCTGGCACACAGAATGGTGGTATCCTGGTCCTGGCCAAATTCAACAGCCAGGTCCTCCTTCCGCTGCTAATGACTATCGTCATGAGCCCTGCTCGTCTGGATACGCTCATTCAACGCCACCCACTGAAGGACCTAAAATTTACAACACGGTGGAATTGAACGATCCACTCTTCCAGCACCTGCCGGCGACTTCTTCACCAACCTCTCATACACTCTCAAATCCCTCAGGGGACGCAGATGCTCCTGCAGGTAGAGATTTGCCAGGAAGTACGTCGTCAGTGGCATCGTCCCCACCATCCTACCGACGGGGCAGTCTCAGTATCGATATCTTCGGTGCCAATTACCCGCTTCTCAGCTCCCGCCTTTCTGAAACAAACACGTCATATTCAGCATCACCGGATCCTCTCGATATGCCATTGCAACACGATCCGCCCTTTACAGATGGGCCGAGGTCAGAACAATTTGCTTCAGATCAGCTTCCGAGCACACCCACGCCGCTTGCCAGACCTACCAGCCCGCTTTCTTCTACCGCCCGGCCCGCCTGCATCTCTAATCGAATCTCTGTCTCGCCCTCTTCCTCAATTGAAGTCGAGTCCTCTTCCTCAACGGAAGTCTCGCCCTCTTCCTCAATGGAAGTCGAGCCCTCTTCCTCAATAAAAGTCGAGCCATCCATTGATGAAGCAGGAATCCATGGAACGCCAACAATCCGCATAGTTGCTCCGCTTGCCGGCCTAGGGACGCTCTTCATAAACGAACCTTCGCCGGTGGCTGCATTGGTGAGGAGCTCTAACGGCGGCACCGAGCATGCCGTGCGTGCGCCGAAGCAGGGAGAACTGGCGATATGGCGGGTTGGTTGCGATGAGAAAGAGAAATATCCGGTTTTTGCAGCCCCATCCATGACGGTGGGTGGCGAAAGGGTGTTCGTGAGCTTAGTGGTCGGAACGGAAGAGCAAGTGCGCATGCGAGGTAACAGGTCGTATTCGGGAAAGGAGGCTCCCGTTGGCGACTAGGGGCAATTTCGATACTTGGAATATCAGCCAGTGTGCAGCTCGTCGGCCATGAGAATGGCAAGGGACATTGGCGAGATTTCTCCCGAGGGAGACAAAAAAGAAGAACAATGGATTTCATTCGCTAAAGATGTGACGCAATGGTATTTACAGTCCCCTCTCGCAGCCGAAGGCTAGCGTGAATTTGAGAAAAATGACATGTCATGGGTAGCCGAAGCTATGGTCCGGACGTGTATGTAGAATTTTTAATTCGAAATTCTCGTTCGGACGATAGCTTCAGTTACCCACATGTGTTATTTTTCTAAGGCAGAGCTGGGGCATAGTTCTAAAGCCCTGCTATTCTTCGCGCTAGCCATCACCCCTCTGTAGCGTGCAAGGAATATGGATTAGCGGGGCTGGCCGCAACCACTTTACGCGTGGCGCGTGCAGGCGCGTGGGCGACGCGTCGCGCGCAATCCGCCGGGCTTTCGCCTTTTCTTCTGGCCCGCCCGCAACACCACAGCAACCACTCCCCAAACAACATCACAATGGATCGCCAGAGCACGTACACACTCAGCCTCGGCCTGCCTGGCACCGATCGCGATGAGTCTGAGAAGACCAATTCTCAAATTCAGCAGCTGCTGGTCAATTTCGTCCTTGATTTCCACATCGACAACGTCTTCATCTACAGGTGCGCTCAGCTCTTGCCTCGCACTCCCTACATTACTGACCCTCTGCAGAGATCAAATTCGCGAGAATGCACTGATCAAGCAGTACTACTGCGACATTGACATCGCCCACCTCATCTCCTACAACGAAGAGCTGGCCCACAAGCTCACCACTGCTCCCGCCGACCTCATTCCTCTCTTCGAGACCGCCCTCAAGACTTGTACCCAGCGTATCGTCTATCCTTCGCAGAAGAATATCAATCTTCCCCAGCACCAGCTCCTCCTACATTCCTCCGCGTCCCGAATTTCCATCCGCGATCTCAACGCCACCAATGTCTCCCACCTTGTGAGGATACCAGGCATTGTCATCGGCGCCTCCACCCTGACCTCGAAAGCGACCACGCTTCACATACAATGCCGCAACTGCCAACATTCACAGACCCTGCCAGTAACGAGTGGCTTCGCCGGCGTTTCGCTACCGCGCACCTGCGGCAGAGAAAGGACCGAGGGTGACACAGCTGACAAGTGCCCGCTGGATCCCTACTTCGTCGTCCACGAGAAGTGCGCCTTCATCGACCAACAAGTCCTGAAGCTTCAGGAAGCTCCGGACCAGGTCCCGGTTGGAGAACTGCCTCGCCACATCTTGGTCTCGGCCGATCGGTACCTGTGCAACAGAGTCGTGCCTGGTTCGCAATGCACCGTCATGGGCGTGTTCTCAATCTACCAGAACAAAGGCGGCAAGGGTAACACTGCCGTTGCTATCCGCAACCCCTACCTCCGGGCCGTCGGCATCCAATCCGACGTCGATCACACCATGAAAGGCAACGCTACCTTTACGGAAGAGGAAGAGCAGGAATTCCTGGAGATGAGCAGGAGGCCCGACCTCTACCAGGTTCTCGCAGACTGCATTGCGCCCTCGATTTACGGTAATGCGGATATCAAAAAGGCAATTGCATGTCTCCTCTTTGGTGGCTCGAAGAAGATTCTGCCCGACGGCATGAAGCTGAGAGGCGATATCAACGTTCTTCTTCTCGGTGACCCAGGTACTGCCAAATCACAACTGTTGAAGTTCGTCCAGAAGGTCGCGCCGATTGCGATTTACACCTCTGGCAAGGGTTCTTCTGCGGCCGGTTTGACGGCCTCGGTCCAGCGTGATCACAATACACGCGAGTTCTACCTGGAGGGCGGTGCAATGGTTCTGGCGGACGGTGGTGTCGTTTGTATTGATGAGTTTGACAAGATGCGCGACGAGGATCGTGTGGCAATTCACGAGGCCATGGAGCAGCAGACGATTTCCATTGCCAAAGCAGGCATCACTACTATCCTGAATGCTAGGACCTCGGTCCTTGCAGCTGCAAACCCTATCTTCGGACGGTACGATGACCTGAAGACCCCGGGCGAAAACATCGACTTTCAGACGACTATCCTGTCACGTTTCGACATGATTTTCATCGTCCGCGATGAGCATGAGCGTGGCCGCGATGAGACAATAGCCAAGCACGTCATGGGAATCCACATGGGTGGCCGTAGCGTCGAGGAGCAGGTGCAAGTTGAGATCCCAGACGATAAAATGAAGCGGTACATCAGCTATTGCAAGCAGTAAGTATTCCAGCTCCGTTTCAAGAAGGCTATTTCTAACCAATTTTTTCAGAAAATGCGCACCTCGCCTCTCTGCTGAGGCAGCCGAAAAGCTCTCTTCGCACTTCGTCAGCATTCGCCGTCAAGTTCATGCTGCTGAAATGACTGCCAATGCTCGGTCATCCATTCCCATCACCGTGCGTCAGCTCGAGGCTATTGTTCGTATAACAGAGTCTTTGGCGAAGATGACGCTGTCGCCGATCGCCACCGAGGCGCACGTTGACGAGGCGATCCGTCTCTTCCTGGCTAGCACCATGGACGCCGTGACTCAGGGCGAGGGTCAAGGCAGCCGGGAACTCATGGAAGAGGTTAACAAGGTTGAGGAGGAGCTCAGGAGACGTCTGCCCATTGGCTGGACCACCAGTCTAGCGACGCTCAAGCGAGAATTTGTGGACGCAAAGGGTTACAGCGAACAGGCGCTCAACAGAGCACTGATTGTCATGCAACGGAGGGAAACAGTGCAGATCCGACACGGTGGAGCCCAGGTGCATCGGAGTGGTGTCTGATGAACGGCTGTCCAGTGCGTCGGGTCCGTTCGCAGTTGATGTCATTTTTCGCAAGGGAACGGGCGTTTTTCAATGTGTTGTTCATGAACAATTGGGTTGGCCAGGGAAAACGATGACGGCTTCAGTTAGAATACCACGTTTGTTTTTTGACATGGGGATAGCTTCAAAGTCCGCCAGGACTGCGCATAGATAGGAAAATTTCTTCACGGACACGTCAACGGGTACGTAGGACGCAGGTGCCGAGGATTAAGCTTCGATCAGCACCGGCACTTGAGGCAAATGTTTTGGTCGGTGCGCCGGAGTCTCGCTCCGCAGCCTCGATTAGTGTTGTACAGCGGGTTGTAAAAGTTTTTTGTCTTTGCATGTGCTTCGACCAATACGGCCGTCCCTGCATGCAGCACATGTCAGAAGTGATTCTAAATTTGTATGTGGTCTTCAATGAACTACGTAAGCAAGGTGCAGTATCAGGATATCTCTGGCGAGGGCCAGACTACTTTGCACCGGCTGTAGTGGTTGTGGTGTCAGGGAAAAAAAAAATGTTGACCCTAGGCAACCGAGCCCCATCTTTATCGGAGATCCCATATGCAGTGATTCTTGGCTGGCGCACGAACTTGAGTCGTGGGTAACCTATAAGAGAGCGGATATTCCGATGGCATCGTGGGCTGATAGCGCGTTGAGTGTTGGCACAGTCACCGCCTTCTCACCGCGTCCCACTGAAAGCAAATCGCGTTGAGCACACTGCAGGAGACGCGGCCAGGCGCGGAGAGGAGGTGTGCGGCGTTGCGCCCCGAGCACGGTTTGGTGCAGGTGTGGCGAGCGTGGGAGCGTTCAGATATTGCGCGCAGTGCCTGAGTGTTGGGAGGCGGCCGCCAGCATCGGCCCGGTTTGCCCATGGGCGATTACGAGTACCCCACACTTCCCAGGTTGGGCGAGGTGGAGAAGCTCCCGCCCACGGGCCCGGCGCCCTCGATCTGCGCGCTCATTGCCCGACCGTCTCCTTCCATTCCGGATGGCATCTCACGATCATTGGCGTGATGACGGCGCAACGGCATGCCGCTCTGAAAGCGCTTTCGCACAGAGTTCGCGGCTCCTCCGCCGCCAAGGATGCGAGCACAGACAAGCGGAGGCTAGGCCGCACTGAGCACATTGAGGCGCCCGACCGGGGCACCAGTTCGAGAGCTGGCACCTCGAAGCTCCACCCGCTGCCACATCAGAGCGAGCGCCGCAAGCTAAGACGGGCTTCCTCGATTGTAGCAAGGCGGCGGCGGCGCCCGCAGCTATGACGGGTTTAGGTCGAGCGCGTGCGGCTTGTGACCTCTCACCCGATGCCTCTGACGTCGCGTCGCAAGGGTAGCTGGTAGCGAGCGAGCTCTTCCCCCAGCCTCTGCAGACCGTCATCTCCAACTTGCTTCCGTCACCTGTCTTTCTCCTCTCCATCCGAGCCGTTGTGCGCTTCCTCCACGCGCAGCTCGACGCCGCCCGACGTAACTTCAGCTCCCAATCTCGGCTATACGAGACGCTGCCCGGGACAAACTTCTTCGCGCATTCCACGCGCGGCCAGCCTCTCGACTTCCCCATCCATTAGGACTGCGCATCCATCGCGCCAATCGCCCAATTGATTTTTGCAGCGCCGTCTTCTCTCTCCACAAACACCATCGCAATGGCCGAAACGCGAGACGTTACCAACCACGTCCTGTTCGAGGTCGCCACAGAGGTCGCCAATCGAGGTAAGAAGCTCGGCTGTGCGCATTGGCTTGGCTGACGCTGAAACAGTTGGCGGTATCTACTCGGTCCTCAAGTCCAAGGCCCAGGTCACGACAGCAGAATATGGCGCCGCCTACACGCTCCTCGGCCCTCTCAATCGCGCTTCGGCCGCAGTCGAGGTTGAAGAATTGGAGCCCAAGGACCCGGCTCTAGCCCAAACTATAAAGAACATGAACGACCGCGGCGTTCAAACACTCTATGGTCGCTGGCTGATTGATGGCGCCCCGCGAGTCCTGCTCTTCGACACCGGCACTGCTTACCAGTTCCTTGACGAGTGGAAGGGCGACCTCTGGTCCGTTGCCGGCATCCCGTCGCCACCGGGCGACCACGAGACGAACGAGGCCATCGTCTTCGGCTACCTGATTGCATGGTTCCTGGGAGAGGTGAACACGCCCTTTGAATCGCACAAAAATCACGTTAACGTCTCCCCAGTATGTCTTCCACGAAAAGAAGCGCGCCGTCGTTGCCCAATTCCACGAGTGGCTCGCCGGAGTGGCGCTTCCTCTCTGCAAGAAGAGGCGCATCGATGTCACTACCATTTTCACCACGCACGCGACCCTCCTCGGCCGGTATCTGTGCGCCGGATCGGTCGATTTCTACAACAACCTGCAATACTTTGATGTGGATGCGGAAGCAGGCAAGCGCGGCATCTACCACAGATACTGCATTGAGAGGGGTGCGGCACATTCGGCCGACGTCTTTACCACCGTTTCGCACATCACTGCTTACGAGAGCGAGCATCTCCTGAAGCGCAAGCCGGACGGAGTGCTGCCCAACGGGCTCAACGTCAAAAAGTTCTCGGCCACGCACGAGTTCCAGAACTTGCACCAGCAGGCGAAAATAAAGATCAATGACTTCGTCCGCGGCCACTTCTACGGGCACAACGACTTCGATCCGGAGAATACTCTTTACTTCTTCACTGCTGGTCGCTACGAGTACCGGAATAAGGGTGTGGACATGTTCATCGAGTCACTGGCCCGCCTGAATCACCGCATGAAGAGCGCCAATTCGACCATGACTGTCGTGGCCTTCATCATCATGCCTGCCCAGACGCAGTCATTGACGGTAGAGGCTCTCAAGGGTCAGGCCGTCATCAAGTCTCTGCACGACACGATTGACGTGATCTCTAAGAACGTTGGAAAGAAGCTGTTCGAGAGATCGCTCGCTTGGCACGAAGGCATGGAGCTTCCCGAGGACAAGGAGCTCATCACGCCGGCAGATAAGATCATGCTTCGCCGGCGGTTGTTTGCTATGAAGCGTCACACTCTGCCGCCGATTGTCACACACAACATGGTCAATGACCACGATGATCCAATTCTCAACCAGATTCGCCGGTGTCAACTCTTCAACCACCCGACAGATAGGGTAAAGATCGTATTCCATCCCGAATTCCTGAACTCCGCAAATCCCGTGCTGCCCATGGATTACGATGATTTCGTGCGCGGTACGCATCTCGGTATTTTCTCGTCTTACTACGAGCCGTGGGGTTATACGCCTGCAGAGTGCACGGTCATGGGAGTCCCGAGTATCACGACGAACTTGTCTGGATTCGGTTGTTATATGGAGGAGCTGATCGAGAATGCCCAAGACTACGGCATCTACATCGTTGACAGGCGGATGAAGGGCGTCGATGACTCAGTCAACCAGCTCTCAGACTACATGTTTGAGTTCACCAAGAAGAGCAAACGTCAGCGTATCAACCAGCGCAACAGGACGGAGAGACTCAGCGATTTGCTTGACTGGAAGAGGATGGGCATGGAGTACGTCAAGGCCCGCCAACTGGCTTTGCGCAGAGGTAAGTCGAATTTGCGGACACGATGCGGAAACATCTTATTGACGTTTGATAGCCTACCCCGACGCCTTCGATGGTGGTGACGAGCCGGACTTCTTCGGCAACGCTGAAGTCAAGATTTCGCGCCCGCTCTCGGAGCCCGGGTCCCCCAGAGATCGATCGGGTATGATGACACCTGGCGATTTTGCTTCGCTGCAGGAGGGCCGCGAAGGGTTGAGCACGGAGGATTATATTGCCTGGAGACTACCGTAAGTGATGATCCTCTCGACATATTGGATGGGACAAGGCTGACCAGAAGAACAGTGAGGAGGAAGAGCCGGAAGATTACCCATTCCCGCTGACATTGAAGACGAAGAAGTCATCGGACTCTCCCGCGCTCAATGGCTCGTAGCAACTGGGCTCTCTCGAGCGCGAGCCGCCAGTTGAAGAGAGCGTCTATGCGACCCGAACCGACCCGTGACCCCCACCGATCGGCATATAATGGTGGGGCTTTTCGGATTTGTGTTTTCCAGCGTCAAGACAACTGCAGCTGTACATGCATTGCTTTCTACATGTTTCTGTACTCTAGGCTCGATCGTTTATTGCCCGAATTGTTATCATGCAGAAGGTCTAGATCCTTCAAATTCTCCGGTGCCCACCGCCATGTCAGCGGCACAAAGATCGTGGGGATTGGAACGCTGCGGCGGTGACTGTAATCAAACCGACCCAATGGCAGGGAGAAGTGGTCGGTGGTGTAGGGACCCACTTGGAGGTGGGCTCACCTCTCTGCTTCCCCGCAGATTGTGCGTGCCGAAGACGCTCGCGTGCAGCGTGCTTTCGTCAAGCTCCTATGCATGGGCAGCCGATGCAAGCGCGATTAAATCAGCGAAGCCGCGTGGCGGCCTTGCATGCCGTCGGGGTCGTGTGAGAGAACGCCTAGGGTCTGGGGATCACTGAGAAGCTCTCCGATCCTAAAAACATGAGTTTAGCGCAAGGCGGAGCATAGTGCGGGCTTTTCCGCCAAGGCGCGCGTGCCGACGGACGGCAGGGCGGCACGTCCGCTACGGCTGCAGTCGGGAGACGGTTAGTAGGTAACGTTGTTGTATGTAACCTCGCTGGACGCATGCAATTGACCACCTCAAGTCAGCCAATAGAACGTTGCCAGCGGACAAAAGGAGTGTACAATAGCTACAAGACGGCCCGTTATTGTAGAGCACGATGGATGTAGGTGAACGCATGAGGCCAGCGGTGAACAGGACCATCGACACAAGCGGGCGCAGCACAGTAGATTGTCAACAAAGGTTGACCGGTCTAATGAGGTATTTTCCACCTCGTCACTACGTGGACAGTCGAAGCTCACGCCTGGGTGTATTGGTTTGATGTCAACTCTGTGCCTACATCTTGGTGTTTGTTTACACAGTAGTTTCTCGCAGGGTTTGGATGGGCAATATGCGACTCTGACCCACATCAGCAACCGAGCATGCGAAACGGAACTGAGCTTTGGCAAGGGCCGGCCTCCATGAGGTCAATTCGCCGTGATAAACGAGAGGCTGACTCGCTTCAAACGTGGCTGATTGCCGATCTTGAAGAGCAAAGTGAGATGGATCTTGCGCGTGCCCAACGTCTGTGGCGCTGGGGGGTCCAAAAAGGGATAAGTGATGGACGTAAAGCCCTAGCCTTAGCTGGAGGACATGACGACGGAGTCCGCGGTACTGCAATCTGCTCGCCCGCGATTGGGCCGGGGCTCGCCCGAAAGCGTGGGGGACTGTGGCGTGCTGCTGGGGTGCATGGTGTGAGAGGGCTCCCCGCGTGTGGTGGTTTCGGCGGGCTGCAGAGCGGCCGGCATCGCAGCTCTACAGAGAATCGGGTCGAAACAACGGCTACGCAGCTGCGGCACTGCGGGAAGGCGCGCTGAGTCGCCGGCCGCGCTTGGCAACTTGGCAGTGCTTCCCTTTTCCTGAGCCCTGCGTCACGCAGCGCCCGGAGCACCCACCGCCCTCTCATCCCGACATTATCATTGCCTATTTCTTGACCCGCGCGCTGAGGAGAGACCCGGCCACTCAGCTTGCGCTTCCGCTCCTACGCACCTACTTTTCCTCACGCCGCGACATGCCCTCCGCCGCCGGATACGCCTAATGTCCGCCATCCGCCCGCCAGCCCGCCGCGTGCAGCCCACGCTCTCTCACCTCCCTCCTATCGCGACACTACCACCACAATAACCACCGCTCGCCCAGGCGCCATGGTTGGCGCTCTGTGAGCACACTAACCGCTGCCCGGTTTTCTCATCTACCTGCCCAATCCAGCGAATCCTGGACCCTCGCATCCGCCGTCTGCTTCGACCTTCGTCTGGCCTTGTCACCCCGCGGAGTCCCGCCAACTCCCCATAACTTGTGAAGACTCGGCTGCTGCGCGCAAACAGCGCTCTCGAACCTCCGCCCGAGCTCAATTCCTTCGCGAACAACCAGCGCAGCGTCCCCGGCTCGCGCGCCTCCGCTCCGCTCTCACCATGTTCACCCCTTTGATGGAGATGGGCGCATGGGTGCATAGCCACCTGCCCTCGATGCCTACAGACTGGAGCTTCCGCCGCCCGCATTTCAATTTTATCACGCTTCATTGTAAGTGCAATCCGCGCGTTCGCACGCGCCCTTGCTTCCGGTTGCGCGTGTTGCTGACGCGAGCACGCAGACCTATATCTTATTCTTATGACGATTCTCGGTTCTATCCTTCTCTACCCGGCCGGCGGTATGGATTACATCGATGCACTCTTCTTCGCGAGCGGTGCGGCCACGCAGAGCGGCTTGAACACAATCGATGTCAACAAGCTCTACCTTTACCAGCAGGTCGTCCTCATGCTTATCGCGTGCGTCTGCAACCCGATTTTTATCAATACCTTCGTTGTGTTTGTGCGCCTGTACTGGTTCGAGAAGCGATTCCAGGGACTCGTAGCTGAATCGCGCAACCGGAACCGCACTCGGTCAAGAACAAGGAGCGAAGCCAAGGGAGAAAGGGATATAGGCCACGAAGAACAGGGCGTCAATGGCCGTGCCATCACTGTTGTTCGAAATCAGGATGGCCACGCCCAGGGTGCACCTTGCAACATCGACGGCGAAATCGAGGAAGAGAAGGACCAATTTGACTCTACAGCCGAGACAGCCACAGCTATTGGTGCGGACTCAACTACGGGGCAGAACGATACGATTCAGCCTTTCCACAGGGATATTACCTTTGCCGATGACGTCAAGCCGCCTCCGCGACGCTCGATTGCAGCCGAGGAACGTCTTCCGATACGGCGGCCGGCAGAACAACATATTGCTTTCGTGGAGAACCAGAGACGCCCCAAAACCAAGACACGGCTGCGCATCCCTGGCCCAAGGGAGTTTGACCGTGGTGACAAACCGCAATCACTTGAAGAGGAGGATGGTGCTGTACACCTGGCACGCGAACTCACCAACGAGTCAAGTATGCGTGGTCGGGATGAGGCGAACCAGCCGGCCGATACCGTCGACCCCGGCAACCCCAATGAGGACGACCAAGCTTTCAAGCGACAGGTATCAGCCGATGAACACGTGGCCAGCGTAGGCGGAAGGCTCCGCTCCGGCTTCAACAATGTCAGGCGTAGGATGACCCTGGGCGAGGACCACGACAACGAAGATTCCGGCATACGCCGTCGCGCAAGTACTTTTAGGACTTTTGTCACTGCGCGGAGCAGGGAACGCGAACTGGATCCCGCACCATACCTGAGCTGGCAGCCGACAATTGGCCGTAACTCAGCATTCGTGGATTTGACCGAGGAGCAGAGAGAAGAGCTGGGCGGCATCGAATATCGCGCATTAAAAACGCTGGCTTTCATCCTGGTATTCTACTTTGTGGGGTTCCATCTCCTTGGCATGATTGTCCACCTACCCTGGATTGTGCGCTCGAGCTACAATGGAAGTGTCTTGAAACCTGATGGCATCAGCGCCGTCTGGTGGGGGTTTTTCACGCCTGCGTCAATGTTCAACGATCTCGGTTTCACGCTTACGCCGGATTCTATGGTTTCCTTCCAAAAGGCCGTGTTGCCCATGTTGTTTGGCAGCTTTCTCATTATTATCGGTAATACTGGCTTTCCATGTATGTTGCGGCTGGTCATTTGGCTGGCCGAGAAGCTGGTTCCCTATGGCAGCGGCGTCTGGGAAGAGCTCAGGTTCCTTCTCGACCATCCCAGACGCTGCTTCACCCTCCTTTTCCCGAGCAAAGCTACCTGGTGGCTCTTCTGGGTCTTGGTACTGCTCAACGGCATTGACCTGATATTCTTCGTCATCCTCGACATCAACGATGAGACCGTCACGTCGCTCACACCAGGCTACCGGGTTCTGGATGGCCTCTTCCAGGCAGCAAGCACGCGTACGGCAGGTTTTGCTTGCGTCAATATCGCCGATCTTCACCCAGCCGTCCAGGTGTCGTATTTGATCATGATGTATATCTCAGTCTTCCCGATCGCCATCTCTTTGCGCCGGACCAACGTCTATGAGGAAAAGTCTTTGGGTCTCTATTCTGAACACAGCGCTCCTGACGAGGCTGAGCAGAGCTACGTTGGTACTCACTTGCGACGTCAGCTATCATTCGATCTGTGGTACATTTTCTTGGGTTTCTTTTTCATCGCAATCATTGAGGGTTCCCGCCTAGAAAACACAAACGACTTCTCGTTTACTCTCTTCTCAGTGCTGTTCGAAATCGTCTCAGCATACGGTACCGTCGGCTTGTCTCTTGGCTATCCCAACATCAACGCATCCTTTTCGGCCGAATTCAAGACATTGTCGAAACTCATCATCATCGCGATGCAGATTCGTGGACGACACAGAGGCCTTCCGTATGCACTGGATCGGGCTATCCTGCTTCCGTCGGAGACTTTGCACAAGAAGGAAGACGATGATGCAGGTAGGCGGGCGGCGATTGCGCGGCGTAACAGTAACTTGAGCGAGATGGAACGCATAGACCCTACTGCATTCGCAGGTCGACCACCGACATTCCGAAGAGGCAGCGTCGCAACGGCTAGGGATGAAGAGGGGCCGACTGGCAACCAGTGGTTGAGCAACCAGAGAAGAAGCGCCAGCGCGGCGGGCTTGACGAAACTCTTGAGCGGGGCGTTGTCGGCAGGACCGTCCATTCATAAGAGAGACTGATGTGTCTCTTCCCAATAGGAATGGTGGCAATATGTACGAGTGTCCAGCCTAGATTTATACACGCACGGGAGGGTTAGATTCTTTCTCTGGCTTTGGTGTACAAGACATAGACTTTGCGGGCGGTGGCTTCTAGAATTATTTCTTCTTCTTGGTTTGGATAAGCTAGGGGGAGGCGCAAAAATCAGGCTTTCTCTTCGTTGTATCATTTCTTACATTATGTTTAGCAAGGCGTTGTTAGTACACGTTTGTCTTACTTGGGCTGGCTGAGAGTTGTCCTCAAAGGTCTCACGATTGAAAACGAATTAGATCCCTACGTTTCCCGCATACGAGAAATATTCTTTCCTTCCCCGTCTGCTTAGTCTGACGCTTCGTGTTCAAGTACGAATAGTAATTATCCAGGAGAGGGCCGGTGTGGGACTTGGTCCCACCTCTATGTATAATGTTTGCTAGGTAGTTCTCTGCCCCTGAGAGGGAAAATCCATTACAGTCCTGAAATCCGATGAACCCTCCCTTTCCCTTCTATAGTAAGCCTTGTTCATCCCATGCAATTCAGTGCAGTCGTTTGAGCACTAGGCGTCGCTGCCCAAACCCTAAGAGATGGTGAGTTCCCGGCGTGAAGTGACGCAATGGCGGTGCTTTAGTTTGGACTTCATTTCCCGTCCCCGCCTGTGTACGTAGATGGTCAAGACTAGGAGAAAAGCGGATGGAAGCCGGTCGGCATATGGTTGCGGAACATGGGGCGCTATTTGGTCCAGTCACCCCTACTAGCCCGTCAGCCCTACAGACGGAAATGGCGTGCAGTGACAGCAGTAGTGATGGGGTCAGGGTAATTCGCGGAGTATTGCCGTCGACTCGTAATTTGTTGATGGGGTGTTGGTGTCGGCAATTCGTCGTTAGTTTGTGTTTGGGTCGACGCCCTGACTGCCGATGAACAGCAGCTCTGTTGCACAAAGCCCACGTATCTTCGGGCCGTTCGACTCAGCATTGCAACAGGCCCGAAGGTAGTTGGAGCTCTTTTCCAAGTGCTTTTGCTCCTAGAGATATGTCGTGTTCTTGGGCTCAAATGGACATTTCGGCTACACGACTTCATTGCTGCAGATGATATTAATAGCCGGACCGACGTCCTAAGGAGGTCGGGGATGCCGGATAGATTTTCACAGGGATGATGAGTCAGCTTGACAAGCAAACACACAGACACTCGAGCTGACGGCAGTTTTTGCCTCAGGCAACCAATACAGAAGGTAGTAGCGGCGGCAGTTCGGCGATGCTGCAGCTGCCACCATCACCATCATGCCATGTCGCATTCCAAAAATTACGAATACGCAGGCCGTCATCGAGGCGGCTGGAGGCGTGAGATGGTAAACACGAGCAGCGTGATGGTGGGAAAGGGATGACAGGGCGGGAAGCTGTGGCTTACGGCGCAAGGGCGGTGGGCACATGCAGCGCGCCCCTCGAAGGGCCCCCCAGGAAATACGTGCTGCGCAACGGGGGCCGGCTAGCTTGCCGACGCCCGTCTCACTATTCCCATTGCCGCCTCTCCTGCCTGCTCTCCAGACCATACCTTCGCTACTTTTGCTGCAGCTAGCCTGCTCTCCCTTCTCACTCTCTTTTTTTTTTGTTCTCGCCGCTGTCTCTACCCGCCGTTCCCCGGAGCTATGTTGAGCGCTGCTCTGCGGCATAGCTGATCTCTCGCGCATTTACTGTATCTTCAGCTTATCCCAACTCCCCGACATCCATTGCACTCGCTCTCGAACGTCCCGACGGCCGCACGCAATCCCTCAATCCGATACACGGTACGACGACACGCGGCGGCACCACAATGCTGGTCCCCAACTACAAGCCCAAAAGCTCCTCGGGCGGCCTCCGCATCGGCATCGGCAACGGGCTGCCGTATAGCCCCAGCTACGGCTCCTCGTACGGGCGGCGCTCCTTCCGCCTCAATGTGCGCAACATCCTCCTCCTGACGGCGGGCGCCTGCTTCCTGCTGCTGCTCTGGAACATGCGCTCGTCGTCGCCGTCATCCTCGACATCCGTATACCACGCCGGCAAGGCGCTCCCGCAATACTGGTCGGTCACGGGCAAGACGGATCTGGAGGGCGTCACGACGTGGCCGAAGCCGAAGGATTTCAGAGTCGTCGGCTTGGTCTTCTTCGGGCGGCCGGTCAGCGTGTCCATCCTGGACTGCTACCTGAAGCGGAACCTGGCGCGCAACGGCGGCTTCCTGGACGAGGTCATCTGGCTGGCGCGGACGAGCGTGGAGGAGGACCTGCAGTGGCTGGACGCGCAGGTTGCGGCCGAGCCGGCGTACACGAGGCGGGACCTGCTGTTCGAAGGCATCGATTATGCGAGCGCGTACGACCTAGCGGAGAATGGGACAATGTATATCAAGATGGATGATGACCTGGTGAGTTAACGTCGCTCTTCAATTTTCTTTTTGGGGAGTCGCAGTCAGGAACCAGGATTCTGGGGCGGGGTGGGGTTTGGAATTTGAATTTTGGAACGGGGACTGGGGGGGTAAATTGCGCGACCTAAAACGGGCGGGAGACTGACGTTCCGGTAGGTATTCATGGAGGACCACGCCATCGCGACGCTCGTGCAACACAAGCTCGAGCACCCGGAGAACTTTGTCGTCGCGGCCAATGTCGTCAATCAGCCATCGCTCAGCTGGATGCACTACCGCTTCGGCGCCATCAGGCCGTACTTCCCTGAGTTGACGCCGCCGAACCCGGAGGAGGTGGCCAAGCAGGGTCGCTGGCGCCCGTCAGAACTGCCAAAGTGGAGCGGACCCGAGGATTACCACATCACCGAGGAAGACAAGCTCGAGCCGCCCTTCGAGGGGCACCGCTGGCTGCCGCTACCCGACGACTACCCAATCGAGAAGACGCCGATTGCGACGACGAGTTTCGATGCTTTCAGCCAGGGTCTGTGGCACTGGCAGGTCGCGGCCCAGGAGCACTACAGCTTCTTTGAACACCTGGAAAACAATGATTTGTGGAAGTGTAAGTTGGGGTCTCCGTGGCTATGCAGATGTTGGATGCTGATTGGGGTTGTGCAGACAAGTTCCACACGCTGGACTACCATTTCATGCGCATGGGTATCCAAATGATTGCCATTTGGGGCGAGGACATCATTGAAAGCGACATTCACAACGGAAACGGTGATGACGAGTACCATTTCACCGAGGTCATGACCAAGAGGACGGGCAGACGTATGTTCCCCAGAAGTTTCGAGATTGATGGTTGGGTCACTAACAATTTGTGACAGATGCTGTCGTCGACGGCCGTGCAATCGTTTCACATTACACTTTCCTGCCGCAAAGAAGCGGCCTGGAATCGACAGATATCCTCGAGCGCTACAGAGCGTACGCAGAGGAGAATATTTGCCCGGGCAAGATGGCTTGGCCGAATCAATTCTCCAAGCCTGCTGCTGCACAGCAATGATTAATTCCGGTGTTTTTGATTTCAGGACATGTGGGGGTTATGGGATCTATGAGATATTTTGGTCATTCTTGTTTGGCATCTACAACGCTCTGCGTTCATTGGAAGCAAGCAGGTTGGCGCAGGCGGGAATCTGATTTACACGAGTACATATGTTGGCATTTCTTGGCGGTGTTGGATATAGATTGTCGTCTGACTGCATGAGAGATGTGCACACGTTGTAGTATAGATAATGAGGAGGAGAGTGCGATCAAACGGCCACGCAGCTGGAGGAGCGGCAGAAGTGGGCTGATGCTCTCGATTGTGGCACCATTTTCGCCGACACGTCTCCACACCAAAGTTGGCCGTCTCCCTTGAAAAATCAATTGGTTCCCACGTGAAGTGACAGTTCCTGGCTCAGCCCTACGAGGATTCCGCTCCGCCCCTCGAGCAAAAATTACCTCCGCAGCCCCGCAGCCCGCCGAGAACCCGCTCCGCCGACGTCACCTCACCCCCATCCACACAAAATTAAAAATAAAAAAGACGGTCCGCCATGAACCAAGACCTCGAAGATGAAATCACGTCGATAAATTCCATCTACGACGAGGAGACCCTTACGGCTACCGAGAGCAACGATTCATCATCCATCCAGTGCGTGCTGCGCCTCCCGTCGCTGCCGTCGGTCACGCTGCGTCTGTCCTTCCCGCCAGACTACCCAGACGCCCCGCCGTCGGTTTTAGGAACGCAGAGCGTCGGCGACGACGTGCCCAAGGGCTTCGGCACCAAGGTCGTCGACGTCGTCCGCGATGTTCTGGCGCGCGTCTACCGGCCCGGCGAGCCGTGCGTGTTCGACGTGCTCGACGAGGTGGGCGAGATGGTGGAGCGCGAGCGCGAGGCTATGCAAGAGCAGGAAGAAAATGGTTTGACTTCCACCTCCCACGAACACCACCACCACGAGGAGGACGCCGGGGCTGAGGACGAGCCATCGTCGGCGCCGCAGATGAGCGAAGAGGATCTCGGCCCGCCGCCGCCGTGGGTGCTGAGCGAGCCGCTGTCGGAGAAGAAGTCGGTCTTCCTGGGGCGCGCGGCGGCCTGCACCAGCGTCGACGAGGCCAAGCGCTGCATCGCCCACCTGCTCGCCACCGACAAGAAGGCCGCCCGCGCCACGCACAACATCACCGCCTGGCGCATCCGCGGCCAGAACGGCGCCCAGTTCCAGGACTGCGACGACGACGGCGAGTCGGCCGCCGGCGGCCGCGTGCTCCACCTGCTGCAGCTGATGGACGCCTGGGACGTCGTCGTTGTTGTTACGAGGTGGTACGGCGGTATACAGCTGGGACCGGACCGGTTCAGGCTCATCAATCAGGCTGCGAGGGATGCGGTCGTGACAGGTAATTTTGTGAGGGAGGAGAAGAAGGAGGGGGGTGGGAAGAAGAAGGGGAAGAAATGAGGATGTGGGTTGGGGAGAACCGCGTATAGTGGTGGATGGGGCGCGAATGGTGCGCCGGCATCTCGGTTGAAATCTCTATATATCATGCTGGTCACATTTTCTAGAGGGGCGCGAGAGATATACAATTATTGCAGAGTGATGGCTGTTCGGCGATTAAAGCACCTCACGAGACTGAAAGCTCATGACACATGACAGAATCAAAGGGAGGACGCCTTGTGTCCAATGCTTATATATATCGCTGGATTGATGACAAGGAGCGTACCTGGTCTACCCTTTCCCCTCGAGCAAAGGGAGGGAGTGCAAAGGATCACTGTCTTATATCTGTTCTTGGAAAAATCCGACACTCGTGGCCTTTTGTCTCGCCAGATCACCCGTCATCCTCCGGCACCTACGGATTCCACAACCTCATCATACGAAACAGTGATGCTCTCCACTACCTGCCATTAATGATACACCGCATCACCATCCCCTCATCCACCTCATCAGCATAACCAAACACATCTCCGCGCCATAGATTCACACATCCAATGACTGAGTAAGGGGAAAGTGGTAGGGCTCTCCAATGCGCAACTCTTGCAAGCGACGGAAACAGGACAACGAGAGTAACACGCCTTCAGAAGTTCTGCCAGTCCGCACCCATGGCCACACTCTAATTCACTAGCAGAAGAGGCGTTAGAGTGCTCACAGTCAGGAAAGTTTGAGAAAGGCTGAGGTAATAGGCTTTTTATACTACGCGAACAACCTGTGTAAAAACATCCCTCACGGGTCGCCACACAGGTAACCAGTCACGCGGAAGGACAAACTGGCGGAATCAGCTGCCGGGATATTAGCATGTGCATGTGCCTGTGCAGATTGTCATGTGTTTCGAGTAAACGATCTCGGGTTGTTTCCCTCATCGTCGGCCTTTCCGCCAAATATTTGAGTCCTAAGTTCGTTAGGATTTATTACAGTGAAGAAACGAAGTGTTTTTGTCTGTTCCGAGATCTTTTGCCGTCAGGATAGACTCATTCCTTTGTCCGTCCGTGGAAAGGTTCTGCTCTGCGAGCCAGGCACCAGCGTAATGAGGTAAAAATGGGTATGAACAACCGGCAAAGGCTAGCGGCAGAGGCTATAGATAACTGCATCGTACCGTTTCCCGTGAGTCATGCTGTCTTATCCATTATTGTCGCTGAGTCTTAATTCACAAAGATCTCAACTCACATTTGCAAGGCACGTTATGATCAAAGAGTTTCACCATTTGTTTCGCTACTTCCAGGACCAACCAAATGAATATGGCCCAAATTTTAGCCAACTTTTCAGATCAGCCAACGCCAGACTGCCATTTCCCATGTATCGGATTTTAACCTCGCACCAGCTTGCAATACGCTCTTTCAATCTCCCGAGCTTACCTAAGCTGGTAACCAATCGCTGGTGTTCGAATGGAAAAAAAATATTATTACATTGGAGTGTAGCTTGACGGAACCCCACTCCCAAGATCCTCATTGAGTCGCCCTTAATGCAACCCTGCCTCTAATACCGCCTTCCACGACCGCGGTCGTACCCGTTATTTTGCTGCCATTGTTGGCCACTGTTGGCCTGAGGACCCCAGGCCTGTTGCTGCTGCTGCTGCCAATGCTGGCCAGGTGGATAGTTGGATGGCGGCGGTGGAGGTGGCACGCCCGGCATCGGATATCCCATAGGCATGTTGGGTTGTTGTGGAGGGAACGGAGGGAACTGATTGAAGTTGCCATTGGCACCACCCATTGGCGGCGGTGGTGGCGGTGGCCAAGGCCCATTGTAGTTGGGCGGGGGAGGGGGAGGAGGAGGGAAGTTCGGGAAGCCTGGGAATTGACCAGGGAATTGTTGAGGTGGAGGCGGTGGAGGGAAAGGCTGACCCGAGGCCGAGTATGGGTGAGGCGCAGGTTGCTGAGGGAATGGAGGAGATTGACTAGGTCCATTTCTGTAGGAAGGCGGAGGTGAGCGGCGGTAGTTGCGGTTCCGACCTTGGGACCGGGAACGGGAACGATAGGGAGATCGTGAAGGCGAGCCTCTACGACCACCACCAAGGCCCGTCCTCGGCCGGGAGTACGAGCGACTCGTGTCCCGTCGACGCTTCTCGCTGCGGCTTCTGCTCCTGGATGGACTGTACCTCCTCTTCCTCTCACGAGACCTGCTCCTGCCGCGATCTCCGCTGAGACTCCTGCTCCGACTTCTGGAAGAGTTGCTCTGACTCCTGCCAGACCTGCCTCTTGACTTTGCCTCCCTTCTCCTCTTCTTCATGCTCTCGCAAAAGTCGACCGACCAGCCATAATATCCCTCTGTGACAGTGAGCTCACCAGTGAGCTCGTCGCGGACCAGCGGCTGGCCCATCATGTCGATGTCGGCCACAATGCCTTCGTCGTCGGTATAGAGATTGTCCGAGTAACCCAACAGATCCTTGACGGCATTTATCAGGCCTATCTCGACGGATTTGTTCCTCAGATCCACTGCCTTGATATTGTGAGGGTTGATGGGCCTCGGGTCGTTTGCACGAATATGCGGCAGGAGAGCACCGGCAGGCAAGTCGTACCACGGACCATCAGGCTCTCCATGAAAGGCTGGAAGGACGTAGGGTGCTTCTTTGGTTGTGCGATCTTTCGGTGGCGCAGACTTGGCGGGTGCTGGGACAGTTGCATCTTTCAGAGCCTTAGATATGCGACTGCGGTAGCTTTCGCTATACAGTTTGGTGTCTTGGTATAGCTCAGTGAGCTTAGCGAGGCGCTGGCGCAGCTTGGATTTGCCAGAGGCTTGGAGCGATAGGGCAGTGGTGAAGATTAGCTCAAGGTGCGGCTCGAGAGGCTTGGTCAGCTGGGCGGGCTGGGCGTCATGGGCCCTGACGTGATGCACGAGATCATGGAGCAGGTAAAGCAGGTGCAGGATCTTGCGCCTGCTGGAGGGCGCATCACGCTTGGAGGGGCTGGTCGGTTCAGCCAAGCTCTGGGTCAGGCGGGCCAGGTACTTGCCCAAGGCGTCGAGGCGCTTGGTGGATTTCCCAGTGTTCTTCAGTAGCCAATCCTTGCATTTCTGTAGCGGGGCGTGGGCTTTAGCCTGTGCGATTACGGCCTTCTTGGATTGAGATCAAACCTGGAGATTGGCGGGCGAGCAGGTGAGGAGGGCTGCGTCGAGCAGGCTGTGGAAGCTCTGGATGTCGTCTTTGGCGACGGCAACGGGGTCGGCGCGCATAAGAGCGGCTGTGAGCATGGTCTTTGCGACGACCAGCGACGGCGGCGGCGCAGCCTGCGCCGTAGTGGGGCGTGTCGCGGCCATGGCGGTGTTGATGCAAAGGATGGAGAGTAGACGGTCGCGCTGCGACAAGCGATGCGACTGCGGCTGTGGTCCGTGCTCCCGAGCTCCCATGTGCCCCGCCGCCTGTCAACCGCGTCATTTCCTGCCTGCCACTACCACCACAACCCGCATCGTATCAAGAAATTCAGCAACTCGATATCAACAGCGATTCGTGTGCCTGTTCCTTGCCAGCCCGGAGGCGATGGGGAAGGCCGGTGTTCCCTTGCGCTCGAATGCGCACAGCCTTGTGGAAGACACAACACATTTCTTCGAACGGCATCTGGTACGCGCGCAGGGAGAAGATCCACCTTCACTAAACTGCAGACTCAGCCAAATGTGATCACTTATGGGTTTTCACCATGTTTACCCTCAAATGCTCCGCGGAGGGACCCGCATCTCCCATCGCATATCCTCTGCCAGCCTGCCGCCTTGGCCGAAAACCAATGCTGGCTGGACCTACCTATTCAGCCCCATAGTCCGAGCTTTGACACCCACCCTTCGTCTTCTTTTTCTTCTTTGTTTCCTTTTCGCTTCACAGAGGATACAAAGACACGCTTACATTTAACACATATGGTCACGTGATGCAGCCAACCGCTGGTGTGCAACAGTCAAAAAACAGGCAAGCTGCCCGGAACCGAGGCTGAACTGCTCCTGATGATTAGCTTCTTTGGGGTCGGTCTTCCTGGCTGAGGATTGCAGCATCGTCGAGATGGCACATCTGACTGTCGCCGATTGCCATGGAAGAAAAATAACCGCCGCTCGGTTTAGATAATTGCGGCACTGAATCGCCGTCCTTTCGGTCTCCAGAGAACAGCATGTCAGCTAGGCTGATGCTGGCTTTACGGTGGAGGAGCTGGTTCCCAGCGTCGGCCTCGCATCAACACTCGTCTATCATGCAATAACGACTTCATAACTTAAGCCTCGAGATAGGATGCTTAGTTTCTGACAGTGTTGTGCTACCAACCCAACACTCTGTTTCGGCAAAGTTGGGCAGATCACCACCTAATTTCACGTTATATTTGGCCAGCACAGCGAATGAGGTGCGAGGAGCTTCGCCGCAGCGCCTGTCTGCTGTGCCGCAGGATACACATCAACTATGCTCCATCGCCTCCCGTCTCTCCTTTCTGAAGTCTTGCCTGCTGTACTACCGCGTCCCCTCTGATACCCGTATTCTGCTTATGTTTCTGTATTTCGGAATTTTTTGTGCCTTGTGATCCCCACAGTCGAATACCTCCCATGAACATGGAGAACCCGCCCCCTTATGAACATAGCCAGGAGAACGAAAGCGCAGAACGGCGTCGCAGCTCCAACCCGTTGCGAGTTGGATGGAAAAGATCTTTCAAGTTTTCCCACAGACATCATCGCCGAGAAGTATGTTCCGCTGTACAACTCTATTATCTTCTCATCTAACACCGCTCCACCGCAGATAATTTTCTAGCTCGCGGTCAATCACGCTCGACAATCCATACTTCTAATGAAACCACCACTAGATGAGTCTCCGAGACCGTGCTTGTATCGACAGGCTTTCTTCCGACCGACAAGCAAAAGATCGAGATGACCGCCAATTTCACCCATTCCGCATTCGGCATCACCTGGCTGAATGAGACTCTCCCGCCATTTACGACCCCTCGATATTTTCTTGCCCCTTTCAAGCTGGAGATGAACAGCAGAGACTCTTTGTATACCTCCGAGAACGTCACTGCCACCACCCGCCTATACAGCGTCGATATCTATTGCAAGCCCGCCACAATTTTCACGCCACAAGACGAGTCTGAGGTCACTGGCAGCAGTGCCTTCTCGTCCATCGCCAAGTCCTACTACATGAACCCTACGGGCTGCAAAGTACCCCGACCATACGGGTCCACTGGTAACGACACAATAGGTGGTGTTGGGATGGAAGGAGAAGTACACATCTTTCTACGCTGGATGCAACGTCAATCCCGACTACACGAACTACTATCTGAAGCCGTAACCGGGAGGCCGCCTGTTTGTGCCCGAGACTCGCATCTTCCTGTCTAACCCGATGTTCGCCGTCGCCGTGGCCATCCTGTCGTTGTACGTCGCCATGCCGCTCGTCGTCTACTTGCGCCGGCCCGGCCACAGCTACCGACGCCGACGAGCCTGATTCAGGCGGCAGCCAGGCTAAAGTATTTTAGGATGTGGACAGTCCGTGGCACGGACTTCTCTTGGAATACGCCACTGTGGGGAATTCGTTGCCATGGACTGACTCAGTCATCAACACCTGCCTACCACTATCACCACAGCGCACATCGTATCGAGAGGTCCTGATCGCACGCAGAAACTAAGCGACTCGACGTCAAAAATGGTTCAGGCTCGCAGACTAGGCTACCAATGTTCACACTTGAGAGCCCTTTCTTGAATTGGGCCGCCAATTATCATCATCATGTGATTGATATGTTATTCCCACAAGAGGAACAACTCCAGCAACCCATAAAAAGAACAGTTGCGGGCCGGGTCTGGATCGCGAATCAACTACCTGGTTAATCCGCACGGCTTGTGTTCGCACGGTCGTGCTTGTTTTGCCAAGAGATTTACGCGCCGACAGCCTTCCTTTGGCAGATCCTTGCCGAGACAGACACAGCACAGCAATTGCAATGAACCATCAACCTTGTCCACGCTCCGAACTCCTCGCGCTCAAGCATATCGCGTACGTATTTTAGTAAAGAGATGTCAGTGGCGGTGTACAAGCATGCCTCACCTGCTAAATATTGAGCTCTCTGGATGAATGCGCCTGACTTGCTCTTTACCGAGATGGCCGACCCGCCAGAGCGGTTTGAGATGGGCCCACTGAAGTTAATCACCAGTGATCATGGCCTCGCCAACGAATGAGATACGCCAGAGCGCTATCGAGGCGGCTACATCCCAGCACTGCTGTGCCACATGCATTCATTCATAGGTACTGCTACGAGTCCACAGACCTCCAAGCCTCTCCTCCTCTAGGTTTTGCTATTTCCTATTCCGGTTATTTTGCCTCTTCTCTTACTTCTACTGGCTCCTCACGTCTTCCTGGTGAGGACCCGTGATTTCGAAGCGTGTTTGGCCTTTTTCTTTCCCCCTGTTTTGCAGCTTGATACCCGCTATGGATAACCCCATGGATAATCCTCCCTCCTATTACGATTCCATCGCCAATGACAACACCAATCGCAGCCCATCAGACGTCACGGGCCAACCGAGCATCAACAATACTACACGAGCTTTTCTTAGGAAGTTTGGCTCTAGGGGGCAGAGACAGGACAACGGAAATCGTAGGCACTTGCAATACCCCAAAGCAGTCTTTTTGCTGCGTCATCTAACCATTCTTTAGGTCCCGGACGGGTTTGGAAACCAATAACTTTGAACGCGCTGATTCTCACCACCGTTATCCTTATTTCCGGAGGCCTGATCGCAGTTGTTCAAATTCTGCTTGCGAACAGCCAACATAATGACGGTATTATCTTTGCCGCAGATATCGAAGACCTTCCCCTCAACAAATCATTCTCGTACCTCTATCTTCCTACCATAGTTGCGGTGATCTACAGTTTTCTGTGGACATGGATCGACCTCGATGCAAAACGACTCGAGCCCTACTATCAGCTCTCAAAGGAAGGAGGCGCCGCAGGCAAGGATTCATTGTTGTTACAATATCCCTTTGAGTTCGTAGCATCCGTCCCGCTGAAGGCAATCCGAAGCAAGTGAGCAATCATCCACCCTGACGCTTGGTGTAGCAACGCTAACTTGATAAGACACTGGCCTGTTTTCTCGGCTTCTTTTGCAATGGTCCTCATATTTTGGGGAGTCACGCCCAGTCAAGCAGGTATCTTTGCTACTGACACTATCAACCGGACCTTCACTATACCCATGGCTAGATCAACTGGTCATCTCTCTCTGGCGCAGCAGCGAACTGGCCTCACAGCAACATACGCACAGTCAGCTTACAACATTGCCTGGCTGAACGAGACTTTGCCCCCTTTTATGACCAGAGATTACATGCTTGCTCCCTTTGGACCCATTAAAAGCCTGGACGACACGAAAGATGCGGAGACATGGACGGCACCTACCACCATGTATTCCGTTGATGTGGAATGCATACAACCTCCGAAGGTGAACAACTCCGGATTTATCTCCTACCACACCGAAGACTGCAATGTGGACCACCCTACGTATTCTTCCGATACGGGCAAGGAATTTGCCACAATCTACATGGGTTACAGCAATGAGGAGGGTTTTGCCGATTGGTATTTGAGCACAAGTTGCGGCGCAAATGCTACCCACAAATTTTTGGTCCAGTGGACACAGAAAGACCCCTCATACAAACCCACATCCCCGTACGACTCTCCAGTTGCCGAGATCAAGAACGAGACAGCCCTCTACTGCGAACCCACATACTTCAGCCAGGCCGTCAACGCCACCGTGTCTGTACCGGGAAGAAGCCCAGTGCATGTTGTTACCACCGGGCCGAAGGTGCCTCTGCGAGAGAGTCTGTTCAACACCACTAGCTTTGAGTGGGGTATGAATTCGGGCAGGGAACAATTTAAGAATCGAGGTGACTATCCTATCATCAGCTGGCCATCGATGAAGGATCAGATACAAGGTATGGATCTGGACCTCACTTATCTAGGACCGATGGCTGGATTCGCGATTGCTGCATATCAACGCCCAGCTATAGACTATCTGGATCCGGACCTTTTGAAAGCCTCATACCAAGCCGCGTACCGCCTGTTGTTTTCTCGCCAGATGGTGGACGTTTTGAGCAGCGAACTGGACAGCTCAACAGCTACCGGTGGGACTCGCCAGTACACTTCGCGTGCAGTCATCGTCGTTCCCGTTTTCGCCTACTTGGTCGAAGGTCTGCTGGGACTTGTTATCATTTTTGCTGCATTTTTGCTGTACATTTCTATGGCCAGACCTCGCAACCTATCATCAAACCCAGGGAATATAGGATCCATGATGGCTCTTGTTGCCGAGCAGGAAGAGTTACTGGCATTTTTGAAGGGACACGATCAGTCAACGGATAAGGAGCTGAAAAACGCAGTCAAGAAGATGAAGTTTGGTCTGACAAAACCCGATTCCAACAGCGGGTTTCAGCTTGAATTGAAAGATTCGGATCCTGCCTTGGAAAATCGAGCCACAACAGACCTAAGCAGGTCCTCTCCATTCACCGGCGGTGTGCGGCCTCTTGAGCTGCGTTCGATCACTGGTCTCGTATTCATAAGCATGAATATCGTCATGCTTGTCGTCTTTGCTGTCTACTTTGTCAAGTCGAAGCGAGAAAATGGTGCGTAATCGAACACAATTTCTATGAAAGCATACTGATATATTTTTAGGCCTTCCCCTTCCATCGACCAACCGTTTCGTTCGTCAGCTGGTGGAGAATTACATTCCTACTGCGATAGCAACCGTCATCGAACCGGCGTGGGTTGTACTCAACCGCATACTCTGTACACTTCAGCCATTCGAAGACCTCCGCCGCGGCAAATCGAGCCCTTCCAGCTCCATCACCGTCGACTATACATCTTTACCACCGCAGCTTACCTTCTTCAAAGCCCTAAAGGCGCGCCACTGGATCCTTGCTGCTGTCTGCTGGATGGCCCTTCTGTCAAATCTTTTGGCCGTTGCTTTTAGCGGTTTATTCAATGAGGAAATCGCCGATGTTGCGTACAGGACCACTTTCGCTCAGCCTCTCCAACCTATCATGGACATCACTGCTCTTAACAATACGGATACAGGCTTCGAGACAGTTCTGTTCAATCGTACAGTCACAGATCACTTCTACATTGCTATGTCAAACGTAACGGCCGGGACGCCGCTTTCTTCCTGGACTGATGGGCGCATGTATTACATGCCGTTCAATCAGACGACAGGCAACAACGATACTTGGATGCATAAAGCTACTACGAGAGCTTACGGAGTCGAGATGTCTTGCGTTCAGCTCCAGGAGGGAGGAGGGTCGAATTCAGTCCAGCACACCATGAGTTCAAATGGGCTGGCCGCTAATTACACCTTCAACATCAACTTTGGCGATGAATCTCCAGCCTGCCGCGAACTCCAGGAGATTGATTACGAAGGAATTCCAAACAGTCTCTTCGCCGCCGAATGGACCGCACGACTATGCGATTCCGAATACATTGTGTCGGCATGGCAAAGAGGAAACGCCACCAGACGTGAAAACTACACCGTTACCGAAGTCGACATCTCGAATGTGACCTTTCACTCCTTTGAGTCTACCTTCATCGCATGTCGACCGTACATTAAAACTGGTTTGGCAGAAGTCATTGTTGACAGCACTGGAATTGTCCAGAACGCATCCAATTTCCAAGAGACCAATGCATCCGTAGAATTTTTCCAACGCTCACCCTCAGACGCGGCCAGATACATCAATTACATGATGGATTACAGTCGGAACTTGAGCGACAGTAACACATTCGCCTTCAACTGGCACAACGATTCGTACCCGGACGACTACTACAACTATCTGATCCGAGAGACATACAACACGACTCGACTAATTGACCCTGCTACTCCTGTTCCATCCTTCAGCGAGGCTGCAGAGCCGTTCGCCAACATCTACACCGAGCTCGTAGCCCTATCTTTCAGCGCCAACGCCGCCCTGCTTTTCCCACAGGCAACAGAACTCACCGTAGAGGGCTACAATATCAAACCAGAGATACGCATCTTCATGTCTACAGCAATGTTCATCATTGCCGAAACCATCATCGGCCTGTATATCATTGTTTCCATCATGGTTTACATTCGCCGGCCCTGGAGGTTCTTGCCACGGCTACCAACCACGATTGCTTCCAATATCGCATATTTTGCAGCGAGCCACGCGGTTCTCGATCTTCAGGGGACGTCGGCGATGTCGCAAGTCGCTCGGGACAAACATGTGCAACAGATGGGTCACAAATACGGATTCGGGTCGTTCATCGGGACGGACAGGAAAGCACACATCGGAATCGAGCGACAGCCCTTTTTCACGAAGCTGAGGAAAACGACGACGGGCCAGATGACATCGGCATCTGACTCGGAGGAGGAAGGCAGAGGCGGCGCAGGAGCGGGGCAGCAACGAGAGGAGAAGAAGAAGCCATGGTCAAGACTGTTCCATCTGAAGAATAGGCTGGCCCGAGGTCAAGTGGTCGAGGGTGGAATGATCTAAATTTACAGCATCCTACGGCAACGGCGCTTCCGAATGTCACCCTCTCAACAAAGCGCCTCGTCTCCCTTGTCGCGCGTGCCGACCGGCGCTATCCACATCCGATGACGAAACTCATGCAGAACGGAAGGTGATCCGTATCGTGGCATGATTGCGGCAAGCCGAAGGGAGAACTAGATCCAAGCGCGCACAGCCACAACGTGCAGTTCCCGTGGGAGCAGGCAGAGGACAAAGCGCGTACGCACGCGCCGGTAGATGGGCTCGAGAGACAAGATACCGTCGATCGTTGGGGGGCCCTCCGCCAGCCGGAAGACTGCCTTCACCTCGTAATCAAAGTCTGAAACGTGACCACGCAGCGAGGTGTGGCGAATTTGGGAGGCGGCCTGCGCACTGTTGCCGCCGGCGGGCACACCCCAGGGTCCAAGCGGTGGCAGTAGGCTCAGCAGCGCCTTTGAGCTGTGGCTGGGGCGATGGATTGCTTGTAGCCGCGCTCAACGCTTCTCTCCCCATGATTGGCGTGCGCAGAGCGAGACGCTTGGGCTCGAGCATGGAGGATGGTACGGGGTCGCCGACGAGAGGGAGATGGTTGGGCAGATGACTCAGGAGCATAACCGCTGGGGTGGAGTACGTACGTGTATGCACAGGACGTGTTGCTGCGACTTCGCGCTGAAGGATCGGCACCAGCAGTTTCGACGCAGCGCGCAGCTCAGGCGGGCAGCCACGAGGTCGTCGTAGGCGCGCGGGTTGGAAACAGTGAGTGAACAGCAAACGCGGGGGATCCAGCGGCTGAAACGGGACACAGGTTTCTAGACAGCATGTATCGTAGAGCGGCAATAATGTCGACCATTCGCAAAGCGCTCATGACCTTGGCTGCGCGACGCGCCGCTGCATTAATGGCGTGCGTGATGCAGGCCGGCCACGTCTTGTGGCCAGCTACGTGTGTCGGGCCGACCGAAGCGGTCAGGGCAGGCGGCGCCGCAGCCAATCGTTCGCACAGAACTCGCCAATCCGACGCAGAGACAGCGTAGGGCTGGCGAGCGCTCGTCTCCGACCTTTGGGCGCACCCTATTTGCTGTGCCGCGCGATCACCCGCTGCATTGACCGTCTGCGAGAAGCCTCAACACCGACTGCCCACAGCCGCTCGATTGTCCTGCAGTGCGCAGCCCTGAGCCGCCTGTGCGACAAGCACTTGCGCAGGGGATGCCGCCACGCTCGCCTGGTCCCGGCTGGGCGCTTCCTGCCGTGCTCTGTTCTCTGCACCCCGTCGCTCAGTTGCCCGTCCTGTGCGCGCTGCTGCAAGGAACGAGCGACGGCGAAACTGCACTTGCGAGCTTGCGTTCACTTCAATTTTGCGCCCAGCCAATCCGGAGCGGCCGCGGCGGCGGCCGCCATCTCTCGGCCAAGGTTCCGGTGCGGGGTGGCAACCGGATCAGGAGCAGGCACAGAAGCAAAGAAATTCGCGGCGAATTTCCTCGCTCCGGCAGGTGCGGTGGCGCGCAAGCAGCCGGCGGTTGACCCTACCGTGGGTCTGGCTCCGCGTGCAAACCAGAGGTTTCAGCGTGTGGAGTCCGGCGATCTTTCGACACTGTTCGGCCGGATTGCAGACCGCACCGCACCCGCCAACGGGCGACAAACGAAGCGCGGCGGCTGGACGTCATGGTGCGCTCCATGCGAGGGCGGCACCGCCACCGTCATCGCCATCATGCGGCTCCCCGTGCACACAGGCAGCCCGCGATGTTGGCGAGCGAACACGAATTCAGCTGTTTGAATAAACGAGCTTGTCAGCTGCGCGATCAGGGCGACGGGCCGCGGGGAAGCATCTCCTCGTACCAAAATGCTCAAGAGCAGCTAACGCCTGGCAGCCGGTTGGTTTCAGAACAGAAGAGCCTTCAGGACGACTGGCCAACCAGACGGCGGCATGGGCCTTCACCGCGCTGTCAGCCCATGCGCGTCCTGCCACTCAGGGTAAAGGCGGTGGACCCCGTCTGCAAAAGGATGTGCGTCTCTGCACCGCCCGATTGGCGTTCCTGAGAGGGTGCAGGGATCAAGCGAGCAGCTATCGATACGTTGGGCCAGGGTGCACGTCAACTAGGATCGGCCGGACTCTCTCACAGCTCCTCCCACCGCACGTTGCTGCGCAGACTGCCGTTTCGAAACGCACGCCCCCGACCCAGCACAGCCAATCCCTCGGTCCGCATGGCCGTCGCGGCGCGCCCGTGCTGGCCCGCCCGCGGAGTTGGTCTTCCCGTTCGGGCAACGGGGGCACCTGGCGTTTGCTTCCTGTCGCACCTTTGCTGATCGGTTCCAGGCGTCTTGCCTCTCATCGACGAGCGCTGTCCCTTCGGCGCGGTGCCGTAACCGCGCAGCTACGGGCGTGGGGAATCCTGCCCGACCTGCGCGCCTGTGTCCCAGACACCGACCCGCTGTGGCGCCAGATGCTGCCGACGGCATGCGGGCTGCCTTAGACTGTACCACTCTGCGAGAAGCTTGTTTCCGCCTCTGTGCGCCGTCAGGGGCCCTGCTCGTAGATCCTTCATGTTGTATAAGTATCGTCTTGGTCGCGTCGCTATGCATCTTTTTTCCCATCAGCAATCCAACTCTCTTCTGAGCATTCCAAGGCTAGTCCTTCTATCTTTCTTCTTGTCTCTTTGCTTCGTTCTCGCCTGCGGCGGAACATCCTATCCTTTCAGGACCAACGACTTCTGTGAAGCTCCCGAGCCTTAGCACTCCTTCTCCGGTTGTTCAACCAAGCATCGCCCAGCTGGTCTAAGCGATTTCCCAACAACAACCCTAACGCTCAAAAACTTCACGACAACACATTCCTTCGAAATGTACTCCCAAGCTATGCTCACTGTGGCTCTGAGCCTCTTCGGCTCGGCCTCTGCCCACATGATCATGAACCACCCCACGCCCTACAGCCCCTCCAAGGTCCAGAGCAGCCCTCTCGACGGCACCACCTATGCCTTCCCTTGCCAGGGTGGCACTGATGCCAGCTACTACACGGGCGCCACGGCCACCGAGATCGCCGCTGGTGACAACACCACCCTCAGCTTCACTGGCTCTGCCGTCCACGGTGGTGGTTCTTGCCAGGTCTCCGTGACCTACGAGAACCCCCCGCCTGCTGACCAGTCCAAGTGGAAGGTCATCCACTCCATGATCGGTGGCTGCCCCGCCTCTGCTACCGGCAACATCGCGACCTCCGGCACCGACTCTGATGGCCGCCCTAACGGCGAGCAGTGCTCTGGCGAGAGCGGCGACAACTGTGTCAAGCAGTACTCTATCCAGATCCCCAAGGAGCTCAAGACCGGTAAGGCTACTTTCGCCTGGACCTGGTTCAACAAGATCGGCAACCGCGAGATGTACATGAACTGCGCTCCCATTTCGATCACCGGTGGCTCTGACAGCGACGACTACTACAACTCCCTTCCCGACATGTTCGTTGCCAACATCCCCGATACCTGCACGACCGGCGAGGGTGTCCTCGAGTTCCCCAACCCTGGCACCAGCGTTGAGAACGGTGACTCTGTCAGCTCCGCCGCCATTGGCAACTGCGACTCTGGCCTGAACGCCAACGGCGGTGGCTCTAGCTCTGGCTCTGACTCCGGCTCCGGTTCCTCTGCTGCCGCTTCCCCCGCTGCCTCGACCCCGGCCGCTGGCTCTACTCCTGCTGCCAGCACTCCTGGTGTCTTCGCCCCCGGTGCCGCTTCTGCCTCTTACACCGCTACCTCCATGGCCACCGTTGTCGTCACCCAGTCCTCCGCTGCTGCTGCCGCTACTCCTGCCACCCCCGTCGCCGGCGGCTCTGGCGCTGCCAGCACCCCGGCAAGCAGCAGCGGCGACTGCCAGGCTTGCTCCAACAACGGTGCTATCGTCTGCATTGGCAGCGACTCCTTCGGTCTCTGCAACAACGGCTGCGCTGTCAAGCAGGCTCTCGCCGCCGGCACCACCTGCTCCAACGGCACCATCAGCAAGCGTGACACTGGCAGCTGGTTCCGTGGCAGCCACGCCAAGGCTCACGCTCGCGCCGTCGCTCGGGCTGCTGCTGCCGCTGTCCACAGGAGCTCTTAAATGAGAATCTTCAACGGCAGAGCACCCACCCCCAGCAGCCAAGTACAGCACAGCTGAACGCTCCTCCACAACCTGCTGCGCGGGTTCTGTTGGTGGGTCAGTCTGCATGACGTTCATGATCCTTACATTCTCACACATGGCCATCATGGCATTGGCATTTTTGGAGTCTTTTTACGAACATTCTTCTCTTCACTTCATAGACTGAGCTTGGACCTTTTTTTCTCGTCCAGTTCAACTTTTTTAGGGCATCTCGGATGGCATGGCATGGCATGGCGCTCGACTCAGGTCATGGTTTGGTCAGAGGGATTGGATTCTGGGAGGCTAGCATGCACATCGCATCGTGATGGCCTTTTTCTTGGTGCCATTTGGCTACCGCTTCTCTCTTTTACTGTACAGATATGTGAAAAAGAAATTCATCTTGCTTTCTGCAACATACTTTGATCTCACTCCATTGGTGCACTGTGAATGCTTTCCATACAACACACTGCCATCTCACTGAAAAGCTTCATTGGTGCAAAGCGAATAAAACTCCGACGTTTTCTAAACTTTGGCGTTTCTGCAACAATCTTACTCTTCTTTCCCTTTGGAGATTATTGCATGCAGGTGTTTGTTGGTTCGGAGATGGGAAGGGGGGCGCTCTGGTGTCTCGGAACAGGGGTGACGGTGCGACAAAGTTGTCTCAACCCGCAACGCTCAACGTGACAACAGCTATCCGCTAATCTTGCACTTTGCTTAAAGCTATACACAGTACTAAGTCGATCATGGCGAAATCCCCATAATGATGAGCCACGCTCTGTCCTCCGTACCCCATTTCCCCGCTACGTTATCATGCACCATCGCAATAGTCCGTTCACGATGCCGAAGCGGGCCAACAAGGGCTGTGCTGCGCCAGACATGCACGAAGGAGAAAAAAACGGAGTCTTGCAAATTTTCTTTGGGATGATGGGCAGAAGGCTTGGAACGCTTATGCAGCTGCGGCGCGATGGAACATTCCAAAATTTCTTTTTCCCCTTGCAGACGTTGAGCATGGATGATGGGGGCGCCTTCGGCGGGTGGCATGCGATTCGCGCGGGTGAGTGTATGCGTCAATATGCAGGTACGCGATCTTCCTCCTGCAAAAGGGGATCGCCACTAATCGCGCCGAATTGCTTGGTGTCATGGTGGCGGCGAATGGGAAAAGGCGGGGGTCTACCAGAGTCAGAATGTTGGTTGCACTAACTGCTACTGCAAAAAGCTTGAGTTCGCGGCATTTATCAAATCTGTGGTCCGCTAAGTTGCTTAACGCCAGCACGTGTTGGAGAAATTTTTCTGGTCTGGGCCGGGTCTTACGGCACGCCCTTCGGGAGGAAGCGCAGAAAACGTCCGGGACGGGAAGGTGATAAGCTCCGCTTGGTGGGAATGTCTGGCCAATTCAGGGATTCCGATGTTTTTGTTTGTTTGGTTGCGCCGGTGCCTGATGGTTGACCAGAGGTGGCGAAAGCGGACCGTTGAGCGTTCAGGTACCAGGGGTAGTGGAGAAGACTGGTACACTACTAGAAATGCCGAGGACATGCCACAGATGCCTCAATAATGATTGACGGAGAATACTCCGTCTGGAAGAAGTATGTGAATGTGGTACTCGGACGCAAGAATGGAAGAGCCTTAGAATCAGGGGCATTCTTTTTTTTCTTGGTTGCATGTATGAAGTGCACTTCCATCGCATCATAATTACGTATAACTAGTAGCAGTGCAAATTTAGTCATCATGCATGCTTTCTAGAATCACTCTTAGCGTACAATGAAGAGGATTTGAGCGCGGAAGCCGCGTACGCACCCGCCTACCATGAGGTCATGATTCAAACAGAGATTGTGGCCTGATAATTGATCACCCGACCAAAAAGCAAAGCATCCTTGCCATCGACCGGTCCCAGCGCTTGCCTTTTCTCCACTTCGTGGCTGGCTGAAGAACGGGGAAACTGTTCCGCAGGTGGTTGCCCCGCTTTGAGGGAAGCTCTCATGTATATTGCGGTTAAGTCGATGCCGCAGGCTTGCCGCTGCTTAGGCTTCCAGAATCCAGCCAAGGATCTTCATGAAGATCCTAAAGTTGGTGTTGCTGTTCTCTTTGTTTCCAGTAATGGCCGCGAAGTTGAACGGCGGTAGTGTGTGATAGTTTCGTTGAACGTACAACGAATTGAACGGCATACCGAATGTCTTCCAGATGCTGTGATTATGCGGAAGTGTAGATGCAGCGGATAACAGGGGTGGTCGAGGTCGTGCCAAGGTGGGGGTGTGGTTGCCACGAGGCGAATGCAAACGCAAATTGAAAACTTCACTTCGCAACAATCTTCAAGGATTCCACCTATCATGTAACAGCTCCAACTATACTAGACGGCACATATGAAGCGCTTGCGGCGCTAAAAGCTTCTAGACAATTGCAGATATTGAAGTCATTCGACAGCACAAATTGAGCATACCCGTCGGGATCTAGCGCCGCTGACACTCTTCATTGCTCGAGCTACTGTACTAGTGATGGATCTTAAAGTGCATAAAGCAAGTGCAGAATAAATGTGCTGGGGGGCTTGGCTCGGTAACAGCACCGAGCCCCGGAGAGGGCCGGGTTGTAGCAGGGTGTGAGGGATGGGTTGTGAGAACAAGGTTGCTTGGCAACAGGGAAGGCGAAACTTTGCGGAGTTCAACAACCTCAAGGACGGCTCGACTTGGTATGTGACAGAATCACTACCATGTTGGTGTCAATTGTGATTTACCTGAGTGGCAGGTATATCAGCTCCATCGCCAGAAACGGCATGGGAGTATCACGAGCTCATCCACCGTGTTCTGGCCATGAAAACGGGGTTCCGCGCCTCCAAGTAGGAGCTGCTAGCCTTGATTGAGCTGTCCAGCAAGGTAATGGCGTAACTTGACATTGTACACCAATTAAGCTGTAACTGAAGGCAGACGCCCTTGGAGCGAGTTGCGTCGAGCGCCAGAAGTTCTGGCCCAGAACGGTGAGCCTTCCCTAACCGGTAGAGCCAGGCAGCAAAAAGGACCATGCGGGGTGGCAGAGGAATCTGGAACAGCCATAGCGCGATGGACCAAGGCACTGGTCGTTTTGCCAGTCAGACTGGAGAGCAAAGTGAGAAGTCAACAGCATAAACAAGCCAACACGGGCCGAGGATGAAGGAAAGGGCGCATACCTACCCACGTGAGTCCCAAGTCTCCATGCAGGCGAGTGAAATACCTACCAGGCGCCTTCCTGAGCGGAACGCATGTGAGTGAGTCTGCAGAAGACAGTGCCAGTGCTTGCTGCCTTCCCGTCCTGAGACGCAGGTGACGACCTTCTTCGCTGATGACGCAAGCCGCCCGCCCGTGAAGAATGGCAGCTTCCATCTCCGGTTGCCTGCCGCAACCACGGGACCCTCGCTGCTTCCCAAAGTGTGCTGCTGCCTCCTGCCGTCCAGCTGCCTGGCCAGGTGGCCCAAGCTCACCAGCGCCTATAAATTCCCTCCGCCCTCCCTTGCCAAACCTTTTCTTCTTTTCTCCAGTCCGAGTGCAGGAGCATTTTCCATGCGAGTGAAGCATTTGCTGACGCTGGAATTTTGCTAGTTGAAAACTACAACTATTTGACCTCTCTTGTTGGCCTGCGGGTCGGCAAGGAATATTTGGAACCCCAAGAAAGCCTCAGGCCTTCTGACAACGTGGACTTTTCGTTGAACGTCTCGCCTTGCGCAGGACTTCGAGGAAGAGGCTCAGATCCCAAAATCCGCATTCCATCGCAATGAGCGGCACTGCGCTTGTCACCGGCGGTATGCATCGCGGAAAACACCATGATGTCGCCCGACGCTGACCTTGACAGCCACTGGCCTCCTCGGCAGCCAGGTCGCCCAGGCCTTCGAGGCTCGCGGCTGGTCCGTCGTCGGGACGGGCCTGACGCGCGCATCGCCGCCTTCGACCATCAAGCTGGATCTGTTGGACGCGGCCGCCATCGAAAAGGCGCTCGACGAGGTGAAGTAAGCCGCCCTTGTTGCCCCGCCACCCGTATCTTTACTCACAACCCGCGCCGCAGGCCCGACGTCATCGTCCACTGTAAGTATTCCGCCCGCCACTGAAACGCGACCGCCACGCGTCACACAAGCCAATCGCTACAAGCCCGCTCACATATCCTCCCCCGCCAGGCGCCGCCGACCGCTCCCCGGACTCCTGCTCCACCAACCCCGCCGCCGCCCGCGCCCTCAACGTCGATGCCGCCCGCACGCTGACCGCCGCCGCCGCGCGCCGCTCCATCTTCACCCTCTACATCAGCACCGACTACGTCTTCCCCGGCGTCCCCGGCGACGCTCCCTACGCCCCGCTCGCCGCGACCCAGCCGCCCAACACGTACGGCCTGACGAAATGGGAGGGTGAGAACGCCGTGCTGGCAGCCGCTGCCGAGCACCGGAACAAGGATGCCCACCCACGACCTCTCGCCGCCGCGCTGCGCGTCCCCATCCTCTACGGCAAGGCGGGCAAGCCGTCGGACAGCGCGGTTAACTGCCTGGTCGAGCAGGTGCGCAAGGCGGCGGCGCTGGGCCCGGCCGACGAGAAGATCAAGATGGATGACTACGCGCTGAGGTACCCGACCAACACGGCCGATGTGGGCCGCGTGTGCGTCGACGTATGCGCGCTGTACACCGGGCGCGCGGAGCCTGGCCCTGAGGCTCCGGCACGCCTGCCGGAGATTCTGCATTTTTCGAGCGAAGATTGCAAGACGAAGCTGGACATGTGCAAGGTGCTGGCTGGCATACTTGGAGTAGGCACTGAGGGTTTGGAGGCGTTCAGGCCGTCTGAAGAAGAATTGAAGGCGGAGGAGAGGGGCGAGAGGGTCAGGAGGCCTTATGATTGTCACCTGGACACCAAGGAGACGAGGGCTCTAGGCATTGACTGTAGCTGTGTGGATTTTGCGGAGTGGTGGAGGAAAGAGTTGGGTAAGGCATAAGGTACCATGTGTATCCCAATTTGGATATGAGGTAGAGAGAAGAACGCCAGTCGCTATATTCTCTCAATCTCCTACCGAATCACATTGCCTGTAAATGTAACACATCACATTTAGACAGAAAGGATATGCCGTCCACACTCATGGCTCACCAGAAATATTGCACTTTTCTTGCGTCGATAGTTGGACTGTTTCTCTGTTGGTCGTGCAATTCTCAACCCCACATGTACGTCCGGGTGCCCGTTGCAACTACTCAGGAGGATAAGTAGCTCATTTTGCGGGATATGGAAGGGCAGGATGTCTTACAACATACTGTGACTACTTGGTATGCTGATCCTTCTACAAGACATTTAGCCACGCCTCATATCTTGCCTTTTGAAACCGGTAGCACACACGCGAGCTGTCTGGCTCTTTACGTGTAAGACCAATGCTTTCCGTGGAACTGCTGCATTCACAACACCCTCGTGAAATCGCTGTCTCAAACATGGATGGAATTAATGGAGACTTTGGAATATGCTCGCCGAAACGTTGGTGAGCGATGCTTGGGCTGAAAGTCTAGTGACACCAACCGTGCTTCTCCTACGATTGAGATAGACAACATACGCATAACTAATTCATCTGATACTCGTGCTGCTTCCAGTCTTTCCAAATCCAACGACCACGACCACAGTTGAAATTTTAAACAGTTCACTTTCACCGCCATCGAATTCAACTGGCTTCATGGTCAACGTCACAAGCTTCCAGAGACCCCCAATCTCACCATCACACTTGCCTAAAGTTCTCATAACTAACCAGATGTAGATGCTTCCAGCTCGATTCTATCCCGGGCGCGTTGGCCCTTGCCAACCCCCTCAAAGTTCTCCACCCTCCGTCGCGGACTCTGTCCAAGACATCCCGGAATTGAATGTGTTAAGCGCTCACAGTCAGTTTCGGGAGCGAAATCAAAAGCGCCAGAGAAATCCTTGTATATATACAACTCATGCAACCTGTAACTCTAGACCAAAAAACACTTTAAAAAGGTACGTAGAATTTCATTAGGGTGGTCTCTGGAAGCTTCGTGTTTCCCTTTTTTTTTTTCTTTTTTCCCTTCGCTATCATATGGGGTATATGAGAGATTTTTATCTCTGTACTGGCGCAGCGCCATATAGAGGGTTACGAAGCAACTCGTTGCCGACGCCACAAACGCCGCGGAACTGGTCACCTTTACTTTCCAGAAGTGGGACGCGAAGCGTGCGAAAACTGAGGACGCAGTCTAGAACCTGTCCAACCTGATCGACGGTCTGGAAGATGAGATCGACAAGAGGCAATTGCGTGCGGCGTTGTTGAGATTGACAAGCGCTTGGAATCAGAAAGCCACACCATAACCGAAGATGTCAAGAGGCATCACCAAGGCCACCAAGCGGTCGCCACCGATTTCGGAAGAGTGATTGGAGCTTTCACACGGAAGGCAATCCGTAAGGACACCCTGGAACAAGCGACGAAGGAGACTTACTGCCAGACACCACCAATACCTCGCCTGAATAATGCCTCCGATTTATTAAAAGCGCATTAAACTCTACCCCATCTCACCTATCACAGGTGCTTGATGACAAGGTCGCAACGATTTGGCAAGATATAAATTAACTAAATGACCAACACCTTTACATACCAATACCATCCGAAACACTTCGTCTCTATCGTACATTGCTAAGAACCCAAAACTCCCACGCTAGCCAATGACTCGGCTGCTTGCTACTCGATACAACTGAAGGTACATAATAGCGCTTTTTGATATGCCAACGCCGTACGCGCCCCAGCTCTGTGCTTACTTTTACTTTTGGGTTTTCATACGGGAAAATATGTGGTGTGATGAATATGAAATTGATAATCATGTATGCTCCAGAGGCCCCCCGTAGAAATGCTAACGCTCTTATCAGAGAAAAAAACAGAAATAAAACCTTTTGCCATGGTGCAAGGAAATCCAGGATACCCCATGGGATGATGACCAAAGGAAAGAAGAAATGAGACTCATCTCTACGGCATCAAGGAATAAGGAAAGAAAGAAATTAGAGTAAAGTGTATAGAGAAAGCAAATGAAGAAAAGAAACAACAGACAAACCCAGGAAACCCAGAGTACAGACAAAAATTCCGAAAAAAAAAAACCCTCGGTCCAGCACGGAACCCCACACACATCGATGAGTCTTTCTCAACCGCCACATTAGAAGCTCTCCCACTCGGCGAATACGCACCACCTCGCAGATCTATCCGCCAACACGAGACCTCTCCAGGTACCTCTCTCCCCAATCTTGATGATCGTCTCCCACACGCTCCCATCACCACCTTCCCTCTCTCCATCACTCGCGCCTCCCACACCTGCTCCATGACTGTTGGCAATCATGTGCTCGCTCTTCCGCATCAGCCTGATGATCTTGCCTGACGGGCTCTGGATCGCCAACTTGGCTGGTTTCTGGCTTGCGCCGGGAGCTGTCTTGGAGGCCATGAGAGGGTCCGAGCCGGAGGATGAGGCGCTGAAGACGGACCCAGCGTTAGATGCGGATGCGGACACCATACTGAGCGCTGAGTTCGGACGGGCGAAGGGGTTAGGCGAAATGCGTCCAGAGAGCATGGCGGAGCTGGTGGACTGGGAATGCATGTGGTTCGGTCCTGACGGCGTATTGGTCCAGGTAAGGGACGATGGGTGCTGGCGGACAGCAAACACGAAGGTGTTGTTGACAGCAAGGCGGGCGCACTGCGGCTGTGCGACGTAGAGATCGTGGCGTTGAGCGTGTGGAGTAGGGTGAAGCGTGACGAACTCGTACGGCGGGTTCTGGCCAACATGGGTGAGCGGCAATGCGAAGACGAGAGGATGAGGGTTTGATTTGATTGAGTGCTGGAAACAAGGTTAGCATCGTCTTCGAGAAGTTCAGGTACGATAGTGAGACATACCATCAACCCCTTCTTCCCCGCGTACACCTTCAGAGTGGCATGCCCTTCATCGCCTGGCAGCAGCGCCTTCACGGTGTACCTCTTGCGACCACCAATCCACTCGGGCTGGCATAAGGCCCTCTTCCGACATGTTTCACCGCTCTCGAAGAAGTCTCCATCGCCATCCCGTGCGAAAATCCTTGCCTCAACTTCAGCCACCGCTTCTACGTCCTCCGGCACGAAGAAATGAATGTGCGCCATTTCCAAGTTCTCCAGGTTTAGGAGACTCGTGTCGAAGTCCGCAATCTCTATGTCATTCATGAAGTAGGGCGGGCAAGCGCAAGGCAGCGCCATAAGGACCTCGTGAGAAAGTGGCGGAATGATATGCTGTGCTTCCGGAAGAAGTGGAACGTGGGTGTAGCATATCTCTGACGGACGTGCGAGGAAGAAGCCACTCTCTGCAACTTGACTTCCAGCGCTGGAGTACGACGAGCGCCTGGGGTTAGTGGGGTTCGCGAGCGAGCAGTCCATGATGCGCCATTCGCCGTCAACGATGACGGCGTTCCACCAATGATTTGGATGCGCGATCATTTCGAAGTCTAGCTCCTCACCCGGTGCCTTGAGATATCCACGGATCACCTCAGAGTGCAATCCGACTGCTGCGCACATGTCCATAACCAAGACGGCGATCTCTTCGCTGCAGCCGCGTTTCGATTGGATGACTCGCCTGGTGTCGACGTCGCCTTCGAAATCTTCTTCCCAAGCAATGCGTTCAGAGACCCACGTGAAGATGGCTCGCAGTCTTTGGACGTCGCTGCGGTAAGGTCTACACACATAACCTTGGGCAAGGCTCGCCGGAGTCGTCATTGGAGGTAGGCCCTGGATGAAACGAGTGTTCTTGTCAACGAGACCAAGATTGCACTGACTGAAGTCGAGCGGTTCAGGGACTGGCAGCCCGTCAAGGCCTTCATCACCCTCGATGGATTCTAGAAGGACCTCTATGGGGTTGATGACTATGATGTCGTTCATCTGGCAGCGTTCGGCACGCTCGATGCGCTCATTCTTGCTGAGAGAATTAGAGCGATTGACGTCTCGCCGGACCTGCACCCAGTCCACAGAACCGCCCATACCCATTTCCTTCGCCACAGTGCTGCTAGGACGGAAAGTAGCTGATCCTCCGGCGATGGAAGTAACACCGGCCGGTAGTATGCCTGCTCCTCGCGAAGCAGGCCTACTAGGACTTGAAGAAATAGTGTTTCTCGCGTTCGCAGCATTGGCCTTTGCTGACGAGATCATCTTCTTGAAGAAGCCAGTCCTCTTCGGCTTGGGTGATGTCAGGCCGCCCAGCGGGCCACCGCCCTCTACAATATTGCCGGTCCATTCAGTACTCGACGAGTTCTGTTGCTGACTGGTTGCGTGGCTTGAATGATACGAGATACCTCCGCTGAAGGGGCTATCTGGCCTGCCGTCCAGTGATCCCACAATACTGCCAGCACGTGGACGAGAGACCTCCACCACACTCTTGGACCGTTCGCGATGTTCTCTGATGGTGCCGCCGATGCCCCATTTTCTCCTTGCGAAACTTCCAGAGCTGGTTGCAGAGTTGGCGCCGGCAGATGTACCACTCCACAGCGTATGTCCCGTACTGTTAGTTGCCTCGGTGGAATTCGTGGCATTGGTTTTGGTCGTGAATGTGCGTCCTAGGCCTTGTTTTGCGACTTCGTATGCAGATTTGCGATGCTTCAGCGTTGGCTTTCGGAATACGCCATCCTGCGAATTCCCCCCTACGGAGCTCTGAGATCTACTCTCATACATCGAATCTTGTCTAGAATCGGCATATACAGTTAGGGGCCTCGGGTTTCTGGAAGTTTTTGGCGGCGGTGCTGGCGGCGGGCCTTCTTGATCGGTTGGAATAAACAGCTCATCCTGTGGTGCTGGGCTGCGACTGCTCAGCATACGCAATCGTTCCTCCATTCGCTGGACGTAATTGCCCACTTGAGGCGGTCCATCTGGCTGAGGACCAACCGTATTAGATCGACCTTGGGTATCCATCCTTGCAGGAGGCATGTCATTTTCCAGGGCACCCAGGCCAAGGGAAGTATTTGGCCGGAGCCTCCTTGGATTAGCAAAGGCCTCACCGAACGCCTCCGGTGCCCAAGGGTCGGCCGGTGTGCGTGCTCTGGCAGGCGACGGACTCCGTTTGGCAACCGTCATATCCTCAAGGGAAGTCATAACATCGTTCATAGCATTCGTCACAGGAGATGGCGTCAAATTAGTGCTTTGCCGGGGCACAGGCGAGTGCGAGGTAGGGGTGTGGTAACCGCTCCTGTACCCATTCTCATTATATGGAGCCGGCGAGGGACTTCTGCTCATCTGGTAGGGAGACGGCGAAGGAGCCCTGTTCGCCTGAGAGTGTAACACGCGGTGTGGAGGAGGCGGAGGTGGGGGTGGAGACGCTTCGCCAATTTCGTCCTCGAAGGGAGCCGGGGAAGGTCCGCGAGACGGTGATCGATAGTAGTATTGCTGCGAGTCCGGTCCAGGGGAGGCCGAAGGCGAATAGGCCTGATACTGCTGCCGTGGCGTAGTCGGATGCATCCCAGGTGAAGGGGGGTAGTATTGTTGCTGATACGGCGAAGGAGAAGGTCCTCGAGAATACGCCTGGTACTGCTGAGGAGCGGGGGAGGTAGCTCGATACTGTTGTGGAGGAGCAGGTGAAGCAGCTCGGTATTGCTGCGGAGGAGCAGGCGAAGCAGCACGATACTGCTGTGGCGGTGCGGGAGACGGGGCGCGATAGTGCTGGGGTGGTCCTGGAGAAACCGCGCGCGGACTTGCCCGATAATCGGCAGGCTGTGGAGGAGCGGGTGACACTGCACGATAGTGGGCATGTTCCTGTCTTGGAGGCAACGGCGAGGGCGCACGATTTCTCAAGTTGGACGCGTTACGCTCTGGCAGAGGCGGGATTCGAGCAACGCTCTCGATTGAATTCCTGGGTGACGGGTTCGGGCTCGGTCCCGGCGGTTTGGCGTGCTTCATGGATGAATAGGGCTTGTGTCTCCGCTGGCTATCGGCATGGCCGGACGTCCCTGACTTCTCCTGCCGCTCGCGGGCATGGGCAACAGGATTCGGCTGGCCAGCGTTGTAGTAGGCCTGAAAGGGCTTCCTAAACGTGCTCTTCTGCTTCTGTGGAACCGGCTTCTGCGCGGCAGCATTTGTTCCCGACCGCGACATGCCTCCTGCATTTGCCGTGCTGCTACGTGGGGCCCCCGGCCATTGGCTCTCATCCAGCAGTTCGACAAAGTTGGATGGAAAGAGTCCAACCGCGCGCCTATCGCGCTTCAAGCGCCCCATCCACCACTGGCCATCACCGGCATTCAGGCACTCGATCAGATCGCCTTCTATGAAACCGAGGTCGCGTTTGGTCTGTTGGGAGGCAAACGGAAGCGTCAGCGAGGGCCGCGCTTTCCAAGGGGCGTGAGTCAGTTGCTCCGGGCAAGTGCAGCTTTACCTCTCCTCCCCACGAGTATATGGCCTTGCACCAGCACGGAAACTTGGTGGGCAGCGGGGGCGCGGCCGGCGGCATGGTGGTGGGCGTCAAACAGAGCGGCGGACGGGCGGCGGTGCAACTGGGCGAATCGCGAAGCTATACCGCCAGGAACACTCTCCAAGCAGCAGCTGACCTCGCCATGCGGCAGCGGGGTTTCGGGAGCGGTCGAGCGGTTGGGACGGCTGCAGAAAGAGCGACGGCGGCGGACAGCGAATGGAAGCCCCCAGGATGCAGGCGGCGGCGGTGCTGAGTGGGTGCTGGCGGTGGACGGACGTGGCCCTGCGATGCAGCAGGACGAAGTTCCGGGCGGTGTTTACCTACTTCCTGACTGGGTGACAACGAATTTAGCGCGCAAGGCGGCTCACCGCCCGCCCATGCCTGCGCATCCGGGGTCTCGCTGCAGGCCAAGCCGCCAGAACTCCTCCCGTCAGCTGCAAACACATCAACTCCCGCGTGGTAGCCGCCACGGTTGCTCCGGCTGCCGCTGCCGTCGCACTGCGCCGCGAATCACGAAACCGTCTGCCCGTTGCTCTGGTCCCCGGCCGCCTTTGCTGCGCAGCCCAACCGCGCAGCCCTGCGAGCCTGCTTCAAAATACCTAATCGTTGCAACAATCAGAGTTGTACGGGCGTAAGATCCCACGGCCGTGCTGTGTCAACAAAGTTTGCGGACAGCATCTTCGAGAGTATAACTTTAGGCGAACCAGCCCTGCACCTACCGAGATCTATCTTGCGCGGAGTTATCTCCCCTTGCAGCCGAGGTGGATCGTAGCCCAAAGTTCAGATCCCCTTACGTCACCCGCCTCTCCAGCACCACACACAGACCCTGTTCAAAATAGCAACACGGACCAAGTGCTAGCAAGCCTCAGAAAACGGCGATGGGCGCGGTCAAATTTCATGTGCCATGACCGACTCTTGGTTTGTTGCGGTATTATCGTCTTTACTTCTGCACCAGAGCCACGCAAGCCAGTTTCTACGCATGTCGACAATATCTTCTTCCTGAGAGACTAGATAGCAGCACTACTCGTTTCTACATTAGTCTTTTGCAGTAAACTCGGCGCTAAGCTATCAAGGACTTTGCATAACAAAAACCTGGGTATCTGTCGTAAATCAAAAGCTGATCCTCCGCAAACCCCTTGTCTACTCTATCATGCATATCCCGTCTCTCGTGCACTTGCCGACGCCCCCTTGCCGCTCTTCCGCACTACTGAGCCTGGGCAGCCGCACCACCACGACCACCCCTACCGGCACCACGGTTGCCACGGAATCCACGACCCCTACCTCGTCCGCCACGGAACGCGTTCGCGTCCAGCGTTGCCGGCGGAGGCACGCTCGCGTAGCTCTGAGGTCGGAAGTTGGGGTTGTTCCTGACGACACCCTCCGTTGGATCGCTGTTGTCGATGACAGTGAATCCTTGTTGATTGCCGCCTCCGCGGCCACGGCCGCCGCGACCTCCGAAGTTGTTGTTCCCGCGGCCACGAGGTGTGAAGCCGTTGGCGCCGCCCCGACCACGCTGCGCGCCGTTGGCAGGCCCGTTGGGTGGCCCGTTACGGATCGGTAGCTCATATTGCTGTCCGTTCTGCTCAATAGCGCTTCCGTTCTGCTGCGCTTGTGGCGTGATTCCGCCGCGTCCACGACCGCGGAAGTTGCCACGGTTCTGGCCAGCTACGGCACCTCGGAATGAGCCAGTCAGTGGCGCTGGCGCATCGGCAGGAACTAGCTGGGTCTGACCAGCAATACCGTAGGCAGAGTTCTGGACAGTCAGGGGCTGGAAAGTAGATTGTGGCCGTTTCGCGTTACCAGCCAACGACATGGCAATGCATTGCTTGTCTGTAAGGTTAAGCACAGACGTAGCCGGAACAGTAGATCCGCGGAAGGGCGAGCAACGTTCGCCGAGAGAAGTCCCACTCATGAACGATGTGTCGAAAACAACATCCAGAAGGGTCGTCCTTGGAGTCCGTGTCATGCCAACAATGGTACCGCGCTGCCCGATGGGAACCCTGCCAGAATCTTGGACGTAGACGATCCGATCGCCAAGAGAGAACCTCTGCCCACCAATCTGCTGCTCAGCATCCGAAGGCTTGAGAAGCGCCTGGCGAGGAACTCCCTTGATCTTCTTGCCCTCGGTTTGAGGCCCGTTATCGCGGCTATGGTCTGCCGCCTTCTCGATCTCCTTGACAACATCCGAGTCGAGCTGTTCGGCCTCAAGGGGCACCTTCTCAAATTTCTTCGACTCAATCGACTTCAGCCATGAGCCGATCTCTTTCATCTTTTGCTTGGCAATTTCCGGAGGATAGAAATCCGTATCCTCGTAGATGTCTCCCTTCGGGTTGGCCTGGAGAACAGCAAAGAACTCTGGGAACTGGATCATGTACTGCGTGATTAGGTCAATGGCCTTCGGGCTGTACTCCCATCCGGTTTCACCCTTGCGAGAGTACCCAAGGACCTTGAGCTTCTTCGCCTCGAACTTTAGGTTCAAGCCCAAATTGAGACGAAGTCCACTCGAATTGACCGAGAGCGACGATGTGACCCTGCTCAGAGCGAGCGGGTTCATCTGCAGCTGCCGAGCGACGGCGTAGGACGGGCGATAGTTCGCCTGAGATTCCGCCTTCTTGACAATCTGCTTTCCAAAGTCTTGCTCCTTTCCTTTCGCGACAAGAACCCAAGCCTCTGCCTTTCCACCGGCGTGTCCTAGGACCTCGAGCGGACGGCCGTAGGCGAATTCACCAAGGAAAAACGCTCTGGACCCGACCGGGAACTCTTCTTCAATGGGGACAGCAGCCTTCTCCAAGAAACGCTGGTCCTCACTCACGACTTCATCCACGATCGTCTGAGTCGCGAAGTCCGTCTCCTGGCCAGGGATAATGCCGTACTCCTTGACGGTAGCTCCCTCATCGGTCTTCCTCAATCCCTTCAGCATCTCGACGTGCACCAGTGATTCAACGTCACCAATGTCCGTGGCAAGACGCTTGCTGTAGAAGGACTCGATGCGGTTGGCCTTCTTCTTCCAGTCCGAGATCTCCCTGGGGCCATGAGGGATCGAGATCACCTGCCCGTTCTCCTCCACATAGTCGAACAATTCGTCTGACACCTTGACAACCTTGGCTTCCTGAAGGAAGGGGTAGCCAACATGAACGGCTTTGCCAAGCTTCCTCTGCGCGCTCGAAGCTTTGTTGCGCTCCTCAGTCTCCAGAAGACTGACGACCATACTTTCGTTTCTGCTCTCCTGTTGGAACACGCTAACGCCATGGAAGGCTAGCGCTCCATGGAAAGGCAGAACCTTCAAGCTTGGGAAACCGGCAAGGGCATCAATGCCCATTTTGACTCCGTCGACGAGTCCAATGTAGACCTCGAGACCGTCCATTGTGGGCAGTTCAAAGATGTTCTCGACACACCGACAATGTGCAAGATCCGGGAAGACTCCAGCTAATGAGGACGGGTAAACATAATCAAGATCAGGCTGATAAGTGAACTTGAGCGTGACTCCGAATTCGTTCCGGTTCTTCTCGTCAGGTGAGAGCAGATGGTCCTTGGTGGCCATTGCAGGAAGCAATCTCTTCTCATCAATGAACGGAATCTTCACGACAGCCTCCCAGTCTTGCTTCTTGCCGTTCATATCCAATTCAAAATCTCTAGGATAGAAATCGATGATAGGAGAATCCTTGTTAGTCATCAAGTCGTGATACGCGGTTGGGACAATGGATTTGCTTCGATCCGGAAGCACACCCATCAACTGCTGGTAAGGGCGGAAAGGTTGGCCAAGCTTAAAGTTGAGGTCGGCCTTCAAGCCCTCCTTCACATCTGCTACCTGTCAGCACTGAAGGGCCATGCAAAAAGGCGCGGTCAGCAAGTCTTACCTGAAATCATGGGCGCATAGTGGTAGCCATAGTACCATGGCCAAGAGGCCACGCCACGGTAGTAGTAGAAGAGAACCCATTGCAGACCTTGCACATAGTTCTCCGTCAGCTTCCGCAGTTCTTCTTTGTCGTCCAAGCCCCAGTGTAGCTTCGACTTGTAGTAGTTGTCCTTCCAGGCATGGAACTTCTCGTCATATTTCTTCTTCATCTCTGCCTGAGCTTCGTCCGGCGAAACGTCCTCGATCTGAGCGTTGTCGTAACGCTTGAGCACGCGGAGGATGGCGTTCTGTGCCTCCTCGTCTTCCTCCTCCTCATCGTCATCGTCATCCATGAGGCTTGGCGGAAACGCCACCTGAAGATGGCGCTCGCCCTGGTCGTCTTCCAGAGTCTTCCATTGCAAATGGAGACTATCTGCCAGCTCTTCCACGAACTTTCGATCGCTGGCTGGCAGATCGGAAGGGAGGTCCAAAGGCTCGGCTGCGCCGTTGGGAGAACGACTGTTGACATACTGACGTATGGTCTTGTAGACCTCTTTCTGACGCGTAGTCATGATAATCTTTCCGCGCTTCTTCGTGCGCTCCATGACGTCCTCGCGACCCATCTGCTTGCCCTTGAACCAAGCGGCATCGGCATTCTCTGCCTCGAAGAAACGGTATTCCACATGAGAAAGTTCATCCAAAAGTATCGCCAACCGCTCCAGATTGATGACACCACCCTCGTTGATGTAACCCTTAGCTTTTGGCAAGACCTTCTTGTAAACGTTGAACATGAGCGCCAAAGCGCCCTCGTTGATATGCAAATGCGGTAGATTGGGAAGGAAATCGTTTCCAACAAAGAAAGCCATGAGGATGAAGTCGTCAATAACGCGTTCCATGTCGAATGGGAAATCCAAAGCGCCAGGCTCTTCCAGCTCCTGAAACTCGAGCTCCAAGTACTCGCGAACAATGCAAAGATGCATAAGATAGAAATTTTGGTGCTCCAGCTCCTTGGACTTCTTCTGGTTCTGCCGACCGAATGTGACTTCCTCTCTGAGCAAGCAGAAGTGCGGGTCGTGGCTGAGAAGGCCAAGCATAATGAGATCGGCGTCCAGGCCGTACAGACAGTGGCGGACATTAGGGTCGTAGCCAGGCTGTGATTTCGCCTGGCGAATGTACTCCATGATCTTGTGCTCGCCCTCGCCGGGAACTTCGTGGCCGGAGAGAACGACTTCGACGCCCTGCCAGTCGACGTCCTCCGAAACCTTCTTGTTGATAAAATATTTCAGGTGCTGAGTTAACCTGGCCATGAACTCGGTACCAGGCGTGATGCAGTTGCTGTCAAAGGCAGGCTCCTTCGGCATTTCCACACCCTCCCTGATCGCCTTTTCCCTGGCAGTCTCGGCATCCAGGGCGGTCCTGAAACGACGGGCACGTTGCTGGTTCATCTTGGCGCGAGGGGCGACACCGTCGATGGCCATGAAGAAAAGCTTCTGGGGCTTGATCTTGCCGAAAAGATGCTCGATGTAGTTGAAGATGGCGATGAACATCTTGTCTTCGGACATGCGATGCGTCGGCGAGTCGGAGTCATTGTGCGTGCAGTTGTGGATGATGCCGTTCATGTCAAGCTAGAGATCACCGTCAGCGCATTGGACAGAAGTGAGGACGTGGCGGGGGGCGTACATAGAGGCAGTCGAACTCCGGTATCCGGTTTTCGGCAATGAGCTGCGAAATGGCCGGATAACGTTCGGACATCCATCTGAAGAACTTGGGGACACCCATGATGCCGGTGAAAGGTAGGTGAGGTCAAGAATGTATCCAGCGAATGCCGGCGGAGCTGTAAGGCTGATTGACGACAGCTAGCAGTGACAGGAGGACTGCGGGCGGAACTCGAAAGAAAGGCCCAGCCTTTGCGGGGCTACAGCCACGGAGGGGGAGGTGTGAGAGAAAACGGGGGTATCGAGAGTCGCGACACGGAGTCTTCGAAGAGAGGAAGGGAAGCGATGCGGCGGCGGCGACTCTTAAGGTAACATCATCAACCGGGCAGAAGTGCAACCGGCGCGCGCAGATCGCCGCGGATTTGCCGGCCCCAGCGTCGAGTCCGTGCTCCCGCGAGCCAGCTTAACGCGACCCAGCGCGTCACGCTCTTCAAAGCTGCCCGCCGCTGCACCCATAGCTTCCGTCTTACCCAACCCACTCTCTACCAACCCCCAATTGCGACCCGCAGCCATGGACGAGCACATGAGCGGTAAGTGCGCCGCCTAAGCACCTCTTTCCACCGCGCTCCGCTCTGCTAGCCCTGTTCGCACATTTGCGCGCGGCTTTGGCGGCCATGGTCAGCTTTACTGACACCTCGGATGACCGCAGACGTCGATCAGCAACGCGAGGAGGAGCAGCTGGAGGCCAAGATTGCGAACGAGGAATACAAGATCTGGAAGAAGAACTCAGTATGGCTCTACGACATGCTCTATGCGTAAGTTTTGCGCCTTCTTTTCTTCTGCGCGCTCCGCTCACATCTCGTAGTCGCGCCCTGGAGTGGCCTACTCTCACCGCGCAATGGCTTCCGGACAAGAGAGAGATTCCAGGCTCGAACCTCGCCCAGCATCGCATTCTCTTTGGCACGAACACTTCGGACCAGGCGCTGAACTATCTCCAAATCGCGACCATTGAAATCCCTACCATGCAGACCCCGGAGCCTGCGGAATATGACGAGCAGAAGGGCGAGATTGGCGGCCACGGTGCTGGGAAGAAGGGATCCTTCGGTTTCAACGTTATCCAGCGCATCAACCACCCCGGCGAGATCAACAAGGCCCGCTACCAGCCCCAGAACCCGAACATCATTGCGACCATGTGCACAGACGGCCGAGTTCTGGTGTTCGACCGGACCAAGCACAGCATCAACCCCGATGCAAATGGCACTGTGAAACCTGACATGGAATTGAAGGGTCACTCCGAGGAGGGTTTCGGTCTGAGTTGGAGTCCGCACGTTGAAGGCCAAGTGGTTACTGGCTCTCAAGACGCTACTGTCCGTCTATGGGACACCAAGGCCGGATTCAGCAAGAGCAGCCCCGTAATCTCGCCGTCGCGTACCTTTACTCACCATGCTGCCTGCGTCAACGATGTTCAGCACCACCCGCTACACAAGGACTGGATTGCCACCGTTTCGGACGACTTGACGCTTCAGATTCTAGACCTTCGCCAGGAGACTAACAAGAGAGGTCTCTACAGGAAGGAGACTCACACCGACGCCGTCAACTGTGTTGCCTTCCACCCCGCATGGGAATCTATTGTCGTGACTGGTTCTGCGGATAAGACGGTTGCCATGTGGGACCTGCGTTGCTTGGATAAGAAGATTCACAGTTTTGAGGGACACACGCAAGCCGTCATGAACCTCGAGTGGCATCCCACCGACCACTCCATTCTGGCCAGCTCCAGTTACGATAAGCGCATTCTCATGTGGGATGCGAGCAAGATTGGCGAAGAACAGACGGAGGAAGAGGCTGAAGATGGTCCGCCCGAACTGTAAGTCCCATTCCCGATCAAATGCTTTTTGAAAATTGTTAACGGTGTATTCCTACAGCCTGTTCATGCACGGTGGCTTCACCAACTCCGTCTGTGACTTTAGCTGGAACAAGAACGACCCCTGGGTTATGGTTGCCGCTGCCGAAGACAACCAGTTGCAGGTATTTAGGCCCGCAAGGACCATCGTGGAGGTACCGAAGAAGAAGGTTTCCAACCGCGATATCTCGGAGTAAGAGTGAAAAGATCACAACTGCAACTGGCTGGTGCGAGCATGGCGTTCGGGAATGGGCTTGAATATTGCAGAGCTACTTTGCTCACGGCCGGAGAGGCGGGGTATAGTTATGTTCTGCAGACATCATGGGGCAGCGTTTGTGAAAACAATAGGCAGATATCCCTGGAAACTTCAAAATAGGGTCCCAATTATTGCATAATTCTCCAGTATCCACATTCCCTACAGTAGAGGTATTGCCATATTTGGGAAGCATGCGCTGTGCAAGCAGATGAGCTTTTCAGCACAGATAGAAGGGGTCAATGACAGCGCATCAGCATTCTAGCGCGTACTAGGACCTGCACATTCACCTATATTTACACTTTTAACCATATGAATTTGTCCCGTTTGTCTACCACTTCACTGATTCGCCACTACATATTGGCTCACGCTCACCGCTGCTCCAGAGGCTTGTCAGTAACCTTCTGACTGAACTCAACCTCTCCGGGCTGACCGGTCGGGTCCAGCGGGTAAGAAATGGAATCCGAGGCCTCAATGGCCTTCCTGTGATGCTCATGCGCCTACAAACAAATCACGTTAGCCAAAAACCTTGACGCACCGAGACCATTGAAGATAGGCACAGATTTCGCGCAGCATCAATGTGCTCGACGCTTTGATGCTCGATGCGTCTTCAGCACCGAGTGGGAGTCTTACAAAAGGAACACCGCAGTACGTGCACCAGCAAATCTTGGGCTTATCGACGTTGATGAAGATCCTGGGGTGGCCGAGCGGGCCACCGCCGCCGTCGCACGAAACGGAGCGCTCTTTGGTCCAGCGGACGGGCTGCTTGTGGATGAGGTCGATAGCGGCGTAGGGGCGCGGCTACATGAATTCAACAAAAGTCAGCGACTGAGTCCTTTCACACAGCCCTCCAGTAGAGAATCTCCGAGTCGCCTCTTCATATAGCATTCCAATGCCCTTCCGATCCCACTCTTCCCTGTCTCGTCCATGACCTCCATTCCCGCTGCCCACCTCCTTCCCTTTCCTCCCAACGCAAATAGGCAATGAAACGTACCTGGTCCGCCATGATCGTCTGCTCGAAGCGCGGGCCAACCATGGCGCGCTCGCGCGGGTTCTGGCTGCGACTCCACGTCACCTGGCGGTTGGGCGCCTGCTGGGTGCGGAGGGCCTCGGCCTGCTCGACGCTCTCCTGGAGCACCTGGTCGAAAGAGCCCTCGGACGACGTGGGCACGGCGTTCGTGGCCGAGACATTGGGCGCCGGGGCCTTGGGGTTGGGGTCGTTGGCGGGCACGTTGTCGACCGAGGGCGTCGGCTGCTTGCTGGCGTAGGCGCGGACGGCGGCGACGCGGGGAGCGTTGGTGGCGGCGCGCAGCAGCGGCCGGAAGGTCGTAGGCCGGAGCATTGCGGGTTATGTTGGCCGGGGGTGGTGGTTGTGGAGAGGAGTGGAGAGGGGGAGGGAGATGGTGACGTCCGAAGGGTTGAACGTGAAGCTGCGGCGTGCGTGATGGACTTCCCCGGCGTTGCGGTTGGCTGGAGTTTGCGGTGGTCTGTGCGCGAGCAATGCATGTAAAATGCTCTGGCAACAACAGCAAGTCTTAACTATTAAAGAGACCAAGTCTGTTACTCTGTGTTAATACCCTACGCCCGATCAATTGATTAGTCTGGAGCATTTGGTCACTCGAATAAGGCGTCGATGGCTCGCGCTTCTGTCGGCTTCGAACATGACAGTCCTGACGCAATATTCCAATTTGCAGCCAGAATATCTAGCAGTTAAAACCGGCATTTTTGTGCAATGTCTATAATCCATAGTCACTTTTCTACACATGGGTGCATGATACGCAGCCCCAAATCTGTTTAGGTGTGTGACTAAGCAGCTTGTGTTCCGGGTCTTATCGATAACGCGACATTTGTTACGAAACCATCATTTTGCGGCAGCCACCCTCTCCTCCGCAACTCACTCCGAGCTCACTTTCAAGTACTTCTGCAGCTCCCAAGACAACGCAGAAGACTTCGACTGTTAAGCGATCGTCAAGCTTGACTTTATTCAAAGCTAGCTTACATTACACCATCGCAGCCATGGCGCCGCCCAACACCACCCCGAAGCAAGCGTCTTCGCGGCTTCTGACCATGAAGGCATGAATCCTCTGTTCGCTAGACATCGTCCTCCACTTAAAACACTAACTACGCATAGTTCATGCAACGCGCTGCCGCTTCGCACTCATCTCCCAAAGACTCTCCCTCCACTCCTAACGGTCCACCCGCCAAGCGCCAGCGCACATCCGCAGCCTCGTCGCCCGCAACACCCTCCGACCTTGAAGCCGTCAACGCCGCAATTGCTGCTGAAGAGCTCAAGCGCAGTCAGGCCATCGAGAAAGCTGCCGCCGAGGCTGGCGAAACCCGCTGGGTACTGTCGTTTCGCGAGCCCGAGAAGGAGGCGCGCCAGCGGAGCGCATTGCGCGTTGTGAGCGCAGGCTACGCAGCCCTGGACAACGATGATGACAGTGACGAAGAAGATGACGCGCCGCAAGTGGGTCGCATGTCATTCGGCAAGAAGCCGGAGGCACCGAAGAAGAACGAAGACAGCGAGAGTGACGAGGGAAGCAGTAGCGAGAGCGATCAGGACGAAGATCCCGCCGCGAAGATGATTCGCGAGGCGCGCAAGGAGGCGGCGAGGGAAAAGAGGAAGGAGAAGAAGAAGGCCAAGACGGAGAAGGCCGCTCAGCTGGCACAAGAGCGGAGAAACCGCAGTCCTCACGTCAAACTGAATGCGTTGACCAGCATCTCGAATGCTGGCAGTGGAGCTTCATCAAACTCTAACATGGAATGCTTTGGCTGCGGCAAGAAGGGCCATGCGAAGAAGGACTGCCCGAACCGAAAGAAAAGAAGGAACTGAGTACATCAGCCTGCGATTCCATGCTAAGTCCCCTTCTCTACATTAATAGCGTTTGTAGAGACATCCGAGGTCTGCGCTTGCTGGATTGCTCCAGCACCGGGTCTTACAAAAGTTGAAAAATCTTCAGTGGCGTCACCTGGTCAGCAGGCAGATTATGCAAAGCGCAGGGAACCCCTTGCCTGATAAGGAGTCGAGTGCTTGGGGAACGGTGACCTTAGGAAGACTTAGAAACGGCGGGTAGCCTTTGAAATGGGCTGATGGTCACTGTGAAGCATTGAAAGTCTAGCCTGCTCACTTTCTCATGCACCATCAGTCATAAAGGCTCGCTGCGAAGCGGGGAAAATCTTCTAATATCTGCAGCCTCCCGATTTTTGGGGCAGTAGGATTTTCGGCAACAGTATTACGGCACCGCTGCAACCTCAAGGAGCGGTGTTACCTTATCACCCTCAGGATTATTATAGTTCATATCTTATTCTTCTGGTTTTGTAAAAATTGACTGCTCACCAGCGATTCAATGCTTTACCAGGTGTGACACAGCTGCTCTCAGGTGCAGCAAGCATTCTCAGCTGGTGGATTATCGTTTTACTGTATCTTGCAAGTCTACTTTTTATCCAAAAACAAAGTGGGTTACTGCGGCTCTAATTCTGATCCTAACAGCGCTGCTCGCCTACAAATACCTTACCAATATTGGCTGTTTGAGGCGATGCCACGCCCATACTTAGTAGAAACTTAATGTCATTTGTTATCAGCAACCAGCATCAAAATGTTGGAATTCCAAGAGCCTGGCAGTGTGGGCGATTGCATATCGTATAAAGGACTTAGCCACTGCCATTAAGTAGTTACACCCAAATGAATATTATGGATTTCCGGTCCAAAATGTCGAATCAGGATACATAAAGAACCGGAAAGCAGCTGTTAAAGATTGTTCTAAACTTTGGGTATTCATGGTAGACTTCAGAATCCAGTCCATGGCGAAACCATGGCTTGGCACTAAGCGACCATTTCCTAAAGCAGTTCAATTCAGACCTTTCCGGTTGCAGACGAGCCCTCTTAAGTCTCATCCATTAAGTAATCGCTCAAGAGAATCCTTCCACTAAAGTCTGGCATGAGGCGTTTCCAAAAAGTCCGCCTTCAGCATCGTCCCATTTTGCGACCAGCTCCTTGAGTCAGCGAGCTCATAGCAATAGTTCAAATTTTCAAATCAGACCGTGTGCACTGTGGCTTGAGATTTCTAAAGTAGGGGTGATGTGCTTAGTAGACGTCTACAGGGAGCGTCGGTGCAGTGGTTCATCTAGTATGCCGATCCTCCAGGTCACTCATTACAGTTCCTCAGCCCTACTATCCCTTTTTTTTTTTCCTCCATGTCACCGATAGCAGCTCCTTTATGACCCCGCGACGCTAACGTTAGTGTCAGGGTTTAGGAGGGAGAGAATGTCGTCATTTTCGCCTGCCACGAGGGGGAAATTCCGATCAGCACACGATGACGATGAGGGGACAGACAGGGTCCATGAATTTTTATTTTGCGTTTTTATTGAGATACGCGCAGAGGAGAAGAAGATGATCACGAATGATTGGCATAGCTGAAACAGCGAACTTTGGTGCATCAAATTCGTGACGTGGTCCCAGATTTCCTGGCAGGGGTCTTAGCTCGTGCAGTCAAAGACAAAAAAAAAACACTGCCCAAGGGAGCTTGGTCCATTGCACCCGATTTAGTGCACTGGGCGCAGCAGCTGTCGAGCTCAGCCTCCTCTCTTCCATGGCTGAGGCTATTGAATTCGACAAGTATGGAATGATGTCGGAAGGAAGAGCAAACCAAGGTAAGATCGAAAAGCTTCTGAGTCAGCATCATAGCCAGGAACAGTTGAAAATAGCAATTCCCGAAAGTCTACGGCGTTAAGGTTGCAAAGTAACCACGTGCAGACGCTCCTCCCACGCGAGGATGGTCATGACTATCAAACACACGCTAAGGCGCGTGCTTCATGCATCTGATAGGACATCCAACTCGAGACACCAGCTCGCCATAGCCACTTCTGCCCTGACCAATTACTGAACCCCTCACTGGTATTTCAGCCCAGGCGAAAAGAGACAAGGCTCCCCAGTAATCATGAGTACCGAAGAGCCCCACAAACCTTAGATGGATAGGTGGAGCCACTAGATACGAACGACCGTGTAACTTTTTGTAACCCACACTTGCAAGCCGCCTCGCATTTACATGGTCATGCTCTCCGGGTCCAGACGCTTCGAGGAGCCTTTTTCACGAGGAGCCTTTTTCACGAGAATCCTACCGGCGCGTCCACGTCCGCATCGGTGGGTGGAACGCGAGGAAGTAGTTGCAGCGGGATCCGCACCGTCCCGGAGCCGATGCTACCTGGATTGGTGGGGGTTCTAGTCATGCGCGCTATGCTTTACATGTGATCTACATGTGTAGGTTCAGGCAGCGAAAGACGGCTACTGACAGGGGTTGTGTGTCCTGTCGTCGCGGGTAGATGCTTTGACCGGTTGCCTGTCGAGGTTAAGCTTGACTCCGGGATGCGGGGGGGCAAATGACGATGATACAGCTGGCTCGTCTCATTCGCTCGTATTTGCTTGTCACTCACCGGTGATCATTTGTGCAACCGTACGTTTCATGCGCGCATGACTGGCAGCTGCGGAGCGGCAGTCAGGCAGTCAGACAGACAGGCAGACAGCGGGTGTCAGCTCTGCTTTGCCACGCGTCGGAGAATAAGGTAAGGTGGAAAGAGATGTGTCGCATCGCCGCCTGCGCTACTTCAGCTCGCAACAAGCCTTCGGCATCCACGTCCGATTCGAAGGCCGCATTCTGATGCGAAACGTGAGCGGCTGGCGTCGGATTCGGCGGAGAGAGCCGACCCAGGCGACGAAAACAAGGTTCTCGGGTGTACCTCCCTACCCATGGATTCACGCTGACGGCTGAAAGGGTTGGGGAAGGTACGTATCGGCCTTCAGCTAGAAACGACGAGAACAGCGTGCTATGAGCCATGGATCCCTAGTTTGAACGCCAGCTGACAGACGAATATAGCAGCAGTAGCGCTTATCGGAGTGACTTGCATCTCAACCGCGCACGTTAGCAGATTCGGGTTCGGCTGAGAGTGGGGAGATTGTGGGGAAGGTGTGGTGATAGCAGTGATAATGATGACGATGATGACACTACCTATAGGCTGTGGTTGGTGGTGGCAGCAGCTGGTGGTGGTGGAAGGCGTGGCCTAGGTGGCCTGTCTGTGGGACCGAAGACCAGGGCGCCGGAATGCGGAGTCGGACCATGACAGCCCCGTTGACTGTGGAACGTGGAGGGCTAGACCGATGACGTGAAAATGATCGGATCGTAGCGCCAGGCACACCGGATGCACGAGCAGATGGATGCTTAACCGAGCGACGGGAAAGGAAATGCTACAAAGCAGGAACGAAAAAGGCAGATAATAGACTGGCCAAAAGGGGAAGAAAGCTATACAGAGGCGCTCGGAGAGAAAAAAGCAACCAAGAAACGGGGATCCGAGCTGCCTGTTCGATGTCTCGGGAAATATGGGCCGTGGTGCAGCATGAAAAGCAGCTGACTCTAGCCGCTCCCGGAGAAAAGCGACAGAGCCGTGGTTGCACAGCGGAGGCTAGCACTTCTGCAGCTCGTCGAGGCACACGAGCTTCTTCGGCCGAAGCCGTTGATAGGGTCGTCGTCGTACAGTCTTTTAGGCCCCATGCGGGGAGCACCGTCGAGCATGTTGAGACGCGCCACTGTCGCGGATCCGTGCCGCCCGTTGGATTCGCCTCTGCCGCGCGTGCACCGTTGGAACGAGATCTAGGCTGCCGTCAGCCGGCTGCGATAAGCGTACCGCTGAGGGACGTCACCTGCGAACGACTCAGATGTCAAGTCGAATCCGAATCCATGTTCGGCTATCCAATTGGATGCGAGTAGACAAAAGAAAAAAGAACTAACCAAGACTATGTACCCCGTTGCACGAGCATCCGTCTGCCGGCGCCAGCCCATTGGTTCTCAGCCGGCCATCTGCGACATGCAGTGCTAGCCAATCCTGTGTTCCCACGACCGAACTTCGCCCCTTCACTTTTTTTTTTTTTCAACGGGTACTCAGGGTAGAATTGATATAGACAATAGACAATAGAGAAATTTTTGATATTCAAGTGACAGAGCCAGCTTGATAAACAGGCTCTCGGATATAGTAGCCATAGCACAATCATCACACGACCCGCACTGGGTTCAAAATATGTTGCCGCCAAAAGTCAAAAACGCCGTATGCTCCGGATGTGTCCTGGAGACGAGAATCCAATCAAACGCCGTGGGCTCGGGCCAAAATAGAAAAGAGCCGCCCAAAGCTCTAGCGGTCGCACCGAAAGAATAATGGAAATCGCAAGAGAAGAATAAAACAAATGGAGAAGAAAACGGTGGTCTCGCTGATAGAACAGAAGGCCGAGAATGGGAAAAAACGAAAACGACGGTGGTATCGTGGTATCTCTATGCAAATTGGAGCGAGATGGAGGCGCAGAGGAGAAAAAAGCAGCAATTGTCAGAGTGCGCGCTAAAATGGCTTTCACCATGCAAAAGGGTTGAGGAGACGAAATTGGGCCAATGCCGCAAGAAGCTGACTGCTGGGGAGGAGAGTCGTCATCATAGGTTTTGAGGTTTGTCGTTGGCTGCGCTTGGCGGCGGAAGGTGTAGGAGAGCCATTGAAGTCTCGCTTCGGGAGGGGGTAGAAAGCTTGTCGCTGTAGTGTACAAGAATTGAAGTGGCGAGGAGAGAGACAGAGAGAGTGTGGTAAGGATCGTGGTAGTCGGCTACCGGGCAGACTTGTCTGGGTACGGTCATGAAATTCATGGTCGGCCAGCAACAGTGGCACCAGGTTTATGCGAGGCCGAGCATGCTCTTCCTCTTGGTCAGCCTCCTGCGACCCGGGATACGCATTTCATCGTCCGCGTCGGGGAAGGGCGGGAGCCTGACGGCAGGTTCCCTCTCGTCCGCGGGACGGGGAACGAGCCGAGGGCGCTGGGTGCCCAGGCTGGATGTCCTCGGCGGACGCTCGAACTCGTCGTCCATGGTGTTGTTGCTCATGCGAGACGAGGTCCGTGGGCTGAACACAGCCGTGTTCGGCGTCGGTGGGATTTGCGTACTGGGGGTCACAGGGGTGGGCGGCATGTTCGGTGCAAGCGGCGAAGATACGGCAAGGAAGCTATCCTTTGGCTGTGACAAGGGGGAGATGGGCGACACGAGGTCCATCGAGTCACGGTGAACCTTATCAGTCTTGGCCTTGCTCTTGCCCCACGTCGACCCGCGCTTGCCTTGCGGGTTCAACGCAATCTTGGCCAGGCTGAGGGTGCGGCTAATGCTACGCAGACGCCTGTGCGCCGGCTTGCTCGTTTCCTCAGCCTTGTCCTCTTCCTTCTTCGCAAAGGGATCGGTATTGAGGAAGTCGGGAGTCTGGGGTGTGAGAGGAGTGAGAGGCGAAGCACTGGGAGCGAAGGGAGGAAGCTGGACTGAGCCGGATCGCTGGCGGATGTGAATTGCGGAGGCGCGCTTGGAATGCGGCGACTGTGAGTAAGATGAGCGAGCCGACGACGGGCGACGCAGATCCGGGTCGATGGAGAGCGTCGGCTTTTGAAGCATGGGTGAAATAGGTTCAGGCTCAGTCGACTGAGACCTGATCGGAAGCGGAGGGCTGGGAGAGAGCGTGGCTCTCAGATCAGTCGTCGATCTCAAGAGCTTCAGGCGATCGGCATCATAAAGGCTGCTCGAGGGCGCCGCTGCCATGCTGTAATGCCTGGCGACCTTGGCGCATGAGCGGAGCGATCCAGAGTCCGGCACCGGTGGCGCTGAGGCAGGATCGAAGGAAAGCGGCGACCTGGATATTCTTGCAGGCATCGAGGACTTGCGCCTCTCTGACCTGGCCGGAATGGCAGGCGAGCTGCACTCAGACGGAATGGAAGGCGAGCGTTTGGGGAGGGCGGGCTGGGCTTCGGTGGCTGGGGCCTTGTAGTTTGCAAAAGACATCCTGGACATCCGGGGCATCGGGGACTTGAGAATGGGAACTGCGTTTGCGACGGCGGGCACGCTGAAGGTGCGTTCCCGGGCAGGCTGGGCATCGTTCATGTCGACGACTTTGGCACGGCCGGCGGAGACGTAGGAAACGGCTTTGGCAACCTTTTGGGGAACAATTGCGGCGGCCTCGATGATGGCAACCTCCTCGTCGTCATCCTCGTCATCCTCGTCGGACTGGTCTGCCGAGTCGGAAGCATTCGGTGAGAGATCCTCCTCGGACGAGAGGTAGCGGTCCTGGAGCATGGATGACGGCGGCTCGAGGGCTGGCAGCGGCATTGTGGCAGAGCGAGCCAGGCGGATCCTGTGGTCGTCGAGCTCGGGAGTGGTGGCGGGGCTGTTGTTCTGGCTACGGTTGTAGGACTTCTCGACAGTCCATTGCGGGATGCGTACGTCCACCATGGTCGCGATTCAGATGAGCTCTGCTGCGTCTGAGGCGGGACACGATGGGTTAAGAAGGCGGGGTGTGCGTGCCCTCGCAGAAGGCGGGTGGGGAGGAACTCGGGCGGTAAGTACGTGGACAAGCCAGCTTGGAGGTCGCGCGGCTGGCCTGACTACTATAAGGAAGATGGCGGGCGAGGGATCCTGGACGAGGGTGAAGAAGGGAGCCGGGGGCCGTGGTGGTGTGGGTGGCAGGGATGTCTTGATGGCGAGACCCTTTATCGGTTATATTGGGATGAACTGACGGCTGCCCGTGCGCCCATGGAGGGTTTCAAGTACACTGGGTGCGCGGAAGAATTACGACTTCGCTGGCGGCTAGGTCAGATCCGGGGCGCTGAGGGTGCCAAGGCAATCAATCTGATGGCGGGCGGGCGTTCGGCGCGCGACAGAGGAGGCGTCAAGAAAGCGTCTAGTGTGGCGGGCAGGCTAGCGGGCGGATAGGCAGGCAGGCTCGTGGAGGCCCTGCAAATGATGCAGCGCATGCGAGCTGCAGGGCCGGCGGGCTCTTTTCACTCGGCGGCCCATGCCTGCAGCGCTGCAACACTTGCCGTCATGGTCTGTGATACGCCGTGAGCGGTGAGGCAGCGCGTGCGCTAGAGGCCACAGGGGTCCGCGCGTAGGCAGGGGGAGGCCCAATTCTGCTCTCCCGTTGCTGCGGGGCCGTGTGGTCGTCCTGCTGCGGCCGCCACGACTGGCAGTCCGCCCGCCGCCTGCCGCTCCGTGCGCCGTCTGATCGCCATCTCCAAGACGAGATTGTCGCTGGTCCAGGAACAGCGCCGCGACTCGTTCCCCATGCGTCCCATGCGTCCCAACTCGGCCACCCCATCCATCGCGCGTGGCGGGCGCAACAACGGCCAGCGCCTTCCGCCCGCTCACCAGCCGCTGCGCGGGTGCGTCAGCCTGTGCAACACGCCCAGCATCACACACGTCGCAAACTCGGCACGTTGGAGGCGTCGCCTGCTCGAGCTCACCTCCCGACCACTGGCCCGCAGGGTCTATTCTGAGACACAATGACGAACTTCGGCTGTGGCTTGGGCGCAGAGCGCAGGGGTGAGCCGTGTTTCGAGAGAGCTCGGCGCACCCTCCGTGATCGCGCAAACGAGGCTCACCAAGCGAGCACAGATGGGAGGGGCATCGCCAGCTGGAGATCAGTCGCTGCAGGTGACAGGCAGCCGGCCACCAGCAGCGCAGCAACCGCCCACGCAGCAGCGTCGTCGCGACGTCGCCGTCATCGGGCCAATGATCAGCGCGGGCTGGGGAAGGCGGGCAGCAGCCGCGCGAGAGAGCCGCCGAACGCGCCATTGGCAGACTCATAGGTGCCCTTTTTGGATGGTGCCATGCGACTTTTGCACGAGCACCTGATCCATCGACAAGCTTTGCCTCCGCTGATCCATCGCGCGACGCTTTTGCTACACCAACGCTCGCGTAGACTCGGTGGCGCGCAGGGTCGCAGCTGTGCTCCACGATGTTGGTCTCAGGGTTCCTCAGGCCGAAAAGGACCCTAGGGCTTAGCCAAGCTCGTGTCTTCGCAGCCGCAGCGGTTGCACAGCGCCGACGTCGCGTTCGCTCTCAGTTCTCGGCCGGGGCGATGCAGTTGCTCTGGCAGCAACGCGAGGCTGGCGGAGTGGACGAGCTCCGCGCCTTGCCCGAAGCGGCCAAGGGCGGACAGGGCCTAGTCTGCCAGGGGCCAGCAGTTCTGGAGATAAGGACTCAGCTTCCCGATCTCCACCTGCAGGGCACGCGCACTCGCTGGGAAATTAACCTTCCCCAAATACAATCTCTTTAGCTTCAGCCTCATCTCCATCCCACCGTTCGCGCAAGACATGTTCGTCAAGCTGTATAATACGCTTCGCCGGGCGGGCGGCGACGGGGACGATCGCTCAAGTCGCACCGTGGGGTCGCGCAGCCTTGTGTGTCGTCCGAGATACGCGCGCCGAACAGAGATTGCTGCGAACTGTGCGAGATCCCGCAGCTTGTCTCTGGACCCTCTCGCCTCAGCGAGCTCCGCCCGATGATGCCGTCAGCGCTCGCTCGCTTCGTGGCCCGCGGTGGGGTGGAGAGATGCACAGAGCATCTCCCCAGCCCATGCCATCCTCAACACACTGTCCCTCACACCACCGCGCTCGCGCACGCCCACGGCTGTGCACCACCGTCGGAGCGACCCGGAAAGCGCGGCCCGCAGCGGGCACCTCGTCCAGCGGCCGCATTCGCCGGGCGGCTGGCGGCAGCGCCAGAAGCTGTGTTGTGTCGCACAGCGCTGCAGACTCGCCTAGCACGCCTGACGCCACAGATCTCTGGATAGCGCTTTCAGCTCGCGCATGGGGGAAGATATCAAATCGCAGGCGTCAGGGGCAGCAGTCGGCCCGCCCCCCTCCAACACGACGACGACGAGAGAAACAGTGTGCACGGGGCAAGCGAAACATTTCGATTTCTCGCATCGTGAGCCCGTGCCAGCTGACCCATTTCCTGCACCTCGGAGTCCGGGACAGACGTTGGCCGTGCGCCTCAGCCAGCTCTCGCTCCGCGTTGCAGCATCTGGCGGGCGTGGGGCCAGTGAGAAGGCGGAGCCGGACGGGTACCTGGCAGGGACGGCGCATAAGCTGCATAAACGAGAGCTCATTTGGCGATCAAACGGGCATTGCATGCCCTATAGGGCAATCTTGCGTACACGGTCTGCGCGAACCGCTCAATACGGCATGGCTGCAAAGAGTCCGCAAGAGGACGGTGCGCGCCTAATACACGACCGGCCTGAAGATCATTGGCAAAGGCCCCCCACGGCATTTTCCTCTGCTCCAATTGCTTTGCCACCCCATCCCCCTATATGCATTCTTCCCGTATAGCTCCGGCCTCGCATTATTACCGCTGCTATTACCGCCGTGCGCATGACGACAAAGGTGGCTTCAGGGTGGGAAGATCGCGGATCTGAGTCCGTCTCCTCATGATGCCCCCTCTGCCGTCATCAATCACCCTTCCAGCGGCTGATTTGCACGCCTCATCCACCCTCATTTGCCCAGCATGCTGCCTTATCAAGATCTGCCTCTCGTTCATGCCTCAGACTCCCTCAATGCGTGTTTGACCGTCATTGCGCCTCGCCGTCCTTTTTCTCTGACAATTCTTCGTCTACGAAAGGTCCGGCGGTGAGACTTCACCCCCCACAGCAATATCGACACCACTCGAGAATCTCGATCCAGGGCCGGCGCTTGCGACCACGATGGGATAGCCGTTAGATCAGGCCATCCTACTGGAGCTGCACGGAGAACGGGCCTTTCCGGTCCCCATATCTCCACCTTTGTCCCCATCTCAAACTCTTAAGCGAACGGAGATCAACCACGTTCTGAGACAGCTTTTGTGGACGACATGAAGAAGAGAGGGTGCATGAAACCGGAGGTCAGCAGCGAAGCAAGCCAGCGGAACACTTGGGTTTCGAGATGCGCCTCGTCCACCGCAGTATTTGCCAGATTTCATATCCCTATTTTCCCTAATTGCGAAGCATTTGTTATAGATTGGGCATGGACGCGCAATCAATCACGCAAATACATCCGCGCGGCCTTTCGCTTTTCGATCCTTTTCCAATCCGTCCTAGCTTCTTTTTTTTTACATTGCGGAGAACCCTGCGCCAATTTTTCCGTCTTGAATTTCTATTCCGTCCTACAATATCTCCCAATCTTCAGGAGATACTAAGTTTGATGCTGACGCTTATCTTCAGACAGTCAATCATCACTGAAGGACAGCAAGGCTGCTGGCGCCAATGGCGAAAACATGATACAGCAGGGCTTTATGCCTGATTGAAGACGGCTGCATCCATTGGTTTCCTCCAAGCGCCCCGACACACAAGCGAGACGCCCGATTCTGCCGTCTTCGCCCAGCCGAGTTCTGATAACAGAATCAAGACGCCACGTCTCCAGGGGTGGTTGACAGCTCACATTCACTTTCAAGTCCCGTCTCCTTCATCGTGCAGCACGAATTCCCGCATGTCGTTGCGCCTTCGCTAAGAAGATGACTAACCTCGTCAGCTCCGTCACGCCGTCACGCCGTCATGCACTGGTCCTTCCGATCCTTCCGCACGCAGCCAGTACCCACTGCTCCGAGGTCGGTTCGCTCGTTGTTGGAGCAGAGTCCGGATGGTTGAAGCTGCTGTTTCGATGCCCTTGCTCACAAATTCATTGTGCATTCACATTCAGACGGACGCTTCAACTGCCCGTCCTCCGCTGCGTACTAAGCGAACCGGCCTCGTATCAATCGCTGAAACCACCAACAAGCGCAAGAGCCGACAAATCGCGTCATCTGCCGAAAGGAGTAGCACACCCTGGTCACAGTCTCCGCCTGCTCCTAAAAACAGCAACAAAGGACCTGAGACGGGAGCGCGCGTTCAAGGAACTCACAGGCCTCTGACATCTTGTTTCTTAGGCAACAAGAAACAACGGTGGCGTTGTTTCCAGAAGCCTACCCGTTTCGAATCCCTCGTATATGGTGGAGTGGAGCAGCCATGGAAACGCTAGAACCGCGCTACTTAGTGGTAGCAAAAACACCGCGGTCGCGCACATGACACTTTCTGGCCCCGTCCTAGCACTACTGCTCTGCCATCTATGCCACAATGGCTCTGGCAAAGGAACTACTCTAGCTCCTCTCTCCAAAACCTTCCACCCGGAGGGGGGAAAAGCCTCAAGCCTCGGTTACTTCGGCAAGCAGCCATCACTCAGCATTCGAACAGCCAAACAGTTAACAGTAAGTGGCGCGGCGACAACACCAAACGCACGGCTGTCTGACCGCAACTCATTTCCTCCGTTGTTTCATGATCAACACTGCCAACTCATCCAGGGATGCCCCCCCCACACCGCATGCAGGGTCAGATGGCAATTGCTGAAATGGCACCACAATGGTGGGGAATTGGTGTGTAAGAAGAAAACTTTGACCATCGCGATCGCCGATGATCGTGGAGAGGGGACAGCTAAGGGAAAGCCAAGGGGCCAGCGCTCTGACTCCCGCCGTCGTTATCACGAGCGCTACGAACCGTATTGACCGGCAAGGGTCCCACCTTGGGCTACGTGTTTGTCCCTGTAGGCCGTGCGCAGAGGTGCTACTAGTAGGGCGCCCCTTCGGCGCCGAGGGGATGGATACAGAGGTGGGTAGGCGGCGCACGTGCTGTTGCCATTGCTGCGGGAGAGCCGCATCTCGCTTTCGGTAAATGGTTGTAGGTGTGGATATGAATATAAGCGAGGAGGCTGTGAGCTCGGAATAGCCGATTGCTTATCCATCTACTAGGCCTTATTCCGTTAATGTTGAGAAAGAATTTGAGTTACCGCTGGCTCTTGACTCTCTTCCTCGGTTGATTCTTATTTTTACCGTCTCTCATTTCCTACATATCAAATTCTGCGCCAAGGCTTTGATTTGACAAGATTTATTCTCCAATGTTGACCAGTATGAAACCAGTGAGTGCCCCGAGATCATCCTTGCACCGGCATCCAGCAAATGAAAAAGTTTCGAGTATCGACTCTGCCTCTGATTCAACGTTGTGCCATGTTGAACATTGAACACCCTTGCATTACGCAGGCTCATGCGCACCTGATCACCTCTTCTTTGTGCCTTGCATTGGAAGCTGGTGTGTCTCACCACAATTTGGTTCTGCGGTCACATCGTCGTAGTGGCTTGTAGCTGGTGAAATGACTACCACTTATCCTCTAGAGCCAAAAGTAGCAAAGTGCATCAAATCACAAACCAACATCATAAACTACCATCAAATACCCTATATTTTAGATACTTCTAAGACTACTAGAAACCCTAGTCGTATTATAGTAATGTATTTCTTCTATTCCTCAACGCGAACATCTTAGTCTATTAGAAAGCTTCCTCCGCGTGTCTAGGCTATATGTAAGCGGATCCACGCAAAGAAGTACTAATCATCCAACACTACCAATAAAATGACATTCAACCAAGTAATTAGCGACAGATACTTCTCAAACATATTCTTCCTTTCCATACTTCACTCCCTCCCATCTTCTCATTCACTATCGTATTTGCCGTGAGCAGTTGAAGCAAATGTCTAGACATTAATACAAATTTAAGATGAATACAGATGTATCCAAGAATTGAATTAATCTACCATGTAGCTAGCGTGCAATACCTTCAATTGGAAACGCCTAGTTTCGATTGCAATCTACTACTCTATTGAAACCCCAGCCACTATGACCCTTCAACTCAACAACAGTTAGCCACTAAAGACAAATTGTGTTAGTCCCGATGCAGATAGAGGCAGAAATAAATTCGGCATAGCATAAGCCGTTGCAAGGAGCTCTATACTAAAAAAAAGCAGGGAGTAATTAAAGAAAAACTTCAATGCCCCATGTTCTTCGCTGTCGCCTTCAGTCTTACACGTAGCACAACAGCGATTCTTTCCCTCAAAGCAGTAAGTGAGAAGTAGAAATCGAGGACAGGGTCTAGCACTCAAATCATATCCACTCTCCTCTCACTCCAACAAACCAACTACGATGAGTGCAACGACACGGATCTGGCCGCCGGGCAGGAACCGGTAGACAGCCTAGGTAGTTGGGATCACGATCCGTAGGATCCTGATCCCATCATCATAATCATTCATATCATTCACCGCCACGTATCCAGATCCTCAAACAGTGACTCTTGTCATGCCAATGAGAGAGCATAAAACTGACGACCAGTGTTACGTGAATTGCCAAGATAGGCTGATATCTATTGATCATACTTTCCGAACTGCGAATATAGAAAAGAGAAAGAGAAATACAAGATGGCCCCCATCGGAAAGGAAAAGAGAAGGAGGGAATAGAAGATGCATATGCATGCATGCTGTCGCAAGCACCAACACACCAACAAGTTCCCTACCTAGTTTCGCTTCCTTTTCAATGTAAAAAATTCCGTCCGCTCCAACATTCCGTTTCCCCCAAAGAGATACCATCGACGATCCATCCGGGCTACCCAGCTCACGGCTGACAGCGCAGCTGACGGTGCAGCAACGGTGTTCGGATCCTTTCGCTTTCGCTTCACTTTTCCACCTCCATCGCATCACCCCCGCCGGTGCTCGCTGGGGCAGGACCGCTGCCTGTACCCCCGGCACTCGCGACACTCTCGCCACCGCCCCCACCTTGCTGTTGCTTCACCCGTTTTGTTTCCCTTCCCTCGGTGTCCGCGACGCCGCTCTCGCCCGCTCTCCTCTTCTCCCCTTCACCGGCTCTTCTGCGCTCATCCTCTCTCGCTGCTCTCCTTGCCTCCTTGTCCATCCTCTCCTTCTCCTTGCGGAGCGCCTTGCTCTCGAACTCGTGCCAATCGCCTTGCAGCTTTTCGAGTTCTACAGCACGCCTCGGCGGTGGCTCCTCAGTTGTGAAGTATGGATGCTCCAGCACATCGCTCGCACTCGGTCTGGCCGCCGGGTCGTACTGGAACATGGCAGACAAGAGATCGAATGCCGCCGGTGTGACACGCTCCTTGTACTTCTCTGCAAAGGTGCTCGGCTTCTTCTCAGACGGCCGCAGCAGCTCGAACCATTGCATGTCAACAATGCCGGGCCATTCCGCTCGGGTGGGCGTGCCGAGCACGTTGTAGATTTTCTCGAGCTGATTGATTTCGCCGCCATCACCGGGGAAGATTGCGTGCTTAGTGAATATTTCCATGAGCACGCAAGATGCGGACCAGATGTCCACTGCTGGCCCATATTGCGTCTCGCCGAGCAGAAGCTCTGGGGAGCGGTACCAGATGGTGATGACGCGGTTTGTGTAGTCGAGCTTTTTCCGCTTTGCATAGAATCTCGCAAGACCGAAATCTGCCAGCTTCAATTGGCCAGTGTTGCTGACTAGGATATTTGCGGCCTTGATGTCTCGGTGAAGGACACCTCGGCGGTGGAGGTAGTCAAGACCCTCGAAGAGTTGTTTCGCCATGTCTTTCTTGTGGGAATGGTCGAGTTTGAAAGAAGGATGATTGAGGAGGCCAGTCAGGTCGTGAGAGAGGTATTCGAAGACCATGAAACAATCGTTCTTCTCAACCATGACTTCTTGGAGCTTGACAATACTGTCATGGTTAAGAGATTGGAGCAGCTTGATCTCGCGGATTGCAGTGACTGGGAAGCCATCACGTTCGCCTTCCATCCTGATCTTCTTCAGAGCGACCTTGTTGTTGGTGTAGACGTGGATTGCTTTGAACACCTTTCCGTAAGTTCCCGAACCGACGACAGACTCATTACCAGGTTTTCGGTAGTATACCGAGTCCGAAGCGGCAAATTCTGGTGTGAGAGAAGGCTTCGGTTTGGGCCGTTTCATGATCTTCTTTTCCTTGCGCGGCGCAGGCTTCGGTTCTGGTCGTCGCCTCACATCCGAGGGCCTGTAGTCAGACACTCTGAAGTCTGTTGGCCGGAATGCAGACGCTCCAGATTCTGACCGACGATCATCGTACTCGCCTCTTCTGTCATCATCCCTCCGGAAGTCTGATCTCCTGTCGTCTGGCCTCCGGTCATCTAACCTCCGGTCGTCTACCCGCCTGTCGTCTACCCGTCTGTCATCCAGCCGCCGGTCATCCAGTCGTCGATCGTCTAGTCGCCTGTCGTCTAATCGTCTGTCATCCAATCTTCTGTCATCAGGCCGTCTATCGTCGTGCCTCCGATCATCCGGTCTTCGGTAATCTGGCCGTCTATCTCTGTCGTCACGATCAGAGTACCTGTAGTCCCTCCGGTCATCATATTTGTAATCACTCCGTCGATCATCCGACCGATAGTCGGACCTGCGGTCATATGGAGGATCGTAACGGCGGTCATTGCGAGAGTCAAGTCTTGACTTTGACGGCGCAGAATGCGGGGGAATTGGACGAGCTTTGGATGCTGCAGTTTCAAGAACGGAGGGCTCGCGAGGTTTGGATGACAAATCGGCCTTTGGTGCGGAAGACGCTGCTGGAGCGGCCTTTGACTTGAGTGCGAAGCTTATCTTCGGACCTGAAGAGTTTTGTGCAGCCTCGGTTGCAGATGGTTTCGGCTGAGGTTTCTCCTCCTTCTCCTTCGGGCCCTGGTCCTCGACACGCAGATCCTTCGAGGGACGAAATGGATTGTCGTCTTCATCAACTGAAGGTTCGCTTTGTTCATGAACAGGTGACTGTGATTGGCTGGCTTGTTGTTGTTGGTTCATGCCAACAACAGGGGCAAGAAGGCTGCGATGTTTGTCAATTGGAGCGCGTCCTCCACGACTGCCGGTAGCTGGTGTCCAAGAAAGATTGCTGTAGTGGCCACGGCCGCGCCCAATAGCAGGCGTCGATTGCGAATATGACGAGCTTGAGGGTGGGTAGCGACGGTCACTCGAGTTGTAATGGTTTCCACGGTAGCTTCCATGACCTCCACGGTAAGACGGAGGAGGCTGGTTCGGGTAACCTTGTGGAGGTCCGTTGTAGGGCTGTTGGTAGTATGGTGCTTGCGACGGCGGATAGTTTGGATGATAAGGTGATTGATTCGGCGAATAGCCATGGGGTGGAGACCTGGGACGCGATTAGATTGTACAACAAAACTTTTAAATGTCGAATCTCACCCATGGTGACTGCCATAGTATTGCTGCTGGCCTCCCCAACCACTTCCTCTGCCTCCCGGATACGGGGATTGTGATTGTGGGGAAACGTGGCTCGGCGTTGCGTATGGCGGAGTATGCGAGTAGCTTCGCGTGTCCACGGGAGGACGCGAAGGTCTCCCTTGATTTGGATATCCCTCACGCATCCTTCTCTCTTCGTCTACCGACCTTGCAGAATCTGACTCGTACCCTCCACTCCGTCCACGCTCCCGTGAGCTTCGCCTCGAAACGGGCAGGCTTGGTCTAGCAGGCCGATCAGAGTCGCGGGAAGCACGGGACTCTGCACGATGTTTATGTCTTGTTGTGGACACAGGTGCGGGCGAACGGGACGGGCGACGGCGCGGTGAGCGGTGGTCTTTCTTGGCCGATTTCGCTGGCGGCGAACGCCGTCTAGGGACAGGCGATGGGGACCTTCGGGAGCGCGGGGTAGGAGAGCGGGCAGATCTTCGAGATGAGCGGACGTCAGAATCCCGCTCTTTTCTCGAGCTAGAACCACCCGTTTCCCTGTAATCCCTGCGTCTGCCGTCTGCAGAAGGCGTGCGTCTTCGATGGGCGTGGCGTCGCGATGGGGAACGTCGTGGGGACTCGGGTCGTCTGGCTCGTTCGCGTCTGTCGGGGGATGGAGATCGTTTGGCGTGGCGTGGGGGAGAGGCAGGGCGCCTGTAGTGCGACTCGGCGGATCGGGAGCGTCTACGGGAGGTGGACGGCACGTAGGAGTCGGGGGATGAGCGGCGCGTTGCTGTTCGGTCGCTGCGACTGGGCCGGGGAGAAGAGGTGGTGTCGGTATGCTTGCCTGGCGCACGGGGCCGTTCGGATGATCTCTCGAGGCTGGGGCTGCGGTGGTGCTTGGAGCGCTTGTGGTGGTCCCTCGCGCTTGATGGACTGATGCTCCGGCGTCGTTTTGCTGATGGAGGCGAGTCGTGTCGGGCCCTGTGGTCGCGCGAGGTCCTTTCTCCACCCGGGGCTCTGTTCCTAGACGGTCGGTAAAGGTCGTCCTTTGGATCTCTTGGCGTGGGCGACGGCCGCTCTCGACTGCGGCGCGGCCTCCTGCTGCGGCTCCTCTCGCGCTCGCGGGTCCTGGACAGACGACGGGATGCTGGGGTGGCGTGCTCGGATGGCGAGTGACGACCTGCGGCGGTCCTATCGTGGCCTCGTCCACGGCGCACCGATGCAGGCGAGCGTCCCCGCTCGCGCGACAAACTGCGATCGCCTGCAGCCCTACCTCTGCTGGTCCTGGGTGCTGGTTCCTCGGGTCGCCACTGATCTATCAACGGCGTTGACCCAGCCATAGAGATAGTCAGGAAGACATGTGGGCACTCAAGCAAGGTGCAGAGGTGTCGGGCACGCTACGCGAGATGCGAAAGAAAGTGACCACACCAAAAACGCAGACTTACCCCAAGGATGGCGGACGCTTGGACGGGGGTGGAGGGGCAGCGTGCGGGCGACTGCAGAAGTTCCGAGCTTGCAGTCGAGCCAGAGCCTGCGCAGGTAGAGTGCACGCGGGAGGTGAGAAGCGGCGCGCGCACGAAATGCAGTGAGGCTCAGTCCCGAAGCCGGCTAAGCGTAACCGTGACCGTGATCTAGGCGGCGGCGGCGTCACCGACTCCAGCATGCGCCGACTCAGTGCAGCTCTCGACCCAGCGACCGTGTTAGTGATTCAGTGTGCCCGGAGCCGCGTTCGTAATGCCGTCAGAAGAAGAAGTAGTAGAGGTCCCGGCCTGCGGTGCGATGCGTTGCGTTCTGCCGCCACCCTCCGCCCCCGGGGCCCAGCCCCAGCCCGTCGCTTCTTTGCCCTCAGATCCTGCTCCTCTATCGAATCGCACGTCCGCTGATTCGCGCGTCTGTCACGGGCCAAGCTATCTACAAATTCACGCACGCGCAGAGCCCAGCAGCCAGAGCCATCGACTCAACGCTCTGCGCTGCCAGCCCGAGCGACGGCGTCTCTCGGGGCGGAGGCGGCTCATCCGTGTGCCCGAAGAGAGCACTCCTCCACCGCGTGGGCGAATCCTGGCGGAGTGCGCACGCTGGTCAACCAACGACGAGCGTGCGGGGGGCTCTCCTTCGCTTCTAGTTCTGCGGATTCAGTGCAGGGCGGCGAGGGCGGAGCCTGGCGGCTGGGACGCGGCGATCTCTGCTGTCGTGCGGGTTTCTTCGGCGCTTGAACAATCTGTGTCGATGCTCGGCGGGCTTGGCCATGGTTTGATGAGGCACGCCAGGAGAAGCACGCTTTCTCAGTGTGCTCACCAGCATAGTAACTGCATCACCTTTCGAGACGCGATGCTGCTAGTGGGTAGAGGAGTCTCATCCTTACGCACTGCGCAGTCCATGGCTGTCGGCTCGACGGGAGTAGTAAGCGTAGCTTATCTCCCTTCTGAACGCTCCGGTGGAAGCCGGAATTCCCAGGTGTCTTTGTGGATTACCACACATAATGCGGATGTAGAGAGTCGCTCAGAGCGTAAGCACAAACGAGGCGCCAGCGATCCCTCCGCATCGACAAATGTCGTGCCCTGCAACGGGCATGTCGGCAACGTAGGGCAGTTAGCAGAACTGAAATGTAGGTCCCCAGGCCCTCCCTCATCCAGGCGCCGATGGAATCGGCCTGCGACACGCGCGCGGAGCGAAGGCCGCACGGCTGCTCAGTGCGAGCCTGCGAGGGCAACAAGCCCGTCCATCATCCAGTGAACCCATTCCGAATGCAACAAAAGCGTCTCAGTATAGTGGTGGAGATCTGAGGTGGAGGCGGGGGCGCGGTCGGGCGACACCCTGGGAGCGCTTGAGCGGTGTGGATTGGCAGCGCGACCGCAGCAGCGAGGTCTGTCGCATGGCCGTCACGGTACCCCAAAAGTCGCCGACGAAAGAGGGCGGCAGCACGGGGGGTACATACCAAAGTGCCGTGCCAGAGGGGGATTTCCTGCGATGGGCGGATTAAGGGTGACGGTGGTTGTCGGCCCGGAGATGGCTGGCGATGGCAGCGGAGCAGGTTGTGCAGAGCGGAGGACCGCTCTCCCTGCGCGGCGCTGGGCTGTGAAGCCGGCGGCGCATCACGTAAGCAAGGCTGCCGGCCGGTGCGGCGTGACCCTGCAGGCGCGAGCTCGGAGCGACGGCGACGGCAGGGATCTGGCAACGTTTTTCGGAGCCCTAGCGAAGGCGCAACTTCTGTCGCCGCCAAACTCCCCGAGGATGTGTCATAGCAGTAGACATCCTCTTTGTCGCCGATCGCAAGCTTTGCTCCGACCTGTGCTTCCCCAGTGCTCGCCATGGCCCCGCGCTTGTAGACAATACTACCCCAGCAGCCTTTTTGTCCCAGCCCGCCTTTCACGTCCGACCTGACGTAACCACCACCTGCCCGCCCAAAAAATTTACTCCCGCATTCTCCCGCGCGAAAATGGACCCGTCGCAGCAGAAGCCGCTCTCCGCCGTTCCCCCGCACGTCGTAAACGGCTCTACGCCCACCGAATCGCGAGACCAGCGCGAGCGCGACAGCCTCTTCGCGTCGATCCAGTCATCTGCCAGCGCCCGTCAGCCCATTGACCTCACCCACCCCAATGGCACTTTCTCCAAACCTCAGACTCACAAGATGGACCTCGTTCGCGGCAAAGCGCATATGGTGAATGGCGTCGAGGAACACGCTCGTGACGCGAAGGACGAGGCCTCCCCACCTACGCCGCTGGCCACGAGTCGTCCCCAGAGTCCCTTTACTCAGCATCCCACCATCGACTTTGACGGCCTGAGCTGGCCCAGTAAGGAACACATACGGTGATGTGTCGGTTCTTCATAGCTGACGCGATTTTAGGCTTGGGAACGCGGGAGCGCAAGGAAGCCACCGACGAGCAGAAGGAGGAGCGTCTCCAGAAACTCTCGGGCGCCGTGCGGACGATTCTCGAATGCCTTGGCGAAGACCCCAACCGCGAGGGTCTTCTCGAGACGCCGGAGCGTTATGCCAAAGCCATGCTCTTCTTCACAAAGGGCTACGAGGAGAACCTGTTCGACATCGTCAATCGGGCGGTTTTCCATGAGGACCACGATGAGCTCGTCATTGTGAAGGACATCGAGGTCTTTTCGCTCTGCGAGCATCATCTGGTTCCCTTCATGGGAAAGGTTGGTGGTAATGCAGTTACATGAGAGAGTTAATACTGACGATGCGCCCTAGATGCACATTGGCTATATTCCCAACCGTCGTGTCCTCGGTCTCTCGAAGCTTGCCAGGATTGCGGAGATGTTCGCGCGCAGGCTCCAGGTACAAGAGCGTTTGACGAAGCAGGTCGCTCTGGCCTTGTCCGAGGTGCTTCAGCCCCAGGGTGTAGCTGTCGTCATGGAATCGAGCCATCTTTGCATGGTCATGCGCGGTGTTGAGAAGACCGGCTCGAGCACAACCACCAGCTGCATGCTCGGACGCATGCGGTCTACTGCGAAAACCAGGGAAGAATTCTTGAACCTCGTTCTTGGCCGGCGGTAAATCATCGCGCCTCTTTGCATATTCGGCGGCACACAATTTGCTTCTTTCCAGGTTTGGCGTTTAACATTGGGTAGGTCTAGGCGTTCTTGTGGTGTTCATCCACCAGAGGCAGGCGGCGAAAAACAAAGATACCGTACATGTGCAAACATTTCTGTTAGTGTAAGATTTGACGGCGACAGTGTCAGCTCATCCTGGCAGCGCCTTTCAACAGGCATTCTGCGGCTCGTTCGGCGGGCCCGCATATCATATAGCATCCAAATGTGAGATACTATATGCGAAGTGAAAGTGAAGAGCTCGGTTTTTGGTTGCGTGAATGGCGTTCGTCCAACCTCTTGTTTACGTTCACCCGGTAACACTTCCTATTGTCGCCCTGCCCTATTTATGCCTCGTCGCGCTTCGCATTTCCTCCACCTCGTCCATATCTTCCTCTCCCTCTCCCTCAAGTCTACAAAAGCAGTTGCTTCGTTTCAACCTCTGCTCGACTCACCTCCTTGGACCAACAGGATGTCGTCGTCAAAGCGCATGGATATTCAGTCCATGTTAAATCCGACCAACGGCAACGAAGCAAACGACAACAATGATGCCCAGCGCAATAGTCAAATTGGCGCCGCGCCTGAGTCTTCCGAGTCCCAGCGTACGTTGAGCGCTTTGCCCGACCATCAACAGCAAGGTATATAGCCTCTTCCATTGCAGTTTTGTGGATAGATCTATGACGCAGGAACCCAGGACAAACCACGGCTCCACTCCCCGGCCAAATCAAGAGCAAGGGCAAGCGCCAGGCCAGCAACTCTTCCCTCGCCGACTCATCTTCGCCCGGCCTCCGCCGCAAGCGGACCAAGCCGAACCTGAAGATCTCACCCAGCGCCGCCAACAGTCCGTTCCCTCCATCAAAATTCTCCATCGCAGGCCGCACGCCAGACAAGCCCAGTGGCCATGCCCCCGCACCCGAAAACACGTCGTTCGGACTCGGCATCGAGGGCCTTTCCACTAGTGGGGAGGGCAGCTTCAGTACCTCCTCCGCTGGTCCCACGCGCAGTGCATCTCCGACGAAAGGATATGGCCCCATGACCTCATTGGCCTCTTCTTTTGGGCAGCTGTTTCAAGATGTTAAAAAGGATGGGGAGAAGCAAGAAGATGGGAAGACATCTGGAGGAGCTTCAACCGCAAGCGGGGGCGACACCAAGATGAGCGGTACGGAGGAAGATCCATACGATGCTATCATGGCCTCGCTCGAAACCGCCGAAGAAGACGAACTGCCCGAGGAAGTCGACATCGGCTCTCCCACGCCACCGTCATCTCCAGTCATCCCCGCGCAAAGCCAGCTTCCCGCGCAGCACAAGCTTCCGAACCCCAAGGGAAAGAACAAGCAGCCAAAAATGGTCTTCAGCATAGGCGAGGCCATCATGAGCCAGAACGACGTCCTCCTGAACGTGTGCAACTTCATGGGCCTCCGCGACTTCTTCAACTTCTACTGCGTCTCGAAGCGCTTTTACGTGCTCGTCAACTCGCACTACACGACGTACATGAAGCAGCTCGCGCGCAACCACGCCCCGCTGGCCAGCACCATCTTCCCCTACCAGCTCTACAAGCGCGCCTGCATCCGCGACCCCATGTACCGCACCCGGCCGGCCCACGCCTCGGACGACCCGAGCACCTACATCAACCCGGTCCTCAACCGCTCCACCCAGACCCTCTCCGCAACCACCCAACCCATCACGCCGGCCAACACCAACGCGGCGCCGGAGGTCATCCGCACGGTGCCGGGCTTGCGCTGGGTGCTGATGTGCGTGTACCGCGAAGCCATCGCGCACGACATCCTGCTGTGCCTGGCGCTCGAGGGCCACCGGTTCCCGGGCCACATCATGGGCACGGTGCTGCGCATCTGGGGGCTGATGGACCACCCGTTCAACGGCACGCGGCTGGCCGTCATCCACGACATCCGGCAGTGGTCCAACCGCGACATCTTCGTCGGCCTCATGTTCTTCATCAAGCTCGACATGCGCTTCTCGGACCCGCTGCTCGGCTCGGGCGAGTGCGTCCTGCGCCGCCTCTTCATGGGCCAGCGCAGCCTCGTCGTCCTGTGGGAGGCCCTGCGCGGCCTCACCGCCCGCACCCGCGCCGAGGTCCTGCACCTGCTCGTCCGCTGGGACTGCACCATGGCCCGCGACATCTCGGACAAGCTGGCCCGCGGCGAGGGCGCTGATGATTCGGTCTTTGGCGTGCCGGTGCATCAGATTGGCATGCTGTGCCGAGAGGGCTGGAGGCAGGGCGCTCCGTTGCTGCTGCGTCCCGATCAGCTCGTCCTGAGGGAATCGGCGAGGCGTGGGTTGAACATGCAGCGGTGCTTCTTGGACTTCATGCTGTGGGGCTACATTGACTGGACCTGGCTGGTCAACATCCCGCGGCCGGATCTGAAGGAGTTGGAGGAAGAGGATAGGAAGAGGCGTGCCGGTGAGCCCATAGTTGAATCGGGCGGTCAGGATGGCAAGAGAGAGTTCAGCAGTGGAAGCTTCAGGGCGCCGAAAGTTTCCTCTAACAACGACTAGTGGTATGAAAATCGGTATGACTACTAAAAATGCTGGTGGAGATTCAGGTAATTGTTTAACAAAAGGAAAGGCGGAGTATTCGGGAAAACTTTCATATTCAAAACAAAAGGCAGATGGATAAGGGCATCAAAATGGCCGTAACACCATTGCGGTAAATTCTAAGGGAGTAATCATAATGAGCGATTAGAAAAAAAAAGACATCTAAAATGCAAACGGATCCAAGACAAGCACTCGTGATCATTGGGAAACAAGCATTTGGATTCTTAATAGATGTGAGACTGGTTTGCTTGGTTGCAACAAAGCCGTGGTAATTGAAGCTATTGTTTGGATGCATCTGTTCACATATGTGTTGTATATTTATGTCTGGATGGACGTTTCAACTGCTCTCCTCTGTCGTAATACCAAGGGAAACAAGCTTGTAGCGCCGCAGAAAGCAATGTATCTCCAGCACGAACAAATCTATTCCACGCAGATGCTATGGCATCCCCTCTAATGCGCATGGCGAATGCAATCATCCCACAGCTCTGACGCAGCTTTTTCGCTCCATTATGTACTACGCCCGTCTGTCTCCCCAACCAACATTTACAAAAAACGTCAGACGTCTCCTCGCCTACAGCTTCTCTCCCTGAATCGTCGCAACGACCTTTCTCGCGTGCCTGCTCGCCCTGAACTCCAGGTACCAAACGCCCTGCCACGTACCGGTGGCCAGCCTACCATTCGAGATCGGAATCGTCACGCTCGCGCCCACGAGCGCCGACTTGATATGCGCCTAGATCTGGAATCAGCGACCCACCCACCATGCAACTGAAAAAAAAAAAAGAGCAAAGCTCTCCCCCACTCACCGGCATGTCATCCAACCCCTCAGCGCTGTGCCTGTACAGGTTGCCCTTGCGGTCCTCGGGCGCGACGCGGTCCAGCGCGTCCGTCATGTCGGCGCGCACGTCCTCGTCCCAGTTCTCGTTCAGGCTGAGGGCGCACGACGTGTGCTGCACGAACAGGTTGAGCAGCCCCACCTTGTACTCGCGCAGCTCGGGCAGCTCCCGCTCGATGTGGTCCGTCACCAGGTACGCGCCCTTGGACTTGGGCGGCAGGTGGATCGTCTTCTGGAACCAGGACATTGTGTTGGCGACCGATGGTGGTTGTAGTTGCGGTGCTGACGTGGGGTGCGCGAGAGTCGTTTCGGTGGCCGTCGGAAAGCAGTGCGCGGGCGGGCAGCAGGCGCACGGTGGCAGCGAAGGGATTGACGGCGTCGAGGGTAGGAAAGGTGTCAATGGGAGCCTGAGGATGTAGATGAAGAGATTGGGGAAGAAGGCGATAATGAAGATAAAGAGGAAGCCGAAGGTGTTCAGCGGGCTAGCGGTGGGGAGCGGCATCTTTTTGCGGGCGACGTCATTGGTGGTGGGGTTGTGGCGTGCCTAAGAAAACGGAGGCGCGCCCGCACTGGCGCACCTTATATACACCTCCTTCCCGCCAGGCAACGACATATTGCTCTTTTTCTGCACAGGCCATGGGGACACGTTTCGAACTTGAGATGCTTATTTTTGAGCACCAGCTCACTACCAATCATTTGCTCGCCAAACCCATTGGACGACGAAAGCAAGGCAATTGCATGGAAGAAATCTGAAACTTGTCCGTAGACTCGTCGGAAGAAACCCAGAAGGAAAATCAAAGAAAACCATCAAGAGGCAGCAATAATGTACTCGGCCCTGAGGCTGCCAAATACCGTTGTGTGGCCAAGGCCCTTGACGAAGAACAGCAGACTTGCAAGAAGCAGGCAACTGAGGAGGGAGGCCCGAGAAATTGAAAGAAAAGAAGACCGATCTTTGAACCTTGTGCAATTTGTATTTGATCGGTGGAAATCGCAGTGTCGCTGGATATGCCATGTTGGAGGAAGAGGCTACGACAACCCGGGGGTATTGCGCAGCATCGCTGGAGTCCAGTTTGTACACAGGAAGAGTCGTGTGCTGTCCGAGAAGTTGGAATTGGGAAATGTACTGTCATAGAAAGAGCTTGGGAATTACTTCCGGCCGAACTTGACTTGGGTTGCAGATACCTTGTCATACCGTCAAAACAACCATAGACGTGAGGTCCGGGGGGAAATGAGCTTACCACTTCACGTGGGTCTACTCGCGAGTGCGAACGAAGTAGGCCCTGCCCTGGTGGGTGTCCCAGTAGCCAGGACGAAGATCGTTCTCGATGGTAGCGAAGGAGCGCAGAGTCCATTGACCATCAAGCTCCCTCACGTAGAACATCTGGTCATCGCGCGGATCACGCGGGACCATCTCCTGGTCACCACGGCGGGGGGCCATACCACGGCGATGCATAACGTACGCCACATTGTCCTGATAGACTTCGCTCGCAGTACGGCCGTACCAGTTGTGCTCGTGACTGTAGGGGGTGTTGTGGTAGCCCGGACCACCATAGTAGTAGCCGTAGTTGCGAGGCCACTGTGAGAGATCGTTAGTGGAATGCACTCGGGCTGGTAAACGACACGATGCAAAGCAAAGTGAGAAAGTACCGCGTAGTAGTAGCTACTGTTGATGGAGGAGTCGGAGCGGGGGCGGTAATAGTAGGTGTGGTAGCGGTCGCGGTCACCGTCAACCTGTGTACCACTCAGTTGCTGAGCTTGAGCAGCCTCAACAGCCTCAGGCGCAGGCTTGGGTGCAGCAGCGGCAGCGGCGGCGGTAGCAGCAGCAGCAGCAGCCGAAGCCAGACGAATGGTCTGGCCACGGTTGGCGTCCTGGGCCCACTGCTCGTAGTCGTTGACGTAGCCGACGGGGTTCATTGTTGCAATGTGGAGTGCGGCAGTGACGTGGAGTTTGAGTTGGTAGGAAGAGGGAGAGATGGAGGGAAAGGAATTGGCGCATGCAATTATCAGGTGCAGGGTCCGAATGAGGAAGCGGCGGGCAGCGACAGGGAGGAGCGGGCTTGACTCACCGACCATTTCCACCAGCGGTCCAAGTATGCCATGCTTCGGTGCTTCTTTTTCTTGGGCTTGGGAGGGTCTTCGATGATGTACTCAGTAAAGGGCCAGCACATAACAGAATCGACGCTAAGGAAGAGAGCTGGAAGAGTGGAGGAGGAAGAGCGGCTGTTATGGCGGGCGGGCGGTGGGACAGAATGCCTCGTCGCGACTTCCCGACTGGTTTCTACTATCATCGGACGCACCGCCTGCCTAACCGGGCATCATCGGCGGAAGCCAGCCTACTGAAGCTCGACACATGCTCGTCTGTGTCACCGCAGCGCGCCATGTTGTTTGCTTCTACCATTGCACGACTGCTCTGCTCGTGACAGCCATTGGCTGACCATCCGCACGCTTCCGTCACTTCTAACTCCAGGCACCAATTTCTAGCACATGCCGCTCACTTTATGACGAACTCCTGTACTCCGAGTCTTTCTGCCAATTCCAGGCCTTCGGAATCTGTCCTGGATTTGTCAACACGAGACCGTTCGTTGGCGCTTTACTGCCTTGAAAATTTCATATTTTACTCATAATAACCGGTGGGACCTCCCCCAGAGCTTTTGTATGCATTGGCTCTGAGAAACAGATGAGAGAAAAAGAGGCGTTCCCATGCCGCTAATCCCTGCTGCATTAGACTGGTCAATCTCCTGCCTCCACGCCTACCATGTTCAAGTGATGAGCAGAGGGCTCACGGATTCGCATATCTCGCGCACAAACTCGAGAGATGGTCCGCTCTAGACATAATGTTCTCACTATGTCTCCTGATCAGGGGCAATGTGCGCAACCGGCAAGCTGCTCTCGTGTGGTTGCAGACCTCATGACCTCGCATGTGCCCCTTTGCGGGAACGAGGCTAGTCTGCCGAGAAATGCAAATCACGCTGAACTTTGTGTCTACCGTGAACTGGAACGGAAATGAGTATATTAGTTCTCGATTGGCACTAGGTGAGGAAAAGCCAAAAGGTCCTTGGATTCATACGCTTAGAGGGCGGAAAATTCGACATCAAGAACGTAGAAGTCATCACAAAAACGGCAGATGTGCTACTTTACAAACACCAAGCGGAAACTTCCGGACCATAGAACGGAGTGGTGAAAAGTTGATAGGTTGGTGAAACGAAGAAAAGGATGACCTGACAAACTGCCCGCTCCCATGACATCACTGATGAGTACTCGCGCTCTACCTACCACGATCTGCTAGTAAGTGCCGTATTCGCCCTCTTTACTATTTTTTTCAGCCAAGAAAATGAAGTACCTCACATTCAATTGGTCACTCTGGCTAGAATACGCAACATATACGAAGAGCCTCTCGAAATATTGGGGTCGAGCACGTACATGTACTTCAGTTCTCGAAGCCTGATGAATTTAATTCTGATATTGGACATGAATAGCATCTGGAACCGGACGTGCTACTAATCGGAGCTCCGCAGTGACCTTTCACCTGCGTTTGAAACCCAGCGTCGATATGCGGAATTTCGGGCACTGACGTTTCAGTCTCGCAAAGTGCGTCTGCATTTCTCCCTCCTCTCACCTAGAACCTCCGATTGTCCTCGATCTCTCTTCCACCGCCTATATTTGGTGGCGTCTGCTCACACTCATGATTTCGTCTGGCTCCGTCGCTGCAAGGATCCTCGCATTCTCTTCTCCGAAAATCCCGGTCCGTCCTTGCTACCCTCATACGCACCAACCAGTCCTTGTGCCAGTCGCTAGCACTTTTGTACTCAGAACAAGGAACAAACACCGAAGGCCGGTAGATCATTTGTTCACGGGCACGCATTCACCCGCACGCGATCGAGCTATCTCATGAACTGCTCACTGTCTCGAGGCTAATGCGATAGCATACTAAAACGATGCTGGCACGACCGCCACAGGTCATGCAACGTTACGCGGCCTCTTGGTGATTGACTAGCCCTCCTGAAGAGCGTGGAGACGATGGCACGAGCCTGCTGCTCGCAGGTAGGGAGATCGACGTGGAGCGCCCTGTCACCTGTGTTGCAATAGCTCTGGATATACCAGGCAATATTGTCTTCGAGTTGTCGCCTGTGCATCCACATCAACTCTTCACGATGGGGGGCCGGCTGCCACAAAAATCGCGTCCACAGGATGGTTCCCTGCCTGTGTCGGACGACGGGATTTACGCCACGAGGGAACCCATCATGTTCATCAAAATTCAGTAAAATGAGTGCGGCGAGCCCCAGTACCTCGTGAGAGGCGACCAATAAGTGCTGTTGCTCATACAGAGACCTCCATCGGGCCACATCGGGCGGTGGGTGTGTATTTCCTCGGTTGTTATCGCGGCCGGTAGAAGGGATATAAGACTCAGGCACAATGACACGATAGCGTTGAGTTGTCAGACGACGTGTTTCGGGGGATTCCCTCCGCCCATGCAGCTCTCTTTCATCTTCCCGTTGCTCAGTCTCCCCAGAGCGTACTGGCCGGACTGTCTCATAACTGATTTCGGTCTCCCCACTGCCATCACTGGCCGAATCCTCACTACTGGAACTCGAAGAGCCGCAATCAACTTGAGCCGGCCCCCAATGCCTCCCATCGAAACGAGCCCTCTGCCCCTGCGCCGGCGTAGACGGATCGATGTCGACATCCGCGAAATCGGCGCCGCTCCACGAGAAAGGCTGTCTCGACGTCCAGCCACGCGCCGGAGAATACTCCCACTCCAAGGCGTCCAAAGCCTCATCACCGGTCCCGAATCCGCCGGGTCCGACGTGCCGGCCGTGCGGCAAGCGCTGCCCCCGTTCCGCATCGTCGGCGTGTAATGGGGTAGCGGCGTCGAAGTGGCCGGGTCGTCGTCGTTCGTCATTTGCGCTGCTGCTGCTTCTAACCTGCGAACTGGTCGGTCGTCGATATCGAACCTCTCTGTCTTCGCCGCCGTGGCGGTAGGAGGCGCCGCTGGTGGAAGAGCTGGTCCAGGCAGTACGGCCGTCGCAGCGTTCGTTCGCCTGATCCGGCTGTTGGCGCGGCGCGGAGGGCCCCCCCGTCTTCTTCTCCACTGGTGCGAAGTACGCGCACGCGCTGACGGGATGGTTGGAGTTCAGGTTTGGAGCCGGGGCCAGCGAGCCGTGCGGGGGAGGGCGTGGCGGCGGGATGTACGGGATGGGAGAGGTGGGGCGGCTGCTACCTTTTCCGAATTCGGAAGTGAATCGATGCGGCGTCCTACGCTGTCCTTGAGGATCCAGGAATGGGTTTTCAGGTGAATATGGAACGAACCGCTTCGAGGACTTGGCTGGGATGGGCGGCGGTGTTGTGCGTCCCCCTATAGTACGGAAAGGTCGGTTGGGAATGGGATAATCGTCGAGTTGGTCGGATGGAGTTGCTCTTCCCAACAATTCTTCTGTGCCTGGCAACTCGCTGATATCCCCAGACTTCAGAAATTCATCGTCACTGTCCTGCATGTTTGACTTGCAGCTGAAGTACTGGGAGCTCGTTTCGGTGCTAGAGTTACCCATTGTTGCCACCTCGGACAAAATCTCGCAGGCAATCTCCTCTATGACGGAAGCGAGCTTGTCATGATCATCCTGGACTTTATTGATGGCGTAGTAGAGCTCTTCGACTTTCTGCTCGAGCAGGTTGATCCGTAGATCCGCACCCTGGCGCCTATTTGAGGCTCCGCGCATCCACCCATTTAACTCGTCCTCATCGTTTCCTTCATTCGTAGGGCGGTGCGTCGTCGGCAAGATGGGAGAATTGGAAGAGCGCCTTGGCCAGGAAGTTCTACCACGGCCGTCGCCCTCATCAGGCCTCCTGTCGTCTTGGTTGCGAGACTTCCGGTTCATCTTTATGATAGACTCGAAGCACTTGATGAAAGCCGCGAGGATGCAGCAGGTTATGAATACTCCGAAAGTGGTAGTGACACCGAGGGTAATAGAGTTCCAGGGGTCTGTGGTCGAAGTGGGCGTCGCTGAGGGATCAGAAGTTGGATTCGCTGCGGTTTTGTCAAACATCAACGGGCGTCTTTCTGTTCCCCTGCTGGGCTTCAGTACGGGATAGGATCAGTGTGGTGTCTCTCGGTGAGAGCCTGGAAGCCAATGTTTTTATGCAAGCGGTAGGCGTTTGCGGTCATGCCTTTGACGGCTGACATTGCTGGCAGCGATGCTGGCAGCAAACAGTTTAGCAATCAGACATAATGCCAGAGACTAGATTGGCAATCACCCAGATGCCATCAAAAGGATGCTCAGAAACTTCCATTGTCACTGAGTTGACCTTAGTTGTAATCATCATGATCGCATATAACTAGATAAAATAGCTATTATCCCCGTCAATACTCCAATTCTAGATCTTCAACCAAGCTGTTGCTGCGTTTCACTTCCTTCAACACCCTTGCCATTTTCGTCATCGTTTGCAGCGGTAACTTGATTGATTTGAGACTTGGGACTTGGAATTTTTGAACTGTTTTTGTAGTCCTTCAGACGAGAATCTCGAAGCGCTAGAAACAGCAAATTTTTCCATGCCTACAGAGGGGTGCTGCAGCCGATGGCTAGCGCGAAGAATAGCAGGGCTCTAGAAC